>NC_045427.1:459743664-460370164 GCF_902635505.1 Sarcophilus harrisii | reverse complement strand
TGAACACAGACCATAATAAACTGTGTGATGGGTGTGACCAAAGGTAGTGTATCAAGAGAACCAGACAGTCGCATAAGATTTATGTAAATTGCTGCAAAATGGAAAATAACCCTCATTATTAAAAAACAAACAAACAAACAAAAACCATATTCGTTTCCCATTGCTTTTTCACTGACCAGTATCTCTTTTCTTCTAATAGCTAAATCCTCCCAGAGAGAGCTCAGGAACATCTCTGACATTCAGCACCTTTCTTTAGAAAGCCAAAAGAATAAAACTTTCTGTCTCTGTAACTGGGTGAATTTTGAAAAAAGGAAAGGGAAAAATAGGAGTGGGAGAGCAAAAGGGATTAAAGAATGTAAAACTGCAAATTACTGACTGTCAGACCTGGAAGGTCATTAGGATTCTTCACCTGAAAGTCCTAGGAGAGACCAGACTGTGATGTATTTCTGGGAGGAAGAGGAACAAACTAGCTTTTTCTACTTTCTCCAACTTACATTCATTATTATTTGCATGGAATAGAGAAACATGATAAAGGAAGCTTACTATTATTTCCTCAGAGGAGTATAATTCAATTCCTTTTTTATTTAAGGACGATATTTGCCTAGTCAGGTAGGTGTGGTAGGACCTATAAATTAACATGGATTTGTGATCATAAATTAGCTTGTAGTTGAACTAAGGCACTCACAGTGTCACCAATGCACAGAATGAAGGCTGAAAGGGACCTTTGAGGTCATCTGACCTAAACCCTTTATTTTACATATAAGGAAACAGAGGCAATCACACAATGCTTAAATTCTAGCAGTCAGAATTTAAATTAAGATACTCTGACTCCAAGTCTAGCATTCTTTCCAGCATACCACAGTTCACTTTAAGAGGGAATAAAAAGAGAAAGTAGTTAACAGAAAAATTTAGTACAGAGCACAGTCAGACAGAAGAGTTCTGAGAAGAGTTCAAACAGCAGATATGATCTTAGCCTGGATCTGTCACCTTTTTTTTTTTCCCATATTTTCTGAGGTTTGCCCATTAACCAAGAAAGTTAACTGAAGAAAGCAATAGTTCTCCTCTGCAGGAGAGAGACTTGGGAATCATAGCACCCCCAGTATATAGAAGACAGAGTTGAATATAGACTTAAAGATAACATTCCAATTGAAGATTGTAACATTCATAGTAGGAGGCTGAAGGAGCTACAATGTTCCCTGAAACTAGAAATTTATTAACCTAGAACATACCTAGGAGGGTTGGACAAGGTGTTAGGTGAACATGAAGATATCTAGATGTCTTAAGACCCACTAGAACAAAGATACACTCCCTAGAAAGAAGCAATGGAAAAACTCAGCAGGGAGCAGTTGATACATTAACAGAGTGGAAATCATCAAAGAGTAATACCTGGAAGCAAGCTCAATGACATCGTTAGAACACATTGGCAATCTGGTAGCTTCAGAGGCATAAGTTGTCCCATTGCACAGATGCCTTGATGACACAAGTTCCTGCATATATGTATATGTATATATAGGTATGTGCATGTATACATATACATAAAGTATACTATATATACATGCACATGTAAAGTATACGATGTACACATGCACATATACATAAAGTATACAATGTATACATGCAATATAAAGTATACTATGTACATGTGCACATATACATAAAGTATACTATGTATACATGCAATATAAAGTATACTATGTACACGTGTACATATACATAAAGTATACTATGTATACATGCACATATAAAGTATACTATGTCCACATGCACATATACACAAAGTATACCATGTATACAAACACATGCATATATAGTGCACACACATACATATAATGTGCTGTGATGCACACACATGTACTGTGTGTCTGCATGTGTGCACAGTACACCTATATGGGTGTGGGAACATGTGTGTGACATGTGTGTATTGTATACTATATAAATTTGTGTGTGTGTGTACTTTATTTGATTCATGTGCTTATTTGATCCTCACAACAATCCTAGGAGATGTATGCTATTATGATTCCTATTTTACAACTGAGGAAACTAAAGCAAATTGATCAAGTGACTTTAGAGCCTCATAATAAATATCTAAAGCTATATTTGAAATCAGGTCATCCTGATTCCAGAGTAGTACTCTATCTCCTGGTAGCTGTCTACATGTACAGGCTGGCTGATTATGGGCAAACATTTAAGCTTTCAGTGTCCCCCAATAAACTCTGAGTCTAGATATTGCAGGGCTGGTACTAATCTTCGCTGGTAGAAAGAATTCCAGGGTTCCCTATGCAGATTAAATCATGGGTCTAGCCCCCCGAAAGAGTACATAGTATTTGAATTTACACTGCATGTTTCCATTGAAATTACATATTTTACATAATTATAACTTAAAATAGTATGAATTCTAATAAAAGTGGCTACTTCTCGAGATTCCTTATTCACATTAATCAGAACCTGACTATAATAACTCCTTCACAGGCTCACTGTAAGAATCAAATGAAATTATACATGTGAAGAAACCTATAAATTGTATAGCACAATAGAAACACCAGCTATTAATATTGTGATTACTACTATTGTTGTCATTATAGGGTTAGGAGTGATACAAGTATTCATAAATGGAATGAGGATTTGGATTCCAGTCTTGGTTTTGCCATTTACTCATAATGTGATCTTGGGTTAAGTCCCCATGACACCCTTAACCTTTCTTTGTAAAAACAATGAAAGGTTTGAATCATGTCATCTCTGAAGTTCCTCCCATCTCTGACATTCTAGGAGTCTCTGAAAGGTTTGAATATATCCCTGGCTCTACAGCAAATTATGAAGACAAACTGAACTTGCTTAAGAAAACTACAGGGAAGATACTCTTGTCCTTCAATGGCCCAGGGAGTCCTGGGACCTATTCCTTCAGTTCTATCCAGGGACACTCTTGATTTAGGAAATGTGGAGATCATACCAGTAGTCCTTTATTTTCATAAGTAACCTTTTCCCCTCTCTTGGTCTCAGATGTCCCAATCTGTAAAATTAAGAGATTGGATATAATGAATAACTATATTCCTTGACCATGGGAGATGCAGGGTGGGGAAAGAGTCTTGGATATAGAGGCGGAGGTCCTGAATTGGATGCTACCATTGTTACTTATGGCCCATGTGACTTTGATTAATTCACTTTATTTCTCAGAGCTTCCTTTTTCTCCCCTATTAAAAAGAGGAGATTGGACTAGATAACTTCTAAGATTTCTTCCACTTCTAAATTTGTGGTTCTCTTCTATATTTCAGGAGAAAATTCTCCCAATGTTCTAAACAGACTTTAGAGACTTCTATATACTCAGCATCCTTTAAAAGGGTTTTGATCCAATAGTATCATTTAACCTTGGAAAGTGTAAACCTTCATTCTCTCCAACTCTGTAGCCATCTAGTCTATTTCTCTCTCTCTTCAATGTGTTCCAAAACTAATCCCATTTCCAAACCTCAGGGATAGATACTCAATCCCTCTCTAATCCTCTTGGCTGCCCCTACCCAATACTCAGCAATATTGGCAGTGGTAGGAAAGACTGTAATCCTCCCATCAGTTGCCATTGCTGTTCCATAAGTATTCTATTTGCATTAGTTTCCAGATGATTTTCTGAGGTTCCCAAAATACTCAGGGCCTCTGTTCTTCCCAAGAGATGTAGACAAGTTATTTGGGCAGGCTGATGGTAAAGTAATTCTTAAGAACAGTAAAAGTACTGAAATTTGGGGTCAGGAGACCTAGATTTGAATCCCAACTTTGCCATGTTCTTACCATAGGATTTGGGGCCAATGATTTCCCTTTTCTGGGACTTGGTTCCCCAATTAGAAAGTACTGGGGCTGGAGTAAATGATTTTTCAGTTCTAATTAATAGAGAAGAAGAGGAGATGATTGAATAGACTGCATAGGATTAAAATTCAGCCGAGAAAATAGAAAAAGAGAAAGTCACTTTCAAGCAAACCATGGCAGCCAACAGTAACTTAGTCCTAAAAGGAAGATGGATTTGACACCCTGTGCTTAGGTAGCAGTTTATATCCCTCCCTAGTCTCGCCAAAGGGGCAACAGCCTCCCCAGAATGCAAGAGCTACTCTCTATCTGCCGGTCAGTAATAACAAAAGATGATATTTTAGAAGACAAACACATTGAGTATCAGTATTGTGGAAAGATCACTGAATTGAGGCAGGCACCTGGACCTGCCACTAACCTACACATCTGAATTATTCCCAGCTACCTGCATTTATTCACCCTGTTCTCCCTTTTCTATCATGCCCTTTCTTCTTTGTCTATCAAAAATATCCAAAACCTAATTAATATCCCACCTTCTCCATGAAGCCTCCCCTGATTATTCTTGGTACTTAATGATTCCTCCTTTGCCTCCTCTATGCTCCCATATCATAGTTCCCATTACGGGTTATATCCCTCATTTAAAACTGTTTCTGTGTCATTGGATATGATCCTTCTTTTTGCTAAACCTCAGTGAGAATATCTTAAGGGAATAATTTGTGTTGAAAAAGAGTGAGAAATAAAAGGATTTAGGGACTTTCCATATGCCACAAGTACCAATGGGCCATTGTTTCCATAGTGGACTTTATTGGTTTCTGTATCCTGCAAGGAGCTATTCAATGCATCTCATGTTTCTCCAGGTATCTTAGATTGGTAAATTTAGATGGATGTCCAGTAGACTTTTTAAATTCAAAATGTCCAACATGGAGCTTATTATCTTTCCCTTTAAATTATCCTACCTTTCCTATTACGACAGAGGACAACACCATCCTCCCAGTCCCTCAGGCTCACAATCTACGAGCCATCCTGAATTCTTCACTATCTCTCATCCTCCATATCCAAGTTATTACCAAAGCCACTGATTTCACCTTTGCAAGATCTGTCAAATATGTATGCCCCTTTTTCTTTTTTGACACAGTCAAAAATCATGATCTAGAGCAGACCCTCATCAAATCACAACTAAATTATTGCAGTGGCCTTTTACTGAGTCTGCTGACCTCAAATCTCTCCCCACTCTAAGCCAGTTTCAATTTGTTCACTTAAGTGATTTTCCTAAAATCATGTCACACACATCACACACAAACATAAACACACATACACACACTCATAAAATTCTGATGGCTTCCTATTGCCTCCAAGAGAAAATATAAAATGCTATTAAGCATTCAAAGCCCTAATCTAGTACTCTCTCACCTTTCCAGTCTTCTTACATCTTACTCCCCAACATGTATTCTTTGAGCCAGTGACAGAGACCTTCTGGCTGTTGCAGGAATAAGACATTCCATTTCTCAGTCCCTCTGTATTCTTTCTGGCTGTTCCTCATACCTGAAATGTTCTCTCTCACTCTCCTACTCTTAACTACTGACATCCCTAGCTTCTTTTAAGTCACAATTTAAATTCCACTTTTTACCACAAGCCTTTCCTAACTCCTCTTAATGTTATTCCTTCTGATATTTTTTTTCCTTTTTATGCTCTATGTAGTTTGCTTTGTATATATTTGTTTGCATGTTGTCTCCTCTATTAGATTGTAATCTCCTTGAGAGAAGGAATTGCCTTTTGCCTTTTTGTATTCCCAATACTTGGCACAGTACCTGACACATAGTAGGCACTGAATACATGTTTACTGATTAAGAGCAACCAGAAACAAACTAAATGGGTTTCTCTTCCTCTATTCTGAGAAAGGTTGAGAAGAAAGCTCCTTTATCCATCTTCTTGGGAGGTCAGTGATAGGATTAGTCTTTGAGTTTCTTGAGTCAGAAAGCATTAGGAATCTTTTGGCCATAACAGAGCTCCCTGGTCTAGCATTCAAGGCTTTCTATAATCTCACCCCCACTCTGATCTTTCACTATTTACTTACCAATTCAGTAGGAAGCTTTAAACTCCTGAGACTAAGGACTGTTTGATTTTTTTTTCCTTGGAGCCATAAATCCTAGCATCCCACCTGGTGCAGAGCAGGGATCTAATAAATGATTGCTAAATTAAATTTTATTTAAATCCACTTCTCTAGCTAGGCTGGTTCATTTATTGTCCCATCCACAAGCCTTGCTCATTCCTGCTTTGATATCTCTCCTCATACAGTTATCTCTTGTCTACAATGTCTTTTCATCTCTGCCAACCAAAATTCTCCAAAGACTACAATGAGTCTTTCCTTCTGAAAGGCTTCTCAGATCATTCTTATTTTTGTTGTTCTCTGGCCCACCCTTCTGAATGCTCATAGCACTTAGTATCTATATCTTTCACTGCAACTTTGTCATAAAATCATAGAGTTGGAAAAAAGAAAAATCAAGTCAAAATTTCCACTCAATGCAAGAATCCCCTCTATAACTGGGGATTATCCAGCTGTTACTTGGAAATCTCCAATGACCACTCACTATTTTGGGCTCACTGCATTGTGAAGCAGCCACTACTATCTTAGAGTAGCTCTTAATGGTAATCACTTTGAAAAATGAGCCAAAATCTGCCTATTAGTAACTTCATTAATACCAATTCCTACCTTCTGGAGCTCCAAAGAAAGCTTGTCTCTCAATAAGATATGTCATCCAAATCCTCACCATCCTATGCAACATATCCCAACTAGAGGACATTTATGTGGCACAATAGATAGAGTGCCAGATCTGTAGACAGGAAGACACATCTTCCTGAGCTGAAATCTGGCCTCAGACATTAACTACCTATGTAATCCTGGGCAAATCACTTAATACCATTTGCCTCAGTTTCCTCATATGTAAAGTGAGGTGGAGAAGAAAATGGCAAACTTCAGTATCTTTACCAAGAAAATCCCAAACGGGGTCACAAAGAGTCAGACACAATATAATCTGTCAGACACATCTTTGTACTTTTTCAGACACAACATCTCATACATTCCAACATTTTATACTCTCCTTTAAATCTTCCTCTGGGTATGTCTTGCCTCTTCAAACTATTTATAAGTTCTCTAAAGTGAGAAACCACGATGGTTATCCCTCTGTAACTCCTACAGTGATTACCAGTTCTAAACATTTAAGGGTGGGATTAGGATGGATAAACAAATAAATGAATAGATAAATAAATGGTAGGATCTAAATTATCATCCCAAGGAAGATATAACCAGCCCTAGTTTCTCTCCTGAGTTCTAGTCTCTTGCTTCCAACTCTATTGGATATCTCAAATTGGATATTTCATAGACATCTCAAATTCAACATATCCAAAACAGAACTCATCTTTCTTTCTAAACCTCCCACTTTTCCAAATTTTCTTATTACTGTCAAGGGTACCAATATTCTCCAGTCTCTAGGCTCACATCCTTGTCATCTGGAATTCTTCATTCATATTCATCCCACACGTCCAATTTATTGTCAAATCTTGTCATTTCTATCTTCACAACCTCTCTAGAATATACATCCCCTTCTATTCACTCACAAATTAGCCTCCCTCTTATAGCTTTCATCACCTTTCATTATTTCAGTAGACTACTTCACCAACCTATTTCAATAACTTTGCAATTGGTCTCCCTCGGTCCAGTATTTCCTAACTTCAATCTATCCTTCTCTCAGCTGCCAAAGCGATTTTTCTAAAATACAGATCTGACCATATCATCCCTTTCTCAATAAATTCCAATAGCTCTCCAAGATCAAATATAAAATTCTTTGTTAGGCATTTAAAGCTTTACACAAGTGGTCCCTCTCTTACCTTTCTAGTCTTACATTTTCCTCCAATCCATGCCTACTATACTGGTTTCCTTGCTATTCCTCAGATATTATACCTCTAAAGCAACTATGCAGTTTCATTGGCTATATCTAATTCCTGTAATATTCTTTCTCCTCATTTATGATTCTTGGTTTTCTTGGTTTCCTTCGAGACTAACCTTAAATCTACCTTCTGCCAGAGACTTCTTCCAACCCCTTCCCCTAGCCAGTACTTACCCTTTAAGATTATCTCCCATTTATAATTATGTGCCTTGTCTGTGTGTGTTGTCTCCACCATTAGAATGTTAGCTCCTTGAAAGCAGGGATCATGTTTTTGCTTTGCTTTGTATTCCCAGTACCCGATATAGTTTCTATCATTTATTAAATATTTGTTCACTGAAGAAGAAATCCATAGCAATATTTTGCCTGTGAATCTGTAGTTTAATGCTATAGTATGTTTTAATCAAGATAATGATGCAGGGCAATTCCAAAAATGCCATATCCATTTGCAGAGAAAAAACTGATGAACTCTGAGCATAGATTGAAGAATACATTTTTTACCTTCTTTACTTTTCCAGGTAGGTTTTGTATGTGTGTATTCTTTTGCAGCATGGCTAATATAGAAAACAGATTTGTATTATTTCACATGTATAATCTATAACATATTTCTTGTCTTCTTAAAGGGGAGGGAGAGAAAGGGAGAGAGAATTTGGAACTCCAAAAAAATTTAATGTCAAAAAACTTAAGTGTAATTGGAAAATATTTAATTAATGTACGCATATAAATAATATACATATATGTGTATATGTAAATGTATATATATATTAGATGTGTGTATGATAACATCATATCTTTTCTTCCTTTTACCCTAAGAAATAGTTCTAATTGATTAGACCACAACCATGCTGATCCTTATCCTGAGAATAACCAAAAATAATGGGGATTCCAGGTGGGAATGAATGAAGAATTTAGTGTGGTGAGGCTTTCCTGACATTTGTGGGCAGGCTTCCTTCTCTCAGCTTGAAAAGCCTCATTTCATTACACAAATTATTTCCCTGAAAGCTGCTAAAAAGGATTGTGGTCTATAATTAGAATAATACCCTACAGGATTACATTCACAAATGTAATTATATAATCATTTAGAGCTAAATGGGGCCATGAAACTACGTAGTATTTCCAAAGTAGTACAGTGTTGGAAGTTTTTCCTCCTAGAGGGCAATGTCAAATATCTTCTTTCAAAATCCTACTGACTTGCCTTAGGAATTGGAATCCTGACTAATGCTCCATTGAGGCTATCAATGTTCCTATAGTTAAATATCCCAAATGATCATATTGTTCATAAAACATCAGAGCAGGAGGGGTTTCATCCAGTCTGGTCCTCCCTCAATCCCATTTTATATATGAGGAAACAGAGACCTTAGGAACAAAGCCAACTATGATTAATATAGATAATAATTGTTCCTTCTGGCATCATAATAATTCAATGGATCTCTGATTTTGGCCAAGGGCACCTATTGCAACCTATCTATACCTTCTAATTCAGTAGCTTTAGGATACTACAGCATACAGAATTATTATCTATTTCCTCCCATAAAAACTTCATAAAGGATCTACTCAGAGTGTAGTTGGCTTTCCTCTGTTTGACCCACAGTGGATATTGTACAAACCAATTTAGCTTTGAGTACTATTATTTTTTAAACTGTCCTTCTTTAGATTCAGAGTGACCACAGTTTCTTTTCAGTGCTTTCATAAACACATTTTCCTACCTCTCTTGAAAAACAGTAAGTTCCATTTTACTATGCTCAGTAAGTGATTAAACAACTATCAAAGCCAACTTGAGGGATTTATGAGTTATATAAATGCCTATTTTTGTTCTAGTTATCTCATATCAGCACCTATAAAATGTCCCAATTTTATACTTAGAAAAAGTTAACACAACAAACATCCTATGTTATGGGCCAGAACTCTGAAACAAGGATTCTTACAAGGTATTAAGTCAGTGGAATTGATAAGACAATGGTTATCTAGTTTAGCCTGGTGCTTAATAGTTCTCCAGTACATGTACTTAGTACTTAATGTAGTTCCACAAGATTCACACCTATGATAATGGAGTATATAACAGCCAGCATGGACTGGACGAGATTCATTCCATCTTCGGTCAGATGGCTGGCCTGGCCTCCTGCATTTTCTCCAGTGAAACCAGGTCCCCTCTGAAGGCCATGAGAAAGCTAGTTGAGCACCAGGTGAAGGAGAACACTACAATCCCACTCACTTGCACACACATTGCCCTTTCTTTATGTTTGAATGATGATTAAATGGATAACTCATACATTACAATAGCTGGAAAAGTATCCTATGGGACCTGTTCCCCAAACTGGCCATTTTGTCTAACAGAATTTTGAGTGAATGTGACCTATTAACCTGAGAAATAGTCTATAATTACATTACAATGCAGTAGCACTGTGCCATAAGGAAAAATGAGTATGAAGACTACAGAGAGGTATGAGAAGACATGAATTAATGTAAAGTGAAATAAGCAGAACCACTATAACAATAGGGTAAACATAATGAACAATGGACATCAAAACAGAATACTACATACTGATAATGACTAAGCTCAGCCCAGCAGCAGAAATGATAGGAGTAGAAAACAGAATATGCTGCTGGATTTGACTAATCCAGCTGGTAAATTTTGCTGAATTGATTTTTTTTCCTTTTCCTTTATTTATTTATTTGTCTATCTATAAAGGATAATTCTCTGGGTAAGAGAAAATAAAATAATGATTCCGAAATAATTTTTTTAAATAAAAGAAAAACTTAAAAAAAATTCAAAGCCATGATGTAGCTATCACTGTTGTATTTTAGCTGCACATCTGTTATTGTTACACAACAGTTCATCTCCTTTTCTGATCATATATTTTCTGGCTATCTTTTATGCCTCCTTACCCAGAGGTAACTGGTAACATGCTACAGCCTACTTAAATCCCTGATGTGTCTTTCTATTGCCCCTGAGGTCAACTAAAATTCTGAATGTATCAAGAAATTTTTTAAAGTACTCAATTTCCCATAATTTTCCAGCTTTCTCTCTCTCTCTCTCTCTCTCTCTCTCTCTAATTCTGGGTCTGGCAAGATCCAGGGTTCAAAAAATACAAATATATAATTTCCAACAGTCTTCTCTATTTCCACTTTGACTCTGAAGTTACCAAGTATCTGTGTATGTATGTGTTGACTTGGTTTAAATGATCAAGTCAAATGCTTCATAGAAATTTCTCTATCTCTGATGCAAAAGTTTTAAATAAAATATTACCAAAGAGAGTACAGCAATTTATCAACAGGATAATACATTATATTATGACCAAGTGAGATTTATACAAGGAATGGAGGGCTGGTTCAATGTCAGGAAAACTATTACTATAATTGACCATATCAATAACAAAACCAACAGAAATTATATGATAATCTCAATAGATGTGGAAAAGCTTTTGACAAAATATAGCATCCATTCCTAACAAGGGATAAAAGAAGCTTTCCTTAAAATAATAAGCAGTATCTACCTAAAACTACAATAATCATTATTTGTAATGGAGAGAAGCTGGATGCATTCCCAATAAGATCAAGGGTGAAACAAGGATGCCTATTATCACCACTATTATTCAATATTGTACTAGAAATGTTGGTTTTAGCAATAAGAAAAGAAAAAGAAATTAAAGGAATTAGAATAGGCAATGAGGAAATAAAACTATCAATCTGCAAAGAGTGATATACTCTTTGAGAATGATAGAGAATCCTAGAAAATCATCCAAAAACCTACTAGAAACAATTCACAGCTTTACCAAAGTTGCAGGATATAAAATATCAAACAAATCATCAGCATTTCTATATATTACTGACAAAACCCATCAGAAAGAGATTGAAAGAAAAATTCTAATTAAAATTACTGCAGGCAAAATAAAATACTTGGGGGAGGGGGGGAGGTCTACCTACCAAGACAAACCTAAGAACTATATGAACACAATTACAAAACACTTCTCACACAAATAAAATCGGACCTAAACAACTGGGAAAATATCAAGCTAATATAATAGAAATGACAATTCTGCCTAAATTGGTCTATTTGTTCAGTGCCATACCAGACTGCCAAAATATTATTTTTTAGAACTAGAAAAAATAATAACAAAATTCATCTGGAAGAACAAGAAGTCAAAAAATATCAAAGGAATTAATGGAAAAAAATAAAAAGGATGGTGGCTTAGCAGTACCAAACCCAAAACTATATTATAAAGCAAGAATAATCAAAACCATTTGGTTCTGGCTAAGAAATAGAATGGTGAATCAGTGGAATGTATTAGATATACACAACACAATAACCAAGGACTATAGCAATCTAATATTTGATAATTCTAACTTCTGGAATAAAAACTCACTATTTGACAAATTTGGAAAATAATATGTCAGAAACTCGATATAGACCTACATCTCACACACTCTATGCCAAAATAAAGTCAAAATGGATACATGATTTGGGCATAAAGGATGATACCATAAACAAATTAGGAGAACAAGGGATAATTTACCTATCAGATCTTTGGAAAATGGAGGAATTCATGACCAAAGAAAAACTAGAGAACATCAAAGGCAAAATGGATAACTTTGATTACATTAAATTAAAGAGGTTTTGCACAAAGAAAACCAACAGAAACAAGATTAAAAGGAAAATACAACTAGGAGAAAAAATTGTACAGTCAGTATTTCTGACAAAGGTCTCATTTCTAAAATATATAAAGAACTGTGTCAAATTTATAAAAATACAAGTCATTCCCCAATTGATAAATGGTCAAAGGATATGAACAATTTCCAGATGACAAAATGAAAGCCATTTATATTTTTATGAAAAAATGCTTTACTAATTGTACAATATTTCAGAGTCTGATTCTTTTTGTACAGCAAAATAACGTTTTGGTCAGGTATACTTATTGTGTATCTAATTTATATTTTTATATATTTAACATCTACTGGTCATCCTGCCATCTAGGGGAGGGGGTGGGGGGGGGTAAGAGGTGAAAAATTGGAACAAGAGGTTTGGCAATTGTTAATGCTGTAAAGTTACCCATGTATATATCCTGTAAATAAAAGGCTATTAAATAAAAAAAAAAAGAAAAAATGCTTTAAATCACTATTGATTAGAGAAATGCAAATTAAAACAACTCTGAGGTACCACTTCATATCTCTCAGATTGGCTAAGACATGAGAAATATTGGGGGAGATGTGGGAAAACTGGGATACTAATGAATTGTTGGTAGAGTTGTGAAATAATCCAACCATTTTGGAGAGCAATCTGGAATTATGCCCAAAGGACTATAAAACTGCATACACTCTGACCCAGCAGTGTCATTACTGGATCTGTATACCAAAGAAATCATCAAGGAGGGAAAAGGACCCACATGTGCAGAAATGTTTGTAGCAGCTATTTTTGTGGTAGCAAAGAATTGGAAAATGAGTGGATGCCCATCAATTGGGAAATGGCTGAACAAGTTGTATATGAAGGTAATGGAATATTATTGCTCAATAAAAACAATGAACAAGCTGATTATAGAAAAGCCTGGAAAAATTTACATGAACTGGATGCTGAGTGAAACAAGCTGAACCAAGAATACATTGTACACAATAACAACAAGAATGTGTGATGATCAACTATGAAAGGCTTGGTTCTTTTCAGTGGATCCAAAGCAATTCCAATGGACTTTGGACAGAAAATGCCATCTGCATCCAGAAAAAGAACTAATGAAACTGAATATAAATTAGCATATGCTATGTTCCTTTCTTTTTTCTGTTTTATCTCTCCCATCATTTTCCCTTTTGCTTTAATTTTTCTCTCCCAATATAATTCATAAAGCAATGTTTATTAAAAAATAAATAAATTTACTACAATAAAAAAAAGAAAGAAAAGAATTTCTCTACCTCATATCATCGTTGGTAACAACTTCTGGAATACTTTTTCCATGGTGGCCTTTTTACTTATGAAATGGTTATGTCCTCTGAAATTTGTCTCTATTTTGGGGCAGAGAATGAAACAAATGTTTCAATTCTTATTTTATTTGTCTCTAGAAAGTTTTGAGCCATTTAACAGCACCTTCCTTAACTCTTCTTGTTTTGTTTTTATAATTATATAAATTATATATTTAGCTATTTTATATTTTTATAATTATAATTTATATAATTAGATTCATATAATTATACAATTACATTTATATAATTATAGAATTTATACACTCATATAATTATATCATTGTGTTTATAATGATAATGTCAACATTGATACAGTTAAGTTCCTCATGTGGTATGTCAAGTCACTGGTTGTTCAACAAAGATCTCACACTTAAGATATCAACAATTTAAAGTTTGTATAACAGCCAAGAACTAAATTATTCTTAGTATTATCTGCTTTTCTTTCCCACCACACTGCTGCCTTCATTATAGAGATAAAAAGGGACTATACAGGACTGAGAGCCATTGTGTATTTTTCCTGAGTTTCATGGGTTACCATAGCAAAATAATTCATCACTTCATGGCCAACATGAGTTTCTCTGTTTTTGCTATAGTAATCCTTAAATATCAACCACATTCTTTAGCTAAACTATATTCAGAGCTTTTCCAGCTTTATAGATGTTCCCAAAAGTTATACTTTATCAGCATAATCTTGAAGAACCCAGGGTCACTTCTGAGACTACCAGAGTGATGCTTTTGTGGAATGGAGCAACAATGAAGATGGTAATGATGACAGCTAATATTTACATAGCCCTGTAAGGTTTACAGAGGGCTTTTCTCACAATAGTGCTGTAATGATACTTAAATTGAGAAATTAAGTAGTATTATACTATATAATTATCCCCACTGAGAAACTGCACCTTAAAATGTGACTTTGTCATGATATGAAGTATCAGAGCTATGGTTTGAATGCATGCCCTTTGGTCCAAAATTCAATGTTTATTTTGCTAATCTTAATTTCAACAAGCAGTATTAAGAGTTTATATATACCAGGTTTTACATTAATACTGATGATACAAAAACAAAAATGAAATCTTTCCTGCCTTTGAGGAGATCACATTCTAACAGGTTACACGGATAAATCTGAACTCATTTTCTTTTGTTTTTTAAGAATTATGATTCTTATTTTCCTTCCTATGTGCTCCTGAATTTATATCAACAAAGCACACATTTTGATCTGCATTTTCAGTAGTTGGGATGGTTTGCATGAAGTCATCCACACTCTCCCATTCCTTCTATGACTGCTGGAACATCCTTTTGGAAGGTGGGAGTGGAGGAGTTCAATTTATGAAACTAGAACAGAATTCATTGGCCCCAACTCAGGAAGAACACATGATCTTGACTTCATGAGCACTATGGTCTAATCAATAATAATTATACAAACACAACACAAAACCCAAAAAGATACACAATTTCAATCCAGGTTCCAGTCTAGGAGATTTGTGAAGATAGGGAAGTACTTGCTAATAAGTTCAGACTGTGGAGACACAGATTTCAGTTTCCAAAATGATAGTTCAGGCCATTTGTACTAAAATGAAAGAAAAGCAGTGGTTCAAGTCAATAAGCATTTATTAAGTGCCTACTATGTGCCTAGAGATACAAAGAACAGAGACAAAAAAAATTTTTAAAATAGTCCCTTCTCTCAAGGAGTTTACAATCTAATGAAGGAAACAACTATAAATAAATAAGCTATATCCAGGCTAAATGGAAGATCAATAGAGGAAAGGACATTAAGAAGGATTGAGAAAGGCTTCTCATACTAGATAGGATTTCAGCCAGGACTTGAAAGAAGCTAGGGAAGTCAGACAAAGTGATGATTCAGAAACCACATGATAAAATTCAGTAAGTACTTTTTTGCTTTTGGTAGTTAGGTAGAGCAGTAAGAGTACAGAATCTGGAGTCAGGTAGACCTGAATTCAAATCTCACCTCAGACACTTATTGGCTGTGAGACCCTGGGCAAATCACTTAATCCTGTTTGCCTCCCTTTCCTTTAGAAAAGGAAATGTTAAACACCCCAGTGTGTTAGCCAAGAAAACCCCAAATGGGGTCAGGAAGAGTCAGAAATGACTTAAATAAATCAACAGCCACAACTTATATGCCTGCATGACAGGCACCAGAGACACAAGAAAAGAATTAAATAATATCTGCTCTTAAGGAGTTTATTTTTCTATTGAAAAGGGAACAAATATGCAGATAAGTAAATGAAACATTATATATCAATTTAATTTATATTATATATTTTATTTTATATATATATATTACACATTATATATGAGCTTTATATCGTATAATTAAAAAGTCATTTCAGAGTTAACACTAATAATGGGGGAAGGATCAGAAAAAGCCTTTTATAGGAAAGAGCACTTGACCTCAGCTTTAAAAGAAAAGAAGGGCTCTCACATGGAGATGTATAGAAAATATCAGGCTGGCATAGTGGGAAAAACACTGATCCTAGAGTCAAGAGACAGGCATTCTACTTCTTGCTTTGAATAGCCCTAAAATCTTGAGCAAGTCACTTTATCTTCCTGAGCCTGTTTCCCCATCCATACAATGGGGATAAAATATACATAATGCCAATGGGAAAGGGAATGTAAAAAAATATATATCATAAAGATGAGATCAGAATAGGCAGGAAAACAGATATAGCGCCTGTCTCCTACACAGATACCAACAGAATGTCAAAAGATTTAGAAAAAGGCTTCGAGGATGGTAAGTGGAACCTGTAAAGAATGTGTTATAGAGCAGCGCAATTCTGTAAACATGAATGGGTTGCAATCTGTATTATTGAAAGGAATAGCAACATACATGTGAAAACAAATCCATTAAAGTATTAGGTTATTAAAAATATCCGTAGTAAAGAGAAATGAACATGAGAATATGCAAACTGACAGTGAAAGTGTAAATAAAGACAGACAAAATTCAAGTGAAAAATGTGCTAAAGAGGACATAGAACCATAAAGAAGGTATTTAAAATAGAGCTTCATCCCAAGGTGGAAAATTGAGAAGAAAATGACAGCTCCTTCCCGGGAGTGCTTCTTCCCCTCTGCCCCAGCTCGTGTGGCAGCAGCAGGGGCTTCCACCATCCTCACTCACTGGATCCCTTATTCCCCTGCCCAACTCTGACCCCAGCAGCAGCAGCAGGCAACAGTGTCTCTTTGGTAGCAGGAATGTTTTCAGCTGCTTACAAATGCTGGAGTATCCCAAGGCACCCTTCTTCCCTCTCCCCATTCAGGCCAAATCCCAGGGGCACAGCTACATCATGACCTGTCACTCACATGCCCCCAGGTGAAAATTTGACTAATTTCAGTTTTGCATGGAAGACAACAGCATATTTTTATTATTCTGTCAAAGGCACCATCGTGCTCCTAAGTCACCCAGGTTCCCAATCTCCTCTTCAACTTCTCACTCTCACTCTCCACATGCAATCTGTTTATAACATCTGTCAAATTTACATGCACAATATTTCTGGACTATTCCCCTTTCTTTCCTGACGTTGCTGCTACTGTGGGACCGATCCTCATCCCCTCACACCTGGACTGTTTTAATAATAATCTGCTGGTTGGTCTCCTTGACTCAAGTCTCTTCTTGGGTGGACTCCTGTCCATCTTCCACCTGTCAAAATAATCTTCAGAATGTGTAGGTCTCACTATGTCACCCTCATATTTAGTAAACCCCTATAGCTCCTGATCACTTCCAGAATGACTTTCAAGAAACCCCTTTTCAGAAGTTGGAGGTATTACACATTACACTCAATTTTTGACTTTCTTGATGCATCTATCAGATGTGCTAACTTTTTTTCCCTCTCTCTAAAAAAAAAACAAAATGAGATAAAAACAAACATTTATTATGTTGTCTCTCAGATTAGGGAAAAGAGAGGGATAGATGAGATATTATGGTGATGTCAGAAACAAAACTCAATAAAAGTTATTTTTAAAAATAATCTTCTGGTGTTTAAAGCACTTCATGATCTGGCCCTCCATAGCTTTACAGTCTTCTTATACAGTATACTCTCCTATATAATCTGCAAAGGCTACTCAGTATGGCTAGAATGTATTTCCTCTTTATCTCAGTATATTAGCTTCCTTCAGCTCCAAGCTAAAATTCCACCTTCTGCAGAAAGCCATTCCCCAATGCCTCTTCATTCCAGTTTCCTCCCCTATTTGGTACTTCTCACTTTCCAGCATGTAGTTTGTGTGTTCATGGTTGCTTATATATTGTTTCCTTCACCATACCTTGAGAACAAGGACTATCTTTTTTCCTTGCTTTGTGTCTTCAGCGCCTAGCACATAAAAAGGGGCTTGATAAATGTTTACTGATTGACTGAAGCTAAAAAGCTTTCTCCCAAACAAAATCAGTGCAGTTAAAATAAAAAGTAAAAGCATCATGGGGGTGGGGGGGAGAATTCACCAATTGGCATTAGGTTTCTGTCAAAAGGGCCTCAGATCCAAGATCCAAGGAAATCTTATATAAAATATAAGACAATGAGCCATTTCTCAATATGAGTAAGCTGACAAAGTATGTAAGTAAACAATTCTTGTAAGAATTGCAAACTATCAAAAACCATATAAAATATTCTCTAAAACACTAATAAGAGAAATACAAATTAAAACAGCTCTGACATTTCAAACCCTCATCCAGTAAAGGAAAACACGACTGAAACAATTAAACAAGATTTATCAAAACTCTTTTCTCAGAACTGAAATAGGAATTGTATTATTACATATATATATAATAACATTAATATGTATAGTAACCCACACTCATCTGCATTGACAGAGTTAGATTATCCACTAGGCTTGATAAAATCGCAGATCCCAACAAAAAATTTCAATAATAATAATATCGATATGTTGTTGTTCAATTGTTTCAGTCACATCTGATTCTCTGTGAGCCCATTTGAGGTTTTCTTGGCAGAGGCTGTAATGGTTAGCCATTTCTTTCTCCAACTTGTTTTAGAGATGAGAAGTGGAAGTAAACAGTGATTTGCCCAGGGTTATAAGGGTTGGAGACTGGATTTGAACTCAGGGCTTCCTCTCTCCAAGGCTGGCATTCTATGTACTGCATCCCCTCGCTGCCCCTCATAAACCTGAAAGCAGTGCAAAAAGTTGCTGCTATCATTCAGGATTTTCTACTCACTGTGGAAATCTGCTCCTGGGCACATCCTGCTCACTGGCCTCTGGGCCCAACAGAATGAGTCTTCTTCTAGCTGCCCTGAGCTTCCTCAGGACTAACCCAGGCCAGCTGGTACACACTGGAAGCTGGAGTAGGACAGGACCCTGCCAGGATCCGCTGTCACTTATTCCTTAGACAGAAGGCTCCTTTGGGGACTTTTTCCAGCAATATTAGCCCAACCAAGCTGCTCGTTAAAATGTAGCTGTCCTTAGAGGGTTCCCATTTGAAAAGAAGTAACAGGTATCTAAAGTCACAAATATGATCATGTCCTGGAACTATAAGGGAGCCTGGAAGACATGTCACATCACTCCCTCATTTTAGAGATAGGGAAACTGAGTCCCAGAAAGGTCACAGTAAAATGCCTCTATCAAGCTCACAGAGGTAGCATGCATAGTAAGTAGTAGTCAGCATTCAAACTCGGGTCCCAAAGTTCCCCAGTCTTTGTGCTGCATCGTGATTCCCCAATTATTGTTAAATTTGGGATAATTGCATAAAAAAGAATATTGGGCTGAGAGTCAAGGGATGTGGCTTTCACTCCCAATGCTGAGCTCATCGGAAAGTCAGTTACCCCTTTCTGGACCTCTGTCCATTATCTGCAAAACAATCAGGTTAGAGTAGATGAATTTTCAGGTCCATTTCCAGTTCTATTTGTGGTTCTATAACAAACACGTCCAGCTTTTTATCCCTTCCCCTCAACCCATTGATTCTGTAGCATTATAGATGCCACAGATAAGTATCAAACTTCTTCTCATGGTTCATGAAATGGAGTTTTATTTATTTTATTTCCAAATGTCATTTTAAAAAATCTTTAAGGAAATCATTCTGCTTTGATTAAAACTGTTAACTTGCCAAGCTTGGCTTCCCAGAATAAATTGCAAGACTTAGGAATTTAAGACAAGTGATCAAAAGAGAAAGAACACTAGGGAGACATCTCTGAATTAAGCCCTTTGACTTGTTCATCACCCTAAGGTGCAGCATCGTATCTGGGGCTAATCCTGGTACCTATGGAGAGGCTTTGTCACCAGTCAGGGCTTATTTCTAGCTGGGGGTAAGGAAAGGAAGAACACAATAGAAAATGTTGGTTTTGGAAATCTGTATTGAAAACTAGGCTCTTATCTTTATTGTTTATGTGTCCCTAGACCTTGGTTTCCATATCTGCAAAATTAAAGGTTGCACTTCTGGATTAAGAGGAGATAGAGGCAGCTAGTTGGTGCGATGGATAGAGCACCAGTCCTGAAGTCTGGAGGACCTGAGTTCAAATTTGGTCTCAGACACTTAACACTTCCTAGCTCTGTGACCCTGGGCAAGTCACTTAACCCCAATTGCCTCAGGGTGGGGGGGAGAAGATAGACTAGAGGTGCAGAATGAGACATTTTCATATACAGCCAAGGAGTGAATTATTTTGCTTGACTATGCTTAATTTGTAACAAGGAAGGACAGATATTTGGGGGAAGAGAAAGAATGACAAGTAGTGTCAGTGATAAAAAAAAAAAAAAAGATTAGTCAGTAAAAGATTTAAAAATAAACTGGAAAACCAGACAAAATTGAGAAGGAAACACAAACAGGGAAGTTTTGTTACTATTATGTTAAATATCATATACTTCTTAAAAACTAAGTGGTGAATAATTGACACTCAAGTTCATATATTATCTTTTTTTCTCTTTGAACAGTGAAATATATGTGTTTGCTGCTGTCAAATTCACAATTTAAAATTATTTTTTAAAGGGACTGGATTTAAAGTTCCTTCCTAGCATGAAATCTATGATCCCATAAATTTGGTTGGAATCAGAAAGCCTGGATTCAACATTTTTAACATATTTAACATTCAAATTCCAAGTATCCAATATTTAGTATTTATGTACCTATGTGCAAATCATTTAACTTCTCTGAGCTTAGGCTTCCTCATATGAAGAGCAGGGAAAATATTTGCACTGCCTATGCAGTGGGTTTTTCCAGGTAAAGTGCTTTATAGACATTAAAGTATTAAGTAAATTAGGATTATTATTAATATACCACATTATGAAAATACAAGTATGCTGTCATTTACTAATAATATATTACATATTACATTTCTTTGAGGATCTGGATTTGGTTTCAGGGTCCAGGTTCTCATTTATCCTTCTTACTTCTGTTTTGAAATAGGAGAAGTGAAGGGTAAGAATGATGAAAATAAAAATATATGTAAAAGCATTCAATTCTGTATCCATGGATGAAAAGTCTGATCCTGGATTATTAAAAAAAAAAAAACTAAGGGGTATTTGGGGAACTTTCTTGACCTTTCACTATTGATAGCAATCTCCAGAGACAAAAATATGAGCTTGGATGGTCCATGGCACCAGCCCAAGTTGTGATCTCCAGAGTTCCTAAAAGAATAAAAATTTAAAAACCAGACTGCTAAAGGACATGGAGTTTGCAAAGAGGCTCTATAAGGCAAGAATTAAGGTTACTTTCCTGCTGCTTTCGTAAAGCCCTTCTCGACAATCTCCTTGAGCCAGCTCTCAGCAAACAGGGGGTTATTCTCACAGGGAGACAAAATGGGTTGGGAGAAAGTGCCAGCCTTCTCAGCCTGTCTTTGGCAATCCCTCTTCAGTATAAATTGCTTGACCTTTTAACTAGCTCTAAACCTCACCTGTCTGAGGCAATTTCTTCAAATGTCTTTAGGAGGCTCTGCATTTTCAGATTTCCCTGAGTCAAGGAAACTAATTGAAGGGAGTTGTAATGATTCTCTAGTTAAGGACTAAACACCTAGAGAAGAATCAGGGAGGTTTCCTACACTGTCTTACAGGCTTTTCTACAATGTTTTCTACTGAAGACCTCTGGTAAAAATTTTCTCTCTTGGATTCTGCTGGGATCTAAATAAGGTGATTAAATTTTATCTTTTTTCTTAATTGAGCTGAATTTGTGTAGTCATCATCCATTTCTGAAATTTGTTTTTCCCAGTTCCTTCAAGCATAAACGTAGTAGCATGGAATATTTCAAAGGAATATTATGCTCATTGATCACAAGTTTTCATACTGAAACACAGCCCCTGCCTGGCCGGGCCCAGACATGGGCTTTCCAAACCTTCCAAGCCAGCCAGTTATGCCAGAAAGGATTCGTGCCAGCCTGGCTGGCAGCCTGGGGTTGGGAGACCCCAGTTAGTTTGCCTTGTTGCCAGGTTGTTGTCACCTGGATGGGCCCTCAGTCCTCACTTTGGAGACTGTGGGCACCTTGGCTTATTTGCCACTGTGGCAAGGACCCAAATACCATACCTTCCTCTTCTTCCTTTAGGCTGCTCTGCTCCTGATGGAAATAGAGGCCTCAACTTTAGAAAAATATGGAGAGTAAAAACAAGGCAATGATCAGAGAGAGGAAGCACATATAGAGGGATTCAAGTATCCCTGTGATGGAAGCAGGAAAAATCAATCAATAAAAGCACTGACCAAAGGTCTGATATTTGACTTTCCCTATTGTAACCACAGAAGAGAATTTTAAAAGATATAATCCCTGACTTTGAGGAATTTACGGTGTAATTGGGAAAAGAGAATTTCATATTTATGAAGCAATTAGACAACATATGATCAACTATTAGAGTGAGAAAGTACCTTAAAGACCATTTATCTAGCCCAATTCCCTTATTTTAATGTAGAAATTCAGTTTGTCCCTAATAATACCTAACTCTAATAATTTTTACTTTTTAAAAATATTTTCTTATAGGCTCTCTTGATCCTCATAACAATCATTTGAGGTGAGTAGAACAGTTAAATGATTTGTCCAAAATGACACAACAAAGATTAACAACAGAATCACAAGACATTCACCTCCCATCTCTTAGTCCAGTGTTTTTCCTCCACTATATCTTGTGTTATAAGAGAATATTATATTATGACCTATTCTTTCTCATACCACTGTGACTCTTACCAGCTGCTAACAGTGTAATATAGTTGCCACAGTACTATTGCCAATTGTGAAATTTTTTTTTCTAAACTTCATTTAAACTTCCAAGATTTGTGAGTCTTCTAATACAATATCAAATCTTTTTTTTTTAATTTTTTAAGCCACAGATTAAATTGATTCTAATGTTTTCAAGAGTGCTATGTCAAAACCTGATGGCAATATTTGAGGAGAGCCTGACATGGTGGAACAAACATTAAAATCAATACCATCTGTCTCCAAGAAGCTATTCAAGATTCTAGACATCTAATGTACCTCAAGCAATTGATGCAAGAGTGATAGCCACTATCGAGACAGTGAGAAAGGAAGTGAAAAAAATTTGTCCTATTTTTGGCCCTCAAGAGAAATCCTCCTCTTTAAAGAAAATCATTTTCCAGGCATTTCTGTATGTTTAATATTTCTTTTTTTAAAATCTTTAACTGCCATCTCAGACACCTAATTGGATTGTGTAGCCATACCGAGCAGCAACAACAGCAGCAGCAAGAGAAGGTACAGGGAGCTCTTCTCCATCCCAAAAGGTCACAGACACTGAAATAAGTAAGCCTGGGATTTAGGATATATGAAGATGGAGTCAACAAATGAGCCTAAAGAGTAGAGAGAGGTCCAATTCTTGATACCAGGCCTATATTGAAAACTGGAAAGAAAAAGGCCCTGAAAAAACTGAGATTCTCAAACTAAGTCAACCCCCACAGATTTCTGCCCCCTTTACTCAGGCATAGAGAAACTTAACTGCGTGCCAGAGTTGAAGCCACAAAAGTGACATTTGTACCAAAATAGAACTCTTTTTTTAAAGTTCTGTACTCACTCTTTGAATATGATGACTGCCTAATGGGGGCTTCTCACCCCTCACAGACTTAATCTAACATATTATATTAAGTCAAATAGTTCTCTTGTCTGTATAATAATTAAATTTCTTTAGGGAAGCACATTAAAGGAAAATAGTTTTTTTTTTTAAAGGCATTTTTCTCACTAGGATTTTTTTAATGAGCTAAGTGGTTTTGATTTTTTTAAATTGCAATGTTGAGTGTGTGTGTGTATGTGTGTGTGTGTGTGTACAAAATTGGCCAATTTTAATTTTAACCAATATCTATTGTGAATAATGCTACTAATAGCTTCTAATATGATTCATAGCTATTTGCCTGAAGTAGGAGTGGAGGAGGAAGGGGAAAGACACTCAAGCCAACAATAGGTTTTTAAATAAAAATATTAAAATAAGACTTTGAAAAACAATGAAAATCACTTTCCTCATAACACTTTCCCTAAAAGGTAATCAAAGCCATTTCATGAATTACCACTCAGACCTACTGATTACCCTCAGGGGATTATAAATTATATCCTCCTACCTACATCTCCTAAAGTCAAAGGAGAACCTAAAATTTAAGTCTGTTCCCTCTCTTTTCTAGGATATGAGAGCAAAGAAGCTCTATCATTCTGGACAAGAAAGCCTTGTACTTTGGTCCTTAAGCCTGAAAGACAAGATCATAGATTTAGAGGCCATCCAGACCCATACCCTCATTTTATAGATCAGAAATCTAAGTCCCCAATTATGACTTGCCCAAAGCCACACATATAGTGACATGAAGGGGACACTATCTTGGGGGACACCATGGATTCTTTAAAATTTAAAAAAAAAACTCATTTATAGTATAATGAAAAGATTGCTAACACTCCAGTGAGAAGCCCTGTGTTCAAATCCCACTTACTACCCGAGTGACTTTGGGCAAAGTTATTTGACCTCCTCTAAACAATGAAGTTATTGGATTAGATGAGGTCTACAATCACTTTCAGTTTTACTCTATGATCAGTGATCTCCACTAAGCTATGAATGTCTCAAAAGCACTCATCCTGATTTGCACTGGTCAGGTAAGAAGTTCCAGAGAAAGAATAATAATAATAATGATATAATATGATAATATGATAATATTAGAATAATATAGAATATAGAATAAAATGATAAATAATAAATAAATAAACTGATTAATATACACACATGCACACACATATGCGTGTGTGTGCATGTGTGTGTGTGTGTATATGTGTGTGTGTGTGTGTGTCTAATATAGCCATCTCTAGGGTAAGGGAGAAAGAAAAAAAAAAGGAAATTTGCATGATTATTGTATATCTAAAAGGGAAAGCAAGTTATACATAATAGATTTGCAGTTTCATATACAATTATCTTTTTTCCTATTATGCCAGGGGAATACTTGTTTTATGTCATAAATTAAAAATGAAATAAATAAAAATTTTTAAAGGCTCTTCCCACCATTGTCCCTGATGTCCAAGTTTAGATCAATTAGTAAATAAGAGTCATAGAAGCAGATGGGACCTCAAAGGGTATCCTGTGCTTGACCAAGAACTCTTTCAACCAGTTGCCCATCAAATCTCATCTTGCTTGAAGATCCCCGTGAGGTCTTGGGCCCAAATCAGCCAATCCAACTTCTTTATCTTAAGTCAAAACTTCACCTCTTCACAACCTCCATCTTTAGGACCAAGCAGAACAACCAGAATCTTCTGTTCTTCCTTAACCTTCCATATGCTTGAAGGTAATGATCTTGTTTCCCTTAAGCCTTCTTCTACTCCTGGCTAAATGTTCTCAGTTCCTTTAGTTCATCCCCAAATGTTATCATCTCCTTTCTTTTACTTCTATTTGGGTAAGTGTTTTTTTCCTCAGGTTCCAAGAGGGCAGGGGATGGACAGGGAGAGAGTCTTTTTCCCCCACAGCTGGCATTTGTACCTCATTCATCAGTAGCACTCCCACCAAGATTAATCTAAAGAAAGTCTTTTAGAAAAAGTGAAAGTCAGTTATCTGTAGAGGCAAGGTATAAGGACATAATTGTTTCTGGAAATTGAAAGGTTAATAGGACTGAAATAAAGGACAGTGAAAGGGAAGAGGGACCTCCTTCTACCTGGGTGGAATTTGGTCAATTGAAGCTCTTTCCCAAATTTTCCAGTGCCTCATCCCCCAAGTTGAGGAGTAAGGAAACTTAAATGCCCTGTCTCTTTAGACAATTCTAGTGGCTGAGAAAAGCAAAAACCCCTCTCTCTGCAGAAGCCTGGTTCCTGTTATTAGAGTCCTTGATTCCCATTTAGGGCTCTCCTTTTTGGATAAGAGGGAACTTCACAGAAACACACCCTTCCTTAGAGCAGCCCAGGCTCTATTGAAAGAGGATCCAAACCTTAATTTGCACCTCATTCTGTAGATAGTTACTAATATATGGAAGCACTTTCCCCATTCCAGAGTACACTTACTTTGGAGAGGAAGAGGAAACTAGTAGGAATCATTTTTTTTTTTTTTTTTTTTTTGCCCCAAGTGAAAAGATTTTTAATCCATAGGATCATCTATTTGAAGCTGGAAGGGACAACAGATTTGGAACTCCACCCTATGTCTGAGACAAAGGAATAAGTGCCAAATCAATGAATCCACAATGTCTAGCTCACTCTAGATCATGCTTACATCCATCTAGTTCTCCACATCTGGCCAACTGTCCTGCTGCTGCTGGCATATGAAATGCTGTGGGACCATAGACATAGAATGGTAAGGGGCCACAGAGGCTATAGTCCAACCCTTTCATTTGATAAAAATAAAAATGAAGGAAGTTGAAGCTCTAAGAAGTAAAGATGACTTACTTAAGTCCATACAGCAGGAGGCAGAAGAGCTAAAATTCAAACACATGACCTTTAGCTCCAAATCTCACATATTTTCTACTACGCCATACTCTGTCTGCAGAATTACGGACATCATTCAGGGGCCCTCTTGTATTCTGGGGCTTGATGCAATCAGCACAAAATCATCCACACAAATAGGAGTCATCTGGAGGACCTCAGGACTTATAGGGAATCCCCCCCTTCCTTTGGATTCTGAATCAAGATGGCAAAGTGGACTCCCCATTTAATGTTCATTATCTACCTTGTCCATTGTAATTATGAGAGCCTTATAAGACTCTAAGCTTCCTGAAGTCAGGAACCAAATATTTTTGTATCTTGCTCAACAGAAAGAAGAAAGGAAGGAAGGAAAGATGGAAAGAAGGAAGGAAGGAAGGAAGGAAGGAAGGAAGGAAGGAAGGAAGGAAGGAAGGAAGGAAGGAAGGAAGGAAGGAAGGGAGGGAGGGCATTTACCTTAGAGATAGATAATATCATTTTTTACAATTAAGGAAACTGGTACAAACAGGCTTAAGTGGCTTGCCCAGGGTCACACAGCTAGTATGTGTCTGAGGATAGATTTGAACTTAGTTTTTCCTGAGTCCTGTCCAAGCACTCCATCCACCATAACACCTAGTTAACTAAAGACTTACATATAAGCACAGGTTTAGTAAATCTCATTAAGTGAATAAAATCTGTCAAGAGCATCAAAAATAAAGATCAACTTTACCCAAAAAACACCTTTCACACCCACATTTCAAAGCCCATAATTACAGGAGTTTTTGGCATGGTGAAGTTTTCCAGTGCCATGAGCAGCAGATAGAACAAAGAAGTCCAGAAAACTGCATGAAAATTCTAGTTCTGGCACTTCCCACTTGTGTTAAGTTGTATCCTCCCATCTGAGGCTCAGTTCTCTTATTTGTAAGACAAGAAGTGTTGGACTATGTGATCTTTAAGGTCCTGTCCAGTTCTAAAAACAACAACCCTTAGTGCTGCCATGCTCCTTTCAGTCGGAAAATTGAGGGATTCGAGGAGCAGCCAAGAGTCTTTATCTCCTGCATACAGTTGTCACAGAAAGAAGTAAGGGTACCCTACACAGAGACCACATGGCAACTATCTCAACATGTATCTGTGGCACAATCTCAATGGCCTCTCCCATCCTATGGCAGAAGTCAAACTCGTCCCTCTTCAGGATCATTCATTTCATGGTCCTCACTACAATTGGGCTCAGCAATAAGTTCCAGGGCAATAAGACACAAAGGTTTGCAAGCCAAGTGGGAAGTGATATTTCTCCTATTTGGAATCCTGATGAAAAAACGAGCTCTCAATCATCAGAGAGCTGCCATCCAGTTACCAGGATTCTCTACTTTGTGAATTTTCCAACTCCCTTTGCCCTATCTCCCAGTTTACTTCTCAGCTGATTCCCCCAACCCAGAAAACATAAATCCCTATAATCATCAGCCCAAGTCAAAGAAAGGAAGGAGGTAGCCTGCTTTGAAGCAAATCTAAGGCAATGCAACTTGGATTGATTCCTGGATTTCCTATGGTTTTCAATTATGATGACCAGGGCTCCTGATTGCACAGATAACAGAGCTGTCTGCCTAAATATGTTATTCATTCCTCCCCACCCCACCTCCTCAGCTGTCACCAAACCATCCTGCCTACACCACTAGCCAGCTGTATAGAGTAGCCTTGGCCATATTCTCCTTTGGCCAGATATGAACAAAAAGTGTGTTTCCCAGACTCATGTTCAGGAGAAAGATGAGTCAGAGTTCAGTAGCACCTAAGAAAGGGAAAAGAGACACTTTGGAGCACTAGAGTTCCATCCAAGAACCAACACATTCAGTGATATCTAGAATGAGTTACTATCCATCAAGATGTTTTTTTAAATCACCACAGAAATATTCTGTGGACTTTTTTGAGATTCCCTGAGGAAATTTCAAATAACCCAAATTACAGAAGTAGGTCAACTACTGAATACGGCAAAAGCTCCTTGAATTATACCAACAAGCATTAAGTGTTGACTTTGTGCAGTAAAGTATCTATATGATTATATGACTGTAATTCACAGCTTCCCAGGATTGAAAATTAAATGAGATCACAGAAACCATGTCCAATCCATTTTATAGATTAGGAAATGGAGTCTGAAAAGGAAGGAAGTGATTTCCCCAATATCATGCAAGTAATAATAATAACATTTATGTAGCACTTTAAGACTTGCAAAATTATCATCTCATTTGATACAACAATCCTTTGAAGTAAGTAAATACTATTATTGTCCCCATTTTGCAGATGAAAAAGGTGAGGCAGGTAAATTAAATAACTTGCCCCAGATCACACAGCTAAAGTGCATCAAGGATGCCATTTGAACCAAGACCTTCCTGACTCCAAGCCCAGAGTTCTAGCCTTTATGGTTTTAAACTCAGGTTTTCTGATTATAAAGCCATTGTCTTTCTTAAATCTTCTCAATTCCATTCATCACTATTTGAAGTAGATGAGATTACAGGTCATTTCCACCCACATAACACACATATATACCCATTCCCACCCAGGGACTAAGGGTAGAATAATAAGAACATTTTTTTAGATGTTGATATTTAATCTGTCCCATTACATCTTTTTTCCTCCCTTTACAGTATAAAGGCAAATGTCACCCTGCTCTGTCACTCACTAGTTTGAGAGGAAACCTTTGACAAAGAAGGTGGGGGCGGGGGAGGGACAACAACCTAGAGAAAAGAGCCATTTTAAATCCAAGAGAGCAAAAAATATCTAGTTTCATCAGGGTGCTGTTGTGAATTAAGAAATAAAAGCACAACCTCTTCAAAATGTCCTTTTTATTTGAAAAGAAGCAACCCCCAAGACCTTCGCTGCACTGTGATGCTCCCCCTCCCACCCCCGAGTCGGATTGGTCCTACTCTGAAAGAAACAAGGCCATTACTGCAGAGAAGTGTCTGAGCTCTCAAAGGCTCTCACCCACTTGAGGAAGGCAGAGCTACGCCCCCTCTTTCAGCACAGAGGCCCCACTCTGGTTTGGGGTGCCTCTAGGAGCCCCAGCCTACTCTGTTTGGCCCAGGAGTCTCCTCTGCCAGCTTTTGCCAGTGAGGCCTTTGCCAATGAACTTCCGTAAACCTTCCTGGCCCCGAGGACACTGCCTGGATTGTCTGCCCCCCCGGCCGGCGGCCCAGAGCTAGAGCCACAGCTGAGGGGAGAAGCGCCCAGCTGTTATTGGAGACAAGCAGTCGGCTTTCTTCGCTGATGAAAAGGGAACCTGTGTGCCCTAAGAAAGGGGAGGGGGGCTGCAGGGAAAGCTCGGCCCTGTGACTGTAAACAACCCACCTCCTGACACCCTAGTGACAGCCTCAGGCCTGGCCTCGGTGGGCCCAGGCAGGTGGCCAGCCAGATACTCGACACAGAATAGGAGAGGCTACTTGGCTCCCTCTGGCCTTAGGAAATATTTCAAAGTGTGGTCTGTTTGGGAATCAGGAAAACTGGATTCTCATCCCAGCACAGTCGCAAATCCTTTGTATAACTTTAGGCCTCTGGACCTCAATTTCCTTATCTATAAAAGAAAAAGTTGAATTATACTCTATCTAAGGTTTTTTTATTTCTCTATGAGGATAACTCCAATTTAACATGGGAAGGTACATATAAGGAAACCCTTAGATTAGTAAAAGAAAAACTGACCTTCATAATCTATTTAATTTAAGGCTAGCCATGGAACTACTCCTTCATTTCTTAACTAGGGTATCCTTTATAATTTTAGCAAATAAAGTATGGTCCTCATCCTTTTGACACTGGAAGGAAGAATCAGGAGCCAAAAAGAACCTGAAAGCCTTGAATAATGGGCTAAATTTATCCTGATGAAATTTAATTAAGATAAATGTAAACTCCCACACTTGGATTCAAAAAATCAATAGCAGAAGCACAGGCTAGAAAAAGGAAGGCTGGAAAACAATTCATGTGGAAAAAAAAGAGACCTGAGGATTTTAAATGCAACCTCATCATAGGTTAATGGCATGACATGGTTACCAAAAAAAGCAAGGACAATCCTGAGCTACGTTAATATTGGCAGATGATATACAGAATGAATAAGATGATGGCTTAACAGCTTTTACTGACTAAAATGAGCACAGAAGAAATCAGATAGGGTGATGAAACATCATCATCAATCATAGATCTTGGCAAGATCTTGTTTGAAAGAACTGATACTCCCTAATATGTAGTTGATGAAGCTGTGAAATAGTAATCTGGAATCAGGCAAATCTTTTGAATCAAAGACTCTATTATTGTGATAATGCCCCAAGAAAGCCATAGATGAGTATAAAGTTCTCATATACTCCAAAATATTTATAGCAGCCCTTTTTTCAATAGTTAAGAATTGGAAACAATGTAGATGCCCCTCAGTTGGTGAATGACTAAACAAATTGTGGTACATGAATGTAATGGAATAGTACTGTGCTATAAAAAAATTGATATATGTGATGAAAACAGAGAAATATAGAAAGATGTATTTCAACTGATTACAGAGTGAAGTTAGCAGAATCAGGACAAGAATATACATGGTAACTATAACAATGTAAATGCAATATCAAGAAAATCAAAAGTAAATGTAACAAAATTCTAAAGATCAAGTGGGACTTGAATCTTAATTTGGATATGAGAAGATACTCCCTAATCACTCTTTAAGGAGATGGGAAGCCTACAGGTGTTATATATTGCGCATGTTTTCAGACTTTTTCAATGTACTGATCAATTGTGCTGACTTATTTCTTTGCTCTTTGAAAATATTGTCATATCAGCTGGCTCTTTGGGAAGGAGAAAGGGAAAGACATTTGTAATTATTATGGTAATGTAAGAAACAGAATTTATTAATGAAAATGTATTTAAAAAGAAGAGTTGGGATTGAGGCAATTTAAGGAAGAAAGGAAGCTCTCTTTCCATATTTTTGAAAAAGTGTCATGTGAGAGAAGGATTGGACTGTTCTGCTTGATGTCTGAGGACAGTGCTCAGAACAATGACAGGGAGTTGCAAAGAGGCAAATTTAAGCTGAATGTCAGCAGTAAAATGGGCTGCCTCTGGAAGCAATATGTCCCCCATCACTGAAGATCTTCAAGATGATGTTGCATTGCCCAGTTGCCAAGATAGATTTCATGTACAGAAATTCCTGTCCAAGTATGCATTGAATTAGATAGACTCTGGGGAACTTTCCAGCACTCACATTTTGTGATTCTAAATTGGTCATAGGAGCAAAGGCTTATGTAACACTTCTAGGTTTACAAAACACTTTGCATTCATTCTCTTTTTTTTTCTCCTCAAAGCGATCCTAAGAAGAATATGCACGTATTTTTCCTGTTTTAGAAGTAAGAAATCTGAAGCTCAAACAGAGTAAGTAAGTGATTCAGCCAGAGTTAACAATCAGTAAGTATCCAAGACAGGTTTTGAACCCAAGTCTTCCCCCTATTTTATCTATGACAACAAGCAATCTCTGTTCTGTAGAGGAAACTGAGGCACAAGAAGGACAAATTCCTTGCCCACATCAAGTTAGTAGCAAAGCAAGGATTAAGACTTGAATCTCCTAATTCCTAGTCAAAATTTTTTTCCTCTCTTCTACAGTGACTCTTACTTACCGAGTAGCTATTAAGATAGGCACTTAATAAGTGCTCGTAGAATTGAATTGACTGGAAATGTACAGAAATGAACCATAATCACTTTACTGGCACAATGGCTGTAGGACAGATGGCATCCCAGCTTCCTAATAAGGAACTTCTGCACCTCTCCCATGGCCCTAACCATCATTTACACACAGCAATTTAATGCATTTTGGTACCCTGTCCGTGGTAGGAGCACACAACCAATGAAGCACCCGGAAATGGAGAGACTTGGCCATGTTTTAGAAGTGAAATAGAAGTCATTAGCTCCCATTTTAATCTAACGAGTCTAATTTTATAAATAAGAGTGAATTTTCCCAGGCTATTATTTCTAATTATGCATTTACATCAAGTCATATTATGTGGTTGATGAAATACTCATACTGAAGGCAATTTTCTGCCGACAAGTAGTGCAGAGAAAAGCTTTCTCTCCCTTTTAAGTCAATATCATGCGAATGATTAGCCAGTCACTCAACAAACATGGCACTGTGTTTGTAAGGGGGTGAGTGAGTGCTGACTCAATGGCTATGTTTATGTTATACTCAACTGGGGAGGGGGCTTCCAGAAGGGAGAAAAAACAGAGACAGAGAGAGACAGAGAAAAAGAAAGTTTTATTTGATCCTCACAACACTGATACTATTATTATGCCCATTTTACAGGATAAGAAATAGAGCTTGCAAGTAGTTCAGTGACTTGTTCAGAGCCAAATAATTAAGAAGTGCTAAAGCAGGATTCAAACTTGAGTTTTCCTGACTCCAAGTCTCTCCAACCCCAAGCTGCTGACACCTCCATTTTAAGAGTAGAGGAAACTAAGGATTTGAAAGATGTCATTTGTCCATGTTCATATGACTAGAAAATGTCTAAAGCAAAGTTTGAATCCAGTTCTCCTTACTGAGTGTAGCACACTGTAATTATTCTCATTACCCAGTCCATCCTCTCATTTTAGTAAAGAGACTTGTGGGACTCTTCAAGCACACTGGACTTAGAGTCACAAGAATTAGCTGCTCAGCATTCTATTAAAGCATTCTGTTATTCTCACATGTCATTCACTTGAGTCTACTGGTTAGAAAGTGATAAAGGCAACATCCAGTCATTTTAACCTTTTCTCGATCAGTTCTCCAAGCATGACCCCTCTGTTTCAGCTAGGCTAACCTCCTGATTATGCTCTGAAAATGCCCACCTCTGCCCCTTTGCTTCATGCTGTTCCACCTACCTGGATTTCCACCCTCCCTCTTCTTTATTTATACAAATGTTGCTCATCCTTCAAGGACAGCTTAAGTGTCACCTCTTCCATGAAGCCTTCTCTGAATGATATTTCAACTCACAGTGATCTTTTCTTCCTCTGACCTTCTATGCTAAATCCTATCTGAATTACTCCCATACTTGCTATTGATAATATCTGTGATATTGTTATTTAACACTGTGCATGTGTATGTTCCTGCTCACAAGTACTTCACAGTAGAGTTAGAAAGACATTGGCTCATGAGATCATAGTTTTAGAGCCATACATAAAGTACTTCTAGTTCAACTCCTTCAATTTATGGATGAAGAGACTGTGATATAATGAGATTAGGTGCCCTGCCCAGTTACATGGGTATTAAGCAACTGAGAAAACATTTGAAATCAGATTCTCTGACTCCAAATACATTGGTCTTTTCACTGTCCCAAGCTCCCTCTGTTTTCAAATTTCATAGAAGCACAGGGCTGGGCACATAGGAGGATGCTTAATAACTATTTATTGAATGAACCTAAATCTTGGCAAGTGAGATAAGCTTTTGTGGCATTTCTTCCTCAGCAAAGAGGTCCCATCTGTTCCCTTATCATTATAGATTAGCCCTTGATTAGGCCAGTGGGTCACTTTCCATTCTCTGGCTATGATACACATTAGTTCTTTGTGGTTTCCAATGACCCATAATAGTCGAAAGGACAGTTCAATTGCTATCTGTATGTGTGAGCCAGAGTCCAAATAGCTACTATTTCTGGGAACTCCAAACATACTCAGAGAAGACGAGAAATCTTCTTGTCGGTCACCTAAAAGTACTCACTCTAAGATTTGGAAGGAAAGACTCCAAATGACTACCTTCAGGACAATCAAAGGTGATTCCATTGGCCTTGCTGGTTATCTCATGTAGATGGAGACTACCTGAGGAAGGAGAGAAGGAGAGGTTAGCAGAAGAGGGAAGAGGAAAAGGCTTTGCATCCAGACTTCTAATAATGCCAGATTCCAAAGTAAGATTCACAGTCCAGTCATATGACCAAACCAGGCATCTAAAAGAATCATGGCCACTTTTTGAAAAGAAAGCATCAAGACAATTGTTTCAATAGAATTGTCTTTTCATGATCATCCAAGCTTCTATAGACCTAGCCACAAAATACAGGCTCTGAGGCCACCCTAAGGATCTAAAGGCTTCAATGGGTCCCTTCTAAGTTAAAATGCAACCACTTAGGATCATAGATTGCAGAGTATAAAGAGGAGTGTGTTGGAGTTAGTTTCTACCATTTTACAAGAACTAGTTGTTAAATATTACAAATAAAATTAATTTGTAACTCAAAAATTGACAATTTTGATTGTCTAGACTTAAGAAATTGATAAAGAAAATGTTAATAATATAGATTAAACTTAAAAGCATGTTGTAAAAATTCATATACACAAACACACAGAGCTCATTGTTAAACATTTACTAGCATACCTCTGGACCTATTAGGGACCACAGGGGTCATGTAATCCAACCTCCTCATTTTAAAAGTGAAGAAACTCAGCAAGGATATTCATGTAAATGAACAGCAGAGAGAGGACTAGAACCCAGGTTTCTGAATCCAAACTTAGTTCCAGCACTTAGCACAGTATTTGACACATAGCGGATGTTTAATAAATATTTATGATTCATTGTGCACCCCACTATTGAAATGCTTGTCTCATTTCAAACTCCCACTGGCCATCCAAGAATCACATTTCTCTAACTTCCTTCAGGTTTTTCAGTTTGTGGGAGTGAAGAGAAGAGGCAAAGAAAGACTATCATAAGGAAAGGGAGGATGTAATTCCCCACATCCTCAATTCTGTATTCCATTTTAACTTTAAAGTCCATTACTATGCCCTTCTAAATGTTTAAATATTCTTCTGAATCCACATTTCAGCTTCTAATTCCAATAAAAATCAGACTGGATTAAATTTCATCTGACCACTGAATGGAAAAAGCTTCAGTGTCCTGGAAAAACCCCAGAAGAAAAGAATTAGAATAAAACAGATATGTCATCATTGATTAATTTGTTCATTCATTCATTCCTTTTGGACAATTCAAAAATAGAAGTACTTGGGTTCCATTTTGGGTCAATCCTTTTTCCTAAGCATTACTTATCAGTTTTAAGTCAATGGGCCCCTAAAAACATGATGTTAGGTGCCAAGTCATTAGAACCTTGGAACATAGAATTAAAGTGGGCTCCTAAAATATGGAGTTGAGAAGGTTTCAATGTTTCAGAGATGAGGATCCAAGATGAACAGTGCTGGACAAAAGGGTATTTATCTGTCATCACCATTATCTCTGAACTGTGTAATTGGTTCCTGGAGTGAAAAGCTTCAAAACAGAATCTCTTGCCAATTTCAAGAATTGGTTCCTTCTTCCCTCATTAGTATTTTTGTTTGTTCACTTTCAAACCTTCTTTCCAAAGCATTTGAGAAATAGCCATCCATAAATAATATTCCCACTATTCATGGTTAGAAGTATAATTGCGCCTAAGAGGTTGTTTAGGTACAAAAGTAACAGAAGAGAAAAGACTAAAGGCCAAAGAATTTTATGATTGATTTGATGGGTCTTCTACAAAACATCTTTAGAGATGCTTTGCAGATAGTTACATGTCAGTATAGTCACAGTCAGCAATCTTTTTTGATGACTGAGTAAAAAGGATGACTGATTCTATGTTAATGCTTACATAGCCAATATGATTTGGTTGATCATTTTTCCAAAGCATGTTCTGACCACGTCACTCCCATCCTCAAGAATCTTCAGTAGTTCCCTATTGTCTCCAACATAAAATACAAACTCATTTGCTTAGCTTGTTAAGCCCTTCACAATCTGGCTCCTGTTGATCTTTTGAGGCTTATTACATAAAACATCCTTTCACACACTCTGTGTTCCATCCTACAACATTCCCTTTCTTGTCTCTGCACCTTTGCAAAAGCTATTTCCTGTGCCTAAAATCACCCCCTCCTCATCTCTGCCTCCTAAAATCCCCAACTTCTTTAAAGCTCAGATAGCTTGTCACTCTCATTGGAAGCCTTCTGATTTTTTGTGTTTCCTTCTTCCTCTTCAAGGTGTCATGGATATATCCCCTTCTCTGTTAACATGAATAACTCATACAAATGTGGGACCCTAACCAGACCATGCCCTCTTAACTCTTGAGTTATTATTATTATTATCCCCTGGCTGGTAATGATGAATTAAAGAAATTGAGTGAGAATATGGTTTATCACCCTTGACCTTTTCATAAGAGTGGATCAAAAATGGTTGATCATAATTTTTCCATCTTCCCAGGAGTCTGGGAGGGCATAAATTATTGAAGCATGTGGGCAAGGAGCCACGCGAGAGAATATGGATAAAAGTAATGCTTCATGTGAAAAAAGTAATATGGAAAGGTTCCTTTTGTCATTAACTCTAGGGAGGAAAATCCCTGTTGGACATGTCAGGTACCTGGAGGAGAAAGGCATTACAATTGAGACTTCTAAAAAGATCGTGCTGTAGTAGTGGCCATTAAATACCACATACTGTGGAGAACTGAAACTGTCTTCCTTCGGATGAGTCCACAGAAGAAGGAGAACACTGACCAATGATCTCCAAATCCACGGGTCTAGAGTCCTAAAGAGGAAAACTTTAGTGTAGGGGAGGTGGGTTTGGAATTGCTGCAACTACTGGCCCCCCAAAATCACATCTACTGCCAAAATAGACCAACCACTTCCCACCTATGATGAAAGAAAGAAGGTCCCCTCTGATGCTAAGAAAGAGAGTAAAATAACTTATTTCCAGAAGAAAAAAAGGAAGTGGTAAAGAAAGGAGAATGAGAAGAAGGAAGAGAAGGAGGAGAGGAGGAAAATAGGAGGGGAGAAAAAGAGAAGGGGGAGAAGGATAAGGAATATTTATGTTTTACAATGTGTTTTATATATATATATTATCTCATTTGATCCTAGTAACAGCCCTATAACAGAGGTAGTTACTATTACTATACTCATTTTATAGATGGGGAAGTTGAGACAGAGATCCAACACACATATTTCTTCCCCCATCTTTTCTCTCTAAGATATGTAGGTAAGTGCTATTTAGGAATCCCCTAGATACCCTTAAAAAATAAAGAAGGTAATTGAAAAAAATGGAAGAGAGGTGGAAGGGTTATATAGAGCACTGAACCACTGTTCTTTTATTTCTGTTTTGACTACAAACTATATGGCCTCAGTATATTCACCTTAGAAATGGAGGGTAGGGTGCACAACAGAGAAAAGAAATTTTGAAAGATAAGTGGAGAAGACATAAATTTCCTCTTTTAAAATATTTTTGAATAAAACTTCATGCCATCCCCTTTAAATTTGGAATCTGGTTAATGTGAGTTTTAAGTAGCTCAGGTTTTCAAAATTACACTGTGTGGTACATGCACCAGAGAGACTTTTGACAAGACCATGTGGCTAATGGCTTAAGCAGGGTGCCATATGGTGGACAACTCATACTATGTTACCTTGCTGGATAACAGATATGGTGACATACATGCTGTTCTGTGACCTTAAGGGAACAAAAGGGAAATCTATATCATTTATACTACAAAGCCCATACATGGTGCCCCAAATATGATAGCATACACACAAAAAGTTGTAGTTCATGCAATTATTAAACATGCTCTGTCTCCTTTAGTAGAATACTTCCTTTAAAGCAAGTATTCTTTTTCATTTTTTTATCCCTAACATCAAATACAATGCTTTGTACAAAGCAGCTTAATAAATGCTACTCATTGGAATATAAGATTGTATAAGATTAGATTAGAATAAATTCAGGTGGGTTTTTGCAATGGTATGTTTTGAGATCAAAGTAATAGAATTACAGAACAGAATTTCAAAATTAAAAATAAAGTTAATGACCATCTAGTCCATTTCAAGAAATTCTTACCTCTAACCTTCCCAAGTAACCATCCAGCCTCTGCTTGAAGACCTCAATGCTGAGTAACTCATTATCTCCTGAGGCAGGCCATTCCATTTTATTGAATCTACTGTGTACAAAGCACTATGCTTAATGCTGGAAATGCAAAGGCAAAAATGAAATGGTCCCTGCTGTCATGAAGCTCACATTCCCCTGGGATAATACAACATGTACACAGATAAGGAGCTATAATAAAGTAATCTGTGAAGGGAAAGAACACTCTGGAGGATTAAGAAAATGTTTTGCCTAGGAAGTAACACTTGATATGGATCTTGAAGGAAGATAAAGAATCTAAGAGGTAATGATGAGAAATAAATTAGAAGCATAAGAAATAAGCTGGAAGAAGGCATAGAGAAAGAAAATAGAATACCAAAATTGGGGGACAGCTAATGGACCAGTTTAACTGGAGCACAGAGTATGTGATGGAGAGTGATATGGTCACAAGTTCTATTAAAAGACACTTGCTCACATGACTTTCATGGAAATGTTACGCACAACTTTACATGTGCCTTCTTGGTTGGGGGGGGGCGGAGAAGAAGGAAGAAAATTAGTATCTCAAAGTTTTAAAAACAAATGTAATTAATTGTTTTACATGTAATTGGAGAAAATAAAAATATTAAATATTTTTCCTCCCCCCCCCCAAAAAAAAAAAAACATTTGCTCCTTGAAAGGAAAACTATAGCAAATCTGAATAAAAAGTAGAGACATCAACTTGCTTACAAAAGTCAGTATAGTCAAAATTATGTTTTTTTTACAGTAAAATGTTCTGAGAGTTGAATTGAGCACCACAGAATTGATGTTTTTGGATTATGGTACTAGAGAAGATTTTTTTTGAGAGTCCTTTGGGAAGTAAGGAGATCAAATTAGTCGATACTTAAAAGAAATTAATTCAGGCTACTGACTAGAAGGTCTAACACTGCAACTAAAGCTTCGTGGAGGATTATGGAAGATAGAAGAGCCTGGATTGCTGTGGTCAGTGAGGTCATGAAGAATCAGATGTGACTGAACAACAACAGTTCCATTTCTATGTGTTCCATTAGCTAGCCACTGAGCTTCATAGAGCAGAACCCTATTTTTTCACTGCAGACCATCTCTATAACCATAACTAACCATTACTATATTTGACCCAAGGAGTCTTATGCAAAAGAGTTCAGATGAGAATGATTGATAAGAATGCTGGTGTACTGTTCACAAAACTATAAAAACAGCAGAATTAGTCTTCACATCACCCAGTCTCAGTCCTCAGTCCCTCACTCCCTTTGTCCTGATTATCAATCATGGGAAAGGGGCCAAGTTCTCTCACATGTCTCCTTTTTCCTAGCTGCTCTTCCATTTACTCCAGTAGAATTTTCCATTCCCTCATGGCTCTGCCTCACCTATCAGAGAGGAAAATACATAACAAATCATTACAGCAAATGAAGATGAGGACCAGTGGTGTTGCAGAAAGAGCCCTGAGTTTTAGTTTCGCTTCTCCCACTAATTCACTGTTTATCTTTGGATAAACTTCTTCAATCTAATTTGGTTCAGGTAAGCTTGATTTATTAAATATTAAATAAACCCTTATTCTGTTCAGGATGCTGGGATAAGCACTAAAGGAGATATAAAATTAAATAAGATGCTGTCTCTCTCCTTAAGGAGCTTATTAGCATGGAAGTGTCTATGAAGCACTTTTATGGCAGCTATGTTGGTGCAGTAGATAGAGTGCTGGTCCTGAAGTAAGGAAGACCTGAGTTCAAATATTATCTCAGACACTATCTGTATGATACTAAATGAGTCACTTAACCTCTTTTTGCCTCAGTTTTCTCAGCTGTGAAATGGGATAATATATCTACCCTCCAGATGTTGTGAAGAGCAAATGAAATATTTGTAAAGCACTTAGCATTTATGTGTCTGGCACGTAATAAACACTTGATTCCTTTTTTCAGAACTTTTGTTTTTTTTTTCTTTGTAAAATGAAAGGGTTGCATGAGATGAAGCAATATGTATGTTGGAAAAAACACTGGCTCTGGAACCAAAGGACGTGGATTCAAATCTCACCTGAGATGCTTATTGCCTATATGCCATCTAGGTCTATATGCCATTTGACTTCTCTGGACCTCAGCTTCTTCATTTATGAAATAAAGAAGTTAAACTAGATGGTATTTGAGTCCCCTTCTAGATCTATGATGCCAAGATATTAAGTATTTTTCCTACCTCAAGAATTTATGATTCTTTGGGTGATAACCTATAGTAACATGTAGTGACATGCGACAGATTACAAAAGCCCTCAGTTACCCTAATAAAATTAATTTTGAATGGGTTAATTTGAGCAAAGATAGGGGAGGTAGGGGAGGTAGAGGGACACCTGGGGATATGAAGGCCTGCCGATTATCCATCAAGTAGTTCCCTATGAGTAAGTAGACCAGACAAAGTGACTATGGACTCACTGGCCTTGAACCACCTTAACCCATCCATTAGTCTCTACCTCAAATGATTCTGGAAATGGAAATGAAAGAAATTCATTAGCAAATTGGAAGTGCTGAAATCTCCAATTTCCTTACCCATTTCAGGCTTGCCTTGGCTCTTTGAAATTGAGCAATTCTGAAGATCATTAAACTCTTGTGATGGGAACCAAAAAAGAAAAGAAAAGAAGAAAAATCCTTAGATATTCAACCTCAAAAGAAATTATTACATAAAGGAAAACATGCAATTAGGAATAGGAAGCTCAAAAAAATAGCATGTTTTATGAAGACTGGAATCTCCTATTTTCTCTTTCAACTTTGCTGGACATAATGGAGCTGTAATAGCATGCAAGTGGGTGCTCATTTCCTATCTGTAAATATATGGGTGGTAGAAAAAGAGTGAGGGCAATGGGAAGAGTCATTATTCTGGAGGCTGGATTGGAAATGGAACTTCCTCTATGAGAATACACTTATCACCAGAGGTCAAATGTATGAGTGAGGAGAGAAGAGGTGAATTCAATATTTGTTGAATAAGTAAATGGCAAATAAATGATAAGTAAAGGACACAGGGCTGGGAAGCACCAACAAGATTATCAAGTCTAACACTAGTTTCTGTAGAAAATGAAATAAAGGCCAAAACATTTTTGACTTGCCCAAGAGCACAAAGATACAAAGACAGCAACCAAACTCAGATCTTCTGACATCAGATCCAGAGCACTTTCCAATATCTGCCTCCTTCCCTCTGCATCTACATGGCCCATGAGCTGGGATCAAGTCCCTTCTCTTCTCTAAGCCTATTTTACCAGGTTGATCATTTGAATGGTATCTACAGCTCTAACATTTCATAGGCCTGAGGTGAAAAGCAAGGTTACCTTTCTGAGATTTCATTAAATAACATAGGTAAGTATTGGTTCCTGGCATCCAAGGAAATAAAAATGTTATTCTTCTCATTCATAGCCGTATTACTATCACTGTCAAACTGTCTCTCTAAGCAAAGAATTAAGATGAAAAAACTGAATGGAATCCCAAACAAGGAAAAACAAAGACAATCATTTTTAGAAACAATAGATGAGGCAGCTAGGTGGTGCAGTGGATAGAGCACCAGCCCTCAAGTCAGGAGGACCTGAGTTCAAATGTGATCTCAGACACTTAACATAAAACACAATGTTTTCTGAAGCACCTTTAGAGTGTTTTACAGAATTTATTGAACTAATTCTTATCTCCACCCCCACACCTATCTCCCCCACAGAGAATCAGAAAGCCAGATAGTGGATTACTCTACTCATTCTTCACTCCAGGAAATGCAAACCCAGAGAGATCATAGATCCCTACAAGTTCATCCAGCATAACACTGACAGTCTGGAACAGATCCGGGTCCTCTGCTATCTCCATTAGGACACAATTTACCCTATGTGAAATGGAAGAAAGCCATGTGGTAGAAATAAACGTGCAATGGCTCTGCCAGAGAGAAAAGAATGACATTTTGTTAACGTTTTCATGAAAAATTAATTCGGGTCTGAAGCATCGAAGACATTTTGCAAATAAATCTAGAATAGTTTATAGTAGGTGATTCCCTGAGTTTTAACCCCATGGTACCAAAATTTCACCAATCAGTCACCTCTGGAAACAACATTAGCATCTCCTTCTGAAATCCCAGGACCACTATAGGCCAATCCTGCCCAATTCTTACCCCAGGGGAAGGGGAAAGTAATCACTCTCTAGGAAAGCAAAATAGACCCCATGAACTCACCGCATTCCTGACCTTTTACAAACTTCTTATGGGAATACAAATATTCTGTCACTTTGGATTGGGCTTGATTGGAATCATAATCCCATGAGGGGGGTAAGGAAGAGTGAAAGGCAATAAAACCTTCTGAATTGATATTAAACCACTGACATTTTAAAAACTGAACAGGCTAGCAGTTGCCAGTCTATTGTCAGGAACTACACTCAAGCAGAAACTCCACAGTGAAGGTCACAGTGTTAGGAGCAAAGGGAAACACATTTTCAGCCTTTGCTATGGCTGTTATTGGCTTAGTTGCAAAACTGGAGGAAGTGGAATGGGAAAAGCACTGGCCTTAGAAATATAGACCTGGTTTGAATCCTTCCCAGCCCTAACACTTAACTACTTGAATAGTTTTTTGACTTTAGTCAAATTACCCGACTTCTTAGAGCCTCAGTTATACAGGGAGATAGTTTGTTTTGCACTCTCCTATTATAGCATCCAGAATATATGTCTAACCAAGACAGGAATGTAGACCAGGAGGAGAGAGAACAATGAGCAGAGTCTATGTGGTCTAAATTATCACCATGATCCAGTCCATCTCTAACATTTTATGGGTCTAAAAGGAAATGTGAGGTTGCTTTTCTAAGGTTTCATTAAACAGCAATGATAAAATATTGGTTCCTGGAATGAATACATTATCTGCTACATATTTATTTTTATCTGAAGTCCATTTATAAGCCAACTGGTAAGGATTTAGGAAAGTAAGTTGGGTTTCGGCAGCCCCAGACTCTCAATAAGTCCTGTGGGGAAAGAGGACTACAGTCTCTGAAATAAGTTTTAGGAATACAGAATTCTTATTAGGAATATAAAAGAAGTTAAAATGATTTTTTATGCTTAATTCAGATAAATTTCTAGAACCATAGAGTTCAAATCAGAACAAAACACAATCAAAAGAAGAGACAATCAGTTCAAGGCACCTTGACTGATTTTTGTTGTCTGTCCTTAATGAAATATGTGGTTTATAGACTCAACAATTCATAGTTGCCAGTCTGCCCTTATCATAGAGAGGCTTTCTAGTCACTTCACTAGGAACTAAATGATGACCTGGAATAGTTTAAGCCCAGAAGACAGCAGCAGAATAAAATTTAGTGGCCACAAGAAAAGCAGAAGAAATATTGACATCCATCAGAAAGAAGAGATCTAATATTCAGCCCAGAGACAATTTTCTGCTTAACAGAGACAAGAAGTACCTAATAGAGATAATTATGCCTTGCAAAGAGGAACAAGTAGGCAGCAGAGGACATTGGCAGTTCTAAAGTGTTGGGAGGAAGATTTGTGCCATCCATACATGTGCCCTAACTACACAAGATCCTCGTGCACGTTCTTTCATATTATTGTTCCCTAACCACTTAGTTTTTCTATGTATGTGCCCTCTGTACATATACCAAAGTCCTGTACATTCTCCATATGCATATGCCTTCTCATCACTGGTGGCAAAGACTTATGGGGAGATATACCCCATGTTTCAATAGGAAGGGGGATGTTTTCTTGTCACTTAATTTGCTGATTTAAATGGCTTTTGTTTTGTACTACTGTGTCTTCTGGCTTATTAGCAAAAATTACATATCAGTGGAAAATCATGAGCTATAGTTACATGCGGATCCTGGAGAAAGATTACGGACAGTGTCAATTCACATAGTTGTTTAGCAATAAGGGCTGCATAAATATTAAAGACCTTAAGTGAGAAATTTTAGCTGTAATCTTATGATGTCTTGCACTTGCCATATGATCAGCCTTTCTTTTCTCCTTCTACATCTCCTTGATGACATCTTTTACTCCTCTTTTTCTTTGTCATTCCTCACTAGTTATATTTTACAACCTACCCATGCCTCACATGTGCCTTTTCATTGCCCTCTATACGTTATTCATTTTTAATTCTTTAGAGACTGTTTTATTCTATATCTCGCTGCCATTCGGAAAGTCTGGTACAATGTGGCATTAAAAAGATATATATTTCTGTGGGAAGTTTGAGGTATTACAAGTGATTTGCATTCTCTCAAAGGTAATCCAGCCCATTCTCCTCCTTGTATTCTATGCTGTATTGACTGCCCTAGATATGAATACTTGTGGATCAGCTCTATAGAACATCATTAATTAGGCAGCAGGCATTCTTTAGCCACTTGATCTTTTCTGTGTTTCTGTAATCAAGCCAAATTCTTTCTTTCTCTTCTTTCTTTTCTTTTCTTTTTTTTTCTAGGCAATTAGGGTTAAGTGACTTGCCCAGGGTTACACAGCTAGAAGATGTTAAGTGTCTGAGATCAAATTTGAACTCAGGTTCATCCTGATTTCAGAGCTGGTCCTCGATCCACTGCGCCACCTAGCTGCTCCCGGGCCAAATTCTTTTGGGTGCTTATAGATGTCTTTTAGGAAGCTCTCTGTTATTCCAGGATTTTATGTAACCAATATAATGTCATTTACAAGCAAGGGCATTTAGAAGACCTCACTAAGTACAGTGAATTTCTCTTCTTCGTGGATTCGGCATTGAATGTCCTCCATCACAGAGGCACTTTGAGATGTGTATATCTCTTTATTTTGTGCCTCACATAGTCCCTAGTTGGCCCAGAAGAGAAGCATACCCATGCTTGGGAAAGGGCCACTGGTTGTTTTTGTTCAGATTATGAACCCTCAGAACCCTCAGAACTGGAACCCAGAACTCCTAGGAGATGCTTGGAAAGACAAAAAAGGGTAGCTCCTTCACAGCAACCAGAGGTACACAGGATTTAATGACCCTTTCCTTGAGAAGAAGAAAGTAACCCTGGATCTAAGTCCATAGCCCCTCTCACCTATGAGCTACACTTATAAGAACCCAGCCAGCTCTGAATAGGAAACTACCAAATGACTTCATTATTGATTCCTGGACCTAAGTAGATAAAATCACAGAGCTTCCAAACTGAAAGAGGATTCAGAGAACAATCTATCCAGACCCTATGAGAACAAGAGTTTCTTCTAAAGCCTCTTTGACGGGGATTCTCCAATCTCTGAACATCTTCAAGAATAGAGAATTATTTTACAAGGAAGCCTTTTCTATTATTGTACAGGACTTATGGGGGGAGGGGGCTTGATCATTTTTTTCTAATTAATCAAAATCTGCCTTCTCTCTTTCTTTCATTCTCCTTCCTACTTTTTTTGTTTTGTTACACTGCAAGGCAATTGAGCTTGTGACTTGTTCTGGGTCACACAGCTAATTCCTAATTAAAAAAAAAAAAAAAACACAGCTCTTGTGACAAATATATGCAGTCAAGCCAAGTAAATTTCCACATTGGCCATGACCAAAATATGTGTGGAGTGTATATGTGTGTGTGTGAATCTGCACAGGATCCATCACTTCTATCAGGAGACACTAGCATGTTTCAATGAAAAGAACCCCGACTCTGGACCTGGGTTCAAGTAATAAAACATGATGTTTCATCATGAAATTGTTGTCATTGATTCTGCTCATTTCATTCTGCATCAGTTTATATGAATCTTCCTGGGTTTCTTTGAAACTGTCCTCTTCATTATTTCTTACAGCACAATAGTATTCTATCACATTCATATGCCATAATTTGTTTGGCCATATTCCTAGTTGATGGGCACCCCTTCAGTTTCCAGGTCTTTGCTATAACAGCAACAACAAAAAAGAGTTACTAAAAATATTTTCAGGCCAATCTAATTTTAAGAAAGTTATTTTATTCGCCAAACGTTTATTAAATATAGCTTTCTCAATCCTTTTTCCTCCAACTCACACTGGCATTGGAAGGTTGAGTCAACAGAAGAATAGCTGGTACTTACTTCCAAGATTCCAAGGATTACCTCATGGGTAGCTATTGTCCTATCTTCTTCATACCTTACAAGTTATCATCATTATAATTTCCCTACAAGTAATCAGTAGTCTCAATCTTTAGCAAAAACATTTACTCATATGGCATAACAAAAAGAGTAGTTGCCAATCATTTCCTCAAAATCTAAAGTACATTCCCCCATAAATATACACTGAGTCTGTAGGAGGAAGAATAGTGAAAGTACAATGGTAATGAGATGTATGTGTTAGAAACACATGTAGCCAAGGCAATTCATGATATCAGAATATCAAAGCTTAGAAGTCCCCCCTTTCCCCTTTCTAGAGGTGTTCTCAAAACTGTAGGCCACAGCATTGGAGATGGATGAATCAATCTGATATTCAGAAGGGCTAGCTTCTCATAGGCTGCAGTGTCTTAATGAGATAGATCAATCTGCTACTGGACTGGACCAGGCAGATTGCTTAGTCCCTAGGTATAACTGCTGCTGGATTAGGTTTGACAGAATTCTGAGTCACTGGAATGCTGTTGGATAGAGCCAGGCAGACTGCTCTATTACTAGACACCTGTGCCACACTTGGCTTGGGAAGATTGCTAAGCCACTGGACTTTCTTCTATTCTTCACTCTACTGGATGAGTTGACCTGCTGGATTCCCTGGGCTCACTATCAAATAGACAGCTTTGATCTTTTCACCACCATACTATTACCATTAGCCATTGGTACAGCTAAATAGTGCTGTGTTCTCATTGGGTGGACTGTTACAATGTTCTCTTCATCTGGAGTGCTACTGTGTTCTTTCAGCTGGGATGCTACTGTGTTCTGTCAGCTGGGGTACCAACTCAGCTTAGAATTGGCACAAAAGCAAAACAAAACAGAAAAACCTCTTCTCTTTTGTTCCCTCACTGCTTTTGCTGAGTTTTATCATTCTTAGGCAGGAAATAGGACAGATCTAACTTCTACTGTTGGATATTCCTTACTGGTATGAAGTGAATTCTCTTAGAAAGGACCTATCCTTTTGTTTTCAATGATCAGTCGGATTCAACCAGTTGTTCTTTTCAGGCTTATATTGGAATCTTATGCACACAAATGGCTAGGAACAAAATTATTAATTCAGCCTATACCTCAGAGACAAGTTATTCAGCTAACTGGCCTCTTCATATGTAATTGGACTATTCTTGTCTCAGACTTAAGTCTATAATGTTTTTTCTACATCCTGAAAGGATTTCTCCTTTACATGTCAATGTCTGCTTTGTCCCTTCCAACCTCCTGCTTTGCTCATTCTGAAAGGGACTGACTATTATATTGTCCTGTGCTACACAAGATCATAGAATTACACCTAGGCCCTCATTCGTGTGAATAATAATGTTAGTGAAGTTGTCACATTATGCAAATTTTCATTGTTCATTTCAATTGGGCTAGAACCAATTATTATGTGTTATATATAACTCCAAATAGTGAAAATTTGAATAACATTCCTTGTTCCCACTAATTGGGATCTACTTGATATAGAGTTAGAAAGGATTTCAATCCAATCCCCTCGTTTTACAGATGAAGAAGATGAGACACCAAGACTCTAAATGACTTGTCCAACATCACACAAATAGTTGGCAGCAGAGGTGATTCTTAAAGTCAGATCTAGAATCAGTGTTCTTTCCATTGTACAAGTTACCTCCCAATAACTTAGGGGACCAAACTTATGGGTTGCCTTTTTTTAAGCAACCTAATAAAGTCTATCAACCCCTTCTCAGAGCAAAGTTTTAAAATATATAGAATTTCAAAGAGAACAAATCATATTGAAATACAGTCTTTTAAATTTAATCTACATTGACACTTTATTAAGTCTAGATAAACAACAAAATAGCAAATGAAGTCCTGTTTTTTAGCATTTGTCAATTTCAAAGATGTAAAATATCACACTGAAAATTAAATGATTGGCTTTCCAGTAGTTAAAATTAGCTCTAGCCCACACCTGAATATAGTTATCATTATTTGGTTAAGAAATACTTAGTGGTCAAGATGGGAAATTAAAGGCAGCCCACCTGAACTCTCTCAACATTCCCCTCCAAAAAACTTTAAAATAAAACTTCAAATCAAATTTTGGACAGCAGAGCCAATAATAAATAGATAAGAATGAGATATTTTCTGGTCTAAGAAAAGTTAGGAAATCATCAGGGAAAGTTTGTGATGCCAAGATTGTGGCTGCAAGGGACTAATGGTCCTTCCTGGGTTAAGACCAAAGTGTGGACTAGAAGAAAAGTACCATGACTCTCTCAGAATCACATCACCTTGGAAGCATCAAAAACTTGCAGACTCAGTGTACTAGCTCTGAATACATCAACACAAAAAAGTCTGAAGCTTAAAACAGAACCTCCTCCTTAGACCATTAAGTTAGCAAAATCCAACTTTAATATAAAGTTCAAAAAGAAGAAATATACTGGGGAAATGAGCAAACAACAACAAAAAAGAACTTGGACATTAAAACTACTATGGTGGCAGGGAAGACCAAGATATAAACTTAGAAGAAGACAATAATGTGAAAATAGCTGCAAACAAAGTCTGCAAAGAAAAATGTTAATTGGACTCAAGTGTAACAAAAATTACCAGAAGAGTTAAATAAACAGGTAAAGGTGTAAAGGGAAAATTGGGGGAAAGAAATGAGAATAATGCAAGAAAATCATGAAGAAAGACTTAACAGCTTGATAAAAGAGGCACAAAAAATACTGAAAAAAATAACCTTAAAAAATAGAATTGTCCTAAAAGTAAAAAGAGGCACAAAAATTCACTCAAGAGAATTCCTTAAAAAGCAGCATAGGCCAAATGAAAAGGGAGATACAAAAATTCACTAAAGAACTCCTTTAGAAACAGAATTGATCAAATGAAAAAAGAGGTATAAAATCTCATTGAAGAAAATAATTCTCTAAAAATTAGAATTGGCCAAGTGGAAACTAGTGACTTTGTGAGACATCAAAGAACAATAAAATAAAGTAAAAAAGAATGATAAAATAGAAAAAATGTAAAATAATTCATGGGACAAACAACTGACTTGGTAATTAAATCAAGGAGAGAGAAATATTAAACTACCTGAAAGCTATGATCAAAAAAAAAGAGAAAAAACCTATATATACAAAAATATTTTTAGCAGCTCTTTTTGTTGCAAAGAATTGGAAATCAAGGGGATAGTCATCAATTGAGAAATGACTGAACAAGTTTGTAGCATATGATTGTGAGCTGTGGGAAATGATGGGGGGGAGTGGAGGATAGTTGGCACATGGCAAAATCAATATGAACTGACGCAAAGTGAAGTGAAAAGAACCTGGAGATCCCTGCATATAGCAATATTGTAATAATCATCAACTATGAAAGACTTAGCTACTTGGATCAATACAATGATCCAAGACAATTCCAAAGGACTCATGAGGAAAAAATGCTATCCACCTCCAGAGAGAGAACTGATGAACTCTTAAGTACAAACTGAAGTATAATTTTCTCACTTTCTTCATTTTTCTTGCTTTTCTTTTTCAATGTGACTAACATGAAAATATGTTTTGCATGATTTCACATATATAATTGATATATTGCTTGCCTCCTCAGTAGTTGTGGGAGGCAATGAGAAAGAGGGAGAAAATTTGGAATTCAAAATTTAAAAAAGAAAATTATGTTTAAACTAAACAAATAATATTTCAAAAAAATAATAAAGTCACCAAATTAAGAATCTCTGCAACAACTTCTAACTAGTGGTCCTAGTTTTGCTACCCTGGAACTGCATCTAAGCTTTCTCCCCTCCCTAAGAGCTCTTCAGGTTTCAATAAAGACAAGCATGTTGCCTACCAAATACTTCTCTTTAGAAAATTTATTCCTAGTTCTTTTAAAGCATTTTGGCCTCGCCTTGTTTCTGGTTCTTTTCCCATTCCAATTCCACTCTTCCAGACATGCTACAAGTTTGTTAACATGTCTCATTCCAGGTAATCAATTGCAAATAACAGACAAGAATCTTTAAAAAAAAAATAAATAGGTTCATAGGATATAGAGAAAGAACTTTGCAAACTATCTAGTCCATCTCTCTCATTTTACAGAAAAAGAAACTAAAACACAGAGCACGTCAGTAACAGAACCAGTATTCCAACCCAGGTTTACAGACTCCAGATTCAATACTCTTTCCACTTTGCTATGATGCCATTGGTGTGATACAAGGAAATGCAGAAAAAACTCCAACTCCATGGGGCATCCCCAAAATCCAGAAATAAATCCACAGAGAAATGTGGAAGACTAGAAAGATTAGAATTTAAGAATGCCTAAAAAGAGTAAGCTGCAACAAATGAGTCAGTGCATTATTTTTAATCTATAAAACAAAGAAAATAGAGAAAATGGGTGGGGATATTTCAAAACAAAATTGATAATTGCTTGTATTTTAAATTTGTATTTTAAGAACATTTATACTTATAGGATAAATTATATTAAATCGTAGTAAAATTATTTTTTAAAACTATATCAACTGATGCCCCTGGTCTTTCTAGTGTTAAATAACATTGAAGATAAACAAGAGTCACTACAAGTTTGGGGCCTTTTGAGTCAATTTATGGGTCAATACAAGTGTTTTCCCCTACAAGTCAGCAGATAGTAATAAAAGAAAACAGGAAAAAAATTTTATTTTGTCCACAAAAAAAAGCAACCTAGTGTTTGGGATCAGTTTTCTATGTAGGAAGTTCTGTGCTAAGAGCACTGTGACAGACAAGAAAGTTTAAAGCATAGCCCTGCCCTCACAAAGCTCACAATCAAGTTGAGAGACAAGACTTTCACTTATGCAACAAAGTGAAGGACAGTAAACTACAGGACATAAAAGGTTTGTGATTCAAGCTAAATGTATTAAGAAGTCAAGGGTGGAAAAAGATCAGTTCAACTAAGGTGGCCAGGATATGCTATATGGATCTGAACTGCACCTTGATGGATGATCAGGATTTGCTTTTGGAAAGAAGGGATAGACATTTCAGGAGAGCAGAGGGTAAAAATGAGGGTTGTATCTGAAGAAACAGTGAAAAGTCTAGTCTGCTCAAACCAGATGAAGCACATAAAAGATGGGACACAGTAATCAAAAGAGGAGAAAGGGAGAGGTTAAAGTTCAGTGTTGGGGTGTGCATATAGAACAAGGCAGTAAAAGCAAAAACCAAAATATATTGACAACAGCAATCTTTGTGGTTGCAGTGCCAAGGGATTTACTGAAGAATGGTTGAGGAGGGGGAGGGGTGTTGTGGCAAAGTAACACACCATGTCCCAAAAATATTAGTGCATTCACATTTAATATTATTATAGAAAGATTATTTTGGAGTATCATTGGAATATTTTGTATAGTAAGAAATAATAAATAACTAGAATTTAGAAAAATGTGGAAAGATTTGTGTGAATTTATACAAAGTAAAATAAGTAGAACCAAGACTACAGTATGCCTAATTACTACAATAATGTGAATGAAGAGGTCATTAAAAGGAAGTTGAACTCTTCAACTGCCTTTCGAATATCTTAAACTGGATAGCCAGTAGACATCTTAAACTCAATATATCCAAAACAGAACTCTTTATCTTTCCCCTACTTTCTCCTCCTTCTCTAGAGAACAGCCCATCCTCCCCACCCTCTAAGCTCATAATTTAGAAATCATCTAGACTCCTCACTATGTCCCTTCTCCCATATCCAAACTGTACCAGGGTCTGCTGATTTCACATTTGCAACTTTTCTCAAATATGTTCCTTTCTCTCCTTTGATGCTATTAGAACCTAATGTAGTCCCTCATCACCTTACTCCTGGATTATTGCTTTAGCTTGCTGGTGAGTTTGTATGCCTCAAGTCTTTCTCCACTCCAATCCAGCCTTCGTTCAGTCACTAAAGTAATTTTCCTAACATTCAGGTCTGATCATGTCACCCTCCCTACTCAATAAACTCTTTTTGAATTGCTACTGCTTAACATTGTATCTAGCACATAGTAGGAGTTTAATAAATCTTTCTTGATTAAAAAAAAAAAAATGAAGAGACTAGAGATGAGTTAATCCCACATACCTTTTGTCTAGATCAAGGAAATGGAAGACTAACAGGACATGTACATGTTATTCACATGCAGTCTGACTCTCTCCCTAAAATGTAAACTCCTTGAAAACAGAAACTTAGCTTAGTCTTTGCTTTCCTAGTACCTATCACATAGGTACTTATGTACCTTAATAAAGGTACATTAATAATGTACCTTGCTTAATAAATACTTGCTATTTGACTGGTTGATAAAATATCCTTTTCCATGACAGGCAGGATTTTTATATCAGATGTATTTTGCTTAAGTGGTTTTGTCACAATGAAGGGTTAGGTGGAGAATGACTGTCAGGTAAAGACAAGAATCATCAATAAATCTTTGTTTTGGGTTTTAATATGCTGTGTGTGTGTGTGTGTGTGTGTGTGTGTGTGTGTGTGTGTTTTATCTGAACTTGGGACTTACCCAATATTGCACAAGATCTGAAGTCACCTTTTTCCTTTTTTTTTTTTTTTAAATAGTTGTTCACTATGATCAGAGCTGGCACCCAACTCCCCACTGGTCGAGGTCTGTTGCCAAGCAACATGACTAATCACTGCAGAGTATTAGATCCTGAAACCACCCCAGATGGGCTATGGCTGGCTCAGCTGGGGGGCAGCAGTGTGTTCTGGCTGTCACCTTCGTGTCTCACAGAAAAACTCATCTCTGTCTCTTGCCCTTCAGAAATGGGCTACAGCTTATTCAGTAGAACTTTGAGAAATCAAGCATACAGAGTAAAATTCTAAGGTTTTATTTCCCACCTGGCTGCCCTCCTTTTAATTTCTCTATAATGGCCACAGGAACCTCATTGTCCTACAAGATCCCAACAGCCTTTATAATCACACCTCATCAGTGCCTTCTGCCCTGGGACTACTCAAATTGAGGGGCTTCTCCTCCAATCTGGAGAGCTCCTTCTAAACCTTCATTCAAAGAGATCACACACTAGCTATCTCTTCATTTTTCATCCACTTTCACTACTTGAACACCTTCCCTTTCCATCCCCAGCTTCACATCTTCTTGGTATATAATGTCTCCCCTCCACCCCCACCATTAGAGTGCAAACTCCTTGAGGGCAAGGAGTGTCTTTTTCTTATCTGTATTCCCAGTGGTAGGTGCTTAATAAATGTTTATTGACCGATTAACTGACTGAGTTGTCCTTTTGATTTCTAAGGAGCCAGGCAAGACACAGTAGATGAGTTCCCTGGGCAGATAAAGCTACTATCATTGGACTGAGAAACAAGTTATATTATGAACTCATATAGCAGGAAACTTTACTCATAAAAACCCTGTGGTCTAGATAACAAAAAATATATTATAATTTCTTGATCCTTGTGGTCTGTCCTAAAAAGGAATCTTGAATGCCATGAAACTTGATGCATTGTATTTGTTGAACCTCAATAACACGCTCAGCACTTTCCTACATAGGAATATCTTTGGCCATAGAATGTGCAGATAAAGCTGTGCAAAAAAAGGTACACGACTGATGAGTATATGGCCAACTTAGACTTGCACTAGAAAAATAATTTTTGTCCAAATCATAGTGCTACTCTCGTTATTGTGTCACTCTACAGGAGTGGCCCTAGACTAGTTACTTCAACATCCCCAGACTAGGTGGCCTGAGAGGTCCCTTACAGCTCCATCTACGACACCCTGTTCCAGTGACCCTCTTCCATGCTTATCTCTTCATTGTCCCTTGATCCCAACTTTACACTACTGCTCTGACATCCACTTTGTGACTGCTGCCTAGTCCGCAGGATTATTTTAAATCAATGAACCCTTTTACTGGATCCTAGCACCTGAATTCTTGTTATCTCTGGGGATCATGTCTTATGCCACACCCTTTTCTCATCCTGGTATATTCTCACCCTCCACTTCTGGTAATTTGACTAAAACAAAAACAAAAAGTTGTCTAATAAAAGTTGAGTGTGCAGCATGTACATACAACAAAGAATAACAACTTAAATACAACAGGAAATCATGGGGGAGGAAAGGAGAAGGAGGAAAGAGGTCTCTATGGTGGATGGAGGTAGTCAAGGAAGACTTCAGAGAAATTCCCTGGGCCTTGAAGAATGTGCAGTACTTAGAAAAAGGGAAGAGAAAGAGGCTTTGAGAAGAACAGAAGGAGAAGTACAAAGGTAGAAATGGCATGTGTATTCCCAGAAAAAGCGAGGATATGGTTCCTACTGTGAAGTTTATTACCTCCTGGGGGAAACAACACATGCTCAAGGAACAATTAAGACACAAGACAAATCCCAGACATGATAAAGTGATACATTGAGGATCAAGAGAGTTAGCTAAAGAAATCACTTTAAAAACATTCCTGAACTATTGTTATCTTTCAGTAGCAACTTCTGTTTCCTCTTCTACTACCAACATGTCCAGAAAGTTCCATCTGGAAGCTACAGACAAGGTGACAACATAGGGTGTCCTGACATGGCAAAGAGGGCAATGCCTATTATCAATGTAACATGCCTCAGACCCCCCTCTCTCTGGGCCTGTTTCAAGAGAGAATGGGCCATATTTTCACACTCTTCCCACTTAAATTTGCTACCTTGGGAAGGTATATTACATGGAACAATCTCATATATGAGAAGCTGCCTAGAAGTTTCCTTTTGTCACTCAGCATTTCACTTCATTCTTGTCCCATTCTTGCTTCAGGTGAAAAATTCAATTTAACTAGTTTTTATTGAATGTTCTGGTACCATGTTCTGCACTATGCCCTGTGAGGTTTACAGAAAAAAAAAAAAGAAGAGAAAGGAGAAGAAGAAGAAGAAGATAAAGAGGAAGAAGAGAAGAGGAAGAAGAAAAAGGAGGAGGAGGAGAAGAAAAGAAGGAGGAGGAGGAGAATAAGAAGAAACAAAAGAAGAAGAAGAAGGAGGAGGAGGAGGAGGAGAAGAAGAAGAAGATGATGATGATGATGATGATGATGATGAAGAAGAAAAGAAACAGAAGAAGGAAAAGGAGGAGAAAAAGAAGAAGAAGAAGAAGAAGAAGAAGAAGAAGAAGAAGAAGAAAGAAGAAAGAGAAAGAAGAAAGAAAAAGAAGAAGAAGAAGAGGAAGAAGAGGAAGAAGAAGAAGAAGACGAAGAAAGAAGAAGAAGAAGAAGAAGAAGAAGAAGAAGAAGAAGAAGAAGAAGAAGAAGAAACCATCCATGACCCCAAGGAGATCACATTCTCACTAAGGAGTTACAGATACAGAAAAAAGCTGTTTAATAGTTGCAGCAGTATGGGGGGAGTGTGATATAATCAAAAGAGCACTGGACTAGAAGTTAAGAGACTTGGGTTCAAGTCTTGGCCCTACTACTTGCCAGCTATATAATCTTGGTAATTTCCTTTACCTGTTAACTTGGTTTCTTCATCTGTGAAATAGAGATAATCATTCCTGTACTGCATTTTTCACATATTCGCTATGAGGATCAACTAAGATAATGACAGCCAAGGAGCTTTTTAAACCCACAAAGTGCTCTATAAATGTCAGCTATTATTATTGAGTGTCAAATGAATGGTACAGACAGTGAGTACCATGGGAGTTGAAAAAAAGGAGAAAGAACTGGGGGCTGCCATGACTAGAGAATTGCATAAGAACGCTGCTAACATTGGAAGGCATCTTCCTTGAGGTGGAAAGAATACTCACTTTGAAGAGTCAGAAGTTCTAGTTCTGAGTCCCAGTACTGCTGCTCATTGGCTGTATAATCCCACTGGGTAAATCATTTAACCACTGAGGCCCTCAGTTTCAGAAGCTACTAGGATCAAGGATTCTGGGCTGAGAAGTGCTTTTGAAGTCATCAAAACTTATACTTTCAATTTATAGTTGAGGAAACTGAATCTCCATGAGAGGAAATGTTGCTCAAATTCAAAAATTAAGTAGAAAGCTGAGATTTGCACCCAGTTTTTCTAGATCTTCCCACTGTACCTCATGCTATTACTCACTTGATCTTTCAATAAGGATCTTATAACAGTTAAGAGAATCCAAACTCATTTTTCTCCTAACTTTCAGGCCACCACTTTCCCCACCTAAATCACTCTGCCTTCCTTCCCTAATTATACAAATAAAGACAAACATCTAATATGACTTCTTGTCATTTCACAAAATCTGAATTTAATTTATTTACAGCCAATAAGACTGGTCAAAGAGAATCAGATGGCTCTTCCCTGTTCTCTTGACCTTGAATGAGTTAGGGGAGGACAGACTACTATTCTTTCAGACTAACTCACATTTAGGTTCTGATCCTGACACAGATTTCCAATAACTTTCAAAACCCCAATGGCCAGGAGAACAAAGATAAAGCATGCTATCTCTTTCCTCAGAGAAAGACAGTGAACTCAAGATACAAAAGTCACATTGCTTTTGGACATGGCCAATGTGGGAATTTGCCTTGCTTGACTATGTGTAATTGATACAAAGAGTTTTCTTTTTCTTTTTTGTTCAATGGGGTAAAGAGTGTGGGAGTAAAAGAAAATAAATGTTCATTACTTGAAAAAAATACTCCATGGTCTAATTTTAGTGTGTACTTTTTATAATTATGTAGGCATGAGTACAAACAATACCAACACATAATGTAGTAGAGTTGGAATAGCCCTGGTCTTCATTGCTAGCAACCAGCTCATTCTAGAGATACCTTCAACCTTGATGTCCCCCCTTATCTGATTGGGGAATCCCTACCCAGGATCACTATTTCAGAAAGTTCAGAGTCATCCCTGTTCATTTCTCTCCTAATTCTGGACTTTGTCTCTATATGAGCATCCTTCCCACTTAGCTTTCCAGATTTCTTCATATTGTTTTCCTCCATTCAAATGGTCAACTCTCCATGGCTCAGAACTTGGTTTTTTGCTTGTATTTGTATTCCCTGTGGCTAAACACAATGCCTAGCATAAAATAGAAGCTTAATAAATGCTTTTTTCTGTCTATCTAGATTTCATAAAGTCATAGCTCTAGAATTAGAAAGGACCTCTGTCTGCCACCTCTTCCAGCCTGAATTCTCTGATTCTGTATGTCCTACAACAGATAGTGACTCTGGCAGCAAGATGTAAAGCCCAAAAACTGGTCCCCAGATTGTGACTTCCCCCAGGCATAAGAGAAGGCATTTGTATTGGGGTCCATTACAATCTGACACTCGATAATTATTAGCTGGCTTTGGGTGTTTTCTAATCACCACACTCACCATTAAGGTGACTCGAGCAAGTCAGAAAATAACAGAGTTTTATCTCATACAGATCGATAAGCTCAGATATGCCTGGCCCCAGCCTCTTAATTCTCTATAATGTCAAAGCAATTTTTAGTTAAGTACACACTCTGTCCTCTACTAAATTAAACTAATAGATCTAGTGGGAAATGAAACCCCAAGAGCCTTGAGAATATTAAAAAAAAAACTCCATAGGTATTAAGACTAACTTTGGCAAATGATTAGATAAATATGAACATACACACAGAGGCCACAACAAGATGCATTGCAGGACTCTTTCACTCCATTGGCCAAATCCCCATCATCATTATCCAATAGCACTGATTCTCTCTGCCTCCCCCCCCCAAAAAAAATTCTCTCTCTCTCTCTCTCTCTCTCTCTCTCTCTCTCCCTCTCTCTCTCTTTCTCTCTCTCTTTCTGTCTTTCACACACACACATACACATACACACATACACACACAAATGTAATGTTCTTCTCTGAAATATAATATTATCTGGGAGCAGGGTGCTTAGGGGGCTTCTGGAGGCAGCCTTAGTTTCAGTTCAATATAATCACCCCAAATGCAGCCAGGAGTTAAAGTCCAAATCCTTTATTGTTTCTTTCAAAGTCCTATCTCCTTCACTTGAGATTCGGCTAGTTTTTCTTAGAGGCCTTTTGTAGTCTTGGTTCTGAGAGCTTAAGCTGCCTTCTCTAGTTTGTGAATCTCCTCGACTGAATCCTGGCTGAGGCTCAGAGCTTCTAGTGGGCTTCTGTCCTTTGGCCCTGAGAGCTCCTCCTTACATATGCTCTCTTAAAGGTGTGAATCTTGTGGAATTATAGTAAGTACTAAGTACATGTAAATTAGAGAATCATTATTTCATCAATTCTACTGACTTGGCACCTTGTAAGAATCCTCACACACACACACACACACACACACACACACACACATACACACACACAGAACCTAGGATAACACTCTTGGAACCCTCCTTAATGCCTCCCAAACCCTTAAGAAATCAAGTAACTCTGTTTTACTGAAATCAACCTATATCTTCAATCTTGCAACAACAACAATAACAAAATTTGGTTCAATCATCCCAATGATAGAAATGTATATTAAAGGCTTAGGGAGCCACCAGCCTGCTGAAATGACTGATCAGTAGATTTTTTTTTCTTGCTTGAATTGATCGACCTGATAATCAACCAGATAACCAGATTATTAAGAGCAGGGCTAAAAGTCAGGAGATATCTATGTCTCTCATCAGCAGTATGGCCTCAAGGGAGCCATTTCAGCTTGGTGGGCCTCAGTTTCTGTTCAGTGAGCATAAAAATCCCTGTCCTTCCTATCTCAAAGGTCTTCCACGTAAATTAAATGAATCAGTAAAATCCAAGTTCCTTGAAGGTGAGGGGCTGTCTCATTTTTGTTCGGCTTATAATAAGCCCTATATAAATATTAGTAAACATTATCATCATCATTACTAGCACCTAGTTCCAAGTCTTTTACATAATAGTTATTCAATAGAAATTAGATCATAGGATCATAATCATATGGATTAGGGCTGGAAGGGACATTCAAGATCATTGAATTCAACCTCCTCATTGGAGACCAAAAGACCTGAATTCAGATCTGGCCTCAGACACTTCCTAACTATGTGACCCTGAGCAAGTCATTTAATTCTGCCTCAGTTTCTTTATCTATAAAATGGGGATAATAATTAATAGCACCTATCTTCCAAAGTTGTTGTGAGAATCAAAGGAGATAATAATTACAAAGCACTTAGCACACATCTGGCACAAAGTAAGTGTTAGTGATTGTTATTATTATAGATGAAAATGAGGCCCTAAAAACTATGAATTGCCCAAGATTAAATGAATAATATATAGCAGAATTGGGGTTTGCTCCCCCACCTAACCCTCTTCCCATATGATTATCACTGTTTTTTCATCTGTTAGGGTAGGTTTTTTTTAAACACCAGATAAATAAAATAACTAGTAAATTGACTTAATGTTTCACTTTTTAACATCCAGTTATTTGAGTGGTATAGACACAGTTTATTCCTCATTTGTTAACTAAGAACAAAGTTTTCTTTGACTTTCCTTATCTGAGAAGATAAGGATCCAGGTGAAATATGATATGGAAATTAATATTGGGACAAAAATTTGCTTCTTTCTGTTGAAATATATTTACAATTATTACTATAACTGCTACTAGTAATATTATTAACAGCTAGTCTTTATATAGAGTTTTACAGATTGTAAAATAGTTTATTTTTTTAAAATTCAATCCTCACAACAACCCTGAGATGTAGGTAATTATTATTATCCCAACTTTACAGATGAGAAAACAGAGCAGGCAGGGGTTAAATGTCTTACCCAAGGTAATACAAATGTCTGAGAATGGTTTTGAATTAAGGTCTTCCTGACTCATTGAAGAGCTCTCTTCACTCTTAGGAAAAGTTGTTGACCTATCAATCAACAAGCAATAGGAACTGGGGATACAAATTTAAAAAAAAAAAAAAAAAGGTCTTTACTCTCACGAAGCTTACATTTTTACTGGAGTTGAACAATATGTTGATAAGCAATAGAACTCAGAATGTTATTTCATTGACACAGAAAGAAGAATGTTCTTCACCAGTGAAGACTGGCACCTATTCTGCAACTTAGACAGTTAGAAAGTCATCTAAATTGTGGAAAGGTGAAGTGACTTGCCAGGGTCACCCAGCCAGCATGTGAAAGAGGTAAGATTGTAAGCCAAGACCTCCTGGCTTCAAAGCCAGCTCTCAACACATATACCAGTGATACCAAATTCAAATAAAAAACTGGTTACATTGTTGACTTAGAAAACCACAAAATAGCATTATCTATCTTGTATTGCATTTTTAAATTTATTTTTGTTAAACATTTCCCAATTACATTTTAATCTGTTTCTGGGACTCACTACAGACCATGGGTGTGATACTCTGCACTATATCTCTACACTATACCATGACTGCCACTTTCAACGTTTTGATAATTATGGAATTCAATACTGGATACATACAAAATAAAGACAGTGTTGGAGGGGAGGGGTCACTAATAACCGTGAGAATAATGAAAAGTCTCCTTGAACTGACATTGGGGGGAAAGAGGAGTTAGAAGTAGACAATCCCCATTTTTTTCAATGGGGTGTAAAGCCAGATCCTCAGCTGAAGAGAGGTAACTGGTAGTCTAAGTGCCTTCAGCAGAACCACTATTGTCTTTTGGGGAAATTGTTCCCTAGGGGGCTGTCTTCTTTTTCCCATTGGTAGTAATGGAAAGACAGTAGCTAAAATGGTCCTAAAATAAGAGCTACAATAAATCTGAACTGTTCCTTTAATCTGTGGAGTACAGAAAGTGCATTGGGTTTATTGATATAAAAGTTTATTGATGGGCTGTTTTTTTAAATCAAAATACATTAGCCAAAATCAATGCTGCTGTATATGGTACAGATATGATGGAAAAGGTCAGGAAAGAAAGGACCAACAACAAACCTCCAATTGGGTCTTAACATTAAAAAAAATACCTTTCAAAAGTGAGTTCCAGGAAAAATATTCACTCTGATCTGTAATTTAAGATTACTTTCTTAAGAGGCTAAAAGTAGTTTAAAATAGCACACTCTAAAGTACCGCTGAGAGTCCAGTGCATCCATCCATACAGAAATATTGACATCAACTGCACAAGCAACCTCCCAACAGGAAAACATATGAAATACAGGTGGGCTCCACTTTAAGAAAAACCATCAAAAAATCTGAACCCACAAATCACAATAACAAACTGGAATTTATCTAATATTTTATGCTTACAAAGTGCTTTATGTGCATGTTTCTTTGTATCTTTACGTAGATGGAATTTAAGTAGTAAAGGCATTTTTATTCTCATTTTGCAGATAAAGAAATGAAGGCCAAGGGTGTTTCAGTAATCTGTTCAAGATTGTATCTTAAGTAAATGACAGAGCAGGGACTAAAATTCAGAGCTCTATCCACTGAGCAGCTTGTTCTCAATTTGAGTTTAATCCAATTCAGTAAATACCTGTTGCACAGCTTTTATATACAATGTATTGGGCCAGCCTCTAGGAATATAGAAATACTTACACAAAGAAGATAAATTCCTAGAAATACAAATTGTAGATTTAGGGACCTTAGAGACCATTTGGTTCAATTCCTTTATTGTACAAGATGAGGAAACTTAGGTCCAAGAGTTTAAATAATTTGACCATGGTCATACAGGTAGTAATAAGTGTCAGAAGCAGAATATGAACCCAAGTCTCTAACTCCAAATCTAGTGTCCTTTCTAGTGCACCAGTCAAGGGCCTTAAATTTCACCTAAGTCAATTTCCTGCTCTTCCAGATTAATTCCCCAAAAAGCATGTGAAACCCAGTTTTTTTTTTTGAGGGAAATGCGTCTGTTATATAGAGCATGGAACACTAGGAAGGAAGAAAAGGCCTTTTTGAGGTTGTTGATGTGTGGGTCTATTGAAATACATTTTTCTTTGGGAGGGAATAAGCATTAAACATACTAAACATTCATTCTCTCCCACCTTTCCTTAATGTTTCAGAGTAAGAATGACTTTATGCTTCAATTACCAAAGAAGAGACAGGACATCCCAGAGAGGGAAAAGGCTACATAAAAACTAGGAATGAACAAAAATGGAGGTTTTAACAATTTATCTAATTAAATTAAATTGTTCATTTTATGTGTCGAAGTAACAATTGAAAGAAAGGTATAGTAAGCATCTTGGAAGTGCTGCTTCTTGCTCTTGAGGAGTTACTGTTCTAAAAGGAAAATTAAGAGATGGAGAAAGGGGAGAATCATCATAGAGAGTAGAAAGACACTGTTAAGTTCTATACCCCACCATAGTGGAAAGACCCCTGGCCTGGGGATTCAGGAATGAGCTCTGTTCCTTGTTCTGACATTCACTGACCATATTACCTAGAACATGTCAGTTTATCTCTTGGTATCTCAGTTTAGTTTCCTTGTCTACAAAATGATGTTAACAAAACCTACCCTGTGTACTTCACAGAATTCTTGTCAGTTATTACTATATATTTACCTTTTAAATCCAAGAAAATAAAAATCAACTTTGCTCTGACATTTGATTAAGAATGTCACAAGCACTGCGATCGGAATTATAGGGGTCACTGATGAAACACAGTTGGAAATTCCAGAACTAGACAAAATGTAACCATGACATGTAAGCTGACATGAATATACATATAAAATGAAGTCTATAAGTGACTACATATGTGTTGCCTCTGACATAAATCGCCCTTCTCTGAGAGTTGTATGAGACATCTGTGTCTAAGGGAAAGGGAACTTCAACTGAAGAAACTTCCAAGATGCATCAGTGATCATCAAGGAATCCCAAGAAAGTCACACATGCACATGAACAAATGAAGAGAAAGAGAGAGAGGAGAGGAGAGGAGAGGAGGGGAGAGGAGAGGAGAGAGGGGAGGAGAGGAGAGGAGAGGAGAGGAGAGGAGAGGAGAGGAGAGGAGAGGAGAGGAGAGGAGAGGAGAGGAGAGGAGAGGAGAGGAGAGGAGAGGAGAGGAGAGGAGAGAGAGAAGAGAGAAAAGCTGAAAGATCTTGAGAATTCCTCATTTTATAAAGCAGGAAAATGAGGCACAAGATAGAATATTACTTATGCTGAATCACTTGGTAATAAGTAGCAGAACAAGGATTCAAACTATCTTTTGACTCCAAATTCAGTGCATTTTAAAAAGTCATAGGGATCTATTGAGTTAGAGATGTGCAGATTTGTAATCAATGAGAAGGTAGATACAGAAAGTATCTCATCTACTGTTTCCTCTGTCAGATTAGAATCAGATCCTGGGCTAGATAGGTCATAAAATCTACTATAAGGTAAAAATTATTTTTTGTGTTATTGAGAAATTGTTTGAACTTAAAATTTTTGAGTAAATTTGATTTATTAGTTAATGCCCCTTTCATTTTATAGATGAGGAAATTAAGATCCAAAGAAGGAAATGCTGTTTTATAAGTAAAGCAAAAATCGTTTTATTTTAACTTGTTTTTTATTCAAAGTATTAGTCTTGGCCTCCTTTTTTGAGGGATTCAGGAATATTAAATTTATTTTGATTTGGGAAATTTTTTAAATTTAACCTAATTTCAGGAAATGAAGATACCTTTGTCAAAGCCCTGGCAAGGGTTTTGCAAATGTTATTTTTTCTAAGAATTGGTAAAGGTATTTTAATATAAGATTCCATCTAACTTTTCTTAGCAAGAGTCAAATTACCTTTCATTGAAGGATAGATTATGTTAGATGATAGGAAAGAAAAAATTTTTTGCCCAAAGGCTTATATTTACTATTTTGTGAATTTTTCAAAAAAATTTATAAAATATTCCATGTAAGGGTGACAAGAAGTAAAATTTTTGAAAGAAAGAGATGGGTAAAGATGAAGGAGAAAAAGGTCTAATGGGAGTTTTGAGAAAAATTTCAAAAAGATTGTGTTTCCGTTTTGGTTTTCTTCGTTTTTATTTATTTGACAGAGAGGGTAAAGGTGTTTTGGAAAAGTTATTTTGTTGTAATTGAAGATTTAAATGGAAATTTAAAAGGGGTGGTGGGGTTTTGGAGAGGAAGAGAGGGGGGAAAAAGGTTGAAGGTTTGAGGGGGATTTTTTTTCTTTTAGGATTCTTTGGTGATTGTGGGTTAAGGGGGGAGGAATGGATTTGGAGGGAAGGGAAATTTGCTTGATTTTAATTCGGAAATGTTTCCGCTTGAATAATGGAATTTAATTGTTCTTGCATCTCGTTTTTCCTGTATTTCCCTCCTTTCGCTTTTTCTTTTTCCTCCCTTCCTCCTTTCCCTCCCTCCCTCCTGGCCTCCCCACTTCTCCTGCGCCTCCTCCTCCTCCTCCTCCCATCTCCCACGGTCATAGCTCCCTCTCTCCAACAGAGGCACCCCTGAGCTATTCCTCGGGACCACCGGACTTAAGCCCGCTCAGTTTAGAGACCTGGTCTTCCTTTGTTCCCAGGCCCAACCCCCTGGCTTCGGGAAAATTTCCTATTCCCATGCCCCTGCGCCACCCCTCCCCCATCTCCTAGCTGTCTTTTTCTAACTGGTCTCCTGTTCTAGCCATGGACTGGGGTTTGATCACTGCTTGGGTCAGCCTGCTTAAGAAACCGAGGTAAGAAGTTGGAAGCTGGGAAGCTAGGGGAAGAGGGAAGGGAGGGGCTGCGGAAGAAAGAGGGACGCTTCCCCCTAGACGTCACCAGGAATGTCCCGAGGGTGCTGGGTAGAATTTTAAGGCAATTTGGAACGGGGTGTCGGAGATAAAGTGCCCACCCTGTGGGAAGTGGTCTGCCCGACAGTGGGTGAGGGCGCGGCGCTGAGCAGCGGGGCGCTTTTGGCGCAATGTGTTAGTGGGGGGGAGTTTCAGACCGGAAAAAGGCCCCCCAAAAAAAAGAAGGCAGGAATCCGGGATGAAAGGTCCTTGCACCAAGATCGGAGCCCGCGCTGGCTGAGGGGGGTGGGGGAGAGGGAGGAAGGAGAGCTTGAAGTCGGGGGTGGGGGGGTGAAAATCACGTCTGACGGATCCAATCCCAGGCGCAGAGTGGGAAGGGATACTCGAGCCCCAACAGTGACCACTTTATCTCCCTCTTCTTTGGCTTCTCCGGACCGGCTATCACCAAAAACGCGTTACGCTTGGACGTCAGATTTCCGTTCTGAGACTGAGCAGTGTTGGCTGGCGGAGTCACGAAAGAGGCTAGGGGGGGCGGCGGCGGGCAGAAAAAAAAGCGAGAGGAGAAAAAGACAAAAAAAAAGGAGAGAAAGAGAAGGCAAAGAGCCCGGCTCTTGAGTGGCTCCCTAGTGTCAGTGGTTCCTAGCGCATCCTGCAGGGTAGCCCATCGGCCGGAGTTCATAACGCTAAGCGTGAGACCCCCGCGCTGCTGCCGATTCACCCCTCCTCCTCCCGGCTAGTCCGAGCCGAGAGGCATTGGGGGATGGGTCCTGGCGCGGTGCCCGGGACCCCTGCCTCGCTGGCGGATACTGAATCGCGGATCTTCCGGAGCCGAGTGAAACCCGCTTCCTCATCTGACTAACTCGCTTTGGGGATCCAGCTACGGAAACAGACAGAAGGACAGACAGGCGGGCGGACAGACGGACCGGCTCTGGCAGCGCACCGGCGCGCACACACACCCTCGGGCGACCGGCGCCTCCCATCCTGTGGAATTTATCCTTCCTCCCATCCTAGCGCACCAGCCCCTCCCCCGTGCTTCGTCCTCTCTCCCGCTCTCCTGAAAATAAAACCAAAGGGGTTGATTGGTGGCTTTAGGTGGCGGCGGGGAGCGGAGGACAAGCCTCCTTCTCCCAAGCTGGACCAGGGTCCGAGCCGGTCGGGGGGCCATGGATTTGGAGATGTCCTAGCCGCGCCCGGCGCCCACATCCGCTTGTCCCCTCGGCCCGCTCTCCAAACTCTCCCCACGTGAAATGGAACAGCGGGGACCGATCAGCGCCCTCCGATACCTGCTGCTGCATGCCCCGCTGCTCCTCATAGCCAACGGTGAGTCCCAAACTTTCCATGATTCAGCCTGGGGGAGGGGGCACAGGAAACCAGATTTCGAAGGGCAATTTTAAAGATTCCCCACCCATCCCTTTCAGAAAGCAAAGGTAGAAATGTGCCGGGGAGCAACCCGCCTAGACACACTATTCAGGGTAGGAATAAGAACCTGAAACTGCGAAGGGACTGAGCACTTCTTAAAGGCAGCTTTTAAATCCTTACATAAAAATAGTGCAATCGCCGATGGGCTCCATCAACCAAAATCTGTTTTCACAGCCGCTCAATCCCTTCAGCTCCGGTTGGTTCTGAGAGCAGAAGCCGGGAGCTTAAGGTGCCCCGTGCCTTATAGGCTGCCAGGCTCTGTGCTAACAGAAAGGAAGAGATTTCAGTTCTTGGGGAAGGGTGGGGAGGGGTCTGGTGCAGCGTGTGAGGGGCTGTAGGGATCTTCCGCTGCTGATCTGGGGCTGGCAAGTGAGGTGAAACTAGGGGGCGGGGGGAAGGGAGCGGAACGCAGTTGCAGATAAGGGCAGCAGAGAGGTTTTGCAGAGGAAAGACGGGGCGGGGGGGGAGGGGGGCGCAAACATGGCTCCAGTTAAACCTCGGACGGATGCCAAAGACCCAAGATATTCCCTCCACCCAATCCTGGCCCCCTCTACAGATCCTCTAAGAGAATAATGACTGTCCACGTTTCCTTGCAAAGTGTTCTTTCCTCTAGAGATGCACGACTAAACTTTGCTCCCGGATTCCTTTCTCAGAATAGTGCTGTAATAGCAGCCCAAGGCTAAACTGTAAGAGGCAGCCCTGATTTCTTTAACTTCTCTTTTCCCAAAGCTAGCCACCCGAACCTGCGCCCGACTTCTTAGAGTATCTTCTTGGAAATGATTAGCTCTGGCCATTGCCGACATGGGCTGGTTTGGATGCATCTCTCTCTTTATCCAATTCGAACCCAGATTTCTCAGCGGCCCTCAGCTCAGCCAACCCCAATCTGTCACTTCTGTCTTTTCCCTCTTAGCTACATTCACCGAAGTCCCCAAAGATGTGACTGTTAGGGAGGGAGAAGATATTGAGATGCCCTGTGCTTTCCGGGCGAGTGGATCAACCTCCTACTCGCTGGAGATCCAGTGGTGGTATCTTAAAGACCCGCCCCGGGAGCTGGCCCACGAATTAGCGCTCAGTGCCCCTGGCAGCAGAAACAAGGTAAAAGAACCAAGCCCTTCCGTAAGCCCCGCGGGGAAGAGGGTGGGGACAGTAGAAGGGTGGGGGAGGGAACAAAATCAACCCTTACTCCTCTGCTATCAATCCAACAAAAGGAAGAGTAAAATCCCCATTTCTTGCTGTGTGCTGTGTATTGAGAAGGGATGACCACTGTCAGCCGGCCAATGTTAAGTGAGGGAGTTGGTTGATGGTGAAGTCGTAACCACCCCCTTTACCCTCCGTGACTCCTTTCCATCACTTCATACTCCACTTCCCAGACCACCTTCCCCCTAAAAAAGATTCCCAAGAGCAGTATTACGTCCTTTTCTCAAGCATTCGAAGTGCAGAGGCCCTGCCCTGCCTGGTCACTATGTAAGGGAATGAACCTGAAGCTTCTCTGTTATGGATATCCAAGGATCAAAGGTTTTATGTGTGCAAAACATATTACATATATTATCACACTAATCAGTGAAAAAAATACAGAATCTGCCTGGTTCTGATCCCAAGGAATGGAGTATAGAACTGGAGCAATTTTAAGCTGAACCTCTCCACCACCCAGAATTTTAAGTTAGAGAGCTAAGACCCAACCTTGAAACTGAAATTTATCTCACAAATAACCAATACTTTTCCTTACCTCCCACCAGAAAAGACCCACTAGAAAATAAGGCCTTCCCCAATTCCTCCTCCCCCAACCTTTCCCCCACCCCAACCTTCTTAGACTGATTGGAGTTCAGTCCCCTAGCTCTGAGAATCTTGTCACCAGTATTGTGGGAATGTTCAATGTTCTCCCCAGATACAACTACCCCCATCTAGCCGATAATCTTTTAAATTAAAGCCACCAATGTATTGGGGGTGAAGAGGCAGAAGAAAAATATGCAAGGGAATTGATCTATTTTCATAGTTGCAATTGGGAATGCAAAGGCATTCTTTAGTTGGCACCTCCCTCCAGTTCCTACATCAATTCCCCTTAAAACCTTTTGTGAGGAGGAACCTGGTTCAGCTTTACATATACAACCCTGGGGCCTGAACTGAATGTCCCCTTCTCCTGCTTCCCCATACTCCAACCTTAAGACTGTTCTTCAGCATTACTGTTTCAAGTTCCTCTTTCATCCCTCTTCAGCTGAGGGGTAGTAGCTTCCAGTGGAACCCTGCAAGGGTAGGAACCTAGGTACACTGAAGTCACATCTGCCCTTGGAAACCTGCTACATGGCCCATGCAGAAGTCCCTATTTATACTCAGCATACACAACAATTAGATTCTGCCTGAGGTCCCCCAAATCTTTAGTTTGAGAAATTGCTCTGAAGGGAGTGAAACAGCTGGGATGAGGATCTCCTTTAACCTGAGAGATGCTATTCTATTAACTAGAAAACTGTAGCCTAACATCTCTCCCTCTTTGCATTTTAGGTAACAAATAAGGATGCAACCAAAATCAGCGTAAGTGTAGAGCAACAGCTATGGTGTGTGGGGGACCCCTCTTGGTGGATTTTCTTCCCACAGTTAACATTCTTTCACCTTAGCCTATTTCACCAGTAGAGCAAACTGCTTTCATGCTACTCTTGTAATTTTGCATTTTTCTGCTGCTTCCAAGTGTCAAGCCTCCATCTGCTATTATTTGTTCCAGTCAAGTTTCATTTTTTGTAAATCAAGAGAACATGGCATTTGTCTCCACTCCCTGATTTGCTCTCACCTGTAAAAACCCTTCATGCCAGATCATGTGCTAAATGCTATTCATTTTGCTAGCCTACTTCTTGGTTTTATTTTCTCCCAGCAAATGTCAAAACCCTACTATTTGCAACCACTTGTGTGCTCAGGTCATTTGCCTCCCTTTCCCAGAATATTCTGTCAATTCTCAGAAGAATTGTTCTCTTCTGTGCAGCTTTTTTTTTTTTTTTTTTTTTTTTTTAACCATATCATCTTGGTGTGTCTGTAGAAAACAATACAGTTTGGTAGTTTTGTGTTTGACCAATGTTTGAGGAAATACATGAGCCTGAGAGAGAGGCTATAGATCTGGAATATATTGTTGCAAGGGAGGAGATGGAATCATTGTATTGTTTGGAGGTAGTATCATTCATTGAGTGAAGGGGGCAGAACATGTTCTACTAAAGGCTAAAGGAGCAGAAAGACTTGCTTTGTAGTAATATGAAAATCTGGAAAATTAGATGATTTGTGAGTGTTAGAATGTTGGGAGGCACACTAGCTGTAATATCTGATTTCTCCTTGGGGATTGTGGAATATTGAGATCTTAAGAGAAGCAGTTACTTTTCTTCAAATGACATCATTTTCCTGTGGAACTATATCTAAGAGGTGAAAGGACCTAGGATCAGACAGTTTTGAACTTTGAAAGAGCATTAACTAGTGATAAGGTGAAGGAACAGATACATAATTTAGTTCACAAAAATACACCAGGAAAACTGCAGCATTTTCTGAAAATACAGTGGAAGGCTAATGTGAAAGAGGAAGAGAGGCTAATATGAGAAGAATGAAGGGATTGATTCTAAACAGACACAAGAAAATTAAGGAGTTAATAGGATGGTTTTGTTCTATGGGATGGGATATATGATGTGAGACTGAAGAAGTACTGTAGGAAGACTAAGCAAGAGAGGATCTGCAAGGATGCTGACAACAGAAATCGGGAAAAGATATAAAAGAAATATTCAGAAGTGGGGAGAGGGAATAATAATATAAAAGGGAGAGTTGCAGGAGGGATATAGAGAAAGAAGACGCTGCCCAAGGGCTGTGCAGAAGGAAAGCAATCTGGGTACCAAAGAAGGGAAGGGGCACCGAAGAGCTGACACAAGAGATGCACGAACAAGTGCCGGAGGCCTATGCCTGGGAAGCTAGATAAGGATCAGTGAAAGCAGTAGGGGATGGGAGAAAGGCAGGAGGCTAATGCAGGAAGTGGACACTGGGGGTTGGTTTGAGGGGGACAAATACGGATCGGGTCTAGAGAGAACTCAGTGCGGGGTGGGTAAGTGGGTGGGTGGAGTCTCAGGGGAAGGGTTGGGGTTCGGTCTTGTGCCGCTAACGAGGTGCTGCCCTGGGGTCGCGGGCTCGGCGTGGGAGAAGATAGCCTCTAACCCCGGGGCCGCGGTGTCGCCTCTCTTGCAGACCGTGCGGGTACAGGGCAATGACATCTCGCACCGGCTGCGGCTGTCGGCCGTGCGGCGGCAGGACGAAGGCGTCTATGAATGCCGAGTGTCGGACTACAGCGACGACGAAACGCAGGAGCACAAGGCCCACGCGCTGCTGCGGGTGCTGTCGCGCTTCGCGCCGCCGGACATGCAGGCCGCCGAGGCCGTCTCTCACATCCAGAGCAGCGGCCCGCGTCGCCACGGGGCTGCCGGCCGAGCCACTTCCGAGCCTGGTCGGGACAAGCGGCCCCCGGAGGGAGCCACCAACGCCGAGGCCGCAGCCGCCCCAGCCGCCGCCGCGGCAGCGGCAGCGGGCGCAGCAGCTGCGGGAGCGGCAGCGGGCACCGGGAGCGAGGCTGCCGCGGCCTCCGCGGCCAATGCCGCCGCCACCACCGCCGCTGCAGCCGCCGCCGCGGCCACCGCCGCCTCCTCTGCCTCTCCTCCACCGGGCAGGGCGGTCATCCTCCGCCAGAGGCACGGCTCCGGTGAGTCAGCCTGACCCCCCCCCGCCGGGCGCGGTCACGGTCATGGTCACGGTCACGGTCACTCAGCCCGTCTAGTTCAGTGGCTAGGACTGTCAGTTACCGAGCGCGTAAGCGCCTGCGCGGTGGGTGGGAGAAAGTGGGAAGGGACCGAGGGGGCGGGACGCGTGCGTAGAACCCAGCCAGCGCGGAGCGGAGGGGAACGGAGCCACCTGCTCGCAACCCGGGCCGCTTCGTCCCCACAAATGCCTCAAGATGTGCTAGGTGTACCCTTAAATCCTTGGCGGGGGGATGAACGTCCGCACACTATTCACACTCTGCCCCGTGATTAGTCGAATATGCTTTTATTCTCCTTTTTACTTACATCCACATCTCCACACTTTCATCTGCTTTTCTTTGTGTGTTTATGCTTCCCTTTTCCCTCCCGTTTCTCTCCAACGTCCTTTTCCTCCTTTACTTACTGTCCTCTGCTCGTACCTCTGCTTGGATCTCTTCCCTCCTTTTGAATGGTTTTGCAACTTGTATTCTTCCTGGTTTTATGTTCCGGCGGTCAGTTAAGACCCTTCCTTCCTCGGGATAAGCCAGCTTGTCTGAGTGGTTGTATTCGGCTCCTGCTCCCTGCTCCCTGCTCCCTTTGGGATTGAGGGAAGTGGGAAAAGAGATCGAGAGAAACGGGAATTCAGTGTTGCGCTGTCGTTGGTTATCTGGAACTGGAAGGGATGAGGATTGCTTTCTTGTTGGCGTCTGTGGGGGGCTTTGCAGCGTGTGGATACAAAGTGATTAGGACAAGAGATTCAACAAAAATAAGAGACCTTTGGCACCCAGAGGTGGGAACGTTGCTTCTTTGCTTAGGAACTATATTATGTACACACGGAAGAGAAGGGTCCATTAAAAACAGACTTTCAAGTTCCGGCAACAGTATAGACTACCTCCTTCTCGCCCCCACTACCATTTCCTTTACTGTCTGCCAATTCTACAATTCTGACTCTAACCCGTTCCTCCCCTATGAGTTTGCACATTAGTGAACTGAAACAGAGTTGTTTTATTCGTGCTTCTTGAGGTTATTGGGTTCATTATTATTCAACAGAGAAGCCAGTTTCTGCAGGCAAGGAATTTGGTAATATTGGGTAGGGACAACTAGCCCTGGGCCTGGGTTTCTGTCTCCCTTCTGCCCCTTAATTATAAATCTCTTGTTAATCTAACAGTAGTACTGGCATTCATTGGATCAGAGCCCTTTGAGTTGAAGCTTTAGCTCCTTTGTGGGGGCAGGTAGAAAATGCAAGATTCTCCAAAATGTTTCTCACCCACCACTTGCTGACCTTGGTAAAACTGACTAAGTCTTTCAGACTTCCCTGGGATGAACCCAGTTGTACAGCTCACAACCTTTGTGACCTTGGAAAGTCACTTTTTCCACTATGGATTTACTCTGCAAAATGAGGCTATCTTTACCTAAATCATCTATAAGTTTCTTTCTAGCTCTAAGACTTGTGATTTAGATCAATTCTGAAATTAAATAATTGTTAATTAATCCCTCCATTTCACTCCACTCTCTGCTACAAAGTTTTGGTTGAAGAAGGGGAGGAGGGGGGAATGTGACACCCAGAGAGTTGTTGTTGCTGCTGCTGTTTTATTTTGAGGTAACAAAGAGGAGGGGAGTAGATGTTGAAGAAGAAGGAGCTAAGAACCCAGGCAGAAGGGAAGGTGCAGATGCATTTTAACAACCAACAAAAAAGGATGCAATCAACGTGTCTGATTCCAACCTATCATCTCTAATTAAAGTTCAAGTACTTAGTGTAATAAGGATGCTGCAGGTTCTGGTGATAATGCAAGGAAGCCTGTTTGGGAAACCACTTCAAGGCACCTAGAAGAAAAGCAGGAACACAGTTGCCAGCTGGGGATTCTAAGCCTTCTTTTTCCAGGCTGACTGTGTACTAGTCTTACTGCCTGTGCCAAGGAATATTCTGGCTTTTGGATACCATATTTAGAACAAACTTGAGACTCAAACTGTGTTTTTCAAAAGTTCAATTTGTGCTTTCCTATAAAACAAAACAAAACAACTCTGTCTTTTGAACTGCAAAATGTGTATAATGCCTAGTATTAGGCTCTGTTTCCCAAGGGTAACTCCAGCTTTCATTGTCATCACTCCCTTCTTGCCAAGAAAACAGTGCATTGCTCAGAAATTCCTTGAGTCAGGAAAAGATGGGTAAGACTCCAGCCAAATCTCCACAAGCATCTTTTCCACTTTGCCCAGTGTTTCAGTTTAAATGTAATTTGAAGGGCATTTTAAAAAACTTCCCACTGAGTTTACTTAGGCAATTTGATGGGAAGAACACAAAAATAAAGAACCTGCTTAGGAGATCTGGGTTCTAGCCCAGCCCTCCCACTCAACTTAGCTAGATCATCTTTGAAAGTTATTGAACCTTTCTGGGCCTCATGGTCTTCATCTGCAAATTGGAGATAATGATACCTACTCAACCAATCTTGCTAGGTTATTGTGAAGATCAAATGAGAGGGAATGAAAAAAGAAAGAAAGAGGGATTTATTAAGCATTTACTGTGTGCCAAGCACTGTTCTAAGTGCTTTATAAATATTTCAGTTGATCCCTTACAGCAACTCCCAGGAGTCAGATGTTATCATTATCCTCATTTTACATTTAAGGAAACTGCAGTAGATAAAGATTAAATGACTTGCCCAGGGTGACACAGCTAGTGTCTAAGGGTCAAATTTGAATTTGGATCTTCTGGACTTCAGCTCTGTGTTCTACTCACTATGTCTCCTAGCCCTGTTGGATAGGAAAGTGCCTTGAGAAGGACAAGCAGAGGAGATCTTAATTTGTACATTACTACCTCCTGCTGGTACTGGGTTTACTCAAGCCATAAAGGGGTTTAAGTTTCTGAAGTTTCCCAGCCAATGATTTCAATCTTTGATTCATTGTGATTAGTCTGATTACCTGCGTCCCCAACTTTTTTTTTTGAGAGAAGTAGTGGTTGAGTAGTTACATAAGGTAGTTTAAGGAGGGAAGATGATAAAATTGTGCTTTGATGGCTTGATTGGCAGATAGCTAGGTAGAGACTGAACACATACCTCAGCAACTTATCATGTATAGTAAAACAAACAAAAAACTTGTTTGTTCAATAAGCCTGTATAGAATACCTTATTTTGTACTTGGCCCTGAGCTATAGAACTTTCATTGTACAGAAAAGAAGACATGGTCCTGAGGGCCCTTTGTGGGACTCCCAGACTAGCTGAAGAGACAAGATACATTCATGACAAGTGAAATGATAAGACCACTTGATAAGATGTCACAGAACTGGCTTTATGTGATGTGACAGATGTGTTACTAGTTCATGATAATACTGTAAGTTCAGGAGAGACTAAGATGCTTAAGGAGAAAAAAATGGAGAAGATGGAACTTGAATTGGATATTAGTGGATGAATTTAGCAAGGAAGAGATCAAGGAGAAGGAAATGTAGTTTAAGCACAGCTGTGGGAATAGATCTACAATCAGAAAGGTTCTAGTTCTGTCTCTGCTGCTTATTGCCTATGTAACTCAGCCATATCACTTTCCCCATCAGGGCAGGAGTGTCGTCATTTATAAAATGAGAGATTTGAAATATCTGATCTCTGAAGTCCCTTCTTATCATTGAGGTATATAGTAAGTGTGTTCTGGGAACAAAGAGATCAGTTTTGGGGAAGAGAAGGTTTGTATTGAGGAATAGAACATAGAGACAGAGGAATATGTTGGGGCCAGATTGTGGAAGGCTTTGAATGTCAAGTTAAGGAGTTTGTGCTTTTTTCTATGGCCATTGGGGAGCTACTAAAGGTTTTGAGTACAAGATATATATGATACAAGTGATGTTTTAGAAAGATAGATTTGGTAGAAGCTGAGAAACAATGCCTGATAAGGCCAAAGACACAGGTTTTTATTTCTTCCTAGACTAGAATATCTCCATTTCCTCTATCCCTAATTAGTCATCACTGAGATAAGGGACACTGGTGATAAATGGGACAGGAAAGAGGATATGGTTGTCTTAATGTACCTATCCCCATTGCTACAAGCACAACTCGGGGTCCACATCCCCACTGATTGTGAAATGGAATATTATCTTCCTATTTGAAATGTAGCAGGTTATTGGAACTATCCAAAAGTTTATTGGTGAAATTGAAAATAATTGACTTGGATATCAATGGGCACAGCATCATTCATACTGAATGGCTTTTCTACTAAGAGACTGCTCCCAAGAGAGCTTCTTAAATGCTCTGGTGAGGGCAGGATCCTCAGAATGAGCCTAGTCAGTATCTGCCTTTTCCAAAGTACTCCAGCATCAGTGATTAAAGAAATGAGCCAGGGCCATATCCAACCTGGCCTTGGAACCATTGTCTAAAGAATTCATGTCATTAGACCCAGAATCGAAGGCAACAGTCAATCACATAGGCACTACCTATGTGTGTGTCTCTAAGGGTTTCTCCAAGGACCCGAGTCAGTACTCTTATTTGGGTTCACTAACCTTGTGAAGGCTTATATAGATCAGTATGAAGAGAAAATAAATCTACTAGATCATGTCCGCTGTCTGTCTTGAAGAGCTACAGTGGTTTATGCACGTTCAGTGCTGGATTTGAATCTTGTGTCTACCATTTACTACTTGTATGTTCTAGGCAAATATCTTCTTCACATGTAAATAAAGAATTGGGTTAAAGGATTTGTAAGGTCTCTAACAGTTCTGAAATCCTGTTTTCTAAGATGAGAAACTCTACTTACAACTGTTATTTCAAAATCTACTCCTGTCATAGGCTGCCTAAGGGTTCAAGTGAAGTCAGCAAGCATTTATAAAGCACTTACTGTGTGACAGGTGCTGTGCTAAAGGCTGTTAATACAAATAAAAGCAGAAGGATAGACAATCCATACTCAAGGAATTTGCATTATAATGATAGAAGATTACTCACAAAAGGAAACTGAAAATAGGAGAGGAGATAGAGAAATGAAGTTTCCAAGCTTGGGACCATGGTGGAGAAATTCCAGAGAATCAGGAGCAGTCTGAAGAAGAGAAATCAAGCCAGTTTTGACCTGGGCATCCTCCTTAAAATACAGGTTCTGAGAGGAACTAGCCAATTAGATGGAAAAGCTGCAAGGACAGAAGTTACTTTCAATGTGAGAGGTAATCTGGTTAGTTTAGGGGTGAACTAAGTTTCCAGACTCTGTAGCATGTTAGAAAGGAATTCTGAAGAAGTGAGTTAGGGGTACGCCCTGGATACAAATGAAGACATTATTGATTATGACTTCCTCCTTAAAATGGAAAGTCAAGGAGGAATCAGATAATTAAAGGGAAAGACCACAGTGGTGTATGTATCAGTACTTCCAGTGTGAGTAGTCAAGAGGTGGAATGAATTTCCAGATAAAAAGGCTTTTATACCATGGCAGAGAAAATTTTATGGAAATGAATCAAGAAGGCAGACTGGAGAGGAAAACATTTGCAGAAAGATGAATTCAGTTCATTTCTCCAAATGAGTATTTACTATGTGCAACACATTTTACTAGTTACTTGAGATAAAAAGACAAAAATGATTAGCCCCCATCCTCAAGGAGCTTATAATCTATTGAGAGTTACATGTACAGAGATAAATAAATATAAGGTAACTTGAGGTAGAGAGAATATTCATAAATAGGGAATCGGGAAGTGTTTCATAAAAGAAATGACATTTATTCTGAACTTTGAAGGAAGATAAGAATTCTGAGAGGTAGAGAGAGTGCATTGCAGGCATTGGGGATGGCCTAAGAGACCACATAAATATGGGACTCCAAAAGTCAAGTTCATGGAAAAGACAGAAATCATTTGGGCAGGAATATATCATGGGAATATGGTGTGAAATAAATCTGGAAAGGCAGGTAAGAGCCAGATTGTGTATGGCCTTTGACATGCTGAGCAAATTATATTTTGTCCTGAAGGCAACAGGAAGGCTGTGGGAGTGAGATTCTTCTGATCCTTTGTGCTGGAGATCATGTCCTCAGCAGAAATAGAGAAGGTTTTTAAGGATGGACATGACATGATTGGGTCCTAGAATGATGATTTTAGCCATTGTGTCTAGTATGGAAATGGAAAAAGGAGGGATTAAAGCAAAGAACACCAATCTGGTCCAAGTAAAAGGTGATCAATACCTACCCTGGATTGATAGCTTTTGTGAATAGTGAGAAGGTGATACTTTGAAGAAATATTATGAAGGTTCAGTTAACAAAACTTGCCTACTGATTCTACTTGAAGATTGAAAAAGAAGCGACTTGTATAACTGGGAAGATGCCCTGTATAGAAACAAGGAAGCCTAGAAGAGGAGTTTTGTTTAGAAGAAAAAATGTTGAAGGAGTTTTCTGCATATGTTGATTTTGAGATGTGCTTGGGTCATACAGGTGGACATGGCAGTTGCTAATGCAGAACTAGAGCTCAGAAGACAAAGACTGAGACTATTGCTCCAGTCATACATTGTCTGTGTGTTAAATCCTCCTGGGCATAAATAGCACAATACACATCTTATCTTCATAACCTGTTCTGTGTCCTCAATAAAATGTCTTTATCAATAACGTTACTCAGATTGCAATCAGATTGAGACTTCAGCTAGAAAAAAGGAGATTTGCTAAGCATTATCACTCTTAATGACTATCCATTTCTACAAGTTACAAAGCACAAAATCTGAGAAGCCAAAATTATTCTAGTCCGTGGGATTCCCTTGGATTCCTTCATGCCATATAGTCCCTCACTTCCACTACTTGATAGAGTAAAGTTATAAGAGGAAAAAAAAATTGTTTTATTTTGAGGAAGAATTTAAAATCCAAGAATGAATAGGCTCTCCTGATGGGACTTTGGTGATATGTTCAAGTAGGGATGCAATACAAAAGATTAATTAAGAAGCTTGTCCTGGATAACATCTAAACTATTTTTTGATATTAAGATGTTCACAATACTGTGATTTCTGTGTCTGTGTCTTCACAAATGGCTATGCCAGGTCATTGCTAGGTGTGGCCAACTGTTATTCATCTTTCTTTCTTAAAGAGGACCTAATAACATCAGGAGGATGAGTGAATTGGATTTAAATGTGGCCAGCTGTAGCCATTCTAAGAAGGGCCCTGGTGTAATAGAAATTGTTAAGAAGGATCTTTAGATCTTTAGACTGGTAGATGAGATGGCTCTCACTGAGATTGCAGATGAAAGCTGTACAGAACAAATTCCCAGAAGATATACACTGCCCCTCCCCAACCCCTTGCTCCAGAGGGGAAATTCAGGCCAAGATGGACAAGGAAGAACTGAGAGGAACAGGAGATTGTACTGTTTTATACAGCTTTTAGCTACTGTACCAATTTTCTGTTGAGAGCTCCTTTCCTGGGCAACCAGCCAGGGTCAAAGCTCTTTACAACCCAGAAGCTATAGGATATACAATTTGTTTTTCAGGGGTCTCAAGGACTGATGAGAAAACAATCCCCAAACACACACACACAAACACACACACACACACACACACACACACACACGTGTACACACATACCCTAGGTTACAAATTATTGATAAATGGTACATACACATATATAAATATTAATTTATTCTGTTTTCTTTGTATATACATGCATATTTGTGTGATTATTCAAAACAATTAACAAAAAATTATATATGTTGACAATTCTAAATAGTGACTTTATCTAGGATAATTGCATTTTAAATATTCACCCAAATGATAAAATCTATCCAAAGGCCACAATCCTTCTGATTTTTCCTTCTTTTTTGTGATCTACAGGAAATCTGTAGTAACCAAAAGACTAGAGATGGGTGAAGACAGGAGATTTTGCTTCTCCATGGCCTTTTTAAATAGCTAACCCCTGAGCCAAACCTTTCTAGACCACCTGAAGTTGAATTTCCTCCTTTCTATAAGGAATGTTGCAACTTAATTAAATAGGCAAGCAAAGGAGAAGAAGGGTAACAAACATATTAATCTCCTTAAAGAAGAATGGGGTAACAAAATCTACAGAAATACTCAGAAAGAATACACCCCTTCTATAACCTTTGATTTGGGTTGAAGGATTGGTTCATCAAGAAAAAGTGAAAAGCTTTCATCATGGAAGTAATTTGCCCTGAATTAAAATGAGCAAAGCACAAAATTGGACACCACCCCCTCCCCAACAATAGAGGGAGAGAGAGACCATGGTCCTCTGTAACTTAAGCAAAATGCTTTGATAAAGCAGTCAAGAAAAAGAAACAGGGATTGACAGAATTTTCTTGTCACAAATCCAGCATCAGCCAGGCAAGAAAGCATTTTCTGTGCCTCATCTGGCCCTTGTTCAGTCAAATACATATTTGCACTAAAAGTTTATGTGCAAACATATGTGCTTCATGTCTCACTTCCCAAAAGACATTGCAAATATCTGCATTTAAAAATACAAACCAAGGACTGTATTAGGAAATTGGTAAAGATTTTATGGTGAAGATTCGGAAACCTCCTCTCCACTATGTTTAAATGTAATTTGTGATGAATTATAAGACTTATGTAACTATTTTTCTTGAAGTATATCTGTTGTTTGCCAACTGTTTTTTTTTTTAGGGAAATACATAGAATTCCTTTCCAGCAAATTTAGCTACCTGAGGAAAGCACTATGACATGAAATGTGGGCTTAAATAACATAATATGTAATTCAATAATTCTTTTTGTTTGCTAGTACTTTTTTCTCCATATGGATTATGGGAACAAATCCATAGCTTGTGATAACTTCTGATCATCTTTAGATGAATAGCATGAAAGACTAAAGAATCACATTGTCAATGGAATACTACAAAACTGGGAGTTCAGCTGAAGAATTATATTATTTCAATTAATAATGGCAAATTGACAGCCAAGACCAGGGCTATGACAGATTTAGAGAGAGAATTACTGTCTGCCTGCCGTGAAGGTGGTTTGCCTGTGTGTTGCCATGGGAATTGTAAACAGCTTAGAAAGAAGATGGTGGGCAAGGTGAAAGCTCTCTTCAGTGGGCAGAATGCCCAGTGGTAATACCATGGCTACTAGAGAAAGTGCCAAGGCAACACACAAAAATCATCATGGGACCTTGTCCTTCACTGGTAGCTCAATTCAGAAAACTGAAGGGGAGGGGTGGGGAAGCTTCAATGGAGATTAACTTCAGCCAAACTGACAGAATGGGGGGAAAAATGTAAAAAATATCCAGGTTGGTTGGATAGCTATTGTATGGGCTCAAATCTTCCCTCAGATGCTTGGTCAGCTTAGGTTTATGTAACCACTCTTGTTCCATATTCATATGGAATCCAGAGATATTTGCTGGATATTTTAGAGATCAGAAATCTTTTTTTTAAACTGGGTTTCTATATCACCTAGTCTTGAAGTGTAGTGGCCTCTTATAGACTCAATTCCATTGCTGTTCAGCACAGAAGTTTCAATTTGTCCCATTTCTAAGATAGGCTGGTTCAACCCTTCTTATGTAACTTAGTGATATCCCAGCTCCCAATGACTTACAATATTGATCCCAGACATAATATAGAAACCCCAATCAGCTTTAACCCTACTACAACTCAAAACTCCTGAACTCAAGTGATTCTCCAGCTTCAGTCTCACTAATAGAAGGGATTACAGAAATGGACACTATGTGCAACCAGAAATCTATTTCTTAAAAAAAATTTCCATGCTTACATTAGAGTTCTGATGACATTTTGGCTCAAAGGGTATGGAAAGAAAAACCTGCTGAACAAGATATCCTAGAAAGAAGACACTGAAAAATTCCACAGAGGAAATTCAAGAATAAATGCAGGAAAAATCTCTCCGGAAAGTGCAGCCATTCCCATTTCATTATCATTGGACAATGGTGGTGTGGGATATGAGGCATTTATTCTAATGGGAATATTCATTCATTCAGCACAAATTTTTTAAGGACTTGCCTCCTACAATATGCCATCCTGGCACTGGAGACATAGATATTATAAGACATAGTCCTAGCCCTCAGGAAGTTTCTAGTCTAGTGGGTGAGGTAAGGTATGTACATAAATGCTACTAAAGAAATCTGAATAACATTTTCTAAGGGTTATTTGTTGGTGGTGACAGCCATATTTAACTTGGCTGATCATGGAGGCCCTCATGGGGGACTGACATCTGAGCTGGATCTTGATGGGTAAATAGAATTCATTTTGAGGAGAGTCTTGTTAGCTGAGATATATCTAGATTGTCTTTAGAGATTCCCCTCTAGGATAGTGATGATGATGATGGTGATGATGATGATAAGAAGTAGTAGTAGTAATGATGGTGATGGTGGTGATTGTGTCAATAGTAGTAGCAGTAGTGGTGGTAGTGAAGGTAGTAGTAATAGTAGTAGTAGTAGTAGCACAGCAGCAGCAGTAGTAATTATTTCTAATCATAACAAGCATATATAGAGACCGTTAAAGTTTATAGTGTGTGTATATTATGCCATTTGAGCCTCACAACAACCCTGGGAAGTAGGTACTGCATTATTATTCTCTTCATTTTACAGAAAAGGAAACGAAGACTAGAGAAATTGTAACTTGCTCAAGGTTACACAGCTAGTAACTCTTAGAAGCAGAATTTGAACCAAACATCTTCCTGACTCCAAGATTAATACTCTGATACATCACATTGCCTCTCAAGGAGACCTGCTAATCCTCATGGACAAACTCCTTTTTTAAAGAATGTATATTTGAGGTTCCTAATCAAATAATTTCCACTTGAAATCACTGGGCAGTTTCTCTGATCACTACCTACTTAATATCACTATTATAAAATTCAAGAATTTTATCAAAGTAGTTAGCTCTATGGGAGATATTATATGAGAAATATACTTACTTTGCCTTTCTTTGGCATTTAACTCTATCTTTCTAGGATAATTACTCATTACTCCCCCTTATACATTCTACCCTCCAAGCAAACTGGACTCTTTGCAGTTCCTCATGTACATTCACTTCCCTTGCCTGCTCCCATGCCTTTGCTTATAGCTGGTATTCTTTGTTTCATCTCTGCCCCCTGAAAACCTTGGCTCCCATGAGAGCTCAGCTGCAGTGTTATCTCCTCGAGGAGACTTTTTCTGATTCTCTCATTTATTAATACTCTCTCCCATAACTATGTATTTCCTTTGTATATATTAATTTAAATGCTCAATTGGAAACACATGATAAATTTCTAGGAGAATGAAAGCTCCTTTGGGGCACTTTGAATTTCTTTTGTTTTTATATTTCCAGTGTCTAGGCAGTGTCAGACACTTAGTAGGTACTCAATAAATGCTTGTGGGTTGATTGATTTTACCTGGTCCTTGCAGTGCATCTACTTCTCCTCTTAGTCCCCCTAACGACCACAGAAGGAGCACTCTCCCCACCCTGCTTTGGAAGGAGGAGTGCATCCAGTTCTTATTCTTCCTACAACAGTCAGCTCCCACAGCCCACAAAAGCAAAGGCACTGTGCTCCAGGCCAGCCAAAGGAGCATCTCATCAAATGCGCATAACCTGCACTTTCCAAGCTCAATATATTAAGGATTCCCCAGGCATCAGTAGGAATAAATGAGGCCAAGTGCTTTTTGTAATATGATATTGATTAGTCCAGCCTCCGTGTGGACAGTGGCAAGGACTTGGCTTGCAGTCTCCACCTTGTGCTTTCTGGGAGACACCAGACTTAGAGGATGACAGTTCCATGGCACAGAATAGGCTGGTTCTCTTTTTGTCCTTGTTAGCCATTACCCAAAACACAGTAGTAGCTACTAACAAATTGGATTCAGCCCGGAGAAGCCAAGGATAAAGACAATATAAAAGAGATTATGAGCAAACAGGTCTACCTACTGCTGGAACTCAGGATCCACCACTCTTCATTATGAAATGTAATGTAAACAGCTTTGCTGGGGGGGGGGGGGGGCCAGCGGCTTCTGGGGCAATCTGCATTCTTGTCACTATCATGATGGAGTCCCTCAGGGAAAGGAAATGCGTCAGAAACACCAGGGTGTGTTACCAAGTCGAGCTTCCTCCTCTTCAGTGTTGGAGGTCACAAGGAGTTTTGCAAAAAACAAAATAGGCATGATGGCACTTGAGAAAGAGAGAAAGCTATCAGCACCTACTACTGACCAGAGTGATTGCATTTCATATCTTCAAATTCCACAAGAGGAATCCCCCAAAACTGGTTGTATTACCTTTTAAGTCAGCCTAATATCACAGGTGGCTAAGGTTTCCAGGAAATGCTGCGGGTTCAATTTCAATCATAATTGTTACAGAATTGAAAAATTGATGCTACTTCAGGTACATATAACTTCAGAGGGGCTGGCACACATTATCTTTAGACAGCACAAAACAAGGATGAGGAGATAAAAGAAGACAGAAGTATGTTGTAGAAGATGTTTTCCCCTATCAGCATGTCTCAACCATATTCATCAACTCATTCTTGAGTTCAGAAATGATTTTTTCAAGATCCAGAATTGGTCCTTCAAGTTGAAAAGAGCATCTGGTCAAAGATTTTTTTTTCTTTCTTTCCTTTCTTCTTTCTTTTTCTTCTTCCTTTCTTTTTCTTTCTCTGTTTCTTCCTTTCTCTTTCTTCCCTTCTTTCTTTTCTTTCTTCTTCCTCCCTCCCTCCTTCCCTACTTTCTTCTTCTTCCTTCCTTCCTTCCTTCCTTCCAGAAAATGCCCACTAAGTGCTAGACACTAAGGACACAAAAATAAAACAAAATAGTATGATCTTAAGAAGCTTACATTCTTTGAGGAGTGAGGGGAGTGTGGGGAAGGGAATCTTAAGAGCCCAATGTTCAGTATGCGGTCTGAACTTAATTGAGAAGTGCCTAAAACCATTGAGATTTTTAGAGAAGGGTATACTGCTAATGTCTAGAAAATAAGAATAAATGTAAAATCTTATATTTCACATTTTAGCTTCCTTATTACAAGTTAAATGAGCAGGATTTTATGCTTGGAGCCAGAAGGAAGACAAAAATGAATAAAGCATGAGTCCTTGCACTTTGTCAAGAAAAGGAAAGACATTTGTTTGAAGTTATATTACAGTACATGTGGTAGCAAAGAGTAGGGAATAGAGAGCTAGCATCAAAATAAAGAAAACCTGGGTTCAAATCTTACCTTTGACACACGTCTTTGTGACTCAATTGAGTCATTTAACTTCCAAGAACCCCAAACAATTCACTAAAATGTAAGTTGAAAATAAAGATGTGCTGATGGTAGAGGTAATTTCCTCTCTGGGAGTTCTCCATACTAATGAAATCAAGGGTCCAGTCCAAAGGTAGAGAGATAGAAAGATAGATGGGGGATAGATGTTTAGATGGATAGATGGATGGATGGATAGATAGATAGATAGATAGATAGTTGAGTGGATAGAGAGGGAGGGAAACCATTAGTTCCATGGACATATTTTCAGTATTCTTGTTACTCTATATCCAGTGCTATTTCCAGTGTGCCACAATCAAGGCTGAAGCTCTCTTGGTGTTTTCCTTTGTAGTGTGCCCTTTGGTGATAGGGGATGGGTGACATAGAAAAGGGGGAGAGAGACATTTCATCTTTGTTTTCTCAAAGACTGATCACATCAATTGGGATGGTGGTGATATTCCTACTCCCTGTTGGAAATTCAGTGTTGGCTTTATACAACATCTTCATTAGAGGCTTTAATTGTGCTTTGACACAGCTCTGAAGGATCTATCCTGCTATTTACTGTTGCAGTGTTTTTCCCCAACCACATTAGATTCCCTGGAATTGCACGCTTCTATTCTGGGTGCCTAGATTGGGTGCAGATGGGAAAAGCAGGGCTGCCAGAAAAGCTGCCTGACTTGTCACAACAACAGTTAGCCAACGAGTGGTTCTGTTTTGTTTTGTTTGGGGTTTGTGTGTGTGCATGTGTGCATTGCAGGGCTGTTATCTGCAGGGAAGCAATTGTCCTAGCTGGAAAGAAGAGCTGTTTGGCAAGAAAGGGACCTGTACTCTGTGGAGAGGCTGGTGTGTTTCTAGTACACGGGACAATTGTGTCACCATGGGGAAAAAGGACTTGTAAGACTGAAATTGAGTCAAAGTCAAGTGGCTAAAATGTCATCCTGGGGTAGGCTGGTGTTTTGCAAGGTCTGGTGAAGGGAAGCAGCACCAAAAAACATCTTAAGAAATACAACCCTGGATATGACTATTCCTGTAGGTGCATAAATAAATTAAAAGAGATGAGGAGCTTTTGGGGAGAAAAGACAAATAACAAATAGACAAATAGGACAAATGACAAATAGACAAATAGACAAAAGACAAATAAGGAGCTCATAGGCTCCTTAAGTTCTAAATCCCAAGTGAACAAACTGGAGACAAATCTTTATAAGTAGAAATAGGAAATAATTTAATATATCTTAAGGGACCATGGTTCTTTGTGAGAGGAGAGAGGGGACCTCTTTATAACCAACCAATATTTATCAGAAGTAGTGTGGTAGTGTAGCTCAAGCATTAGATTCAAATTCGACTTGAATTCAATTCAGAAGAGCAGGAAACTTGAATTTGAATCTTACCTTAGACTGCAATCATAGATGCAAACCCCTCAGAGTCTCAGATTTCTGTGTATATTATTACACCCAGCTTTAAAATGTGGATAGAATAATACTTATCCTTTCTACATCAATGGATGGATGGGAGATCAATATATTGCAAATCTCAAAGTGCTAAGTGTGATATTTTTTCATTTGTTGAGCATTTGCTATATGCTTAGCACAGTGCCTGGCACATAGTTGAATTGAATTGAACTGAATTGCCCAGCTGGGTACAAGTTGCTGTTAAGAAGTAACGGCCAGTCCCAGCCCTCAGGGAGCCCTGTGCCTTGCTGAGGTACATGACTGTCAGGTGCAGGTGCAATGCAGCTGGAGACTGAAGACCTGTACTCAGAGCTTCACCTTTCCTATGTATGACCTTTGTGACCTTGGCCAATTCACTCCCCTCTTCTAGGTCTCAGTTTCTTCATCTATAAAGTGAGCAAGGATTGGAGATGACCTCAAGAGCTCCATCCAATTCTAATTTTTGATCTTATGACATGATAGAAACACTTTGATGCCAACGTGGATAGAGTTCCAGGTCTGGAGTCAGAAAGACTCATTTTCCTAAGTTCAAATCTGGCCTCAGACACTTCCTAGCTGTGTGACCTTGAGCAAATCATTTAACTCCATTTGTCTTAGTTTCCTCACCTATAAAATGAACTGCAGACAGAAATGGCAAATACTCTAATATCTCTGACAAGAAAACCCCAGATGGGGTCACAAAGAGTCAGACATGACTGAAAATGACTCAACAACAACAACAAAAGACGAAATTTAGTTCTTTCTCAAGAGAACGAACTTGCCTGGAAGGACTACAGAAAATCAGGGAGGGGAAAGATGAAGTTTAATGTGGAGCACCAGGAAATGTTTCCTGGATACAACTTGGACAGGTAGAGAATGGGTAAGAAGACAAGGAGAATTCTGCGCAAGAGCACTATCATGAGTAGGGGAACTGAGGAGGAGGTTTTTACAGATAGGAACTCAGAAGGCAATTTAACCCTAATGGTGAGGCATTAACTTCAGAGTCTAGGGAAAGCTAATCTGGCTTAAATAAATAAAGAGAGGGTAGGTAATGTGACTTAGAAACCCAAATGTGCTTCCGTGTTTCTGCCTCCTGCACCAATCAGTAAAGCCATGATTGGGGGAAATTTTAAGAGAGAGAGGGAAAAGAAAGCAAAAATCCCAGATGATTCTCTGGGAGGGAGAGAGTAGAGAGATGTGAGAGGAAATTTCAGCTATAAAAAACAATAGACCTTAATACAAATTATTTTTTTCTCAAAAGAAAACAATAGTATCTCCCCTCATTTCCCCCTTACTTTTCTCTACATTCTTCCTCTCCCAATGAAGTTATCATAGAGTTCCTCATCTAATATGTGTGAATGAATCTACTCCTCTCTGTGCCTGGGACAGAGGCCATCACAAAGCTCCAGTTGATGCATCCAGACTTAAATTGTATTTATTGTTGGCCATGTAAAAGTTAATGTGGATATAATATTTCAAACATTTTAAAAATCAATTCCCCAGGTAGGTTGATGAATAACTGTATCTGCATTAGAAACTAATGTAACAAAAAAGTACACAAGGCAATAATTCATAATGCATTATATTCTACAGAGTCATATTTTAATGCATGACATATCCTGGGCAGCTCCTCAGTGCTAATTTTATTTAATGAGCACATGTTATAGAATTTTCAGAGCAATGTCCCTGGGCAATTAAAATGTGTTAACCTTTACAGTTAAAATGTGTTTCTAAAGGAAACTCTCTGGTGTAAAACAGAAAGACATATACAGATTTGTAGTTGGAATAGCAAACCTAGGTTGCAACAAGAAGAGTGACTGCGTTTTGCTTTATGCCTCACCTTCTAGCCCTCTGGTCCTAGGTTAACCCAACAATTCCTTTTCAGATTTTCCCAGCCAGTCATACCCAGCAGATTTTGTGCATCCTCTTTTTCTAGCTTGCTTCAATGAGTTTCTACTCTACTTACTTTACAATAGAGAAAACCAAGGTCCAGAGTTGTTCTAAGCAACATAGCAAAGTAATATCAGGGACAAAGAGTCCAGATATCCCAGACCAATTTGTCTTTGTGAGGACTGGGTTTTTGCTTAGGAGAAATCGGAAATGTCAGTCTCCCTTCTCATATCTAACATCAGGTTTCATTTCAACTGTGAGAATTTTATTAAGACATTGTACCTCTGTTTCCTTGTCTGTTAAAACTGATGCTGTCTCCAGTCCTTATAGAGAAGGCTAAGAGGGCATAAATGACTTGCGCATGATGAAATTTTAGCATTCCATAGAGAAACTTTTAAATCCTGAATCAGAATCTCAGGATTGTAGGGGGAACTCCAACTCATCCACATAATCTTATAATCTGTTTTATAATCCAATTTGTACTTAACACAAATTCTGTCTACAAGGTACATAGAAAGAAAAGGAAGAAAATAAGCAATTATTAGTGCTAAGTGCTTTAAAATATTATCACTTTTGATCTTCACCAACTTGTCTTCACCTGGAAGACAAATACCAATATTATCCCCATTTTATAGTGAGGAAACAGGTTAAGTGACTTGCCCACCTTTGCATAACGAATAAGTGTATGAGGCTAAATTTAGATTCAGATCTTCCTGACTCCTGGCCTAATAGCCTATCTCTCTGAGGCTTTGATACCTAGCTGGCTAGAAGTTTACCCTCTGCTTCAGAATTTTAGTGAAGGAGAACCCATTACCTTCTAAAGTAGTCCATTATTCTTAGAGGTAGCTTTAGGTAGCATGCAGGAACAGCAAGCCAACTGCTTAATTTTTGTTAGCATTTATACCTCAAAGCAAATGCTGCAAATCAGGGCTTAATTTATTGGTTTTTTTATTGTGTAGATTTAAGGAAGTAATGGGAAAATGTGAATAATGTAGATTAGGTTCAAAGTGTGTATAGTTTTAAAAGTATACATATTTTTAAAAGTGTATACATTCTGCCCCATCCCACACTCCAAAAACCAGTTATTAAACATTCAGATCCCTGTACTATATCTGTGATAGATAGAATGATATTTTTTCCTTTTCATCTCAATTAGATCTCTCTCTCAGCAACTTTAACCATTGCTAATTTAACTGATTTAGACCTCAGGTTCCTGATATGTAAAATGAAAAAGATGGATTAAAAATGACCACAATAGTCTCTTCCATTTCCAAATCTAGGATCCAATGATCTTATTCTGCCACTTGGGAAAAAAAGAGAACAAATATATTCTCTCTCCACATCGTAACTCTTTAAATACTAGAAGAAATTTATTATGTTCACTTTTAGTTTTCTCCTCCAATTCTACATCCTCATTTCTTTCTGTCCTTTCTTACAATATGACTTTATTTATGGCCCTTTACTATCAATCAATAAGTATTTATGTACTAAGTACCATTGTGCTAGGTGCTGGAAATACAAGTATGAGGAATGAAATAATAGCTACTTGCAAAGAGCTTCCAACCTAATGTAAAATAAATATATAGAAGTATACTATATACAGAACAACTATAAAAAAGTACAAATACAATGTAGTTAAATATAAAGTTGGTTTTGGAGAGTTGATAGTAGCAGTTGATGGGGGGAATGAAAAAAAGATTTATGGAGAAAATGGTCAGCTGTGTTTTAAATGAAAGTGGGACTCTATCAAGTGTTGATAAAGGAAGAGCTGTGTTCCTGGAATATGGAATCTATCATGTAAAGGGTAGGAAACAGGAGGTGAAATGCCATTTTGAGTAACAAAGGTAAGGCCAATTTGGATCACAGAATTCAAAAAGGGGAGAATAATATACAATAAGCTTGGGACAATAGATTTGGGCTACAGTAGAGCTTTGACATCTAAACAGAGGATTTTCTGTTTTATCCTAGAGGCATTAGGACTATCAAAGTTAGCTAGCTAGTTAATATTTACAAGCACCTACCATGTGCCGGGCTCTGTGCTAAATGTTTTGCAATTATTATTTCATTTGATCATCACAACAGCCATAGAAGACAGGTCACCCTTTTCTGGAGGTTTCCCAAATGATCAGTGTGATTCCTAAAATGTGGTGCCCAGAGTTGAACATATGTGGTTTGATAAAGCAGATTTTCTTTGTCACAAGGAAGGGTTCACCCTGGAAGTAGAGGGTGGGGAATTACTATAATATGAACACAAAAGACAAAAGTTAAATGTACAAGTAAAGTAAATTAGATTAGTCTGGCACAATCTGCTGGTGATTAGGTTGTACTGATTCTTTCTGATTATTACTTCCTTTTCTAGACATTCATTGACTATCCTTTAATGATATTTGTCCAGAATCAAGGTCTAGTTCACTGTTCTATAATTTACAGTCTCTTTTTTCATCCTTTTTTTTTTGGGGGGGGGGAGGAACAACATAAGGACATTTGCCCTTCTCCACTCCTGTATTGCTTTTATGTTACACCATTTTTCAAATATCATTGATAGTGGCTCAGCACTTGCATCCACCAGTTTGTTCATTACTTCAGGATGTAATTCATCTGAGGTTGGTGAATTGAATTCATCAGAGGAAGCAAAGTGCTATCTTACTTTTCTTGAGAATCAGTTTCCTATTAGCCATGTTCATTCTGCCCATTCCAATATAAATATGGTTCTCCTTAGCAGAGAAAAAAAGAAGTAAAACAAGACTTAGAGATGTTGTACCATAGTCAGTTATCATCATCCCATTTCCCCAAGATGTGATCCTTTCCTTCTTATTTTTCGTCCTCTTCTTTTTCATTTTATAGCTCTAAAAACTCCTTTTTATTGTCCTTAATATTCCTTACCAATTTTATCTCATTCTGATGTTGATCAAGGGAGTTTTCTGATATATCTGTTGAACTTACCAGGAGGTAAGATTGTATATAACTTTTGATAGCCCTTCCTATGAAAGATATGGACTTGTACCTTAGTGCCTTCTGGAGAAAGATTTAATTAATGATAGGGTCTCCTCCAAATGAATTGATTGGTTTTCATAGTTATGGAATGTTATATTTTTGGGATAACTTCCCCTTTGTAGTAACCTAAAGACCTCACTTTTCTATTTTTCTTTCTTCTAGACAAAAAGAGAATGCCAGAAGTTTGGCAGGAAGGGTGGGGGCAGGAATATGGGGAAGAAAGAAGGGAGGAAAGGAAGAATACAAATCAAAGAAATGTAATATGAGGTGAGGAGAAGATTAACATCCAAGATAAGAACTTATTCTTGTGAGTCCAGATTTGCTAGCTCTGGACCACAGGTTATATAAAGTTTAATGCTTCTGCCATTATTTTTATCAGGACCATATGATCCTCTATTCCATGAAATTGTTTCTATCTTTTATGTATATATATTTTTTATTATTAGTGTCTTTTTGTTTTTATATAACCTAAATTTCCCCTGTATCTCTTCCACTACCCATCAGGAAAACCATCCTTTATAACAAAGAATAAAAAATAAATGAAATGAGGAAAAATAATTTTAAATTAGCAAAATTGATCAAAATTGACCAATATCTGTAGAACACTACATGCAGTATTCTACATCCCTGAAACCCTACCTTTTACCCCACTAGTACAATAGAGGGGAGTAGGGTGGCTAATTAGATCTCTTTTTTGAGTCCACACTTGTTCTTTATAATTTTGCAATGTTCATTTTCAGTTATTTTGTGGTGTTTCTTTCCATTTACATTGTTGTAATCATATATATATATATGTATGTATATATGAACCAAAAATATACTATATTTTATATATATACTATATATAGTATTATATATATAATATATATACTATATATAGTATTATATATATTATATATATAATACTATATATATATAAATACTACATATATATATATATATAGTTTTGTTGGTTCTGCTTACTTTACTTTCATATAAATCTTACCATGTTTCTCTAATATTTTATTTCATTCATATATATAATTTCTTTAGTCATTCCCAATTGATGGGCATCTTTGTTTCTGGTCCTTTAATTACCACAAAATTTATTTTTGTGTCTTTAGAGCCTTACTTTTTATCAATGCTTCCTTAAGAGTACCCAGCAGTGGAATCTCTGGCACAAGGGAAAAGGAAAATTTAGTTACTCTATTTGCATAATTCCAAATTATTTCTCAGAACAGTTCTACTGATTCACAGTTCTATCAACAATAAATGAATGTCTTTCTATAACTTTTGTAATATTGTTTATTCCTGTTAATATTTGTTCTTTTTGCCAATTTGTTAGGTAAGATGCAAATACTCAGGGTTATTTTGATTTGCATATTTATTATTAGTGAATTGTATCTTTCTTATTAGTGAAGTATTGTTAATAGTATTTAATTTCTCTGAAAATTTTCTTCATATCCTTTAGTCATTTTTCTGTTGGAAAATGGCTTTTGGTCATTTGTAAATTTCTGTTATATATCTATTAATCTTAGATACCAAACTTATCCAAGAAATGTAATACTAAAATATTTTCTCACTTGAACTGCTTCCCTTCTTATTCTAGATGTATTAATTTTGTTTGTGCTAGAGTGTTTTAGTCCTTTATAATCAACATTAGTATTTTACCTTTTATGCTTTTTCTATTCCTTCTTTAGTTAAAAATTACATTCTTGCCCATAGCAGTGAAAGGACTATGAACTGTTTTTTTTCTTACTTGTTGTTATATGATTTTTAATATTTAGGTTGTATATCCATTTTTAATTTCTAGTGGAATATAGTACATGATATTGTATAAGCTTAATTTCTGGTAGAAAGCTTTCCATTTTCCCCAATAGTTCTTGTCCAATCAATGAGCTATTTCTTAAGGAATAAATGTTTTCAAGTTTATCAAAACCTGGTTTGAGATCCATTATTTCTGATTCTTTTTCATCTAGTTTGTTCAGTTGATCTAATTTTGTACTTTTAACACATATCAAAATGTTTGAAAGGTTGCTGCCTTGTAATAGAATTTAAAAATATACAAGTGTTCTTCCCCCTTCATTCCTACTTTTTTTTTATTATTCTTTCAATATTCTAGAACTTTTATTCATCCAAATGAATTTTTATTATTTTATTGAGTTCTATAAAATATCCATTTGATAGTTTGATTGTTATAACATTAAAACTATAAATTTAACTTTTATACATCAGCCAGTAAGTCGACTAGCATTTACTAAGGTCTAGGGACTGTGCTAAGTACTGGTAAGATCTGACAGTTGAATGGGAAGACAACATATAAGTGTATGTCTATATATGTGTGTATATTTATATATACATGTATAACATATATATGTATGCATGACAAATTGGGAGTAATCTAAGAAGGAAGATTAAGGAGTATGGGGAAAGGCTTTTTTTTAACAAAGTGAGCTCAGCCTTGGAGAAAGCAGAGTTGAGAAGAGAAAGCATTCCAGGTATGAGAAACAGCCAGTCAAAATGCTCTGCATTGGGAGACAGAACATCATCACGTAAGGGACAACAAGGAGGACAAGAGACCAGGTAGGGTAGAAAGGTAGAAGGGATCAGATTATTAAGGACTTTGGATACCAAACAAAGGATTTTATATTTGATCCTGGAGTAGTAATAGGGGCTATTATTAAATGGAGGAGTGATACGGTCCAGTTCATACTTCAGGAAGATGCAATGACAGCTCTGAGTAGAAGATAAGAGGGAAGAGTAGAGAGATTCTGGGACCAATCAGCAGACTATTGCAATAGGGTAGGCATGAGGTGCTAAGACCTGTAGTGGGGAGGTAGCAGTATCAGACAACAGAAATTGCATATATCAGAGCTGTTAAAAAGAGAGACAAAAACAGAACTTGATTACTGACTGGCTAAAGAAGGTGAAAGTGAGGAGTCAAGGATAACTCCTCAGTTATGAGCCTCAGTGACTTGGAGAAATGTGGTAATAAGAGGAGTAGATTTAGAAGGGAGATGAGCTCGATTCTTTTAAAATATGTTTGTTAGTCAATTAATTAAAATTTGCTTCTTTGCATTAGAGTTTCTGGTTCACTTTGCTTTTACATTTGTGGATCTGAGGCTGTGAGTTTTACTAGGGAATCCTTTTCTGAATTTGCTTTACTAGTTTTCTATGTCATAATTGCTTTATGTGTTACTTAATATAGTGGATAAACATGGATACTTTTTCTCTTCCTTTACAGTTTAAGTCCCTTTTGATAAATTTGCAAGACTTCAAGCAAAAACATTTTTACTACCCCTGATTTTGTGTACCCAAAACTTGGCCAAAAACTCCTCATCCCTCTATTTTAAGCATGGTTAACAAAGCCAAATTTGATTCTCATACACCATCTTCTTGAGCAGCTGCTCACTTGCCAAATCTTCTTTTTTCTCCCAAAGCCTTTGCCTTACATCTGCAGTGGTGATGAAAATTATACCTATACTCCAACATTCTTCAGCTTCTTACCCAAGTCTTCATAATTCTTAGAAATACTTTCTAGAAGTTTCATTTGTGCCCATGGGAATCAGCAGAAATGGGTGGTTGTTATAATGTTGGACAGATCCTAATTTCTTCATCCTCTCCCAGATCTATGCCCACTAGAGAAAGCAAAATTCATTATTGTTAATGTCAAATCAATACATAGCCATCTCAGTAGTCAGTAGGGTACCAATGTTCATCTCTTCTTCCTCTGACTGCAGTGGATGATCTGTTTCACCTGGTGACACAAGCAATGATTTATTATTACTCTGAGCACAATCAGCTGCTTTCTTCTTCAAAAGCACAGCTCACTCATCTTGGAAAAGATCCTTTATCTATATTACTTAGCTCCAAAGATTCAGTGGTTCTTTTCCCCTTTCCTCAAATGCTCCAACCTCCATGACTCAAATCATAATTCTTCTCCCCTCTCACATGCTTTTTCTTCTTTGCCTTTGCATTGAAGACCATATTTAAAGGAACACTTCTCTCTCCCTGATCATTTAAAGAATAGGCAGTTATTCCTTGAGCTTCTCTACTCACTCTTATAGAAAAGAAACAAGATGGCAATTGAGCACTGACAAAAGTTATTTGGCCACAGTGGAAACAGAAAAGAACCTTGCACTTTATTCAGGTCACTGCTACGTTCTCCTTGCTCTTCCTGCCTTGCCATTCTCTGTCATTCTTGCCCATAGCTTGTAAAACCACTTCCCCTGGAAAATAATCAAATAAAAGATAGTGGATTAAGATGAAAGCCCATCTCTGTGACTACGTTGTACATATCTGAATAAATTAAATTCAACAGCCAGGGGGCACAGAGGATAGAGTGTTGGACCTGAAGTCAAAAAGACCCAAGTTCAAATCTATCCCCAAACACTAGCCATGTGATCCTGGGCAAGTCACTAATCTATCTTTGCTTCAGTTTCCTCATCTGTAAAATGAGTATAATAATACCTCCAGGGATTGTTGTAAGTATCAAATAAGATAATAATTGTAAAGTGCTTAGCACAGTTTCCAGCACATAGTAAGCACTATGTGAATATTAACTATTATTATTAATTCAGCAAACATTTATTAAGCACCAACCATGTGCAAGACACTAGAAATACAAACACAGATACAACCTCAAGGAGTTTTATAATCAAAAAGAAATTGGGGGAAAATTAAACAAAGACATTTTTTAAAAAGATCCATGGGAGAATATGACAGCTGCTAAGGAGAAATGTTATAAACAATGTGGGAGAAGAGAGATCACTTTCAGGTGGGAGTGGGATTGAAGGGTAAAGGTGATGGCAGTTGATGTGAGCTTAGAAGAAAAGTACTTCAAGAAAAGATGAAGGCAGAAACATTTCATGCCTGGTGAATAGTGTGAGCAAAGGTCTAAAGAAAGGGGATAGGAGAGATGGAGAACAAATTCATTTGGCTGTGACACAAAGGAGAAAGATATGTTAATGCCAAATTGAAGATGGCTTTGAAGGTCAGGATTAGAAGTTTTTACTTTATTCAGTAAGCAACATAAAAATACTAAAGATTTTTAAAAATAGTTAACATGAGGTACCCATTGCTTCTCTCCTTAACGGCTAAAATCATCTCCTAATTGATTTCCCCTGGAAAAGTTCTTTCCTTTCCAATTTAACCTCTATATAGCTGCAGAGTGATTTTTTAAAACATAATTACTCCACTACTCCAAACTCCAATGGCTCCCTATTACCTTTAAAATAAAATACAAGTGCACTGGTAATGAGACCTTCTGAGAGCAAAGCTTGAGGATAACACAAGGAGGGCTCCAAAGTGGAAGACAGAAAATCTGGGTTTTAGTTCTGGTCTTGACTTTAACAATGTTGGACAAGCCCCTTTTCATCTCCAGGTTTTAGTTTCTTCCTCTGCAAAATGAATCATTTGAGCCTGGTGATCTCTAAGTTTCCTTCCAGTTTTTGCATTCTATGTTCTTTACTAATTGTGAATTTATACTTAGCTGACAAAATAAGCATCATTCAGTTTTAGGACCCCAAGTTGGCATCTGCCTCAGGTCCCCCTATTTCCACAGTCCCTTCTACAAGGCCCAGGGAGACCTAATCAATATTCACTGACGATGATAATGATGATGGTGATGATGATGATACAATCAACTTGCTTGGGCTGAGAAAATAGCCTGTTTACCATTTTCATTAAGCAACACCATTAAGAGATCATTATGGGGCAAGAGCTCATTAAGAAAGAAATAGGGATTGGGAAGAGAATTAGTGGCAAAGTTTGCCACATTAAAAAGCCATTGTAAAAGTTAAATACTAAAAATTTCACGAGTCTTTTTATATCCCTCCCCTTAAAATGACCTAGGGAATTTGGGGATGGGGAGGGAGGGAAGAATCCTCAAGATCTAACCAGGCATGACTCTTCCCAAGAGTGGTCCAACTCCTGTCTCATTTCTGGTTCTGCCTGAGCACCTACCAAGTGCAAGGTATTTGTTTTGGAGTAGGGATAAGGGATGGAGTACTACAGCAAACATGGCTCCAGACTTCAAGAAGTTCACAGTGCATCTTGGACAAAAAAAAAAACTCGATATAAAAAGATAATGAAAGCTATATGCTAAGGGGAAAACAAGAAGCACAAATTGTCACAGGAGATAAGAGGAGGAAGAGATCCCTGAGGTCTGAAGTGAGCAAGGAAGGCTTTCTGGGGGAAGTGTGGCCGGAGATTGGTCTTAAAGAATGGGTAGGACTTAGACAAGCCTAGAAAGGGAAGGACATTTCAGATGAAATGAAGAGCATGGACAAAAGTGTTGAGGGAGAATTTTCAAGGCATGTTCAGAGGACCCTGAATAAGCTTTAAGTGGGCCAGCAGAGGCTTTGACTATAGCTATACCATCGTGAACATGTACAATCTCATCTGAAATTGTTGTTCAGTCACATTGGACTCTTTGTGATCCCATTGGGGTTTTCTTGGCAGAAAAAATACTGGAATAGTTTGCCATTGCCTTCTCTAGTTATTTTTTTTTTTTTTACCGAAACTGAGGCAAACAGGGTTAAGTGACTTGCTCAGAGTCACAGCTAGAAAGTGCCTGAGACCAGACTTGAACTTAGAAAATGAATCTTGCTGACCTCAGGCCCAGCACTCTGTGCACTGCTAGATGCCCAAGCAGGCTAGGTCCCTAGTTATTCTTAGGAGGGAGATTGTCTAAGAATATCAGGTGCTGAAGGCTTTTCCTTTGAAAGGAAGTATTATGTAGTGGAAAAAGTCCTGGACTTGTTAGAAGGCCTGCTCAATCCTTATTAGTTATGGCACCCTGGGACCCCACCCTCTTGGTCTCATCTTTTCTATCTATAAAGTGAAGACTCCTTCCTCTATTCATAGGATGGAAAGTAGGGAGGGAAGGAAGGAGCAATTGCAAATTGCAAAATGTAGCTTGGAGCCTAATTGTAGAGGGCTTGATTGCCAGGTTGAGGAATTTGGATTGAATCCCTTTCAGCTTGAAGGTCTCTGTGGGTAGTAGGGACACATGGAATACTTTTGAGCAAGGAACTGGCTTAATCAGAGTATTAATTAATTATTAAGCTTAATTTGTTTTGTTTGTTAGGGAAATTAATCAGGTAGCTTATTTGGGACTAATTGCAATTGGATAGACCTGTTAGAAGACAATTGTTGCTGTCCAGATAGAAGGTGATAAGGGCTAGGGTCAAGGACTTAGTGACAGTCATAAGTCTAGCTGAAACCACCTCCCAGTATCCTGAGGTACTATATTTAGGGCACCTAGGTTCATCCTCTGAAAAGCTCCCTGATTATGGAGAGAAGGGAGGTGGCAGAAAAGAGGTGGAATGTCTAAAGATGAGCATTTCCTTCCATTTTCCCTAGTGAAATAGAAATATGATCCTGACCAGTACTTAGATACTGAGACTTTGATTTTTGTACATATATTAGGAAACCAGAGGACAGCCCAGCAGGACTAAGGGGTCATGTCCACAAACACATCATCAGGACAGAATACCACTGAGGTGATGTCACACAGGTTAGGAAAGGACAATGTGTCCTGAGAGCCAAGAAGGCTCAGCTACTGCCCAGCTTGGGGAATAAAAATGATCGATAGAAAAAAAGGCTTCAAAATGCAGCATTGTCTAGCTTATAGGAAGGAGGTTGTATTGGGGCATTGGAAAGAATGGCAGGGCAGATGAAGAGCCCATCCACAACTCTGAAATCCCATTTTTATACTCTGCTCTACTTTTCTCCCAAATATTTCCCTAATTTCTTTAAAAACTCATTGCATTAATTGCTCCTTGTTTTTGCCCTAGTTAACAGCATATGTTAATTCTGTGGTAGAAATTAATTCTGTCCAAATTCTCTAAGTGCTCATTTGTCCCTTCCCCAACTCCCCTTCAACAAATACACATGAAAAGGCTTTAATTAAAATATCAACAAGGATATTTTGACAAAAGGAAAATCCTTGCAAGCCCCACCTTCCAAACCTGGGGAGTACCAGCTGAGTGCCTGCACAGACAGTAATTCTTCTGGAGAACTATATATAGTATATAGTATAGGAGTATAGCAAGGTCCAAGTAGGCAGAGCTTAGGTACACAAAGTTCGGGGATTCAGGCTTGGATCTGCAGTGCTTCAATAAGAAAGTTTCATTTCCATTCAGTCTCTTCCATAAATTGCTCTCCTGTCAAAAGTCCCTGGTCAGTTGTTAAAATTGACCTGCATTTCCTGCATTTTCTAGCAGTTTCCAGATGAAGGAGGGCAACATATAAAGTGGTGTGAAGGGGGAGAAAAAGAGACAGAAAAGATCACTGGACTGGCTCAAGGACTTCATGAGTGTCAGAAAGTCCAGCTGGAACCACCTCCTAGTATCCTGAGGTGCTATGTTAAGTGTATTTAGGCTTATCCTCTGAAAAGCTGTCCACTCTGAAAAGAGAATGGCTTCTAATCACTTGGCCTTCTTCCTATATGCTTTCTACCTTTGCCCTCTGGGCCATTTAGCAATTCCACAATAAAGCAGCCCCAGCAAAGAGATTCCTTCAGCTCAGCAGAAATACCTAGACTGCTGTCTCTCCTTCCACTGCCAAATCCCCCAGTTGCCACTACATTAAAGACTCATGCCAGATGGCGGTAACCAGGCTTCTAGAAGAACTCCTCTTCTTATCTATGTCCCTTTCCTTTCTTTCCTGATCGTTCTCCACTTCAGAAAACAAGGATTCCCTTTGCCTTCAGCAAACAATGAATGCAGCAGGCTAGTCTGAGGACCTGCTCTGTAGAAAATCTATGTGGTATTAAAGGCTTCTGAAAGGTCACTGGATCACAGAATGTCAACATTGGAAAGGATCTCAGAGTCCATCTGTGCAACCTGTACCTAGCACAAAATCATCTCTACAATATTGCAGACAGCTAAGCATCCATCCGTCCATCTCTCACTACCTTGGAAGCAACCTACCTTGAATTTTGACAGCCTTAATTATTAAGAAATTTTTTTTAATATGAAGTCAAAAATCTCTCTGCCACAACTAGTTCTGCCTTCTGGAGCCCAGCAAAATAAGTCTAATCCTTGTTCTATATAACAGTAACTATACTCCAAATGTCTGAAAGTAGCTATTCTATCCTCACCTCCTCTCATTTACTGTTCCCTCTCCCCCTCTAATTTTGTCCAAATCTTCCCTTCCCTAGGCATTCCGTCTGTCCTTATATGGTATGCTGTCTAGTTCTCTTACTCTCTTGGTCATTCTCCTTTGGACCCTGTCCTTAAAATTTGGTACACACAACTGAAAACAGTATTCCAGATATAATCTGGGGCAGCACCCCAGATTTTACCACCTTCTTTAATTTGGATGCTCTGCCTTTCTTCATGTGACCTACCATCACATGAGTCTTTATTTGGCCACAATATCACCCTCATTTTGAACTTGTATTATGTTAAAACTTTAGATCTTTTTCATAGGAACTGTTGTCTAATTATACCTCTGCCATCGTGTCCTCGCAATGTTACTTTATTGAACCCAAGTGTGAAATTTTACATTTGTCCCTATTTAGTTTAATCCTCATCCTAGTTTTCCCATCATTCTTGCTTGTCAGCACCTTTTTATATTCTAAGGCTGTATTCCTTTGGCTTAGTCATCCCTCCCACTTATGTTCCATCTGAAAATTTGACAGGGCATGCAATATGTGTTTTCACTGATCCAAGTCACTGATAAAATAAGTTGAGCACAAGATCCAAGATATATTCTTGAGGCTATCCCCTAAGGATGGTCATCATCAGTCTACTTATGATTACTCATGGGCTCCAGTAATCAACCCAATTCTGAGTTCCCTTAACTGTCCTCTCTACCAGTCCATAGTCCTCCATTTTGTCCACAAGTATAGCAAGGGAGACTTTGCTAAAAGCTTTACTTTGTACTATATCTCCATTGCATACAGTTAACATTCCATAACATAGGGCTTTATCTAAATTAAATCTTGAAAAAAAATGTTTTCAAGCTTCTTCACACTAGCCCTTTTTATTTAGGTTACAGATATTTAAAATTCCCAATTATATCTCACTTTACCTGAAGTCTACAACCTACCAGAGAAGCTCTTTGATTCTCTAAGTAACAAATCTCCCCTGCTCTAGGGGAAGTTTGAGTCTTAACTTTATTCACTTTGATGAATCAATCGAAAAGTGATGCTATCTATTCCTGTTCATCTTCCTTGTTTTATTGAAGGTACACAATCCTTACATTAAAAAATTTAAAAACACTCATAATCTAAAAGAAGAAATTATTATTCTTGGATTATTGGCCATTTGTGTTAGTCATGTCTTTGATCCCCTCCAGAAGTAAACCATTCACCATTAGATGTGCTTTGATTAAAAGCACTATTCTTGGTGCTTTGGGGGTAAGGGAGGGAAATCAATTAATGCTGACTAGGCCTTGTTAACAATAAACCCTCATAACACCACTACTACTATTACTACTACTACTACTACTGTTATTACTACTACTACTACTACTACTACTACTACTACTACTACTACTACTACTACTACTACTGCCCTCAACATAATTACTTATATTCCACTAGGAAAATGTAGTGTGTGTGTGGGGGGGGGGGGGGGGGGGGAGGTCATATAGGTGGTAAGTGCAAATTGTGGTTTGTTTGTTTTTTTACTTAGTATTATCAAGAATCACTCCAAGCATTAAAGGTTACCTTTACCTTTTCCTATTATCTTGAATGAAGTTTCTCTTCCATAAGCTCCTTGAAGACAAGGGAGTATTTTAAAAGCCCATTTTTTACAATCCCAGCACTTAATCTAGTGCCATTTCTTTCTCTAATTTATTTTGCAAATGAGAAAACTGGAGCAAATGGGGACTCCAGTGCCACAAAGTTAGTATCTGAGGCACGCTTTTAACTCAGGTCTTCCTGACTCCAGGCCCAGTGCTCCATCCACTGCATTACTTAGCTGTCCAATGTGTATAGATAAGTACAAAATATATACCAAAAAAATCCAGGAGGGAGAAACAAAGAAAGAACAGTCAGAGAGACAGAGACGGAGATAGAGACAGAGACAGAGAGGAAAAGGGAAGGGGAGAGGGGGAGAGAGAAAGAGAATGAGGAGACATGGACAGAAAGAAAAGACAGAAGCAGAGAGACCTCAAAAGTGTGAGGATGAAGAAAGGGTTCGTGCAGAATGTGTCAATTCAACTGAGCTTTGAAAGATGGTAGGGGTTCAGAGCAGTAGAGGTAAGATGGGAGCCCATACCTGATAAAGGGGACCACCTAGGCAGCGATTAATTAGAGCATGATAATGAGGCTGAGCCACCATTTAACTCTATTTCTTGACTTTCAACCATGCCCCCAAACCAGCTATGTATATTTCAAATGCATACCCTTGCTTTCTTGGAATTTAGATAAGGGAGCTTGGACAACTGCCCAATACAAACCCAGCTCAGCCATTGAAAAGAATCATTCAAAAGTGCTTTTGCTCCTGATTGTGGGTCATTGCTGACTGGGAATATAAGTTCTATTTAATGTTCATCAAGAGAAGTTATTCTTCTTAGAAGACTTACTGATAGGACTGTTCGAATTCAGCTATTGCTAGGCATCTTTCAAAGGAAAGCTCCCAGTCAGAGGCTGCTTCAAGTGTTACATTTTTGTGGACCCCAGATCAGGACTGTGGCTGCCCCACTTTTCACCCTTTGGGAGGCTGTTTCAACTTGCAAAAGTTTCTGTGTTTTAGCCTGTGTTTTATCATCTTGAAGATTAAATGATAAGAATTAATATCATTTAAACAGAGGAAGCTTTGATTTCTTTAACAATCATTAGCAAAATGGGGTAGTTGTTTAATATAATAAAATTAATCAGATAATGAGCCTTCAGAAGACTGACCCTCACCATTCACATAGTCTAATTTTCCAACTTAATAATGACAAATAAACCTCCTGCACATTTCAGGGGCATCCAACACCCAAACAACAATAAAAATCCAGCAAAAGCATTTTAAGTGAATATGTTTATACAACAGTACCTGTCCTAATCATTCTGCTATGTTTGGTGCTCTAGGAAATATAAACTGTTTCTGTGCCTAATTCTAAGAAAGGCTGAGTAGGAGGAAATTCATTGTTCATCTCTTTAACTGGAAAAGTTAAGTATGAACAACTCCAGCCAGTTCCCCTCCCCCTATACACACTCTTTTCTCTCTCTCCTTCTCCCTCTCCCTCCTCCTCCTTCTTCCCTTTTTGCCTCCTCCTTCTAATTATTTCTTAATAATAATTAGCACTTATATAGCATTTAAATATGTTATTTTCACCTGAACCTCCCAACAACCCAGTTAGGTGCTATTATTATCTCCATTTTACAGATAAGAAAACTGAAGCTGAAGGTGCTTAAGTGACTTCCCTGTGGTTGAACAGCAATAGGTGGGTGAGGCAGGATTCTAACTCAGATCGTCTTGACTCCAAATCCCACACTATATTCATTTAGACTAGTATCCAGAAAAGCCACCTACTTAGAAAATCATAAGTAATAGAGAACTAAGGGAGTTCAAGATACCCATAATCAACCCTTAGGTAAGTTTGAGCAAATGGCATGAGCATGATATTAATGTTTATGATATCTTGAATGTCAGTACCTGGGAAAGACAGGTCAGCCCTGTGCTTGGGAACATTATTTTAGTAGCTGTGTGTAAATTGGATCAGAACCAGAAGACTCTGAAAGCCCATTGACCAATTATTTAAGAGTCAATTGTAATGGGCCAGGGGAAAAATGATAAATTAGGTCTTTATTAGAAGGGTGACCAAGTCAGTTGAGAAAAGAGATAGCTATGAATGATATTATAATGGTAGACTTAACAAAGGTTTAAATATGGGGGGTGGGGTGAGATGAGTGAAGAGAAAGGGGTGAATTCAAGGTAGAAAACCTGGTGACTAGAAAAATGGTATTATTATCAACAGAAATAGGGAAGTGTGGGAAAAGTGGATTTAGGCAAATCAATCCACAAATATTTATTAAGTGCTGCTATAGGTCCAACACTGTTGTAGGTACTATTAATACCAAGATAAACACTCCCTAACCTCAGGAAACTTATATTCTATTGGGAGAAATTTTATACATATATATATGTGTATTTGTATATATATATATATATATATATACACACACACACACACAAACACACACACACACGTATACACACATATAAGTATAATAAGTAAATAGAAAACATATATAAAGTAAAGGTTCAGTAATTTGGGATCTAGGAGACTAGCAGCTAAAAAAGAGTTTCTATAAAGTAGAAGTGAAAAGGGAGTGCATTCTAAGCATAGGGGAAAGAAAATCTGAGCAAAAATGGGAGAAGCAATCTCATATGGGAGGAACAAATAAGCCATTTTGGCTGAACTACATGAAGGGAAATAATGTGTAATGAATCTGGAAAGATAAACTGAAGCCATATTGTGAAGAACTTTAAATGACAAAGAAATGAGTTTGCATTTTTATCCTAGAAGCATCAGGAAATGGTGCAGTTCAACCTATGCTTTTAATAGATCACTGTGGCAACTATATAGAAGATAGATTGGTAAGGGAAAGATTTCAAGGTAGGGAATCACTCTGTTAGATGGCTATTGGATTTATCCAGAGAAGTGATGCTGCCAAAACTAGAGTTGTGGCCATGTGACTAGAAAGAAGGGAATGGATTGGAGTCATATCATGGAGATAAATTGACAAGACTTGACAACTGGCTAGAGGTAGGATTATAAGAGGGAATGAGGAGAGGACTACTCCAAGACTGTGAACGTGGGTGACTGTAAGGATGGAGTTACTCTCAACAGAAATAGGGAAGTTAGGAAAAGAGGTCGGTTTAGGAAGCGAGATAACGAATTTTTTAATATAAATGCTGCATTTAAAATGCCTGTGGGATCTCAGATGCAGTGGCAAATATGTAATTGGCAGTTAGTAGAGTAGGACTAGAGCTCATAAAGAGTTTTGGGCTGAAAAATATTGATTTGGGAATCATCTACACAGAAATGATCATTGAACCCAAGGGAACTGATAAGATTATTGAGAGACAGAGAAAGGAGAAGCCTTGGGATGAAGCTTCAGGGAACACTGAAAGTTAAAAGGCAAGTCCTGGAGGATAAAGAAGCAAAGGAGACTAAGAAGGAACTTGTCAGACACAGAGAACCAAGAGGGAGCAGTCTCACAAAGCAGAGAAGAGAGTATCCAGAATGAGGAAGTCATAAAGTGTCATAGAGGTTAAGAAGAATAAAGCCTGAGAAATGGCTTTTGTATTTAGCTATACAAAGAACATTAGTAACCTTGAAGAGAGTCATTTCAGTCTATTAATGGGGTGGGAAATCAGATTATATGGGGTTTATAAGATATCAGGAGAAAGAACATTGATAAAAATGAATGTAGACAGTTATTTCTAGGAGGTTGTAGAAGGAAGAAGAGACAACAGCTTAAGGAAATAGCAAGGTTAAGTAAGGTTTTTGTTTTTCTTGTGATTGGAGAGACTTTGGCATACTTGATAGGCAAAAGGAAAGAAGTCAATGTATAAGGACAGATTGACAATTTGAGAGAAGGAATGCTTTTCCTTAGTCAGAAATGTCTCTTCAGAACCTGAAGCAAAGGAGAGAAAATGTATTCAAGGGTTTTATTGGGAAGAAGAGGGAACAGATAGATAGTTTATGGCCTCTATTTTTTCAGTAAAGCAGAAAGTAATCTATTGAGGTGATCGAGTCGGGGGTGGGGGGAGTAAAGGAGAGTGATATAGGCAGATATGTACTAGAGCTGACTACTTCTAGTCTGGGAAAGATTTTTAAGTATTCATTAGGAGCAGTTACATCTTAGAAATTGTCAAGTGTTATATAAATGGTGGCTTGACTTTACTTTATTGATTATTTAGCTTAAGAAAGTGGGAGGGAAAATGTTAACAATGCAGTTCGAGCTTGAACAGTTTTTTTCTTTTTTGGAGAGCTGATTGTTAAATATTTGCCAGTATACCCCTGGGTGTAGGAGATTTGAGGATATCTTCTGTGAGAAGTGCAGTCAAATCAATCAGTGGAGAATAAAGAAATTGTTTTACCTGCAGTGACAGCTCAATTGAAATTAGATAACATAAACTTGCAGCTGACCTGGTTGACAAAGTTGACTGGCTTCCTCCTGCATCATTCAGCAAGCATGTGGGTAAAAGCAGAGAGGAAGTTCACTAACTTGCCCAGTCACATTTTTGATAAGCATCTGAAGTCTGCTGTGACCTCTGGCACTTCTGAATTGCTGCAGTGTGAGAATTCAGATTTCCTTAGAGCACTTAGTGCTATTTGAATTTGGGGAAGCTAAAGGAAAGTTATCAGTGGAGAACTGTCCAGCGCCTACACACGCCTCCAGAATAACTATGGGTGACTCAGCAAGACATTGCTGCAGCCTTCTTCCATTTGTCTGAGATCTGTGGGGTTTACTTGTAGAGAAATGTTTTTAAGGAACCAGGCCTCCTATTTCCTAATATTTCTATCTTGGAAAATGTTTCTCTTAAGAGACAAATACCCAGAAACCCTTTGGGAAAGGAAGAAAGGAGAGATTGGGATTTGAGGGAGGTAGTTACAGATACAGAGATAAACTGGAGTCAATAAGACCTGGTTCAAATCCCACCTCAGATACTTATCAGAAATGTAACTCTGAGCAAGGTAGTGAATTTTTATATATGTCTTCTTCTGTAAAAGAGGGGGCTGGAATCTAAGGTGCCTCCTAGTTCTAAATTTATAAGCCTATGAAATATATATGTGTAATATATATATGCATGTAATATATGAATCATATGTCTATATATACATAGGTATATATGTGAAATTATGTGTATGCATTTTATCTGTATCATACTTTATGAGTTTCAAATTCAACATTTTCTAAGCATCAGTTATGGAAAGAGAAAAGCTCTTTCACATACCTTATCTCATTTGATCCTAAGGATAGCCCTGAAGGAGGGGTATTATCATTCACATTTTATAAGCAAGAAAACAGAGACCCAGAAAGATTCATTATTTACCAAAAGTCATACAACTGGTTAGGTCTAGAACCCAGAACCTGATTCTCACAGCCTCCTTACTGTTAGCCCATGGTTCTTTCCACTGGATCAAATAGTCTATTCTCTATATAATATTTTATCAGGTAAAGAATGAGTTCATGTTCTTAGTTCAAATTTAGCCTCAGACATTTACTAGCTTTGTAACCCTGGGCAAGTTATTTAACTTTCTTTGCCTCAGCTTTTTCATCTGTCACATGAGCTGCAGAAGGAAATGGCAAACAAACCACTCCAGTATCTTTGCCAAGTAAAACTCCAAATGGAGTCATGAAGAATTGACACAACTGAAAGAATTGAACAACGCAAGAATAAGCTATTTACATAAACTTAGAAGATAATAATCATAGTTAACATTTGTTTAGTACTTTGCAAAATACTTTTCATAAATTATCTCACTTGATCCCTACAATAGTCCTTGGAGGTACATGTTATTATTATTCCCAATTTTACAGATAAGAAAACTGAGTTATTTGACTTGCCCAGGGTCACATAGTAAGTGCATATTCACTATTTGAACTCAAGTTTTGTCTTCCTATGTCTCCTAGCTGCAAATGAGAATGAACAGTGAATTCTGATAAGTACTTAGGCAGAAGAACTGAAACCTTAGTGACATTTTGATTTTTCTGATTTAATAAGTATTAAAAATAATTAATATAAATGTAAGCAGTCACAAGTTTATTCTATGGATGGTTGATTAGAGATAAAATGTGGTGACCCTTAGCTTGACCAGTCCCAAATCCTAAACAGAAAATACCTGCTCTCCATCCTGCATTCATCCTAAGGTGCCACATGACCCCGCTTCTTATCTCCTACTAGGTGACAGCTTTTTAAATGCTTTTCATCCTTGACCTGTGCAGATTGCTGTTTGTTGGTTATTTATATCAAGCCTTTTGGAAGTCTTTGAGCATTTTTTGAAAATCTGGAATCATTTATGCTGAAGGTATGAAACTAGCAGTCTGCAGTCAGTTGCTTAAAAAGCCCAAGTGAAGGTTCTCCCAGCAAATATGGCCTTCAGCTCTTTCAGCCATAGGACAGATTGCCTTCTCATCTAGAAGAGCCATTTTTCATTTGTCACAGGAGTTTAAATAAAAATATGCTGTGCACTGCTGTGTAATACTGTTGTCCTGAATGTGAATTTATTTGCCTCTAAATGCTGGTCACAGAACTTTTCTATTCTCACTACCCAAAAAGAAAAGTATATAGCATGGCCCAGGAGAAAGAATGCAGGGCCATGGTTGAAATCCATTCTCAGGTGCTTATCACCAAGGTATCCTTGAACACATCATTTCACTTCCCTCAGCCTCAGTTTCTTAATTTGTAAAAATGAGAGAAATTAGAGTAAATAGTCTTTGAGAAGTCTTCTAAGGCTACAACTACAATCCTTTTACTCAGAGGCTTCAAAAAGGTACCAAGAGGCAACAAACCTTGGCTTCAGTAGGAGGTGCTCTGATAGCTCCAATCTGACATCCACAAAGCTACTGTGCCCATCTCTCTGGTACATAAAGAACTCTGTGTCCAGAAGGTCTGGCCACTCGGGTATTGAGGCTGGCTACAATTTACTCTGGAAACTCCAACACTCCCACATCCAGAGGTTGTTAGTGAATTCTAAATTTTGTTCAGTGAATTGTAAAATGCTATAGAAATGCAATCCATTCTTATTAAAAGGCCTTTGAAATAACAATAGTCCACAACTATATTCTCTGGGAGCTTTTGGAAAGACTGTTAAGGACAGCAAGGCTGGAAGGATGCTCAAGAAAAATGACTGTGTAAAAAAAATTAATATCTTAAAAGGAAAATTCTCATATTTGGATTTGTCCTGTCCTTGCATCTCTTTGGCAGACATTTGTGAATGGGTCTAGAAACATCCAAATGAGGACAAAACATATGGGCAAGTGAAATGCTTTGTCATAATATAGGCAGACATTGCCTTAGAAAGGATGAGAATCACTCAGAATCATAAACTTTTAGACCTGAATAGGATTGTAGAGATTGTGGCATTCACAGTAAGATATTGCTTGTTATTTTACAATGAGGAAGGGACCTTAGAGACTTTCATATTACAGTTAAAAAAGCAGCTAATCTAAGTTTTTTTTTTTTTTTTTTAAGATAGGAAATTAAACCTCTGAAAAGTGAAGTATTGCTCCCAGTCATAAAACTAGTTAGTGGCAGAGTTAGAATGCTTAGGAATGAGACAATAATCTATAAGAAAAGGAGTGGTTCAGCCTGTAGGGCAAATCGAGGTTTGCTAGAAAATTGTTCAGTAGTAAAGTTCAACAGAATAAAAGTTCCTTGAGGACAAGTTGGAGGTAAGGGGACACAGTCAAATTCTCCCCATACCAGGCCACCAAAATATTGAGGTTACCTACCAAAATGATGGGCTAAAGGTGATACTCCAAAAATATATTGGGGATATGGGCTAATATCACTAATCATCTCAAAAGTTTGTAGGCTTAGACATCCTCCAAATCAAGAGACAATGATTTATTATGTTGCTAAAAATGGGCCAAATCCATAAGGGTTTTTAACAAGAATAAGGGTTTTAGTAATTAATAAGGGGAAGACAAGTTCCCTAGCAGTAACCAAGAAGAAGATATCATTAAGGGAAAGACACCATACCCTTAAGGGAAAATTGCCACACTATTAGGAAGAGCTAATCCTAAAAATGAATTTAGTGATGACTTACAGTGGGAGTAGATCTTTTATAGGGGAAATATAACCTGGGGTGGGGAGGGTGACATCATAACTTGACTTTTTGATTGGATACAGTAAAAGTAGAGTTTCTAAAGATCTCCACCAGGGGTGGGACTGCAATAGAAAGTCCACTTGAACAAAAGACCCACTTAAGAACAAAAAGACTCACTTAAGGTTGAAATAGACTTCCAGACTGCATATTGTAATTCAGTTTCTCTGTCAAAGCCCATCTAGCTACCCAGGACCTCATCACTAGGACTGTTTTGTTGACATTTTTGTATGTTCGTATTTGTATGTATATATATATATATGTATAGGTACAACTATCTACCATAGTGACTTGCAAATGTGCATTTTATTTATTTCCTATGGGGTTTTGTTTTTGTTTTTTGCATCTGTGAATTTATTGATTTAAGAAATTCCTAGCTTGGAAATTTCCTCAAGGATGAAGACAGGCAACTCATCTGTAATTTATAGTATTAGTAGCCTGGAGTACTGAGAGGTTAAATAACTTGCTTGGGATTAGGCAGTTAGTATGTATAAGGGACAAAAACTGAACTCAAATCTTCTTACCTCCAAGGCTGGCCCCTCTATCCATTTCAGTAGATTGTCTCATACAGGGTAGGCATTTAATAAATATAGAATTAAATCATACAAAAATCCTTAGTCTAAAGAATAAACTAGAGTGAATTGTACTCAATTGAGGGGGGGAAGAGGAGAGATTGATGAAGGACATTAATTATCTGGAGTCAAAGGCAACCAAAATTGAGAAAGGACTCTGAGCTCAAGTCATAAGAGTGTCCCTTGAAGTGTTACGCCATAGTTCTCTTTTATTGTTCTGACTCAGTTTCCCTAATTATCCTGACCCAGTCCTCCCTCGATTTCCCTAATTGTTCTGCTCAACCACCCCGCCCTCCTAATCACGATGATCCAGATCTATCTTAGGTATCATCAGAATGTTGGGTGCCTCTCCCCACTCTGTAATCCCAATTATCAGATGTCCCCCATGCCTCCCCTCACCCTGTCAGAACCGGATTGTCAGAGTCCTGTTCCCACTGTCAGCACCCTGACTCCGCTGCTGCCTAAGTCTACCCCCAAGTCTGAGCCACGTGTATATATGTCATTGAGAACTCACATTGTTTGCTGGACTCTTGGAGATGATAGTCTCATTCAGCCCTGGGACCAAACCATGGATCCATTTGGTCCTTCTCCCTTTTACATAAATTATTAAATACTCTCTGATCTCTATCTTGCCTCAGTTTCTCTGGCATTACAGAAAGAATGTCTTCAAATACTTGAAGAGCTATTGGGTACAAAAGATTAGACTTGTTCTGCTTTCCCTTTCTCTCTAAGTAAAATAAGCAGCAGTGGGTTGATGTAAAGAAAGAATGGACCTCTTTTAAAATAGAATGGGCTGCTTCCAACATAGGAAGTTCCCCATCATTCTAAGTCTTTAAGTAAAGGGCAAAAGACAAGTCACTTAAGAATCCAGTAGGGTATTCTTGGACAGTTATGGATTGGAAAGATGGCCCCTGAAGTTCCTTTTACTTCAGAGATTCTATAATTCTGTTTTTTCTCTGATTGAGCAAATCCTATAAGGAATTTGGGTTAAATGTAAAGAATCCTGGAGGCTTAGGTGAAAAAAGTGATATATAGTGGATAGAATGTCAGACCTAGAATCAGAAATACTCAACTTCATGAGTTCAAATCTATAGCCTCAGACACTTACAAGGTGTGTGACCCTGGAAAAATCATTTGACCCACCTCAGTTTCCTCATTTGTAAAATAATCTGGAGTAGAAAATGGCACTCCACTATCTTTACCAAGAAAACTCCAAATGGGGTCACAAAGAGTCAGATGTGACTGAAACTGAATTACCACAGTAGGTGGGGAAAAGCAATTGCTGTCTCTTTTGGCCTTTACATAAAGAACTTATGCCTCTTGAATGTACCTGCTTGAAAGCAGACTGATAAACAAAGTGACTTATCCAAGTTGCTTCTGATGGGGTTAGCCACCAAAATAATGGACCTTCCCACCAAATGTTGGGTTACACAGGATATTGAACCTCTGAAATATACTGATATTTCAGGACTCCTCATATGATCCACCAAATGTTGGGGCTTGAGATGCTGAAACTCAAAGTATATTGGGGTTATAGGCCAGTGTCACCAGGTGCCTCAAGAGAATTTGTAAATTTAGAACTTCTCCAAATCAAGGAGGCTATTGATAAGGGAAGATATTCCTGTCAGAGGCAAAATTTGAAATTTCCACAGAAAGACAATTTTTTTATAGTTACTGTGAAGCCAATGTTGACCTCACAAAGAACATAAGAAGAAGAGAGCAAAATCTGCTTACTTATGATTCAATGTGGTATGTCAGAGCAGACTTAAGAGCTCAAGGGAAACACAGAGATTATAAAATTAAACATTCTCATTTTACAAAAGAGGAAGCTGAGACCCAGAAAAGTTACATGATAGGCTCAGGATCACACAAACCCAGTATTTGAATCCATGTAATCTGCCACCAAACCCAGTGGTCTCTTTTAAAAAAAACTAGATGGATGGAAAGATGGATAAGTAGATATAGATAGATAGATGGAAAGATGGATGGATGGATGGATGGATGGATAGATAAGTAGATGGTAAGATGAATGGATGGATGGAAAGATAGCTAGATAGATGGATGGATGGATAGCATTTTCATTAATATAAGGAACGCCCAGGTGAGTAAACTCCCTTCACTAAATTATTATTGTTAATAATGATAATAATAGCTAGTGTTTATATAGTGCTTTAAGATTAGTAAAAATGTTGTGCATATGTTTAAATCAGCACATCCCCTGAACCTTTCTGTCTTAGAGAGCTGCCTGATAATACTGATTTTCCCAGTGTTGCCAGTTTTCCCAGTTACTCAAACCCAGGTCATCTGACTCTAAGCAGAATACTCTAAAAATTTAGCAATTTTTTGTTTGTTTGTCTTTAGTATAAGAAACTCCCAGCTGAGAAAACTACTTCAATAAACTTCAGCACCTTCTCTGCAACTTGTTCTTAGAAACTTTAGTCTAGGACTAAGAGCACTGAAAAGTTAAGTGACTTGTCCCAAATCCAGTAGATCCCTATACCAATTAAATCACAGGTCCAATCCATATCCTCTTCATTTCTAAATATTTCCCTAATCTCTTCCCTACCCAGGGAGACATCTCTTATGACAAAGAATAAAAAGAATCACCTATTTTGAAGGTGAGTTCTGCAAAACGAATCAGTGCTCTAAACAAGAGTTTTCAGTGCTTCATATTCATAGTCAACCCCTCTTCCCCCCCCACCCCCGCCCTTGCAAAGAAGAGGAAAGGCACATTTTCTCATCTCTTCTCTGGGACCAAGCAGGTCAATATAATTAAATATCATTCAATTTTCGAGCCCAGTGGTTTGTTTGGAGGACAAGTGGAGAGTTTTTTTTTTTTTTTTTCCCCCCACTGCACCACTGGAACTGAATGTCATTTCAGCTTGTGTCAGGCTCAGTTTCAGCTTCAGCCTTTTAAGGGAAGTGGTGAATCCACATTGATTGAAACATTTAAAAATAGACTCAGCCAAGCATTAGGCGCTCCACTGGAAAGCTCCACTGTACTGACAGCAGGATGCACTAGGTAACTGAAGCTCATTTCCATCTTTTCCATCTGGTTCTAAGATGTTGATGGGAGCTCCTCTCTCTTAGTGGCTTTGGGCCTCCAACTAAGTGTAGGCTGAGAAAGAATCCCCCCAAACAACACAGCTGCCTGGAACTATTCACTAAGAGTGTGTTCCTGAGAACTTGCATGCAAAGTGAATTGATATAAATCAAGTCGAATTTCAACTGCACCAGGCAAATTGCAAACAAATAATGATAATGTTGTATGTTTCTTTTGCTTTAAACTCAATGAAGTCTTTAAACTTGATTTCATTTCAACCCCTCAGCCCCAATAACTTTGGGAGTTGAGTGAGGCAGGAGGTTTTATCCTCAAATGGGGAAACTGAGGCATGGATCATATGGTGAAGTGGAAGCAAAGCTGGGTCTTAAATTAAGAGCTCTCGTGCTTGTGGGATTAGTGCTTTTTCTACTACCACATGCCACACTATAAGAAACCTTGAAGGGACTATATATAGTAAAGTCAGGAATTGTTTGTAAAATGAGTAACAATTACTTTAGTTTATCAATTTTGCAGTTGAATATATTTTGTTTTCCTGAATAAAAACTCATTTTTGTTGACTTAGCTGGAGGCCACTGATCTGGACAATAGCCAGTGATAGAAAGCTTTTCTTCTAATGGAGAAACCAAGTTATGACTAGCATTTCCCAGAGAGCCTCTCTGGAAAAAACTTCAACAGATCCACTATATGTAGCTCTGGACTTGCAATCAAGACCTAAATTCAAATCCTGCCTCAGGCATTTACTCTGAACAAGTCACTTAAACTCAGCTCCCTCACTTGTAAAATGAAGAAATATCACTCCTTCACTAGTAGTTGTGAAGATAAAGTGAAATAACAACTGTAAAGTATTTTATAAAACTTAAAGCATATTATAAATGTTAGCTATTATTAAATTAGTGGGAAGCACAGCACATGGACTTCTGAACTTAGAATCAGGAAGACTTGGGGCCAAATCCTCTCAGATATTTGCAAGCTGTTTAACCATGGAAAAGTCACTTAATCTCAGTTTGCTTCAGCTTCCTTTTTTGTAAAATGAAGCAATAACAGCACATGTTTTTCAAAGTTTTAAGGATCAAAAGAGGTAACATATATATAGTGCTCTGCAAATTGCTATTTCAGTGCTAACTACATCTTCATTAATCAGCATTATCCTACCCTTAACTCTCCCATCCCCTTCCAGATTGTCTTCTGGTAACCTAATTACAACATCCTTGCATGGGAGAAGAAAAACTGAAGTTACTATCCTCTAAGTTCACACTGTGCAGTCTCACAATAAGAAAAAACACTAACCAAGGAATAAAAGTCCTGGGTGCTCATCCCAGATCTGCCAGCTAGGTGATGCAATGGATAGAGCACCAGCCCTGAAGTCGGGAGGACCTAAGTTCAAATCTGGTCTCAGACACTTAACACCTTCTAGCTGTGTGACCCTGGGCAAGTCACTTAACCCCAAGTGCTTCAGCAAAAAAAGTATCTGCACGTGTCTCTAGTGGGCCTGTATCCAAAAGAGATCATTAAAAAGGGAAAAGGGCCCACATGTACAAAAACATTTGTGGCAGCCCTTTTTGTAGTGTCAAGAAACTGGAAACTGAGTGGATGCCCATCAGCTTGGGAATGTCTGAATAAACTGTAGTATATGAATGTTATGGAATATTATTGTTCTGTAAGAAACGACCAGCAGGATGATTTCAGAAAGGTCTGGAGAGACTTACATGAACTGATGCTGAGTGAAGTGAATAGAACCAGGAGACCATTGTACACAGCAACATAAATATTATACAATGATCAATTCTGATGGACATGACTTTTCAACAATAAGGTGATCCAGGCAAATTCCAGTAGATTTGTGATGGAGAGCACCATCTGAATCCAGAGAGAGGACTGTGGAGACTGCTTGTGGATCACAATATAGCATTTTCATCTTTAAAAAAAAAAAAAACAACGAAAAAGAAAATGTATCTCCATTGATTGATATGATATTTAGTTTTGCTGCATATATATTTCTCTTTTTTTAATTCTTGTTATTTATAAGAACTTGTTCAGTAAGAAGACAAGGAGGGACATATTAGTTTCTTGAGGACAAAACTAGCCTTCTTTTGTACCTCAGCACTTAGCACAGTGTCTGGCACAGAGTAGGTGCTTAATAAATATTTATTGACTGATTGAAATGTAAAAATAAGTTTTTGATATCAATAATTTTTTAAACTTAAAAAAAATAAAATTGGGCTAATGACATCAAGCTCTGTACCCTGCTTTAGCCAAATCTTTATTATTGCTACTACAAAGAGAGATTTGTTCCTAATTGCATAAGACTCTTTAATCTATTTCTGTTTCCACATCTGCATGGGGTGAGTATCTTTCTTCTAAAATAAGACATTAAATTTTTGCTCATTTCTCTCTTTTGTAGGTACGGGACCTATTTATGCTACAGACCCATTCCTGTACATGTTCCTGTTAGCACTGCATAAGCTTATACACTTGTTAGTAAACCACTGATGGACCTCAGTATCCAATATTCCTCAGCCAAACACAAAATGAACCTATTTCAATCCTTGGTAAGAACTTCTGTGTCCCATAAACAGACAGAGAAAGACTGAGAGAAGCATGAAAAATTCTACATGGAAAAAAATCATATTTTTGGGGAAGTTACACAAAGTAGACCACCTAAAATAAACACATCTAGTTTCCAAATAAGATGATGTGTAAGCCTGCTCTATGCATGGCTTCAATGATTTCTCTATTTCAATGTCATTTTCTTTTTTAAACTCTTCCTCCGATTCTTCATTTTGCACGAACTGTTGAGCAGTTATCTTTATGACAATATGTACAAATGTGGGATCCAAGCCTTTCAGATGAAGGGGACTATTTTTAGTAGATGATTGTATTTTGTTTTATTTAGGTTTTTGTTATGTTTTATTTTTTAATTTTCCCTTTCTGTTGAGTTTTTTCTTTTTGGATTCAAGTAAATTATTTCTTTGGAGACATTTTGATTAAAAAAAGGCACATCTTATCATAATTAATATTCACTGTCAATAATATTTATTTTTAAATAAAGATTGGAAACAAGGTAAGACATTTGTTTATAAACTGTATTGTATATTGCTGAATAACAGTTGAATAAAAAAAGACTTTGAAATAACATTTCTATAGCAATGTATGCATTTTCAAAGTTCTTCACCTCTGCAGGTATATCTGATATATCTGATATCTGCAGATATCTCCATATCACCTGAATTCTACGTGTAGATGCCTATTCTCTTTAAAGTTGCAAGCACAGGCTCAGACCAGGAGCCAGGTGAACAAGGTAGTGGCCACTTGACTATAAAAAGAGCTTCCTGGAGATTGTCTACTCTGGGTCTCTTAGCAGAGTGTCCTTCTACCAAAAAAAAGCAGTACAAATGAGTAAAATTCATGGGTCTGAAGAAAATGGGACTTCTGAGAAGACTAATGCAAATTAAGAACAAATTCCTTCCTGCCATATTTTAAACAAACTGATTTTTAGCCGTAGTTGGAGATCCTTTGTTAAGCTGGATTCACAGATTCAGCTTGCTTTTCTCTTGAATCGGAGAAGCAATTTGAAAAGATGGTCTGGCTGATTCTATACTGTATTCTCTATGGATCAGTTGATGAAAAACTTTTAAGTTTCCAAAATCCTTGAATAGGTTTAGGAATATGAGATTTTCCCTTTTAAAAAGAAAATCTGGATTTTGGAGATCATATATTATGAAGCCAATTATTCACAATACAAAAAGATCTACTATGGATTCCTTTAAAAATCTAAATCTCATAATACATTTAGATTTTAGTTAGATATTTGTAAGCCTCTTATTATTGAAACAGAAATATACCCCAATTCCAGTAACTGGGAAGGAAAGGAAAAATGTAAAAATGAGTCAGATGGATTTTAAGTAAACCAGAGATACCTCCAAGCTATGATGAAGTAAGGTACCTGTAAATATGGCTCCCCATTTCTGTTTGATAGATTAAGTTATTTCACATTTCATCCTTATTGATCAGTAACAGTCCAGTTATAAATTTAATCATCTTGTCTTATAGATAAAGTGAATCTGTCCAGAAGAATCTTTTTTTTTAAGTTAACTTGATCCTGCAGTGAGGCACTGTCATGTTAAATAGCTGCCTGCTGTATTTGAAAAGAATAAGGAAGAGTACAGATTCTGAGTTAAATATAGATACTATAGACACCATGTACAACAAAAATCGAAATCCCAAGAACAGTAATGCAATTTTTCCATTACAATCAATGCCAGGCTCTTCATTACAACAGCAGTAGTTTGGCCTCTTCCCCCCCCAGAAATGCTGGCTATACTAAGAACATATAAGTTTGGTTAGCTGGAGAGAAAAGCAAAAGGGATGCTGATGGCCCGATCTGGAAGCATTTTCTTGCTTACAGTTGTAGCCAAGGTAGATTTCTAATTTTGCGTAGTAATTTGTCACAAATGGCAATACTGTGCACAAGATGTGGAAATAAACTACCTGAGCCTTCTCCCAAGAGACTAATCATCTTTCTCAAACTCCTTTGTAGAAGGAGAAAGTAACTTTCAGGAACAAGGTCCTAAAGCTAAGGAACTCAAAAGCATGCTTTCTGTTCCAGGGATGCAAACTCAGTAGCCAAATGAGAAAAGTGGATTGATATAAGGAATTACCTTATGCTAATGGCTAGACTGCTGATTTGTATTGAAATCATTTATCCGGAATACCCTGGGAACATATGGAATCATGTCCATCACACCTGTTAGAACTGAAGACCTGCTGAGTCATATCCAAACCTGCAGAAGAAATGAAGTTTATCTTTTTTTCATTTCCATATGAAAATACAGATGAAGACCTGACTGTTCTTTTCATGGTCCCTCTTTTCAAGAGTGCAAGAAACTAAGGGAACCACATCTTAAAAGAAACCAGTCCATATTCATAAAAGACAAATTGCTAACAACTCTCAGACACATGAGGAATCAAAGGAGCTATGGAAACTGCCTTTCTTTTTAAATATATCCTACAGTTTTAGAGTGGGAGTATGTGGAAAAAGGTACTTATACTACAAAAACTATCTTAAGTTAAATTCAACAGATCTTTCCTGAATTCCTACTATGTGTTGAGCCCTACAAAAAGACAGTGTCTGTTCTTGGGAATTTTACAATCTAGTTGAGAAGACAGTACATAAATACACAAAACAAGATGGGTAATGAGGTAGTATTAAAGTAGATGTCAAAATATAGATTATACATATGTAGAAAAGGAAGACAGTAGCATGGTCTGCCCATGTGGATTTTGCCCAGTGGATAATTAAAGTGAACTCTTTGAGAAAAGTAAATTGCTTTAAAAATACAAAATAAAGAATAAAAATAGTCTTAAGGATCCCAAATTGTTAATGTGCAGACAAAAAATATGAAAAAAATATTGCTTGTAGATGAAGATCTGGTTAAACTGCTTAGCATTGGACAGATGAGGCATTGATATTAAAACTAGCAAAAGTAAATTATCCAATGATGTTCTTTAATGAATTAGGAGCATAATATTTAGTTTTGAGTCTTTGAAAGGACATAATTTCTGCCTTTGACTATTTGAAGAACTGTCATGTAGATGAAAGATTAGATTTGTTTTGCGTGTCTCCAATGAGAAGAATTAGGAACAACAGGCTGAAATTACCTAAGCAGATTTCAGCTCAAAATAAGAAAAACTCCCTAATAATTAGAATTATCCAATAATGGAAAGAGCTGCTTTATGAGGTAGTGAGTTCCCCATCAAAAAATCTTCAAATATTGATTAGATGGCTATTTCTTAAGAATATTAGTGGAGACTGCTATTCATGTTGGAATAGATGACAAAATTCTGTTCCAGCTTTGAAATTCTATGGTTATAACATGCATGGTAGGACTGAGCAAGGCATATTCTGGATCAAAATTTTGATTGTGAGAATAGGAGAGGAGTTTGAAAGGCAAAAGCCTTAAGCTTCTGATACAGAGGAGTCCTATAACTCCAAATGGAGAGTTATGGCACCATGTGAATGCAGAGCACCAGAGGAAGGTCCTTATATTTTCTCCATTGGATAGATTTTGTTTTCCATTCAAGGATACAGGATTTATTGGGAGTTTAGATTCTCCTAATGTCCTGGTCTTTCCACAGTCTTTGGTGAAGCTGATCCTCTGCCTACATAGCCTGAGAAAAAGCATCTCATCCTACAAGGGAGCAAGGATGAGGCTCCTTATAGCAGCATCACAGTTTTGGACCCTGTAAGACTTTGGCCAGATTTCTAACTTCCTGAAATGAATGAGGAAAGTAAAAAACATTCTTAGGGAGCTCCATTACACCTAAAACCTACAACGGCAATATAAATCAAGTGTATATTTTTACCAATATTTAAACAGAATTCCATTACTGGGTATAAGAAGTAGAGATTGGACCTGTGATTTCATCATCATAGGGAACTTTTAGATGGGGAAACTATCTCTATTTTTTAAAAAATGCAGATCAGCACTTTTCTGCAACTTAAAATCTTAGAAAGATACTCAGCAGGGCAAAATCAAATCAAATTAAATCACAGAAACTTTACAGCACTGAAAGGGTAAGTAAGTTGTCTAGGATCACAGAGCCAGGATATGTCGGAGGTAGGACTTAAATCCAGTGCGAATTTATACTTTACCTTTAGGAAGGAGGAAAATAAGAAAAAAAAACTTTATATCAAATACTCAGCAAAATAAAAACTTAAAAACAAACACATACACAAAATCAAATGATCCTCTAAGGGACACCCTAGATCATGTCATATTCAGCTCAATCTTTTACACCTTTTCCATAACTAGCTTATAGAACAAAATAATGAGAACGGATGTTTAGAATAAATCCCTGAGGCTGCTCTGTGAGATCCTTTATAAATAAATATAGGTTCCATCATCATCAACAGACTGAACATGAAGGGGAGGGGAGAACTAGGCCTATGATTCCCTGGGTATAGGGAATTCCTAATGAGAACATACACTTTCAAGGCAAATTTTTATTTACTCTGCAATATACAGTCTTAGAGAATCAACTGAGGTCATTTAGGGCCAGATAAGTAGGATATATAAAGAGCCAGACTTAGAGTCAAAAAGGTCTGCACTCAGATCCTAAGTCTGCAAGTCATCCTTTAAATATGAGACTTCAGGACTGGACTTATAGGATCAGAAAAACACCAATTTAGGAAAAATGCTCAAAAAAATGGATCCAAGAAATAGAGTTCAGAGGTTAACTAGAATCTACAATTAACCAAAACAATTATTTCCTGAATATTCTACTTATTATGCATTAACCTATATCATATACCCTACTCAAGACTAAAGAAAAGTAATTCAAAGAGGTTATACTAGATGGCAAACATCTTGAGTTCTATTCATTATTTTCTCTTGAAAGGGCTAACTTTTTATAGTTCACTATATATAAAGAAAATTCCTGAATTTCCCCTTTCCTTTAGGGTAATATGTACATTACATTACAGACTACCCACCTTTTTATAACTTGACTTCCATATCTATTGTATAAATTTAATTCCCAGCTCATTTAGAAAACTTAGGAGAAATGATGGTTCCCCAAATTTCAGAAATTTCAGCTTCTAGCTATTCAACTTCTTGTAGTTTACAAGCTTTAATCCTAACACTTTTAAGTTGGAGGTTTGTCTATTTCTTCAGGTTCTAATGAAATAATGCTTTTATTTAAGACAAGCCAAAGTAACTATGTTTTGAAACTGTTAATTCATTAAAAGTAGAATTGTCAGTCAGTTTAAAAACTCTCCTTTATCAGCAAAAACTGGGCTTGATGGATTGTCCTCAGAAGCTGTCACATGCTCTGGGACTGAGGAGATAGAGGGAAAAGGAAGAGAGAGAGGGTTTGGAAGGGGTAATGGGAAGGGAGGCTGTCTACTCAATGGGAAAAGGATTAGCAGCATTGCGGTTTGGGGCACGCCAGGCCTTCAGAAAGCACAAAGATTACAAATGTACAAATAATTAATTCAAATCGATACAGTGAGTGTTTCAGACCGAGAGACATTCAATTATGTTGTTCAAAAGAAAGATGCTGATCTTCAGTGAGTCTGCTCCATGCTGCAAATCATGGACCATTTTTAATTTGTGCAGCAGGGATGTTAATCTTTTGCAGCGGAACGTGGTCCTTAGGGACACCATAAATATGTGTGCATGGTTGGTGGCTCGCTGTTACCCCAGGGGACTCAATTCAAACTCCACTCAGTTTTCTTGCTAGTCTTTTAATGTCAGTCTCCCAAGCACTGAAACCCAACCCAAAAGCTAGGAATGCCTTCTATTAATAAAGTGTGTGTGTGTGAGTGTGTGTGTGGGGGGGGAGGGGTATTTTAAAGGTTATCAGCCCCCAAAACTACAGAGAGCCTTTTGCAACTAGACTGTATCTAAGTCAATACAGGTGTCCCTTCCTGCAAACAAGCTCAATCTAGGAAAATCCATATTTACAAAACAGATAAATTATTCCATTTACAAAAGGATCCTTCACTTTGAAAAAAGGATTGACTATAGAATTCCTTTAAACAAAGAGCTCCCCTAGTGCGTTTAAAATAGGATTGTATTTACAAAAATAGTGCCTGCACACAACTTTTCAAAAGCATATTGACTGTGTAAAGCAAGAGAGTCTAATTTCTTAGTCCTCTCTGCAATTTATTCTGGAGATTTGGAGCAAAACCTCCAGGGTCTTAAGTTGAAAGAATCTTAGCAGTAAGTGAAAATCCTCCTGAAGTTAACAGGGAGGCTCTTAGGACCAAAAGATGGTCTAGAAGTTGGTGAGGTGACAACACTGAAGTGTGTGACCCTGATTAAAATCTCAGCTTTGCTACTCACAGCAATGACCTGTACAACTTTAAGAAATATAGCTAAACTCTCTAGGCCTTAGTTTTATCATCTGTAAAATGGGGGGAAAATGGGGAGAGGCTGGACTAAATGGCTTCCAAAGACCCTTTCAGGATCTATGATCTCACATTTAGGAAAGTGGATGAGAATAGGACTGGAAAAGAAACTTGTCCTCAAGGACGCCATAGGTAAAGACTGGATTCTGTGATTATAGGCCCCTTAAGATGGAAGGAAACTTGTGGGAAAGGCCTTCCTCTTTGGGCATGATTTTTAAAGCCTCTTAATAGGCATTAGCCACAGCTGGAATCTGGATGCAATAAGAACTGTTGCCATTTTGGAGAAACCTCAGGACTCTTTTCACAATCAGCTGTCACTAGAAATGACAACCTTATTACATCTTTCTCTGAGATACAAAAACAAGGATAAGCAATTTGGGGGTATCTAAGCAAAAAAAAAAAATTAAAAATCAGTCCACATCGGATTTTCAGAGCTTACTCAAGAATGCTGATAAATCTTTGGATAAGGACTGTGACATATAGCAGATGCCGTGGGTTGAGTCAGTTTTTGAGGGGAGGAGGGGACACATTCAGAGCAATTCAGAGTGAGATGTACCTAAGAGAAGCTTCTCACCACCATGTGAATCAAAGGGCTCCTGTCATCATTGAAGACAAATGTGTGGTGCAAGTTGAACATAACACTAATCAGATATAACAAGGAAAAACTCAAGGTCATATAAAACTAAGGAAACATCAGCTATTACTTTTTGCTATATTCAGTCAGGGTTTACACACACAAACTAAACCTAGGACAGCAAAAACTGACATTAGGAAGAATATGCCTGAGTAAGTCTAACTCTAGGAAGTGCATTCTTTATCCACGCATCAAGCTAAAAGTCAGACCAACTAAAGAGCAATTGGTTACTTCCTCCCTAAATTTTATGAAGTAAGAACTTAACAAAAAAAGGATCTGTCTAGTTAAAAACTATTTTTGGAAATGGGATCTAGCATGATACAGGATACAATTCCCACAAAATGGAAACAAAGTACAGAAAAATAAATATCAGAAAAGTTTAGATTTTATCTTTTGTAACTGGTAAAGTAAAGCTCCCAAGGACCCATTTTTATGATTGATGAATACTTTTCTGTAGAAGTGAGAGGGACTAAAGCATGGTACCTGAATATTAATGAAAGTTATTAATTAACCTTCCAAACACAAAAATTAAAAAACTCAACATGTCAAATGCTTTAAATATATATTGCAGGAATGCGACTTTTTACTTCTTAATATCATTCTCTTTGGGAATTTTAAAACATTTTTAAAACAAAAAGTCTCTAAATCACCATGAGCCCAAAACGAGAAGAAAACCAGATATTGTACTATAGGTAACTCAATTCCATTCATAGTCATTTGCTAACAATCATAGTGTTTTATTTAATTATATAAGAAGGAATTGAAGGAAATGAAGATGTTTATCCTAAAGAAAAGAGAACTTTAGAAGATATGATAGCTATCTTCAAATAGCTAAAAGGCTGCCATGTTAAAACAGGGATTGACCTTCTTTTGCTTAGCTCCATAGAGTAGAAATAGAAGAAATGGGTGGAAGATAGAGAGAAGTCAATTTATAGTCACTATAAGGAAAAAAACAAAACATTTTAAAAGTTAGAGCTAAAAGTAGAATGGGCTGTCTCCAAAGCTACGAGATACCCTATCTCTGAAGTTTTATAAGCAGAGGCTAGATAACTCGTCAAGGACAGTAGAGAGAGAATGTCTATTCATGTAAAAACTGGATTAGGTCCTTATAAAGATTGAGACTTACATTTTAAGGTTTTCAAAGCACTTTGCCTATATCATCTCATATGATACTCACAGTATTCTTTAGGGTAGATACTATTATTATCTCCATTTTGTAGATGAGGAAACAGAGCAGTGAAGTCACTTGTCAAGGTCACACAGCTCAAGAATGTGTAAGACAGATTTCAAATACAAGTCTTTCTGACCCCAAATCAATGATGACTTTGGAGCTCTCTTGCAACTCAAGAGATACTGTGAGACATAGACAAGATTCCAAAACTCATTAGATCAGCATAATATAGTGGGGAAAGCACTGGATTTAGAAACAGATCTGATAGGCTCAAATTTTGATTCTCCCACTTACTAACTATATGCATTTGAGTAATTCACTTTAACTTTTTGAATCTCAGTTTCTTCCTCTGTAAAATAAGGGGGCTGGTGTGTCTCCCAGTAGGGATTTGCTGGAACCAGTTCAAACTGGTACAATAGAGCCTACTATAAGCATTTAATATACCTCAAAATCAGCAAATATCATATACCAAAGCTTGATTTATAATTTTGTTGATTATCTAAATTTAAGAAAGTGATGAATAAAATGTTAAAAATGCAGATTAAATGTTAAAGTGTATCATGCATATAGTATTTCCCCCCTCAGAGTGCTGGCTGTTAAACATTTACCAGAACACTCCTGCTCCTAATTCTAAATTAAAATCATGTGATCAAATTTTTAATTAAGTTAAATTTTTTAATGAGTACAAATCTATTTTTCATCCCTCCCATAAGTGAAAAAGAAAAACAAGACCTTGTAACAAATATTCATATTCAAGCAATATAAAATTTCACATTGGCTATGTTCCAAAAATGCATCTTATTCTGGACCCCAAGTACAGGATCACATCTCTTAAAATATTAATATAATGAAAAATTAAAACAAATTGTTTGTGTAGCATCCTAGAAATTTTAAAAATTAATTGACTTAATTTTTTGGTTTTCAAACAGTTTTGGCTTTAAAGAGACCTTGAGAAAACAAGGCTGAGTGACTTTTGCTGTATCGACAATAATGAACTCAACAGATCTATTTGCCCCATCATCAGAACTCTAAACTTAGCTTTTCCCTCCACCATTGGGATAAAGAGGAAACATAAGACTGATATTTTGATTCTTATTTGTTTACAAAGCCTAGTCAAAGAGACTAACTCAGGAAAAGTTGATCTGGTTACCTCTTCAGCTACTAAGTATCTCCAATCTAGGGAAAGTTTGCTTGAAAAAAATCCTTGCTACTGTGAACAGCCATGAAAACACCATGTGGTCCATGGAGTGTGCTTCTTTTTGATAGAGCATGCCTACATTGCTGATGGCATTTATAGAGCTAGAGAAAACACAGCAGCCCAGGCTTTTCTATCACTGAAAGGCTAATTAAATTTGGGAAAGGGAAGCCAGGGAAAGCCAGCAGGAGGTTTTTCATCTGGTATCCACATAAAGTATGGCAATGGTTGATGGAAGGTAAAAGGGGAGTGGAGGAAGGAGGAGGAAATTTTCATGTGGAATTAGTGCAGTTGTGTGATTAAAATAAATGAAATGAACATAATGGACATATAGACTTTCTAAGCACATTTTAAAAGAGGTATGTGAAAGATGGTGATTGAATACTGGGAGATTTGATGAATCATAAAATCTACAACTGTTTAGAGACCAATATCTCTTCACTTAGAAAATCCTTTAAAAATATTTATGTTTTTTTTTCTCTCAATGTATCAAGCTAAATATAAAAATGGTTCATTTTCATGAATGAGCCCCAGTAATAACCATATCACCGCACATCACTACTTAATTACCTGACAATGAAATGAATAATTCCAAAGCTATGGAGCTTGAGGGAGGGGAGGAAAGTGGAAAGAGGGAGAAGGAAGTAATATAAGGAGGAGTTTAACTTTTCATGGAGAGACTCCAGAATGGAGATAATTAATGTAGAAATAGTTTCCCTTTGCCCTTTTAGGACTTGAACAAGACCCAAAATTAGTTCAGAAAGATATAGGAACTATCAGTGATATGCCTCCTATTGAGGGTTCTGTCAAATTTTCTATTCTGTAACTGCATCCAATACTCCAGTTATCTTTTTCCATCTCAAAAAGTACACCCTTCTTGTCTGAAGACTCATATAGCTTTTCCTATGCATAACAGAGCTAATAAAATTATAATTCCATATAATGTATAGAACCTCATGCTTTTTAATTTATATTTGGATCTACTTTACTTTCATGACAACACTGAAGGATTTATACACTAAGTATTCTTATTTCTATTTCACAGAGGAAGAAACTGAGTCACTGAAAGATTACAGTTCCAAGAGGAGTGACTGGCTAAGCTAGGACTAGAATAAAAAGCTCTTAAGGCCTAGCCCTGAGAACTACTCTTTATTTGAGATTAAAAGATCTACAGTTACTGTGGAGAGGTGGATTGGTGGATGATGATTGTGGGCCTTAGTTTCCTCAAATGTAAAATGAGAGCCTTGGATCCATATGATCCTTAAGATTTCTTCCAATTATCAATCCTATAATTCTGTGATCACAATTTAGTGGTTTGTTGTTGGGGCAACCTAGAGGAAATGGGGATGGGGCGCCAAGAAGACAGAGATGAGAGAATAAGTAGGGCTTCAGCTATACTTAAGAGACAGTAAGGTTACCAGCTGATTCTAAGGCCTGTACCTCTAAGTCCTATTTGCCGAATAAAAAGTATGGATTAGATAAATTATTAGAACTTTTTCCCATGCCCTTCCAATGTTTAGATGTAGTATTATTTCTGTCATCATGCATTTTCATACAAGATTTTAACAGATTTATAAGTTCGAGAGGATTTTAGTCTAATATTCCCATTTTTCATATGAGAAAATAAGACCCAAAGATTTGCCCACAGCCATACTGGTAATAAATATTTAAGCCCAAGTCCTCTGTCTCCAAATCCAACATTCTTTCTACTATAGTAACCTTTTGTGTCATGCTGCAGTTTTACTCTCTGGTGCAGTTGATTTTGTGCATGCTCCAGAAATGAGAATGTCCTCCTTGAAACATTTGTGTTTTTTGTGATGCTGCATCATGTATACTTGGTGGGAGATTTCATTAGCTCCTCTTATGACCTTTTAGCTTGACATCCTTTCATTTTCCTTTAAATGGACCCATAATTCCACCTTCGTGAATTCAGCTGGAACTAATTGTTTTATTAAATAAACTTTATTTAGGGGTTGACCGCCTTTTGCATCGCAAGAAAATAGTTCCTGCTTTCACTATGGGAAATCTAGTTTAGAAATTCAAAGGGAAGAGTTCACTCCCTGACCCACAATTAAGCTGAAGGGCAGATGGAAATTCTAACTTTGAAGGTGAAAAGTATAGTGGTAATACCTAACAGGCATCTTGGGAGGGTGGAAAGAGGGGATTTGTCATATTCTCCTTAAAGAATCTGACCTGAATAGAGGAGACATTCATTTTCTTAAGAAACTAATAGAAAATAGACCTCTTTAGATGATGCAATGCTATTTTTGCTTCCTAGTAAAGCTAGTTCATTTATCTGTGTTCAGGCACAGAACACTCTTGAGTACAGAATACAACTACATTCAGAATTGTAAGATTATACTAGAACAGGTAGATTTAGGTTCTTCCTCCCCACCCACTCTACTACTCATAATTAATAGTTATTTCTAAGTCCAGTTCTCCTTGGAGTCCTAAGACTTATCCGAAGGTAGCTCTACTTCTAGTTGCAGTGCAAACAACAGAATCAGCCAGGAACTATTTTCCTTGTTTCTGTCTTTCTGGCAGTTGGGTGATAGAATAGACAGAGCATTGAATTTGGCATCAGGAAATCCTGCTTCAGGTACTTCTATCTATAATCCCTTAAGTCACTTCTCTGTGCCTCAGTTTCTTCATCTGTGAAGTTAGGGGTCCCTTCCAGCTCTAAAGCTATGATCCAAAGTTTCAATGAATAATAAGACTTTAGACCTACTGACTTCCAGAATTACAACCCCGAAGTAGGACTTTAGGAAAGAGAGAATTTATTTAAATGATAATTTCACCACTGCATACAATTTGTGCTCTTTCACAGGCTGTAAGAGTTGGATGGAATTTCTAGAACACTATAGTCCATGTAAAATCAATCAATACCACAAAGCAGTATATAAGACACAAATGAGTGATAAAGACAGCAAATGCTATAAAAATTCAAAGAAGGGTATCCATTCAATGCCCATCAATTGGAGAATAAAGTTGTGGTATATGAATGTTATGGAATATTATTGTTCTGTAAGAAATGACCAACAGGATGATTTCAGAAAGGCCTGGAGAGACTTACACAAACTGATGCTGAGTGAAATGAGCAAGACCAGGAGGTCATTATATACTTCGACAACAATACTATATGATGATCAATTCTGATGGACATGGCTCACGTCAGCAATGAGATGAACCAAATGAGTTCCATTTGTTCGATAATGAAGAGAACCAGCTACACCCAGCAAAAAGAACTATGGGAAATGAGTATGAACCACAACATAGCATTTCCACTCCCTCTGTTTTTGTCTGCTTGCATTTTTTATTTCCTTCTCAGGTTATTTTTATCTTATGTCTTAGTCCGATTTTTCTTGTACAGCAAAATAACTATGGATATGTAAACATATATTTTATTTAATATATACTCTAACATATTTTTTAAAAAAGGAATTCAAAGAAGGAAGAGATTGTTATGAGCTTAATGGGTAGGGAGAACTTCAAGAAATTCTTGGGGCGCAAGGTGCCAGGGCCTTTAAGGATAACTAGAATATGGACAAGCACAAAATAGAAGGGCTGAGAGAAGGATATTTCAAAAATTAAGAAAGCATAATTAAGAACATGGAGACACAAAATATATGAAATAGGTTAGGCCAGTTTGACTAAAGCAAAGGGATCATCTAGTACAGGAATGGAAGATTAAGATTAGATAATTAAACTGAAGTCAGATTTTGAAGACAGGGCTTTAAATTCCAGGCTGAGAAGTTTCAATCACATAATTTAGGTTTCTGCCCATAAGAAATTCTTTGGGGTAGGGGGACATTACTAGCTAAATAGTTTGGTAGAATTCAATCTTTTTTTTTCCCCCTTTCAGGTACAGCTGTCATGTACTCCCCCGAATGATATACACATTACTTTTTCTTCAATAATTAGTGCCAGCTGCAGGAAATGATGTACTGTAAATTAATATCATTGATCGACATCCAAGAAAATGGTCAACAAGACCTATTTTTTCCCAATCAATGCTGCCGATCAATTACCTAATAAAAAATAAGTAAGCCCTCTGCCTGTGCCACAGAGTAAATTTATGTTCCTACAGGGGAACATTCATACTCTCTGTAACTGTGTCTATGCTCAGGGATCCCATATTAATAACAGGAAACACTTCAAGCCCAAATGAGAAATGTGCTATTTAGTACTCTCAAGAAAAGTCTGTGTTGAGTTACCAGACGGGGCAGTGATATCATCAAACAAAAACTGCTGTAGGGGCTAGGCAAGACACAGCACACATCCAATCCACCAATGACAAGTTTGACATTTTTACAAAATCCAAGGGTACCATTAGTTTTCCTCATCACCACTCAGATACAAAATGGGACTTTTCAGTTTCTCTGTCTCCAAGTAGAGGAACAGGTAATGGAGATAATTACAAAATCATGAATGTATGGACAAATGAATAAGTTAATTTAAAAGTGTTTATGATACTCTAAATGCTGGTGATACAAAAAGAAAAAACAAGTCTCTGTACTCAAGGAATTCATACTCTAATTAGGAAAGTAATAAAAACAACAGTTCTGCTAAAAGGTACATAGAAAAGCTCAGAAGTCTTAAGGGTGTCACAGAAGGCCAGATAATGAAGCCCAGAATTTTTTAGATTACAATAGTAGGTCTGATGATAGTGACAGGGGTTCTGGAGGCCTAGATGCCTAACAGATGGTAAGGCCTGATGCTCTTCCATTTCATTGAAAGGGCTGGAGTTTCTATCATATCATATAAGGCATATGATCAATCATACAGACCAGACAGATTCTGGTCAGACCCTGGTAGGAGGTAGAAAAGAAAGATACCTTGTCAGATAGTGGGTCCTCCTACCACTTGCCCATTTAAACCTGGAAGGGGCCTCAGGGATCACCAAAGTGTTCCTACAGTTCCTAGCACAGTACTCTATACATAGTGAGCCCTCAATTATTTATTCAAATTCAAATGCAATAAACATTTATTAAACAGATAAGCATATTATATGCATGATAAAATTGGAAGGAGGAAGATCTAAATTCAATGTCCTCATTTTAAAAATGAGGAATCTGGGTCCCAGTGAGGGTAAGCAATTTACCAATTCCACAAACCATATAGAAAAAAACACTTCCCATTTCCCCATTCTATGATCTTTCCATTACACCATATTAGTAAATAATTTGTTCTTCCCCAGTTACAAACTATAGAGAAAAGCCAATCTCTCTCTATTGAGACTATCTAATCCAGATGAAAATCTATGTTAAAGGCCAGGCCTAGACAAAATGGAAAAATCATTGAAGTGTGTCCTTGGTACCATCTTTCTATACCTTTATTTTTTCCTTCAAGTATAAATGGCCTTGCCTAAAAAAGGAAAAAAAAAAAAAAAGCTGGAATCAAGATCTCCTTAATTCAAGAGAGACCAATAAATTTCACCAAATGGCCATATGCTTTAATAAATGAATTATGTTTATCTGGTAGCAATTTAGCTAAAGAACTTTGGTTCTTTTTGCCTCAGTTTCTTCTAAACCAACATAACAAAGGAAAGTATCCTTGTCATGGGAGATTCATAAGCTCATTGCTATAGATCATTATCAATTTTTACATTATTGACTTTGGGGGCACAAGTAACTGTTTTCATATCAAGGTCAATGTTTAAAAAAAATCATTACAGCATAAATACACTGCAGTTCCACAATCTTAAAAGAGGCAAAGTGGACCTGGAAATCCACCCTTCAACCTTACTCACAATAAACTTGGACCAACAATACTAACATAAATCCTGCCATCTGGAAGAGCTTGCTCCTCTCCTAGACATATCATCAATTTCTGAATGTCATTGGAAAACAAGCCTGTTCTCCAGGGTCTCATAATTCTATCTCTTCTTTTAACCTTTATATTATTCTAAACTATTTAACTCCATGCTACCCACTCTGGGTGGAAAGGTGCTTCAAAATCAAACTGCATTGTACTATAAAGAACTGCCCTGGTTCGTAGATGTTGGCACTTTCAAGCAGAAGAGGCTATGATTTTGTGAAATGAGAAGTAAAAATTATTTCTGATAGTTTTGGAGGTACGCAAGGTGTCCATGGACTCTATTTTAATTCTTGTATTAGGTTGCCCTCTAGTGGAATCCATAACATCTGCATCCGAATGGAGGTGGCTGCCCTCCAGTATGTTCCTTATTCCAAGGCTTCATAGGAAGTAAGAAAATATACCCTCATAAATAATATATTCTGGTATATTTGTCAAGGACAAAATATACCAAATAGAGATTAAATATGGCTCTTCTTGAGAATTCAAAGATGCTTGTAAAATTAGATTATTGCTTTCAATATATCAGAAGCTTTGGAAAATGTGTATCTCTTTTTAAAATAACTACTATTTTTAGTGCCCCTGACATTCCATTTCTTTGCTTTCCTTCAATCCACAATCCCGCCTTACCTATTTCCCTTTTTGAACATCCAGTATCCTCATTGTATCTTTTATCTCAACTCCCTTACCTAAATCAAAAGCAGCTGTCAAGAAAGAATGTTTTATGGTTACTATGCATCCCCTCTAAAGGTAAGTTAATGAGTTCCTTCCTTCAAAAGGATATGCACTTTATGTCTTGCCTTTCATTATAGACAAAAGGCATGCTCTTCAGATAAAGGACTTTCTGACATCATCAAGCAAGTAGGGGTTGGAAAAGTGTCTTTTTGGAGCAAGGAAGTCTCCCAATCCCTATAGTTTCTGAGTTTAATTGCAGTTTGATTCCTTTCCTTCAAATATTTAATTTTTCAAGAGCAGAGTTTGGTGCTGGACAAATTCAAGGAAGGGGATAAAGAAGCTTGGTTTTTATCCTATTTATAGGGAACCATCGCATGCTGGATGTCAATTGCTTTTAAATCATCATCTGCTTTTTCAGCAGACATTCTCCCAACTAAAGCAGGTAAACATAAGCCAGTCTTTATATTAGAAAGGGGTTCAGGACCATCCTCTAGCTCAGCTTCAGTATGCAAAGGGCTCTCTACCTGGAAAAATGCCTACAGTCCAGAACTTAAATGACAGAGCTGTACTGTGTTCTTATCCCAGCCAACCTCCTTTGAAAGGTGAGATCAATGGGCTAGAAGTGACAGGATAATAGGGCTCCAGGTACAATAGTTAAGGATTTATCCTCCCTTCGATGCACACCCATAATTCCTTCTCAAATCTGGGGATCCCAGCCAAGACTACAGAGCTGAGAGAAGAAACGACAATACCCAGAGGGAAGTTTCCAAATCCTGCTCATGAAGCGGACTTTTCCATCATCATCACATGTTCATGAGCTGCTCTGCTGATCTGTACCAAATAGGGAATTAGGCATGGTTCTTTCTCTTTTTATCTCCCACTGAGTGTGCAAGGATGAAACAATGTTAATATAGATTGACGCTTCCTCTGGGAAACTGAAAAAGAATTTTCAAGAACTAGACTCATTAGACCTCACACCAAGTGCTTGGATGGTCAGGTTTGCTAAAAGATTAGAGGGAGGGACAAGTATGGAAGAGAAAAGGACCTAGCCAGAACTCACAGGGATTATAGTTTAAAGTAGTTAGTTTCCCAATCCCTGAACATTTTTTTTTTCTTATCTATAGCTCTGACTAGAGTTACTTCAATATTATTTGTGGGCAAATCATTTGGCATGAGGATTATCCAGATGATTTGTTTCCCCTTTCAGCTTTTTTATACCAAATTGATAAAATTTGATTATACAAATTATACAAAATTATACCAAATTTATACCAAATTTTTATACCAAATTTTATACCAAATTTTATACCAAATTTATACCAAATTTTTTATACCAAATTTTATACCAAATTGGCCCCTATATCTCATAATCTCATTGGGGACAGGATAAAGAAGTTCTATTTGCTAATATAGCTGGCTTAGGGTGGAAGATACTGAACCTAGGGGGTGAATCATCCAACAAATATTTAATTAATAATGCTAATCTCTTTGGGTCTCAGCGTTCTCATCTGAAATAGGTTAATCTAAATAATCTCTATTATCATTCCAACTCCTACAATTAATTTGATTTTAACACATGAAAGACTATCAGGCACAGGAAGAAAAATATAAAAGCAAAAGTTTCCTCAACTCAAAAAGCATTTACTAAATAAAGAGAATGTAAAGAGCACTGCAATAGACACTCAGGAAAGCTCTAACAATACATAAAACATAGTCTCTGCCCTGAAAATTCTTAGGGTCTAGATGTAAAAACATCCATAAGAAACAAAACCAATAAAACAGGCAGCATACACCTGCCACGTGATATAAGTCAGAAAAGATCGCAGATATAGTATTCAATCTGTGCCTTTAAAGATATGTATTACTGAGAGACAATGTGGCATGGCTCTTAGACTTGAGTACAAATAGTACTTCTGACACAATATTTCTGACTATATAACCAGAGGCAAGTCTCTTATGTACAAGAGAAATAATAGTACCCATAGTAGTTCACAAGTTTTAGTAAAGTTCATTGAATGTGATTTTCAAACCTTAAAGTGTTGTTACATAAATATCCTTCAACCTCTATAACTTTGTCTTTTGATACCTTCCTTTACCTGTTCACCAACTCAGGTTAATTGATTTTTTAAAATATAACTTTTTATCTTCTGAATCTTCATACTCTCTCTCCCTGCTAGACTTCTATAACTGTAATGAGTCAAGTCACTGCTTTAGCTTTTCCCCATCCCTTTTCAATGCTGATATTTTTAACATTTCATATCAACACATAGCTTGTCCCATCCTACTTCTTATCAAAATGTTCTATCAGAATAAGCAATACTATACACAAATTCACCCAAAGGCCCCCTTCCAACATCAAAGTTGAGAGCAGGGAAGACAAGGCAAGAGAAGTGTGGACTTGACTCCCCAGGCACCCATTTCACCTCGATGGTTGGATTTATGGCACTGGCACAGCCAACAGTGATTTCACTGTGAATCCCTTAAGTGCCTCAGGAATTGCCCCATAAATCCAATGAAGGAACACTCATGTGGCCCCAAAGAGCTGTAGTGCTCATCTAAACACTCCATTCACAAGAACTGAGCTTTTCTTAATGAGGACAACTCAAAGAGTAAAATTTCCTTTAGGACACAAAGATAAGAGTCTATTGTGGTGCATATATTAGGCACCAAAATAGACTTTAAGAGTGATTTTTAGGAGGAAAAACCTTGGAGAAATTCGAATTTCATGAATCATTTGATAGTAAATAGTACTGCTAAGTCACTACACTTGAATATCCCAAATAGCTGAACTTTCATTTATTTTTGCTATTTTTCCCTCTCAAGAGACTACAGAATAATACTCTCATACAACAATATTATTGTTTCCTTTGTTATCAATGCTTTCATTTTTCAGTGGTATCCATTTCCTAAAGAACAACGCAGGGTCTGATATTGCAGGAATTTACAGAATCTTAAGATCTGAGCTCTAAAAACATGGTGAGAAATAAAATCAAAGGCTAGGAGGTTAAAATTAATTTTGAGTAAAAGAGTCAAGTCATTTCAACCAGCATTACTAAATATCCATTACATGCAAGGCACTATTTTAGGTGCTGAACAATACAAAGGCTATTAAAAATAGAACAGTGTCTGTCCTCAGGCTTGCCTTCTCTTGTTAGGGAGAGGGAGTAGTAATACAACCCAAGGACAAAGTATATACAAAATCACTTTAGGAAGGGAAAAGTACTAACAATTTGGGGGAACAATAGCACCTAAACCTTAAAAAAAAAAAAAAAAAAAAGGGTTTCTCCCATATAAAGATGAAAGTAGCGAATTCTAGGAATGGGGAAAAGACTATGCAAAGCCATTTAGATGAGAGATAAAATGCCAAATTAGAGAATAGCAAGTAGGATAGCTTTGATAGAACATGGCACAAATGAGGGGAAACAAGAAATATGTGGAAAGGTGGAGCCAGGGTATATAGGGCTTTATGACAAATACAGGAGTTTGTATTTTATCAATGACAATAGAAAGCCACTCATGGTTCCCAAAGAAGGAAGTGATGATATCGTCATATCTATACTTTGAAGTAATTATTTTGGCAGCTTTATAAAAGATGGATTGGAGATCACAGATGGGAAGCAGGAAGCTCAGTTAGGAGGCTACTAATTCCAGGTGACAGTTGATGAGGGCCTGAACTAAGATAGTAGTCTTGTGAATGGAGAAAAAGGGATGGATGTGATAGATATGGGAGAAGTACAATTGAAAAGACTTAGCAAATGACAGATTACTGAGAATAAGGAAGAACAAAAAATTGAGAAAACTGAGAAAATACAAGGATCATCCATAGAAATAAGAATTTTGGATAAAGGTTAAGTTTTAGGGGAAAGATTAATTCTTTTTCAGACATTTAGTGTGAGAATCCTACTGGATACTTAGGTGGAGATTTCCAAGAAGATAGATATTGATACAAAATACAAAATTGATACAATAGATATTGACACATCTCATAAAAGAGAGATGAGAGCTGGCTATTGCAGATACCATTAAAGTTGATAAATCATATAGAGTGAAGAATTAATTCATCAATGGAATTATTCTTTTTTCTATTAAAAAACAGGAAAAAAATAACCCTGTTTAGCATTGAAGCTAAAATCTTCCAGGTTTCAGACTAAGTTTTTCTCCATAACAAAATATGATGGTGGTCAATTTTAACTAACAGTGGCAAATGCTCCTATAACAGTGGTGTCAACTCAAACAGAAATAAAACCATTCTATCTTTCATAAGGATCTCTGAGGCCACGGATTAATTTTTTAAAATCACCTATTAACATTATCTATGTTTTACAGTATTTTTATTTATTGTATTAGAGTTGCCAATAACATTTTAATTTGGTTTGGGCAGAATTCAGGAGGGTTGCAGTTTTAATGCAGCCTGAACAGCATGTTAGATACCTCTATCCTATAAAAGTCTTCTATAAAAATGCCTACCAATTGTGGCTATTAATTTGGAAGCATTGGCACAACATAGGGCCCAATATACACAATGATACACATCACCAAATGACTCAGACATCCCATTAAAAAAAAATTCACATTCAAGCAAGGAGAACCAAGAAAACATTGTACACAGCAACAAGAATGTGTGATCATCTATGATAGACTTGATTCTTCTCAGCAATTCAGTGATTCAAGGCAATTCCAATAAACTTTGAATGAAAAACTCCATCTGCATCCAAAGAGAGAACTATGGAGACTGAATATGAATCAATGCATATTATTTTCACTCTCTTTATTTCTGCGGGTTTTTTTCTCATGGTTTTTCCCTTTTGTTCTGATTTTTCTCTCCCAACATAACTCATATGGAAATATATTAAAAAAAAAAAAGAATGTCATGCATAATCTAAAATAAATAAAATAAAAAATTCACATTAAGAGTTTGAAGGATTACAAAATATTTTCCTCACAGCACTGTGAAGTTGTCACCAGGCCATTACTATGTCCCAAGACTTATGTAAAAACCAGATTTACAACAACAACAACAAAACATGCATGTGGAACCCAATGTGTTCACAGCCTTTACAGAACTTTGCATATTTATAACAGTACAACAAAAGGAGGAGGAAAAAAAAAAAAAAAGAAAGGAGTATGGCATGGGAAAGAACAGGTGTAGTAATCCCTCAAAATGGAAGAGCAAGTACTTGGCAAAAGTCACATTCCTTTATCTTAAGAAACCCTAGACTATGAATATAGGAGGGTCCACTTATCTACAAAGGACCCCAGCTGTACAAGCATTTTCCCAGCCTGGCACAGACTAGCTGGCACTCATCTTGCCTCCCAAAAACTCACAGGGAATCTTGCTTGAGTGCAAACAACAAATTATGCCAACTGGGGGTGTGGTGGAGATGGAAATGGGGATGCCTTCATCCTTGATACATGCATATTCTAGGTCCAGTGTTTCTGGGAAATACAGCAACTCAAAAAGATAAGCTCAGGAGATCCCTGATCAATAGAAAGTACAAAAATTGTGAATGAAAAAATACAGGTCTAGAAATGCCAAGTAAATTTTTAAAACATCTAATGGTGGAGTGTCAGGATGCAACCACAGATCTCATAGTCCAATTCCTGTGTTTTTTTTATTCCCACCACATCCCAGCATGGAGCCAACCCTGGGTTCACAAAGACTATGCAAATGGGACTCAAGGAAAAGCTTGCAGTATAAAGCCAGCAAAGGCCTTCATCAAATTACTGCATGTGCATCCCAAAGCATAGTAGGCACTTAATACTTATCAACTCAAGGCTCCTCACCAGAAGGTTGGCACTAATAGGTCCTTTTTTTTTTTTTCTTTTGCTGTAGCAATCAACAAAAGCAATCTAGTACACAGAAAGTTTTGATCCCAGAAGGAAGATACAATAAGCAGATTTTTCAAAATAATGGTAAATACTGGCACTAAGAAGTACCTATGGCTTTGAGAAACTGATTTTCCCCATATTTCACTTATCACTATTGCCTCTAGGACAAAATGCAATCTCCTCTACTTAGCTTTTCAAGTTCACCACAATCCACCTTTCTAGACTTGTTTCTTTGCATTCATACTATATACCAACCAAGCTCAAATATCTGCTATCCCTCAGACACAACAATCCATCGCCCAACTCTCACTTTATAGAGTATACTGCATGCCTCGTTTGTTCTTTCTGTCTTAGAATCCCTACTTTCATTTAAAACTCTTCTCAAGTACCACTTACTTTTACATGAAAGCGTCCCTGATCACCTCAGTTGCTAGTTTTGGGTCCTGCAATTACTTTGTACGCATTTTGTGTTTTTCCCAACAGAATGAAAGCTCACAGTCAAGTCCCTGTTCATTTTTTGTCTTTGTATCACTAGCACTTAGCAGTGCTTAGTCTATCAAAAGGTCCTAATTCAAATGCTTGCTGATTGATCTGTCCCACCTATTTACTGATCTTTATTCCACAGGCTCAGTATGTGACATAGAGAACTTATCTGAAAGAAAAAGGAATGAAAGCAATCTTAGTGAGAGGAAGATATAAAAGGTAGACCTCTAGAGAGCAGCAATGGAGAGTATCCTTGGTTTTTTGTTTGTTTTAAGCCTAGAAGGTCCAACAAGTGTATATTCTTTATGGAAGATTCATGGGAAGACATGGACCAACACCAAACAGAACTATCAAGGCCTCTCGCCTGTCCCCCTCTAATCTAAACCATACAGCTCCCAAATTGATACTCCTAAAGCCCAGATTTAACCATGTCCTTTCCCAGCTCAAAAAGTTCCCGATACTTTTTAAGATAAAAGACAAACTCTTGCTTGGTAAAGTCCTTAAAATCTGGTTTTACTCTCCTCAGAATTTCACACGACCTCCTATCATAAAGTCTAAGATTTCCTATCTTCTGTCACTTGTGTCTTGTCCAAGCTGTTCCCCGGTAGCAGCAAAGTATTTACTCTAAGAATCCCCAGCTCTCTTCAAGGCAACAAGTCCTGGGTTCAAATCCTCCTCCTACACCTACCAGGTCTGTGACCCAGCGTAAATCTCTACTTTCAGGAACCCCTCCGATCTCTAAAACGAAAGGTCGGGTGAATTTCCAATAGCAACGAAATTCAGCTCCAGAAAAACAAGGAAAGCTCTCCAGCTCCAGGGAGATGGTAGGAGTTTAATAAATGCCCTTCGTGTAAATGAAAAGCCCTGCGGGAGGAGGAGTCCCCACAGCATTAAGAGCTTGCTTAAGTGCGCCTATTTGTCCAAGTCAGTGACTTTCACGGAGAATGGATTTTCACAGTACAATTTACAGTAAAATATTACTTATTTTACAAAGTAAAATGAAATAAAGTAAAAAACTGAGCCCTGGAGAGGGGAGCTAGCTCGGCCCGAGCCTCAAAAGCAGCAGTTGCCAGAGGCAGCGCCCGGAAACCGGGATAGCTGAAGGAAGAGCAGGTGTGGGGCCGGACGTGGTGTATTTGGGGCCGCCCTGTCAGAGAGAAGTCGAATTCCCTCTGGCGGCTTCAGGGCGGAGAGGAGGAGGATGTAGAAGACCAGGGATGCTAGGCCTTTTCGGAGGGCCCGAATTAGCCCGCGGACCTCTCCGAGCAGTGCTTCTACACACATAAATAATAGAGAGGATTACGAAGAACACCGAGCGCGCCGCAGCGCACGGTCAGCGTCTACCCCAACAAAAGGCACTCAGAGGGCCCGGAGGCAGGCGCCCCTGCCGGCCCGCTTCCGCGGGGAAAGCCGACGAGGGGCGCGGCCGTTTCCCAGCCGCCGGCTCCCGCTCCCCTTAGACAGAAGAGCGTCCTTTTCGCGGCCCCCGCCCCATCCCCTTCTCCGCTCTCCGCCCCGCGACGCCCGCAAGTCGGGAGCCCACGAGAACGACTCCGCCGCTCCTGGAGTTTCCGCGAGAGCGGCGCCCGCGGGCGCGCTCAGAAAGGCGCGTGCGCCTGCGCCGCTCGTCGGCGCGCCCGCATGACGCTGTTCCTCTTGCGTAATCCCCCAGCGCCCTCCGGCTCCCCGGTACTCCGGCGTTAAACCGTCCCGGCTGCCGCCTCTCCTCTTCTCCGCTTCGTTCTCAAGCGGCGGCCAGGGTCGGAGCTCGCCTCGCGCCTCGCGTTTCGGCCGCCACGTCGGGGCGGCGGAGGCCCGGCGGGAAAGGGGGAGGAGAGCGGCGAGAAAGGCCGCAGAGCGACGGCGGGGACGCGGCGCGGGCTTCGGGATGTCATCAGACGGAGCCGGAAGCGGCGCGTGCACGGAGCGTGAGTGCAATAGCCGGTCCCGCCACCCTGGTCTCGTGCGGGCCGGAAAGGAGGCCGGGCGCCTCTGAGCTCCCTTCTCTTCCGACTTGGAGGCGCTTCCGGTCCTCCCTGTTCGTCCCGTAAAAAAAACTGAGCCCTGGAGAGGGGAGCTAGCTCGGCCCGAGCCTCAAAAGCGGCAGTTGCCAGAGGCAGCGCCCGGAAACCGGGTTAGCTGAAGGAAGAGCAGGTGTGGGGCCGGACGTGGTGTATTTGGGGCCGCCCTGTCAGAGAGAAGTCGAATTCCCTCTGGCGGCTTCAGGGCGGAGAGGAGGAGGATTCAAAGACCGTGCGGTTAAAACTACGCTCAGAGGCAATGGATCCCACCCTAGTGGAGGGTTCAAGGGAAAGTTGGGCACTTTTTAGGAATATTTTTTTTTTTTTGGTTAAAAGTTTTTATTTACAAAGCCTGCGTGGGTCATTTTTCAACACTGCCCCTTGCAAAATCTGTTGCAGCTTTTCCCCTCCTTCCCCCCATCCCCTCCCCTAGATGGCAGGTAGTCCGATACGTTAAATAGGTTAATATATGTTACATCCAATATGTGTATACATTTTTATACACTTATGTTGCTGCACAAAAAACTATCAGATCAAGAAGGAAGGAAAAGAAACAAAGAAAACGATATAGAGAGTGAGAATGCTGTGCTGTGGTCCACACTCATTTCCCACGGTCCTCTCTGGGTGTGGATGGCTCTCTTCATCACTGAACAAGTGGCACTGGTTTGAATCATCTCATTATTAAAGAGAACCATGTCCATCAGAATTGATCATCGTATAGTTTTATTGTTGCCTGGTTCTGCTCGTTTCACTCCGCATCAGTTCGTGTAAGTCTCTCCAGGCCTTTCTGAAGTCATCCTGCTGGTCATTTCTTACAGAACAGTAATATTCCATAATATTCATATACCACAATTTATTCAGCCATTCTCCAACCGATGGGCATCCACTCAGTTTCCAGTTTCTAGCCACTACAGAAAGGGCTGCCACAAACATTCGTGCACATACAGGTCCCTTTCCCTTCTTTAAGATTTCTTTAGGATATAAGCCCAGTAGTAACACTGCTGGATCAAAGGGTGTGCACAGTTTGATAGCTTTTGGAGCATAGTTGAAGGACTTTTTGATCATGTGCCAGTTAGACTATCTGACCAAAAGTCCTATGCATCTGATATTCTTCAGCCCCTTCAGATAGGATCTTGTCACTTGTCATTTGTTCTAGACATTAGCGTTCCACGAGTCTCTTTCAGCAAATGCCACTTGGGCACCTGTGACTATTCCTTTGCTAAGTATCCCAAGAGAAACATGAAGGGGAGCCCAGGAGTAGTGTCATAGTCCTGCAGTTAAGAGTGGAAAGCAATGTGAATGTATAAAAAAAGAGGAAGCCCCCTGGTTAGTTAAAAAATAACTCGTTTTACAGCTCTAGGTTCATAGGATCATCAAATGTTAAAAGTGGGTGGGGAAAATCTAGTTAAACTTCATATGTTTTACAAAGGAGGGAACAGGCTCAGACAAGAGAATTGGTATATGTGAAGTCCAATAGATAAGATGTGGTAAAGCTGGGTTCAGCCCAGATCTTCTCATTCCAAATCTAATGCATTTTTCACGGTTGTGTAAATGAAATGCCCTCTTTATTTCAGGTATAGCACAAGTAGTGTAAACTTGGTAAATCATTTCCCTTTGCCACAATTTCCAGATCTGTAAAAGGAGAGAATTAGACTTACTAATCTCCAAGTTCCATTACAGCAGAGAGAATTTAATCTTAGGAGCTAAAAACACCAGATGTGTATGAAGAGGTCAAATAAGTAACAATAAGGATCATAAAGATAAGGAAAAGAGCATTAGTCTGAGAATCCAAAAGACTTGGTTTTGAGTTCTTGCTTCCCAAATCCCCAGTGTATTATTGTTGACAATTCACCAACACCAAATTTCCCTGAGCTTCAATACCTTCATCTGTAACATGGAAATAATATGCCTGTGTATAAATTGTAGAGCACTAGAATAACTAATATGGAAATGTAAATAAATTGAGGTATAATTACATCATGTGTGGTCATTAAGATTACTTTGTGTAGTTTTTTTTTTTTTTTGTCTCCAAGTTTTACTGCATCCCACCTCTTAATGTTCCCAAGATAAAAATGGTCCCAGAACAAAATGAGAAAATGCCTGGAACCCCTGAAACTCCACTTCTTTCCCTCCATATCTTAAATAATCACCTTCGATTTCACTGATAAGATGTTTTGTTAAATATTGGGGCTACGCTTATATGGAGGCCTGAAAGTGATAATATTTTGGTTTGTTTTCCAGGCTTGATTTACCAAGCTTTCTCTCAAGAAGAGGCCAAAGAACTTGATGTTCAGGTACACTGTTTACTGTAATTTGCTATTTTTTATAAGCAGAAATGTCACTTTATCTGTTAGAGACAGAAACAGGAAAGAAGAGGGTGCTGAGGTTTAAAAATATCTTAGATGCTGTTATAGCTATCTTAGTTTTACTCTCTGTGTTTTCTGTTATACTGTACACACACATGCAGGCATGCATGTGTGTGTGTCTGCTATATTTACCCCAAACCTTTTAAAAATATAAATTCTGTGGGAAGGAGGAAGGGCAGCAAAAAGGGGATAAAGTGGAAAAAGTAAAAAGGAAGAACTGTATATTTCTGTTTTTTCTTCGCATCCATCCTTAGCTTCTGGCCTTTTTTTTTTATTCATTCATTTCAGTCATGTCCAATTCTTCAATATTTGGGATTTTCTTGACAGAGATAAATGGTTTGCCATTTCTTTCTTTAGCTCATTGTACAAATGAAGTAACTGAGGCAAATAGGGTTAAGTGACTCACCCAGAATCCCACAGTTTATGAGTGGATAAGGGTAGATTTGAACTCAGGTCTTCCTGACTCCAGTCCAGGAGATCTGTCTACTGTGCCTTCTAGCTGAAGCAGTTTCTAGCATGGTGCCTTGCATTTAATGAATAATTGTTGGATTGGATTAATAGACTTAACCATAGAAACCATCGTTCAGTAGTCTGTTTTATGCCAACAAATCTTGTTTCCCGTCTATAAGATTTAAATTGGCTAGAGTTGTTTGGTTCTCTGATGTAGTACAGAGTATAAACAAGAAGTAAGGGATACTTACTTGATCATGGCCATTACAAAATTGCCCCTTAAGCCATTGTGTGATCTTGTCACTCTGCCTTTCTGGGTCCTAAAACCTGTTATGTAGAAGGGATTTTTATACCATGTCTTCTAGCATCAAATGGATCTTACCCACTTCCCTTATGCCACATAATATTGGCAATAATGTTTTAAATTTTGAAAACTGAATGCTTCTTCAAAAAGGAACGGTTATAAATGATTTTGTAAAATGTTATAAAAATATTATCTTCTGATAACTCATCAAATTATTAAAGCACTTCCTTTAAAAAATAAGTTGTCATCAAACAATTATATACAAAGACCCATGGTACCACTCTATTAAAGGTGCAAAAAAATATTAGACATGGAACCTATCTGGAGATAGCCTAGTCTATGTAGGCAGACAAGATTTGAACATATCTGAAAAGATAGTATATGTTTCCTGGCCTTACCAGTTATTGTTAGTTGAGTGATATAGGGGTATAAGTGTCATAGAGGTTCTGGAGAAGCAAATAACATTGGAAACTGAAGTTATCAGAATATGCCATGTTGACAATTCCAGCTTGAGGCCATGTGATGAGTAGTTTTTTCAAAGATAAACTCTCTCTTTCAAAAAGGGAGGAGAGCATCAGTCCACAAGTCAGGAGGACCTGAGTTCAAATTTGACCTCAGACACTTAACACTTCCTAGCTGTGTGACCCTGGGCAAGTCACTTAAGAGGAAGGAATGGTGTATAGGAAAGTCCTCCCATTTCCAAAGGTTATTGTAAGAAGTAAAAGATTTTGGAAAATGGTGTTGGGTTTCTCCTTAGTGGTCAACATGCCACTATTTTTTTCTGTACCACACAGTGACCTGACAAATCTTAGCCCTCTTGGAGCAGCCATCTTTAATACCTTTCTCTATTGCCTTAAAATGGACTTTGTTCATCTGGGCAGATTAATGCCCATGCCATGTACCTCAAGACACATGTGCTTGTAATTAAAGAGCCTTTGATTTCATTGGTGTGGGAGTGGGTCTTCCTTCCACCTCTTCTAAGTTTCCAGTTTGGTTGCCAGAACTTAGCCTCAACAACGCCCAAGTGACCCCCCAGGCCACAGGGAAGTGTCAGAGGAGAGAGTATGCCAAGGACAATATACACATAAGAATGTTGTGTATTGTTTCCTGCTGAGGACTAGACAGGATTCTGTCACCATGTTGTCCATAGTTCTTTTATTCAAAAGGAAAACTCAGAAGCAGGTTGGAGGTTAGTGGAACCATTCTCTGTGGCAAAACTTTTCCATGAGGGATATAAGTTGGCAGCTGACTTAAGCCTCTCTTTGACATTTGTGGGTATTAAATACTTGGGCATAGAATAGAAGAGGCCATACTAATCCTCAAATGAGAACAGATTGCAGAAAAGTTTAGATAAATTTGTGTGTGATATATTACCATGTTTTAGAGATTATGTGATATCTGGGGGGAGATGGCCTTTACTAACCAAGGGGACCAGAGAAAGCTGTGTAACAGAAGTGGCATTTGTTGGACTGGAAAGCCTAACCAGGAAATTAGCAAGAAAAGGATGTCCCAGGCACAAAGAATGCCAGGAGCAGTCAGGGAGGCATGAGGGCATGCACTCGCTAAGCAGGGCAAAATGTAGTGCCTGTTCTTGAGGCTCTCACAATATTATGGAAAGTAACTAGCTAAGATTTGAAGAAAGCCAGAAGGCAGAGGCAAGGGGGGAAGAGTTCCATATGTGGGAGACAACTACTGAAAATGCTTGAAGTTCAAAGATGGAGTGTTGTGTGGAGAAGCATGGGAGCCAGTGTCATTCGATCACAAGAATATCTGAAGGGGAATAAGGTAAAAGATTGGAAAGGTAAGGAACCAGGTTGTGAAAGCTTTTAAAAGCCAAACAGAGGATTTTGTATTTAATCCTCAAAATGATAGGCAGACACTGGGGACTTTATAGCGTAAGATAATGATTATGGCTAGACTTAAATTCTAAGAAGATCAGTTTAATAATTGAGTGGAAGATGGATTGGACAAGGAGAGCCTTGAGGCAGAGAGATTAACCAGAAGGTTACTGAAATAGTCTAAGTGTGAAGTCATAAGAATCTGCACCAGGATCGTGAAAGCATAGAAGAAAAGGAGCATATATGATAGATATTGGGAACATATTCTTGACAGGACCTAGCAACAAACTAGATTTGAGGAGTAAGAGAGAAGGAAAAGTCAGTGAGGACATCTAGGTTGCAAATCTGATTTAGAGAGTAGTAGCACCCTCTCCAGTAATAGGGAAGTCAAGAAGAGGAGAGGGTTTTGCTTTGTTCTGTTTTGTACATGGCAAGGATAAAATTCTACAGGACATACAGTATGTGGACTTTTCTTTTTGTTTTGGTTTTATGGGGTGTACATAATACTGGAGGCTGGAAGGATAGGATCTTTCCAAGTTGTAAAAAGTCTTGAATGATTTTCAGAGGAGTTTGAACTTTATTCAGGAGACAGCAGGGGAACTACTAAAGACTTTGGAGCAGAGATCACTTTCTAAGATATGATCAGATCTATGTGTAAGAAATATTATTTTGGCAGCAATTTGAAAAAGAAATTGAAGATAGAGAAGAGGGGATGTAGGAGCCGTCTATTAAGAGATTATTGCATGCAGCAACCAACTGTGGCTTTAGAAAATTACTAGGGGAGCAAAAAGATAAGCTTTAAGTGTGGAATGAGGCATATATTATGTCAGGACCAATTGCTCAACAATACTCCTTGTTAAAAGGAAAGGGTCTATATTGAGGACAAAGTAAAGAGAGAATTATTTGAAAGAGATTTCATAAAAGAAAAATAGACAGCAATTAAACATTGGATAAAAAATTAAAACCCAGTGTTTTGAAAAGTATTGCCATAGTTTATATGCATGTAATGAGGAATATGATAATTGTAGTAAGGTAGTGGCAGTATGAGATGCCATGGAGGTGGAATGAACATAACTTGCTAACTTACTGGCTAAGAGGGGCGTTAAACTGAAAACCATTTTGTCAGGTGCTTAATTAGTCCTTCAGTAATTCCTGTGCAGCTCATTTAATTCTTACTGACTGAGAAAAACAGGAATCCATAAGAAAGAGTCTTCTTTTCCTTTTAAGACACTAAGCAAGTAAAGCAAGGGAAGAAATTCGATTGCACAAACATTTATTAAACATGTGGATTCAAGGTACTGTGGGTACTTAGACTAAAAATTAAAAATATCTTCTTTCAAGGAGGATAATGAGCTTCTTAGGATTGGCATAGAGATACTTGACATATACTCAAACTAAATATAATATGAGTTAGGAAGAAAAAGGGGCAGAAGAAGAGATCAAAGTGTTGAAAAAATATTAGAGAATGCAGAATACTTAAAAGCTAATAGCTAGCATGCTTATCTGGCTCATTGTGACTCTCACAACAAGTAGAAACTGGAGGTATTATTGTTATTACTGTTATCTTTATGTGATACATTTAAATACAGGCATAGAAAAGTCAGGAAAATGAGCCAGTGATTTTAAGAAGGATCATTCCAGACATTCACAGAGAATGGGTATCAGCATTAACAACTGGGATGAAGCTGTCAGGTAGCAGACTCAACTTGGCCCAACTTAAATATTACATCTTGGGGTGCCTCTCTTTCCACACAGCACCAGGAACCCCACAAGGCGGAGGCTTTTTTGAAAGCCTTCCTCAAGCGGAGCATGCCCCGTGTGACAGAAGCCCAACTCCATGACCACCTGGATCGCAAAGCCGTTGTGCTGGAGCACCATCCCCTGAAAAAGCCCAAAGAAAGGAAAAGAAAATCCAAAGGCTTCTCTGCAAAGCAGAGACGAGAGCTGCGCCTCTTTGAAATTAGACCAGAGCAGCAAAGGTGAGAAATCTGCTTCCCACCACACGGAGATGGAAGGCTTGTTTGGGGCTTTGTAACTGGGAAGTCCAGCAGTGGTGAGATGTAGCTTGTTCTTGTTTGTATAATGTGTGGCCACAAGGGGGAACCCTTTCTTTACCAATATTTCTCTGTCTAGCTTTTTTTTTTTTTTTTTAAATCAGCATGGCCTGAAAGAGAAGGGTGCCTATCATTTGGTTCCTACTTGGTTCTAACTGCAAAAATCCGTGTCATGAATGAAACCATCCACTATGGCAACGAACAGTTTGACTTTTTAAGTTTTTACTGTAGGAAAGAGGAATTGATATTTCTTAAAGATTTGAGGTTTTTTGTTGACTTTTAATAACATTAGATACAGTTTTATGGTTAAGGAAGGTACCACCCACAAATGTTGGAACACTTTTAAAAAAAGAATTGTCACAGTGGTGTGGGAGTACATCTTCCTTCCTTTGGCTGATGCTAATTCCTCCTTAGCCATAGTTCTTAGTTTCCCCATCTTATGATTGCTTGTAGCCACTGTTTGTAGAATTGTAGCTAACAGCCTCCCACATTCTAGACTGCAATTTGAGAAATCTGATTTACAAGTGTTATTGGTATAGTGTTGGTGGAAGCTTGTCACAAAAACAGCATGTTTTGAGTAGGGAAAGAAGTTCCTGCCTCCAGTGGTATCATTTGGATGAATACATCTAAGAACTGGAGCCACTATTCATTAGCTCACACTTATATAAGCTTCTCTAGCATTGTACAAAATACAGATCCCCACGAGGTAATTGTCCTGTCTAACAGATGAGACCAAAGGTCAAAAAAATCAAAGTGATGTGACCATAGTCAACAACTATTTACTATCAGAAACCACACTACACCTTTGGCCTTCTGACTCCAGATTCAGTGCTCTTTCTTTTATATAACACTGTTCATGAAAAGTGCATGCCTCCTCAGCTACAGACTTGTCTAGAATGTCACTTAGTATAGAAAAGGGCCTACCTAGTATTTGAAAATCAATTCTCACATGAACAGTTTTGTGTCAAAAGAATCTTTATCATCAAAGTCAAAATTGCTTAAAGGCAGTAATCAAAAGCTTTCTGAATGAAGAACTGAATTGTTGATAATGCTTGGGAAATAGAGCACCAAAGAGTCATTTCCCCTAGTCTTATGCATTCACACTCAGCCATCACCTCCCAAGCAAGATAAATGCTTTTGTTTCAGTCCTTTGGTTGTATATCTTCCTGTTGGTATTGCTTAAAATGAAGGTATTTCATTAAATTGAACAGGAATTATAAGTTGCCACTCTCCAATAATTCAGAAAATATAATTCCTTGGTTTTTTTGTTTTTTTTTTTTTTTTTAATGTATTTTACAAACCTTGAAACTCCCCAGTACTGCTGTATTTTCACAAACCTTGAACATAGTAATCTTCGGTTCATTTTGCTTAACCTCTTTGACCTGTTTCTGAATTTATTTTAGATACAGCCTGTTTCTCCCTCTGCATAATCTCTGGAAACAGTATATCCGGGACTTGTGCAATGGTCTCAAGCCAGACACGTAAGTTAAATTTCTTCTGCTCCAAATTCTAGCACTTATTGAACCTGGAAATGTAACATCAAGAACCAGCCTTGTGGTTCTCTCACTGTATCAGTTTGAAATTGTGTGTATGTGGTTGATTCTTTCAGAACTCTGAGTTTGGAGTATAATGTAGTTAAATCTTTTGTCTTATAGGCAACCACAGATGATTCAAGCCAAGTTGTTAAAAGCAGATCTTCATGGTGCTATTATTACAGGTATATTAGATGAATTATATCTGATATTATTATGCTTACATTCTTAATAAATGTCCATAAGGTTTCAAATCAATGTGCCATGCATTGTGCTGGGGTTGCAATATAAGTAAAAATAGTTCTAATGAGGTTCTTATTTTACATGTTCTTAATTTAGAACTAGAGTCATTCTCTTTTACTTGCTTTAAGAATTACATTTCCTTTCCTTTGAAATTCCATGGAACTCTCCAAGATCATTCTCTCATCACTAGCAGTAGAATTTGTTGAGGACTCTGGGACTAAAACATGAGGTACATTACATTTCTCTTCCAGGATAACAATAACAAAAATAAGTTATTAGCCAAAATGGTTAATTGGCACTTCTTTTGGAGTAAGGATGATACTTCCTCTCTTTCCCCTTTGCCCAGAAGCAACATTTTGAAAATCAAAATTGCCTGAGGAGCCTCAAGCTATGAGTTTTTTGGAGGGATAATTGGACCTATGATTGGTCATGATATACTAATCACATAGATGGAAAGTTATCAGCTTAATTTGTTTATTTGTTTGTTTCACTTATTTATTAATCATTTACTCAGCTTGCATATACTGAGAACCTACCATGTCTATGGCCCTATGCTAGTTATTGGACAGGGTACAAAAAAAGTTAAGACACAAAGACTCAGCCCCTGTCATTGTACAACTGATAATTGTAAGGTGACAATGTGGGGATGGGTTGGTAAGTCTCATATATAATGTAATATGTGCATAGAATTAATACAAAAGAGAATGTGATCAGCATTATAAGAGAGCTATAAAATGTTCAGAATGCTCAGGAAGTTGGAGGCACCAAAGAATGGTCACATTTGAATTGACCTTAAAGAATGAAAGGATTTCAGTAAGTAGAGATGAAGAAGAGAAGGAGGAGTATTATTAAAGTGGAAAAATTCAAGATGTGTTTTGAGGGAACGGTAAATAGTCCATTTTGGATGAGGAATATGTATAGGAAAAAAGTGGGAGATGGTCTACAATAGGAAATTGATTACAACTGGTATATTGGAAGATGTTAGTAGAAGGATACTTGGTAGGTAGTATATTCAAATTCTATATATAATTAACTGCCTTTTAATAGACTTCTTCCATATATTACCCATGTAGAAAAATGATTCTCTTCTTTCATTCTGTAGGGCTATGAGACCTGTTGATACTGTCTAATATTAGTCATATTTATGAACATTCAGCTCTAAAAGTATACTTAGTGATTAATTGGCCACCCCTTTGTTGGTGCTTCACACTAAAATAATAACTTATATCTATATAGCCTTTTATATATTGTCTAAAGTACTTTCACCTCCCATATCTCAAGCAGAAGTTACCACTTCTGCCACCATAGAAAGTACATTCCTGGTAGACACGAAAGGCAGTGGAATGAACACAAAACAGGAACTGAGAAACCTGGGGTCTTGCCCCAGCCCTGCCACATCCAGTTATATTTAACTGGACAAGTGGTCTCTTGTGCTCAATCCTCGGTTTCTTCATTTGTAAGAAGCGAGGGAGATAAAAATGTTTGGAGGAAGAGAAAGATTGGTCTGATTAATTGTGAGTGGTCCTATCAACTCTGATCTTTGACATGTGAAATCTGAGCAGCCATAGAAACCATCACCATGATCTCTGTTTTGCTCTTCAGTCACAAAATCTAAATGCCCCTCCTATGTTGGCATTACGGGGATTCTTCTTCAGGAAATGAAGCATATCTTCAAAATCATCACCAAAGATGACAAATTAAAAGGTATGTGGCCGCTTCCCTGCAGGCATTGGACCATTGAGGGCCACACTTTCAGTAAGCAGGTGACTGCTGTGCTGGCCACAGGATGAATTTGGGTAGTCCATCTGTCCGATTCTGTAAAACCTGCTTTGCAGAACTCTCAGGCACAGGCAGAGGGTTAACCCAGCTTCAGAAACTGGCTCCCTTGTAACTCCCACAGTCTTCCCCAAATGGGCTGGTAACTGCAAGTGTGGGTTACTAGGGTTGCCAAACCAACAGAAAAGGCTGTCTACCAGTGGGAAGGATTTGCTATTAGTACCTTTTTGCATCAGAAGGACAGTTTATCCTTTTGCCTTTTCCTGGATGCCAAGTAGAGACTTTGGCATTCTTAGCAGGCTCCTTTTAAAATGCTGAGACTTAGGAAAAGGAAAGAGAAGAATAAAGAAGTAAAGAGTTGTCCTGATTGGTAAATAACACTAGCAGAGAAAGAACTGGATTTTCACTAATGGGATAATAAGTGAGAAACAGCATGGAGGGGTGATGGGTAAGGGAAAGGAATAAATATTTCTATAATTTTTTCTATGTGCCAAGCCAAGGAGCTAGAAAATGGGGTGAAATTTTTTTTTGGCTCTGTTAGTGACTTGCTGTCCAACTTTTGACAAGTTCTGTCTCTGTTCCCTGTCTGAAAGAGATTGTACCCATTATTTTCCTGTTTCTTTAGGGCCCCCCCCCAAAAAAAAATTAAGAATATATAGCAGTGTCTTCCAAAAGAATTTTCAAATAGAAACAAAATACTGTTTTGCTATTTTAAAACAAAAATGCATGTGGTTAAGGAATAAAAGATTGTCAAGGAAGGATCACAGTCCTTTTTGACTAACTTAAAATTCATTTGGCTCCACTTAGCCAAAGATGATAGAGGAAGAAAATAACTATTTCCAGTAAAACTGCCTATTCTCAGCCTCCTCCTCCATATACCTCTTATTTCAGTATGCTAGTACATGGTCAATAAATATTTGTTGGAACAAAAATCAATACCTGTTGATAGAGCATGTATTTACTTTTGATTAAAAAGTGGTTAAACTTTATAGTAAATAAATGAATGAATGAATGAATGAATAAATGGAGAGTTGTTGTTCCTTCCTGTATTTTTGGACATCTCTGCCTCCAAAAGCAGCATTCTTAGTTCAAGAACAATATTTTTCAAGCTTGAGAAATTGGGAGGAAGAAAAGAATAAGAAATAAGAAAGTGTTCTTAAAAGTTGCCATATTGTGGCCTACTTACCCATAGACTCAAAGCTTTCAGAACCTTAGAATTCTGTTCATTAATTCAAAGGTACATTCATTTAATTGTTTAGTTGTTGAGTTATTTATTTTGTTTTTGGTATTCTGACTCATAGGTTAACTTTTCTCCTAATTAAATAACCGGGAAAGATGATATGATATAACATGTAGATAATTTCCTTCATAAGAATCAAGCCAAGGTGAAATTTGAGGTTGTTTTACTAATATCTTCTCTAGAAAACATATCATAGGCAGCTCTTTCCCCAGGGCAGTATTTTGAGTCTGATCCCAGTGCTTTTTGATTGTGAAAATTAGGTGTGACTCCAGTCACATTGTCTGATATCTTTGTTAAAAATTAGTCTTGTTGCAAAAAGACTTTCCCATACATTCTGTAGACATCATCACTACCAGAAATCAGATTTATTTAACTTTTTCCTCATTTATAATATTGCCTAAATGAGTGCCAGAATTTCTTGTCACTTATTCTTTTTTTTCCTTCTTTTTTAGTTATTCCCAAGTTAAACTGTGTATTTACTGTAGAGATCGATGGCTTCATTTCCTATATTTATGGGAGCAAGTTTCAACTTCGATCAAGTGAGCGTTCTGCAAAGAAGTTCAAAGCAAAAGGAACAATTGACCTATGAACTCGTGGCTATTTAAGAAAATATCAGAACAGTGTGAAGGAGGCAGGAAACCCACACTGGCAGCTGACTCATGTTTGGTGCCTTGCTCTTAAAAAAAATTACTGCCAGGCCAGTGAGTAGTTCATTTTCAGCTCATTTCACCGGTTCAATTGTTAATTGTCTTTTCTTTCTGTTTTGTTTGAAATTTTGCATGTGGTCTGCCTGCTTCTTTGGTTAAACCAGGGCTTCTTAAACTTTTTGCACTCATAACCTCTTTTTACCTGAGAAATTTTTACATAACTTGGATGTATAGGTCTATAAAATAGGTATACAAATCACACATTTACTGATAATAAACTATAATTTCACAACCTCCACATTCAGTTATAAACCTAAAATGGGGTTGTGAACCACAGTTCAAGAAGCTGAGGGTTAAGCAGATGATTTTATTGTTGCATTATTTTCTAGTGACATTGCTGAGTCCATTCAAGTCTGTTGCAGACCCCATCTCCCACCCTCATCCCCAACCCCCAGTAGCAATCTCAGGAAAAAGATGCTACAAAATCACTGGCTCTTAATCTTGCAAATCATAGTTATAGTGGATTAAGTATTTGGGACCCTACATATTGAGATCTGTATCATCTAGTCTTTATACCTCGGTAGCAGACCAAAATGTACTATTTTCCAGTGCCAAGTCTGCAGAGAATTATTATCAAAGAAAAGCCAAGGCCCCTGGGAGGAAAGAGAGGATTGTGGGGCTCATTCTCAGATCCACAAATTTTATAACCCTCTACTTCCCAGAAACTTGCCTGAGATATCCTTTGAAACTGTTTCAGAAAATTGTATCTGTAATAACTTTGAAATCTGAATAAGAAAATGAATTTGTATTATTTATGCAATATACAGATTATATTTTAAAATAAGCTGCTTTGTACCTTGATGTTTAAATGTGGAGGTTTTACTTTTTTGTTGATTCTAATGCACTAGGCCAGTATTGTCTGTGCTAAAAGCAAGTGAAGTTCTCTGAGGTTATCTCACTGCTAGGCAGGGAGAAGGTGGGGGAGGGAGAGGGGAGAGAGGGAGTTGTCCTGAAACGATTTCAGTTATATTAGTGGGAAGTCCTGAGGAGTATCAGTACCTTTCCTCAGTGTCTTTCCTTTGGCAGACAAGCTATGTGCCACAGGTCATCCTGAGCATCCTCTCTCTCCCTTCACCCCCAGAAACTAGAAACAGAGCTTTTTAGTGCCCCTTATTACAGACAGTCCCCATGAAGGAGCCAAGAACATTGCACACAAGGTGGGTGAATATTGATTCAGAGCAGTTGGTGGGCTTCTGACAGAGAACCAGAACGCCGTGACCTGGGACATGCCCCAGACTAACTATTTATTCTGTCATGTGACCTTGGGTGCCGTGACCCTATGTAGCTTGATAAGATGTCTCCCTTATTCCGAGTTTCATTAGCATTATTTGACTGTTCTGCCTTACTTGTAAGCTATAATCATAACTACCTGCTTTCTTGATGGGGAAATAAATCTTTCTCTTAGTTATTAAAGTGTTTTTTGTTCTGTTTTAACTGGCTAAAAGTGCCACATTCATAACTGAGTATCGTTAATTCTTAATAGGTGCTATAACTTTCTTTCCTAAACCATCCTGTTCTTTCCAGCCAGCACTCATTGTAAAAGGCTTCTAATGTTGTATAAATATACAGTTGCTTTCCAGAAAAGTTGTTGGTGCCACTTGCCATGTAAAATCTGTTTTTCATTTGGCATTGACTCAAGTTTCAGTGTGAGTTGCTTGCTACTTAAATCACAAACTTCCTGTCCTCTCCTCCCTCCTCCCTTATCCACAGTTAAGGGGACTTGGAGAGATTATTCTGCGTTGGAGAAGGTTCTGGGTACTCCTGTGTCTGGGAGGCAATTGGTTAGTGCTCGTATTCCCATTTCAGAGCTAGAAAAAGTGAGGCATCCTTCATGTAGACACAGCATTGTCCAATCCATACCAGTAGCCAACTACAAGCAAAGTGGTTAATGATCCAGGGCCCTGTCGCCCTGTCTGCCCAAAGTAGACCAGAGAACTGGGGATTTGGAGAGGCAAGGTGAACAGTACTGTGGTGATGTTCTAGCCTATGAGTGGCTAATGGGAAATTGGTTGCAACTTTTTTTTTTTTTTTTTTTTGCAGGGGTTTGAGGGTAAAGGAGAGGGAATGGAAAAAGGTGGAGTGGCAGCATAATGGGAGTTACCTTTTAAAGCCTAATAGTTACTCAAGAATAAAATTCACCACAGAAAGTCACTAATAGTCACTAGACAGTGGGGCCAGCAGACTGTAAGTACCTTCAGCCAACTGGGAAAGGTGAGACTATTTACTGATTCAGATACTAGGGACCTGCAGGGCAAAGATGCATAGAGATAGTCACAGCACCAGTGGTGTGATTGACTGCAGGGATATAGGTGACAAGTTAGGATTTTACTAGTGAGGAGGAAGGAATGTTCAATCAGTGCATGCACCCAAACTATCTGAGTCAAGGGGAAAGAAGTTGGCCTTCCACAACTGGTAGGCAAAAAACTAGTTGGTCAAAAAAATTAAAAATTAAAAAAAAAAAAAAAAAACTAGTTGGTCAAATTCAGGAACCTTCTTTTCTCCCCCTCTTCGATATCCCAGGCTCAAGTCAAGATTCACCTCCAAACAGCTTCTCTCTCCCTTTTTCACCTGCTCAGTACCATATGTATTGTATGTTATTGAATACTTTCCGTTGGTGTCTAACTTAGATGAATGGTGCTTAAGGGATAGTTTTCTCAGGCCCTGAGAAGTACCTTTTATTTCATTTGTTTTTCTCCCTGGGGTACCTTGCACCAAGTGGAGCACGTACTCAAGATACTGACTTAACTGCTCATTAGTTGCTCTAAACTCTGCAGGTCCCCAGCAGTTCTTCCTATTATACTTAATCCCAAAATGCTTTTGTTATTTTCTGGCACCTGGTTTTGAACCTCCCTATACCTGCTCAGAGCCATCATCATCATAATAGCCTGGATTTGTACACCACCTTTGAGTTTACAAAGGGCTTGCTAAGCATTTGATCCTCACAACAGATGGGAGTGTAAGGAGTCAGAAAGGACTTCCAAGGTCACCTGCTATAACCAGGACCTGACTTGGAATATCCTAACCCCTTAGAGGATTCCTCTCTTAAAAGGTATTATATAGAAGTATATGTGTGTGTGTGTACATACTGAAAACCATACATTACTACCATGGCTTAGCTCAGGTAATATTCCTTTTTGGTTCGTTTTTTTGTTGTTGTTGTTGTTTTTATAAGCAACTGGATTAAGTGACTTTGCCCTGGGTCACTTGGCTAGTAACTATCAAGTGTTTGAGGCCAGATTTTAACTCGGGTCCTTCTGACTCCAGGGCTAGTGCTCTATCCACTGTGCTATCCAGTTGTTCCTAGCTAGTTTTAATAATGTTTGGGTTTGGAAGAGAAGAAATAAATGTATAGCAGAAAAGATCTACTTCTAGATTTACTTACCTGAAAGTGTGAATTTTACAAAGGAGACTATCAGTTTATTAAGAAAGTTAGTCCTGATCCTTTCTCAACTTCCAAACTGCTCAAGGCCATTGATGAGAATTTTTTTTTTTAATAAAAAGTAAAACAAATGGAGGAAATGAAGACATATAATAATTGCCCATTTTATACAGAACCAGAGGGCTCATGCCTTGCTCAAAAATTAGTAAGGGAAAAAGCTTAGTTTAGGAGCCAGGCTTTGTCTTCAAGTCATTGTGCCTTTTGATTGCACTTAGGGGTGAAAAGCCTATTGAACTTAATGATAGCTGGTTGTTCAAAAAACGAATTTAAGTTCAACTTTAAATTTAACTTTCAATAATGAAACATTATCCTCTAAGAAATGATTCTAAGAAAGTTGGCTAACCCCCATTGGTTTCACAGGATTCATTGAGCACCTGTCATGTAGGGAATGCATAAAAAGTATAAGGCATAATATCCCTGCTTTTAACTTGGCTCTCAGTCTAATCAGAAAGACAAGGCAAACGAATGGATCAAACTATTAGTAAATAATACAAGACAATCTATAATCAGGTTGTGATTATACAGTAACAGACAGTAAGGTACTCTGGGAGTTCAAAATGAGAGAACCATTTAGTGTGATTAGGATGATAGGATCAGGAAAAGCTCCCTGGAAGAGGTGGGATTTGATGGACTCCTTAATGGAAGAGGAGAATTTGTGTAGAAGAAAAAGTATTCCTCACACCAAGGGAACAGATTGAATAAAAGTGTATGAAAATTAGTTCAGTATGTCCTTGGGGACAGTAAGGAGAGTGGTTTTGAAGTTGGTGATGTTGATGTAGTAGAGTCAAAGTCCCAGTATAATATAATCATTGGAGATCTGTTCCTCCATGATTTATGGTTAAATAGTAAAAATCTCCTCTGAGTTGGTCCATTTATCGTGTTCAGGGGGTTTTTCTTGGTTTATTTTACTCTGAGAAAAAATTTGGGAAGACCTCCTGATAGAGGGCCCCTGAAAGTCAGGAGTTTCAAATTTTACCCAAGCCAGAAACCAGATGATTTGGAACAATCTTTGACACCTTCTAGAAAAGTTGACCAGTGACTTTATTCTCTCCAAAATTCCAAAGAGTAAACAGGAGAAGATTCAGAATACTATAAATCATGGTAAAAAGCTTTCTTTCTGGACAGCGGCTTTGATTTTAATTTAGTTTGCATTCCTTAACTATAATGCCTAATTAAGACATCTGTTAAAAGTCTATAATATTAATTTAATAGGGGGATTCTAATAGAACTTTATTGGAATTGTCCATTTAATTAACCTCATGGGCCTTTAATGGATGTCTTAAATAGACATCATTAACGAGAGTGCTAGACAAATGAAAATTAGACTCAATAACATTCTTGGCAGTTTTTCTTGGGCTGTGAAGGACACATACTACCAAGTATATGGATGTACAAGGTATATCTACTTAACCACAAACAGATACATAATATTTGAGCCAATTAGTCCAGAGTTTAGTGCCCAGTGTGACTGAATCCAGTGTCATGGCATCAAACCTTACCATCCAGGTAGCTCTTCACAGCAAGATTCTGCCCCATTGCTGACCTTTTTACAGATACTGAGGGAGTGTGGATGGCTTAGTTTGAGCTAACTCACCTCCTGGAAAAACAACTCAGATTTCCAGTTGTTCCTTGTACACAAAGTGAAGCATTTTGTCCCAAAAGTATAAACACATTCACGTGAAACACCATGACTTTCCCCTGCCTTCTCTCCCATCCCCCAGTTAGGAACCATTTTCTTGTCTTCAGTGACTGCATCCTGGAACTATGTTGTAGAGAGAACGGTCTACCTGGAATTGGGGGGCTTGGATTTGAGTCTTGGCACTGTGAGAATCTGGGAGATAAGCAGATCATTAATCCCTGACCCTCAGTTTCACCATCTTTTATTGATGATATAGATGAGGACACTGCACTGATTTTTTAAACTCCTTTTGAGCTCTAAATTCTGCATAATCATTTTGTATGTGTAAGATAAAGCCACATTGTCAGAGTGAAGCCAGAACTACCTGGAGACTTGAGGACATCAAGTTACAGTCTTGTAGGTTCTAAGTTTCTTAAGAGCAAAATAATGTCTTCTTTTTCTCTGTTTTTGAAGTACTTCACACACAGTAGATACAAAATAGACTTGGTGAATGGATAATAAAAATCCAGTTATCAATGGAATAGAACCTATATGTTGTCACAAATAAAGCTCACAACAACTTCACTTCACTCTGAGCTCATTCTCATCTCATAAAGTGAGGGAGAAGAATCTCTAAGGTCTCTGCATTAATATTTTATTATGCTTTAATGGGGACCTATGTATCCAGGACTTCAGCCCATCCCACCTTTTGTTATTTCTTGGGGATGAATACTCTGCCCCTTGACATTGCTTCCTGGGGATCAGCCCATCTGGCTCAGCAATAGGTGTTCCATTCTTGGCCATTTTAGAATTAGAGCACTCCATTCACATCTACAAGAATCCCAAAGTCCAAAAAAGTATTTGTCAGCCACTTGATGTGTGCTAGGCTCCATGCTGAGCATTGGGGGTAGGGTGAGAGATTGATGAGAAAAATAAGATGAAGTCTCTTTCCTCAAGGAGCTTAGTCTAACAGGGACCCCCTGGCCTATGTAAGGATGATTGTATAGGTCAGAAGATATCCTCCGAATGACACCAAGTGCTGTGTGAGTGAAGGGAATCAAAGAAAGCTTTAAAAGAAGCAGCATTTCAGCGGGGCCCTGAAGCTCAAGGTTGGGTGAGATGTCGGCAGGAAGTGAGGGGGAACAGTGGATACAGCAGTGGGCCTGGAGTCAGGAAGATCTGAATTCAAATCGTCAGATAATTATTAGCTGGGTAATCCTGGGCAAGTCTCTTAGCTTTTGTTTGCCTCGATTTCCTCATCTGTAAAATGGGGATGATAACACTCCCAGGGGTGTCATGAAAATCAAATGCAAAGTGCCTGGCTTGTTAAGTCATTTTCAGTTGTGTCCAACATTCCATGATCCCTTTGGGGATTTTCTTGGCAGGAATATTTGAGTGGTTTGCTCTTGCCTTCTCCAATTTACTTCACAGATGAGGAAACTGAGGCAGACAAGATTAAAGATGGTGACTAAGTAAGTCACTATTAAGTGTCCTAGGCTACATTTGAACTCAGCTCTTCTTGACTCCTGGCCCAGCATTCTGTTCTCTGAGTCAATTAGCTGGCTGTAGCACATAGTAGCTGCTATATAAATGCTTTTATCACCATCATCATCATCATCATCATTATTATTAAGACATGTAGAGGGAGGGTGATATATGTAAATGGGGACTGCACAGAGAATGAATAGCAAGTGGTCTGATTTGCCAAGAGAAAAGAATATATGAAGGAGATAATAAAGGAGAAAAGCAGGAATGGTCAGGCCTAGATAGCAGCCGCTATCAGGAAGAGAAGTCATACTTCTGCTCCCCACTCGTGTTCCCTAGGACAAGTCACATAACCTCCCTAGGCAGGTTTCTCCTGCCAAATGAGAATGCTGGACCTGGTTACCCCAAGGGCCCTTCCAGGACTAGCTCAGGGTTCCTATAACATCTCTCCAGGCAGCAAAGAACCACCGAAGGTTTTGGAGCAAGGATGGCATGATCGGAGCAATGCGTTAGGAAGAATCCTCTGGCAGTTTGCAGGCCGGCTTGGAGATGATGCACAACAGCCGGCTGTGTTGAACAGCCAGGAGCCTTTGCTTGCTAAACAACGGTGCAAACATTCTGCTTATTTACGCTCTGCTGGTCTACTTTTCTTTGAGGAACAACGACAAACACCTTGTATTTATCTGGCACCTCTCTATTGAGGAGCTAAAAGCCCTGCCCAAGTATTCCCTAATTAAACCCCAACCACAGGGCCCAGAAAAACAGGTGGGCAGCAGGTGTGCTTTTGTGCACTTGCTGGGTGACTGACCTTGCCTATTAGTGTCAGAGATGGGGGATGTGGGCCCTGACCTCCAGAAGCAAACAGGCTAGGGCAATGGTTCCCAAGTATTTGCATTCTGATTCTGACACATTATTACAGAATGTTTTCATTAACTTAGATTACCTAGAACAAAACTAAATTAAATAATTTTTTAAAAACAATTTTGTTATATTCAAGTATAAGGAACTCCACTAAGATAACAAAGTATTATTGGGTAGAGGTCTTACAAAGGTCTACTTTATGAACACGTGAGAATGGTTTGTTCTTTCAAAATTGTTTGAAATAGATCTTCTTAGGTACCTGAAACCAGTTCAGTCTCAAATTTCTCCCATAAGATCTTGTTCAATAATATTAATTCGTTTTGAAGACCTTTTCTTCATAGATATGTACAAAGATCAATTCTAGGTCAGCCCTTGTCAAAATCTTTACATATTCCAAGGTGGCCAATGAGGAGTTCAAATTAATAAGGTTTTTCTGAATTCACAGTTTATGATTGCTCCACTTCATTCAATTTAATAACTTTGGCTGCACCATAGGTCACCTTGAGCCAGAATCCTACACTAATTATGAACAAAGATTTCCGGGCAACATGGAGCACTCCTAAAACATAAGGCTCCATCTTCACAGATCTGGGCTCAGCTTCCATATGACTCTTCTCAGCCTCTGGCAACTAGGATCCCAAGTCCCCTAAGAGAGCCATGAAGCTGGTTAGTGACCTGCTCAAGGAAGAGAAGGAAGGTATTCAGGGTTACGGAGGAGGGGGAGGGAACCTGATGAGATTTTGTAAGAAAAGAGAGTGGTAAGATTGAGAAGAGAAAGAAGAAGGGACCTTTCTAGAGTGAGGAGGATTCAACTGAGAAATAAGGTAATGCAGTGGATGGAGTACCTGGCCTGAAGTCAGGAAGACCTGAGTTCAAATTCAGCCTCAGATATTTATTAGCCATGTGACCCTGAGCAAGAAACTAAATCCTGTTTGCCTCAGTTTCCTCGTGTTAAATGGGCTGGAGATTGAAAGGGCGAACCACTCCAGTGCCTTTGCCAAGAAACTCCAAATGGGGTCAAGAGGCGTTGGACATGATTAAACAAAAAAAAAAGGGAAAAATAGGAGGGCTACCCAGGGACATCAGGACATTGTGCCAGGTCTGGAGACCCTAGTCCTAATCCTAGCTTCATCACTGATTCACTTTAAAAAGTCCTTTAAGGCCTTTGGGCCTCACAGGGACATAGATTTAGAGCTGTAATCTGAAGCACAGAGAATTACCATACCCACAGTCATCCAGGAGGCTCCTCCTGACAAATGCACCCCTCTTTCCACTGCCCCACAAACTTAGCAAAGGCTTTTAGGTGTCATCCTCAAGTCCTTTCTCTTAGCGCTCCCATCCTTGGATAGCCAAGGCTTGTCCATTACACCTGTGGCCATCTCTTGCTCACTCCCCTCCATTGCTGCCTCCTTGGGGCAGTCCCTGCAGGTGAGTGCCCAGCACAACCAAGCCAGCCTGTCCTTCCCAGTGATCTGCCTAACCCTATCACTACCCCATTTTGCGCTCCAGGCCAGAATCAAATGCACGCTTCTCTGGCCCCCACCTTTCCTGTGTTCTTATGCCTCTTCCTGCTTCCCCACACCCCCACACACTCTCAAGCCTCCTTACAGCTCCTTGAACGATTCACTTCCATCTCAAGACTCCAGACATTCCCACCCAGCTGTCCCCCATGCCTGGAACTTGCTCCCTTTTCATCTCCATCCCCTGGTTTCCTTCAATTCCCAGCTGAAGTCCCATCTTCTGTTGGAAACCTTGGCGGGGGGAAAGGGGAATACAAGTTTATTACTTGTCATAGTTGTGATAGATTAGTCATAGGTGATAAATTACTGCTCAGAATCTTAATTTAAATAAGATATAAGAAAAAAGGAAACATAATAATTAATAAAGGCACCAGGAAGATGGCCACTCCTCCTAATGCTTCCTGAGATTTATCAGATACCTAGGAGTACATTTCAAAGTTTTCAATAAACAAATTTACGGTCCTTATGTATACATATATTGTATTTAACTTATACTTTAATATATTTTACATGTATTGGTCAACCTGCCATCTGGGGGAGGGGGTGGGAGGAAGGAGGGGAAAAGTTGGAACAAAAAGTTTTGCAGTTGTCAATGATGAAAAATTACCCATGCATATAACTTGTAAATAAAAAGCTATAATAAAAAAAATTTTTTTACAGTCATAGCTAAGACTTACTGGAATTCTTCACTAGGATTCCCTACATGTGGATAGCCATTTTAATAATAAAATTCTCCTTCACATAGGAATGTATATTTATATGTATGTATATGTATGTCCATATGCATATGCACTCCTAATTTGCATGTATCCAACCTATGCATTTTTCCCATCTTGCATATTCTCAACCTTGATTATTATCTATAATCTTCCTTTCTGTCCTGACTAGTTCCTTTACAAGCATACACTACCTGAGCTCAACTGTGCTGTCAGAGCCCAGCAACTCTCAGTGACTTCCTGTCCCATTCATACCCACAGCTATTCAAAATCATGTCCCCTCACCGCATCTCTCTCAGCTTCAGCCGATGACTTTTTCCCCTTTCCCCATCTTTTTTTCTTTTTTATTCCTATTTTGGGAAGAGGAGGAGACCCTTCTCCTAGCCAAAGCCATCACCACCCCACTTTTGCTGCACCATTTTCTTTACACATCCCTTCCCAACCTCCAGTCTTCACTTCTTTACTGGCTCCTTCACCTCGGCCTCCTTTTGCACACCTCTTCCTAAGCCCCTATTAAACATTTTTTTAAAAATCCTTCACCTCAGTTACTTTACCGTTGTCTTCTCTCTTGCTTCCTCTTTGTTGCTAAACTTTCGAAAAGAAGCACTCTCCACTTTCTCACTTCACAGCCTCCCTCCCATTCTGACTTGTTTTCAGTACACTAAAAATCATAACTAGCATTCGTATAGCACTTTAAGGTTTACAGAGCACTTCACAAATATCCCATTTGGCAGGTACTATTATTATCACTATTTAACAGATGAGCAAACTGAGATATCCAGCGGTTAAGTTTAAGCAGAATTGCACAGGGTCACATAGCTAGTAAATATCAGAGACCATATTTAAACACAGGTCTTCCTGATGCCAAGTTCAACATTTTTAATTTAAATTATCTCTTCTCACTCCTCTGAGATGTCCACCTGTGGCTCTTTGGACCCTATGCTCTGATTTCGGTGGAGACCTACCCACTTGCCCATCTCTCATTTGCCCTCTACTTCCTGCACAGCCTGATTTTTGCCATCAGCTTTGCCATCAGCTTCATATGTCTCCCCAAGTCACCTATGACCTCCAAATTACCAAATTTAACAGTGACCACCCTCTGCCTCAGTTCCCACTATCTTCTGGTTATCCTCTTTCTCTTGTTCTCTTTTTGAGCTCTTAGACCTGTCATCTTGTGACATCTATTGTTCAGTTCCCTCATCCATAAAGTGGAGATGTAAATACCTGTCCTATTTATCCCCAGCATGAGATTCAAAGTGTTCTAGCAAACCAAAGACCTACTTAAATGCAAGAGAAAATTATTGTATTAATGTCTAATATTCATATAGAAATCTTAACTTTTCAAAATACTTTTCCATCTCAGTTAACTTCATAATTGGGAAGAAATGAGGCTAAGGTTAATTATCTTCATCTGACAACAGCGGAAACAGAGAGAAGACACAAATTAGTACCCTAATCAGGACTGGAATCTAGGTATCTTGCTTTTACCCATTGAAGCTTGGGAAGGGTTTTCATCACCCCTTGCCCCTCCCTATATTTGAAAGCCTTCCTACAAAAGCAGAAGAAAATCCCTCAAATCCAAGCTTGCCTTGGCTAATTGCTGGGGAAGGTACAGGCCACCCCTTCACACCCTGGCATGTGGATGGTTATTTGCAAGTGAGGGCTGGGGCCATTTCTTGGTTCTTGGGTGGCGGAGGTGTTTGCTACAGAATTTAAAGGCTGTAATAACTATTGAACACCCTATTATCTGGCTGCCTAATTAATGTAAATGATAGTTATACCACGCTCACCGAGGATTATGTTACTCAGAGGAAAATCTGCTAACAGCCACGAGACTGTTCTAGTCGCTTTTATGGAAGCAGGCACATTATGGCTTCATGGAGTAAAAGGTAAGTCATCGTCCTAAATAATGAAGACAGAAGGTTTAATGAGGCCCATAAAGAAAGCCAGGCTATGGGCTTTTATTCCCCAAATTAGTTTGACTGCAGGAGTGGGGTAATGAGAAGGAAGGGGCCTAGGGGCCAGTGTGTTTGGGTTCAGGTCTCCAGGGTGTTTCATTTTCTCCAGGAAACTCCAATGTGGAAAAAGTTACAAGTGCCTTGTCGTGGGAGCAAAGGAGAAAGGAGACCCTTTATTTCTCAGGGTGAACCCAGCTCCTCCTCTTGCAGAGTTGGCTTAGATGTCTAAGCATGACGTTGACATCATCCCTGTCAGAAAGAGGTGAGGGCCAGGGTCTTCATGCCTAGAGTTACAGGTGTGTAAGCCCAAGGTTACAGGGCCCTCCGTAGAGGTGAAAAACTTGCAAAATCTCCGAAGGAGAAGGTGACTCAGAAACCATCTACTCCAAATTGTGGCTGATTAGGAATGCCTGAGCTGCAGTGTCTATTATGAATGAGCATCCATGCTAAATTTGAAGGCAGTCATCAACAGAGCCCCCACTGTCTCCTGGGGAAGGCCATTCCATTTTTGGACAGTTCCTCTGTAAATTCCTCACCCTAAATTCTGTCCTCTGAGGTCATAGAGGACAACTCTAATCTTCCCTTTTAGCCTAACAAATTTCATATTTCAATTAATGAGATCCAAGACCTTCAGATTGGTAAGGAAGGAAAAAACACCCACTTCCATATAAATTTTAAACTATTCAAGTTTGTATTGTCTTTCCTTGAAAGCTTTTCTTTTTTCCTAAAGTCTCCCTTCCCTTCCCCTCCTTCCCCCAGCACCATCTCCAGTACCCTTAGTCACTATCTTTTCTATATAGGATGATTTAATATCCATTTCTCTGGCTTTTGATAACCATCCTGGAACATTTAAGTCTGGGAGTGCCCTGTATTTATCTATATCAAATTCCTTTTGGGCAGGAAGATATATTCAGTTCTCAGGAGCCAGGTACGTCTGGTGCCATATAGATAACACTTACATGAGACAGAGGCCTGGTAAGCTTCATTCAGACAATCAACAGAAAGAACAGAACAGAGCAAAAGGTGACACTGGGGGTCAAGAAAGAGCTAAGAAGCCATGGAGTCTCTCTCTCACTCCCCAGCCTTCCTTCAGGACCTCAGGTGTGCTTACCTTACATTATCTCTTCTCACTCCTCTGAGATGTCCACCTGTGGCTCTTTGGACCCTGTGGTCTGATTTCGGTGGAGACCTACCCACTTGCTCACCTCTCATTTGCCCTCTACTTCCTGAACAACCTGATTTTAGAACCATCAGATGGCAAAAAACCATCGTAGATGACAACATAGCCCATTTGCAGTGTTGAAGACGTGACCATCTCTGGATTAGCAGAGACCACATCACCCTGGCTGCATAGTTCAGGCCCTTCTGCTGCTAGAAGAAAGGCTTCCCAGCCTTTTCCAAGCTGCAGCCAAAAAATAAGAGAGGAAGCAGATTTGACTCACCTGGCAAGGCAAGGGTTCACCCATCCATTTAGTTTGTATGGTCAAGTTCTCTTATCCAGTTCAGAGAAGTTGCTACCATCCCAGGACTATTAAAATGGGTGCTCCTTAGTCAGCACTTTGGTGCATAGAAGTTGTACATAATCTTGGAATGGAGAAACTTACTGATCTCACCTGGGACAGGACCAGAGGAATTCAGAGTTAGAAAAAATCTTACCAGTCAGCTAATCTAAAATCCTCACTTTGTAGACGAGGCCCAGAGAGGAAAGTGACTTGTCCAGAATGAACAGAAGAGATGTGCACAAAGATGGCAATATTTGAATCCAAGTCTTCTGTCTCCAGACACACAATGATCACAGAGTCAGAATCACAGAATTGGAGAGTTGGAAGAGACCTCAACAACCATACATTAAAGGAATCCTCACTAAACAGACTCACTAAGTGGTCATCCAACCTCTGACTGAAGAAACTCCCAGAAGAGGCAAGCCATCACCTCTGGTAGCCCATTTGTACTGCTCTCCTTGTGGAAAAGTTTTTTCCTAAAATCAAATTTAAATTTACTTATTTGCAATTTCCATCCATTGACCCTTGACAGTCAAAGAGAAGAAGTCTAGTACCTCTCCTCCATGTGCCAGACCTTTAAATTCTTAGAAATTTAACATGTCCCCCATCCTCAGAGTCCATCCTCAGAGTCTCTTCCAGACTCAATATCCCCAGTTCCTCCAACTAATCATCATATAGCATGTACTTAGAGCTCTTTACCACCCTGGATGCCCTCCTATAACTACTTCTTAGCTTTTCCATGTCCTTAAACTGTGGTATCCTTCGTTTTACAGATGAGCAAACTGACTCACAGAAAGATAAAGTGTCTTTTCCAAGATAACAAAAGTTCCAAGGAACTTGGTTTCTCCCCTTTTATAGATGTATAGGATTCAAGCAGAGGGACCTTAGAAATGATCTAGTTTGACTCCTTAGAAAAGGAAGTTGTGTCCCAAACAAGTAAAGGGACTTTCCCAAATTCACATGGATGATGACAGAGCTAAGTTCTGGAGCTCAACCGAGGTTCTCCATATTTAGCATTATCTCCACCGCACCAGAGGTTCTGCTGTCTGTTTATCCTATCCTCACCTAAAAGCATACATTAATTTCTTACCAGAGCAAGGCATTGTCCAGAGAAAAGCTCCCAAACAAATTCCTGCCCAGAGTTCCCCAGAAACATAGAAAATAAAGAAAATAGATACAGTGAAATGTGGCCTGGCTCAGGGAGTGCTATAGCCTGTGCTGAAATCTGGTCTCTAGGCTGTTGAGGAGCATTCTCCCTCCTCCACTCTGACCTTCCTGGCTTCCTTCAAATCCCACCTAAACTCCCACCTTCTATAGGAAACCTTTCCCACACTCTACCCTCTGAATTACAGATCTTTCCCGAACTTCCTTATTTCCTATTCTATATATAACTTGCTTTGTATATTTTTGTCCCCCCCCCCTTTTTGACTGTAAGTTCCTCAAGGACAGAGGACGTCTTAGCACATTTCCTGGTATACATTAGGTGTTTAATGAATGTTTATTGAATTGAATTGTTTCTATAAGACATTAATTAAATCTCTTTGCTTTCCTGAGCCTGTTTCCTCATCTGAAAAAGGAAGGACTTGGATGAAGGGAAGATCTCTCCAAGGAAGGCAATCCAGGTGTTAGGTTTTCATTTTGCTGAAGAGTAAATTGAGGCCCAGAGAGAAGTGGTTTGCCTAGGGTCCCCCATCAAGCAAAATGTCAGCCTTGGGGTGAGAATCTAGATCTCTTACCTTGGGCTACATTTATGCCGAACTCCTAATGTTTTCACATATTAGCATCTCCTTCCCATGAGCCGCCAAGCTTCCTACGGGCTTGGACAGTCATGTTCCTCTTACATTTCCAGTATCTAGAATACATCTAGGTATAATAAATGCTCTAACAAAATGTGTTCAACTGTCAGAGAGTGTGGTCGGAAGCCCTGCTGCCTGGTTCCCTCTGTCCTCGTCCTGTCTGGCTTCTCAGTCTGCATGGTGGAACAGTCAGGCGAGATGTCAGGGTTTTGTTGCTGTTACCCAGTCATTTCAGCCGGGTCTGACTTTGGGGTTTCTTGACAAAGATACTACAGTGGTTTGCCCTTTCCTTCTGCAGCTCATTTAACAGATGAGGGAACTGAGGCAAACACAGTTAAGTGTCTTGCCCGGGGTCACACAGCCAGTAAGTGTCTGAGGGGAAATTGGAATTCAGGTCTTCCTGATTCCAGGCCTATCTGCCCCGTATCAGAGCCATACATAACACTTGAGTTGTGGCTCAAATACAGATATACCAAATCATACCAAAGCTCTATTCAGGAACTAATATTTTCTAAAGATACTTTCCTGTGGACATAAGGTAACTCTGACTGGGTTTAGGGCACCTGAGTTATGACTAGAAATTTTACAGTGTCATCATTTATAGTGGAGGGACAATTGATTTTGCTTTAATGTAGAACATTAGAGCTGGAATGAGAACTCAGAAATCATTTCATCCAACACCTTCTTTTACTAGATGGGAAACTGAGGCACAGAATGGACTTACCTCCACATGATCCTAACTTTCACATAATTGACCCTAGGATCCCCAGACTCCGAATTCACTACCTTCGGAGGCAGTGTGGTACAGTGGAAAGGGGCAGATTTGTAGTCAAATGACTCGCATTCAAATTCTAACTTTGCTTCTGACTTACCTATGTGATCTTGGGCTATTCATTTAACTTCTCTGAAACTGTTTTTCCTTATCAATTAAAAATCAGAAAGCAAAGGTGTTGGATTGTAAGAACTGTCCCAGCCCAGCCCCAGATCTGTGATCCAGGCTCCCTCCCTTATACCACACTGCCACTCATGCACTGCTTCAGGACTTTTTTTCTTTCTCTGGCTGTTTGTAGGCAGAGGGGGCCTCCTATAGTTCCTGGGACCCCCTGGATTATAGGATCTCTGGCTTTCCACCTGGAAAGTCCCTAAGGGGACACCTATAAAGCAGGAATTTATCTAGCCCAGTCAATGTTATGTGACAGATCTGCATTTTAATCACCCGTCAATTGCATTGTTAACTATGTGGAGAGCCCCATTAGGAAGACCTCCCCGTTGTGTACTTACTCCCAGTCAGTTCATAACTCGGGCTCCTCCTGTTCAGGAACATTTTCCCAGCCACAGATCAATATAGCACTTCTGTTCCCTGGTTTGAGAAGAATGAGAACTGAGTCTACAAATCCAAGAGACATTTCTCCCTGGATGGGAGGCTATGCTCCAAAGAGCTCAAATTCAGGCAAGATGGAATAAATGGGATTCAACTTTGGGATCCTCCTTTCTTTGGTTTAATAGAAAGAATCTTAGATTAAGTGTCATGAGATCAGAATTTCAAATCCCTACTGGGTTATCCAGTCAAATTCAGGAAAAAATCATTTAACCTCTATGGGGATGAAAATCATTTGCAGGGTAGCTTTCAGCTCCAAATTCTAAAAAATTTAATGAAAAGGTTAAAAACAAACAACTCAGGTGGGGCAGCTGCAGCTTTGCCACAGGATGTTGAAGTACTTGCAGTCCTTCAGCCACAAACAAACAAACAAACAAAAAACTGAACTAAGTATGTTTTCTCTCTCTAGCAGTCACACCTTCTCAGCCTGTCCCCTACCCCTTTCTATGAAGCCAGTAAGCAGAAGGTCTCAAACGTCCTCCAAAAACCCTTCTATCTAGGAAAAGTAGAAGGAATATCACTTCTGTTTTTATCTAAGCTCTGAAGACAACGAAGGCCACCTTAAACAAAGAGGAAAATAAAGTCCCCAAGACCCAAGGGACAGCCCACTTCAACCAACATGCAAACTACAAAATTTCATTGCTACCATCTACCAAGTCTTGGGAAGTTGCTATAATGGTATTTGACCTTTATTTATAGACATATAACAAGTCAATATGCCCTCTGCCTGCCCCTGCCTAGCTTTTCCCAAAATGAGACGATTTTATTATTTGTGAGGCTTTTTATGGTAACAATATATTTTATTCATAAGCATACTATAGTCTTACTGTGCAGAACAGAGAAACAGATGCTCAGAGAGGTCATGGCTTGCCCGAAAAGGTCCATAGAGCAATAAGGAGAAAAATACTAATACTATTTTGACTCTTAGATTTCTGTCTCACTGATGCTTGAAACTCTGCTCAACAAACCTTCATTAACAGTTTACTATATGAAAGCCACTGCCCAAGCGCCAGGGAATACAAAGGCAATGCAAAGAGTTTCCATCCCGCAGAGGGAAACCGATAGGAAAACGCAGATGAGGAAATACCAGATAACGTGAGGAGGGAGGAATTACTAACAATCAGGCCACCTGAATGAACCCAACAGCAAGAAAAGATTCTGAAAGGCAAGATGAGGAGGAGGCTTATTCTAGACCCGGAATCAGGACTGACTGCAAAGATCTGGAGGGTGGAGATGGATTGTCAATTATGATGAGTAGCTAGTGTCTAGTTCCATTTCGCAGAAACAAAAAGGCGAACAAAGAAGAATAACAGAGAATAAAAACAAGGAGGTGGTTGGAGTCAGGTGGTGGAGGTAGCTTTAAATTCTAGGAACTTTAAATGCCACTGTAAATTTTTTCTGAGGAGAAAATCAGTGCCAGAGGGGAAATTATGGCCACTGCAATTAACTGTCCCAAGATGCAGAGGAAAGGCTAATTGGCAGAAATTTTGGAATAATGGGGCCTCAGAAACAGCTGCAGGCTCACAATCATGCTATGGTGGAAGCTGTTCTTGCCCCTCAATCTACCAGGGTCACTTCTGTCTGCCTTTCAGCAGCTGGCCAGCCAGTCGTTGGTTTTAATTGGTGGTTTGCCTGTTGGTGAGTGGGGGGGAGGCTGATTGACAGCTTGGCCATCCAGTGGCAGAGGACGGAGGAGCGCTGGAGTTTGTGGGCGATGGTCTGGGCAACAACCTGAGGATGCCGAAGCTGTAGGGCTGGAGCTACAAGAGGAGTAGAGGAGTTCCTGGCTGAGGCAGAACCTGTGTCACTGTAGAGTACTGTGTCACTGTAGAGTACTGTGTCACTATTGGTCAATAGTGGAGGAAGGAGGCAGGGGCCTAAGTGGCCCAGTGGAGAGAGACAGGAGGACCTGAGTGCAAATCCTTCTTCAGACACTCTAGCTGTGTGACCCTGGACCAAGCGCTTAACTCGCCCGCCTCATTTCCTCCCTCTAAAATGGGGATCATAACAGCACCTTACTTTACAGAGAGAGGTAACGAGATCACGATTGTAAAAAGTCGGCACTACATAAATGCTTATTCCCTTCCCTTTGTACCCTAAGCCCCCCCACCAAGGAAATCAACCGCTCTGAAGTACAAACAGACGAGTAGTTGGTCATGCAGCCTTAGCTTAAAGACCCCCAGTGAGGAGGGTCTCACTAACTTCTGGGCTAGTGAAACATTCCTTCCCCACTGCCATTTTTTGCCAAAATCTAGCTCCTTCCAGCCTTAGGGCTGGAAAGAAATTTGCCAGCACTATAAAAATAACTCACGTTTATATACTGCTTTGTAAAGTTTATAAAGAATTTCCTTGCAACAATCCTGTGAGACAGAAAGGCAAGGATTAATATCCTCATTTTAGAGGCAAAGAAACTGAGGCTCAGACAGGTGAAGAGGAATGCCCAAAGTTAGCCAGTTATAAGAATAACAAAGGCTCCTAATGAATAGGGAGGGTCCCTTTTTTGTATTTATATCCCTAGCAGTTATCCCTGGCATACTGTTGGTGCTAAATAAATGCTTCTGGATGGATGGATGGATTGAAATGTCAGAGTTGGGATTAAAGCCAAGCCAGAGGATCATAGACCTCTCGTTAGAAGGATCCTGAGAGGCCATGCCCCCTCGTTTTACAGATGGGGAAACAAGACCCACAAAGGTTAACTACATTTCTCAGGGCCACACATTCAGCGCAGGATTAGAACCCCAGCCCCCAGATTTCATGGCTCCCAAGCCCAAACCCCTTTCCATTGAACCTCTCCCTTTAGGCAGTGACAGCTGTTGGTGAGGAGAGAGCATTTTGTTTCCTACTGAAAAGCCCCTCTCCTGGGCCTTTAAGGGGTCTCTAATGCTATTTATTCCTTCTTAAAGCAATCACAGAAAATGGTGGCAAGAGCTCCGTGCTTGGGCCAGTAGGTGGCAGGCAGCGCCCACGCTGCCGCCTGGGCTCTCGGTAAGTCAGGAGCCCCCTGGTCCCAGAAGCAGGACCCTCGGCCACTCGGAACAATCGTCTGGGCCCATCCTGCTGACAGGCCCAAGGGCACAGGGCGTTTGGGCCCTTCCTTGTTCTGAGGGAGTGGGGATGGGGGTGGGGGGGACACAAAGGGAAAGGTGCGGGAGGCCATTAAGCCCAGTGAATGATGAACTGGAGAAAAGCAGTCCCTGTTTGACCAGGTCCAAGGAAAGGAAAAATTCTGGAGTTTGTGACTTGGAGGGAGGGAGCGCAGGGAGAGGGGAGCAGGGCTGGGTGAGTCTTCCCACCACTTGCCTCGCCTAGGATCCCAGCTTCTGTTTTTCCTTCCCCTCTAGGAAGAACTGACTGCCGAGTGTAGAAAAAACTTGAGCCATCATCCATGTGTCACTTCTCCCACTCCTGCCAGCCTCTTCTTCCCCTTCTTGTCCTTCACTTGCCTCTACTAAGTCTCCTCTTTTCTTCCTCCCCACTCTTTATCTTTGCCACTGATTCACCTCTCTCTCTGTCTTTCCCTCCCTCCCTCCCTTCTTTCCTTCCCTCATCTCTCTCTCTCTCTCTCTCTTTCTCTCCCCTTTCTCCAGCCCACCACACCCTGTTTTTTCCACCCTTAATTTCCAATTCATTGGCAAAATTCAATCCCACTGACTTACAAAATCTCAGATCAGAAAGTCCAAGAAAATGGGCCTAAAAGATCACCAAGTCACAGAGTCGCAGAGCTGGCAGGGACTTGACTGGTTAAATGGTAAAAATAACAGTGGCTCTAGAGCCAGAAACCTTGAGTTTAAATCCCATAGCTGATGTTCCCTTCTTAATAAAAGTATTTTCACTCTCTGGGCCTTAGTTTTACCATCTTGCAATAAAGGAGAGTTGGACTAGTTGGCTTCTCTAGATCCTGTGACTTAGAGGGTGTGGGAAGAAGTCTCTAAACTGCTCTTATCCTTTGATTCAGAAATCCTACTGCTGGACATTTAACTCAAGGAGGTGAAAGACAGAGATAAAGATCCCATATATACTCAGATTCATAGCTGCTCTCTTTGTGTTAGCATTGAAAACCAGAATCAAAGTGGGTGCCCATTGATTTGCAGAATAGCTTGGCAAATTAGAGTCTATGAATGAAACAAACCATATTGTGTCATAAAAAATTACAGGTATAAAAAAATCTAGAAAAACATAAGGAGATATATGTGAACTAATGCAGATTGAAATAAGGACAACATGTACAATGACTATAATACTTTAAATGAAGTTGTAATCTGTGTAATGGTTCTGACTGATCTTGGCCCTCAAGAGGAGATTTTTTAAAATGCATCATCCTTTGTTCCTTTGAGAGATGAGGGACTAAGAGTGCAGAACATTGCATATGCTATCAGAAATAATTACTGTGTTGGTCATATTTATTTAACTATTTTCTTTGTGACTAAGGAAGATTCACTGTTGCAGGATGGGAAAAAGAAGTATATCCAGAAAATAACTGTGATATGAAAATGAAAACATCAACAATTTTTAAGACTAAACTTAACCCGGGTGACTGAGAGAATGAAGGTGCCATTGAGAGAAGCAGCAAGACAAGGGGAAGAAGGATTAGGGGAAGGTTGATGAACGCACACTTGAACGAAGTCTTCCCTGCTACTCTCCCTGTACGAGTCCAGTGCCAGTAGGACTGTCACCACCTCCCTCTCCTCGCTATCCTTTGCTTTGAGAATACTCTGCACTTTTCTTAGAAGACTGTGTCTTGCGCTAATTGTGTTTGTTGTTGCTCAGTCATTTCAGTGACTTCTGGCTCTTCATGGCCCCGTTTGGGGCTTTCTTGGCAAACAGCATTAAGTGACTTGCCAAGGGTCACCCAACTGGGGAGCACCTCACGTCTAATATCCCTACCCAGACTCCAAGAGGGCAGATTCCCATCGGGCCCCAGAGCACCAGACCCGAGGTCTTGCATAACTCAGTAAGTGCTGAATTCCCTTCCAACCACCATTCGTTGACCATGTTCAATTTGTGGAGCCATGAGGAGAGCTTAGTATACAAAAACAAAGATAAAATTAGACTTTGCCCTCATGAAGTTTATATGGGGGAAACACCAGAATAATCAGGAAAAACTTCACTAATACCTAGCTCCCCAGCTGAACCTGGAAGGAAGATAAAAGATTTAGAGAGGAAAAGGAGAGGGACAGTGCAATATGAGGACTTGGGATAGTGAATGCAGGGGTGTCAGGTTTGGAGAATGACCATCCCATGCCTGGAATATTCTCCCTCCTCTTTCCTCTTCCTCCTCCTCCTCTTCCTCCTCCTCCTCCTCCTCTTCCTCCTCCTCCTTCTCCTTCTTTTCTTCCTCTTTCTTCTTCCTCCTCCCTCTTCTTCCTCCTCCTCTTCCTCTTCCTCCTGCTCTTCCTCCTTCCTCCTCTTCCTCTTTTTTCCTCTTCTTCCTTCTGTTCCACCTTCTTCTCCCCCTTCTCCTCCCAACTAAAATCCTACCTTCTACAGGAAGCTTTCTTCAACTCCTCTTCATGCTAGTGCTTTCCGTCTGTTAATTATTTTCTATTTATCCTATATCAAAGACAGCTAGGTGAGTGGATAGCATGCACCTGGAGTCAGGAAGACATGGTCAAATCTGGCTTCAGACCTTACTGACTGTGAGCCTGGGCAAGTCACTTAACCCTGTTTTTCTTTATCCTCTATAGAAGGAAAGACAAACTGCCCCATTATCTTTGCCAAGAAAATCCCACAGACAGTATGGTTCACAGCATGGTGAGGAGTCAGAACTACAATAATTTATCTCATAGAGCTTGCTTGCTTTATTTATTTATTTATGCATTTATTTGAATGTTTTCTCTCCTAAGGATTGTGGGATCCTTGCAAGCAGATTGTCTTTTGCCTCTTTTTGTATCCCCAGTGCTCAGCATAGTGCCTAGCACATAGTAGGTGCTTAATAAATGTTTACTGAATTAGAAAATTGAATGCATTATAGCAGAGGTATCAGAGATACTTTAAAACAAGATTAAAACATAGGACAAAAATATTTTAACAAGATACATAAAAATGCAACAGTAAATAAATAATATTAATATGTGGTTTTCAAAATCAATAATGCCACCACAGAGATTTCTAAGGTTTAGTGGCCATTTCTATTTAGTTTGACATTACTGTCTTAGGGGAAGTAGTTTTTAATAAAACAAGAAAGGTCATCTGAAGACAGACTATAAACAGCCTTAAATGCTAGGCTGAGGGGTTTGATCCTGGATATAATAGGGATCCAGGGAGGGTTTTTGAAAAAAGGAAGAGACATGGTCGGATTTTCAGTTATGTGGAGGGAAAAGCAAAGAGGCTAGAAAAATAGCCCGGACCTGAGGTGATGAGGGAATTGGGATGGTGGCCATGGAAATACCAAATGTTGTGGGATTGAGGATGAAGAAAGAGAAAGGGTAGGTGCCCATGTTAAAAACCTGCTAAATCAGGAAGATGGGATGTCCTGAACCTAAATTAGAATGTTCAAACAAGGCTCAGTTAAGAGCTAAGATGAGTTCTAATTTACATATGAGAACATAGGGCTGAAAGGGACCCCAGAGACCATCTAATCCAATGCCCTCATTTTACAGATGAGGCTCACAGGAGTTAAGTGATTTGCCAAGGCCATCTAGGGCAATACATGTCAGGGGCAGATTTTGAATCCAGGTCCTCCTCCTCTGAACTCCAGACTTAGTATTCTTTCCATTGTAGCTCTAAACTGGCTTAAAAGTTGTCAATGTGGGACTGAAACTCAGGAGAAATATTTGGGCTAGATATATAGATTCTGGAGTCCTCTGTAAGAATTGAATCATTATCTGGAATGATCAATTACACCCATGGAAGCAGATGAGATCCAGGAGTTATTTTGTTGATTGTCTAGACTTACTAAAAAGTTAATAATAAATATTAACCTTAAAAGTTTGAATGCATACTTGCACAGAAATTCCCTTTATAATGTTCCAACAAAGAGTAGATTTTCCCTTTACCTCTGTGAAGCAAACTGTTAATTCCTTGAAAACTCTTTGTGGAATTTTAATGCTTCTTTGTAAAATAACAGTTTTAAAACAGTTATTACAAGATTTCCTTCTCTGTAGATATTTTCATACATCCTCAAAGATCAAAGATTAAAAACACATACTCCCCTTGAATCCATAGGGAGACACACGTTAAAGACTGACAGTCACAACTGTAACTCGAAACTTCCATACCAAATTGCCCTTTTCCACAAACTCCATTTGGCTCTTAAACATTCAGTAATAGCATCTATTATCTCTGTGGGAGACCTCGGTGAAACAGACACGGTAGTCTAAGAGGTCTAAAGTAGAGTTAACCCATTTTCTTCTCCAAGAAACCCATTCCATTTCTGAATAACTTTGTTGTTTAGTTGTGTCTTACTCTTTGTGACCCCATTTGGGGTTTTCTTGGCAAAAAATATTGATAAAGTTTTCCATTTCCTTTTTTAACTCATTCTACAGATGAGGAAACTGAGGCAAACAGGATTAAATGACTCGACCAGGGCCACACAATTAGAAAGTGAATGAAGCCAGATTTGAACTCAGGAAGATGAGTTTCCAATAAATTATCTTTTCTTCAAGCCAAATATTTCCACCTCCTTTCTATTCCATCCTGGCCCTTCCCTTCTGGATCTGCTCCAACTTGTCAATGTTCCTCCTAAAATGTAGTATCCACAATTGAAAACAATAGCTGAGTCTTCATCTAAACAGAATACAGAAGAATTGTTTCCTACTGTGTTTAAGACACGTATATTCTAATTCTTAAAAGCATAGGTATCTCTTGAGGGAAGGGACCTCAGAGGCCATCGTTTCTTGAGTAATTGCAAATTTTGTATAATAGTAAAAATCAGTCCAGAGCTTTTGCAGCAGTGTATTAGCATGCTGCTTTTCCCACTTGATCTTGGTGAGTTTTTCTTTTTCCATCTTTGCTAACTTACTGAGTATAAGAATGATACCTCAGGCTTACTTCAGTTTGTATTTCTCTGATTAGTGATTTTTGTCATTTTTCTACATGGTTATAGAGAGTTTGTATTTCATTTGAAAATTATGTATATACTTTGACCATGTATCTATTGGGGAATTGACTTTTAATCTCTTAAATTATAGTAAATTCACTATATATGGGGCTTTTATCAGAAATATTTAATGCTAAGATTTTTTTCCATTTCTTATCTTTTCTTCTGATGCTAGTTGAACTGACTTTGTTTAAAAGCTTTTAAATTTTATGCAATCAAAATTATCAATTTGTCTTTAATAATATTGTCTGTCTCTGTGTCTAGTTTCATATATATATATATATATATATACCTTTTTCATTATTTGAAAGATGTGACCTATTAGGTCATCCAAAATTTGGAACTTATTGCTGAATAAAATATAAGATGCTGATTTAAACTGATGTTTCAACAGATTGCACTCCATATTCTTTTGGCAATTCTTATCAAATGAAGAATCTTCTCTCCAGTATTTCATGTACCTGGGTTTATCAAACACTGACTCCTATGTGCATTTATTTCCAGGTCTTGCATACTTTCTTTTCTAATTATTTTTTACCTTGTATCATATAACTGTGATAATTATTGCTTTGTGGTATAGTTTGAATATGAAGATATCAGATATCCTATAAATAAATGATTAAAAATAGGTGAATGGATAGATAGGCAGTTAGATAGATGAGTAAATAAACAAGCAAATAAATAAAATGTATCAAGACACCTATCTTGGTAAATTAATTCCTAGGTGTTTTAAATGGAATTTATCCTACTATCTTTTCTTTTTGAGTTTTGTTAGTAATATACAAAAAGACTGATGATTTTTTTGTGATTTTATTTGATATTCTGCTACTTTAATTTTGTTGTTGATTCTTTTGGGTTCTTCAAACATATCATATCTTCTTTAGACAGAGATAATTTTATAAACTTTTGACCTATACTTATCTTCTCAATTTATATTTCTTACCTCATTGTTATGGTTAACATTTCTAGCACTGGATCTAGGAAATGTGAATACAATGGGCAATCTTGGTGTGCTCCTCTTAATTTTGGGAAAGTTTTCATCATTTCTCCATTACAAATACAGTTGGTTAGCTTTTAATTTAAAATAAATGCTTTTGATTACATTTAGAAGAGGTTCTTTTGTTCTTGTGTTTTTTAACTTCATTTGTACTGTTGACATAAAATGAATGCAGTACTTTTTTGAAGATTTTTTCCCTTGTCTTCCCTTGTAGTTTTTTTGTTCATTTTGTTATTTATTTTTGTTATTCCTATAGCTTTTGAAATGTTAAAATATTCTTTTATTCCTAGCATGAATCCAAATTGTTAATAGTGAATAATTCTTGAATATGCTGCTAAAACCTTTTTGCTAAAGTTTGATTTAATCTTTTTAGGTTTATGTTAATATTGCTTTCTCATATTCAGTCTTTTCTATGTTTCTTCTTGAAACATATTTGTCTCATAAAAGGAGTTTAATTATGCTACCTTCTTTCTCTATTTTTGCAAATGATTTATGTAGCAAGGGAGCTATTTATTCCTGAAATTTTTTTTTTATCATTTACTTATAAATCCCATTGGGTTTTTTCTTAAAGAGTTAGTTCATTTTTGCCTTACTAAATTTTTATTTTTGGGTTAGATTGTTTATACTTTCTATTTCTTGTTTTATTCATCTGCTTATCTTACATTTTGGTAAAATAGAAAATATCCATTTTACTTAAATTGGCAGCGCTGTTGATAATGAAATTGGTACAATCGTTTCTGCTATAGTTTTTTTTATTTCATCTCCTTTCATTTTGAATTCTCCCCATCTCCTTTGTGATTTTGGTTATTTGGTTTTCCTTTCTTTTATTTTACTCAAATGATTTATCTGTTTTTTAAAAGTTCTTAAATTTCATTATTCAGTTAAATGGTCTTTTTGGTCTTTTTAAAAAACATCCTATTTGTACTTGTTTATTTTATATACTTTTAGTTATACATTCAATTTATTGGTTTTCTGTTACCTTCTTTTATTAATATAATGGTTCAGAGAGTATTCTATGACTACTTTAGTTGTAGCTCACAAATTTTGATATGCTCTTATTTTCCTTAATAGAATTATTTAGTGTTGCTTTTTATTTTTGTTTCTTCTTCTTTTTCCCTCTGTCTCTCACAATGCCTCCATAATATCCTCCATTTTTTACCAAAGCTAACCCCTTTCATGTGTACTGTCTATTCTATCCTTTTACATCTTCTCTGGCTGATTCCTGGCCCCTCTTTAACCATCCTTCCCTTTTTAATCTTCTATTTCTATTTACCAATTTTTCCCTACTGCCTAAAAACATTCCCACGTCTCATTCTTTAAAACCCATCAATAAATCTCATAATTCTTCAAATCACCATCTTAGATCTTTTCTCCTTTTCATAGCCAAATCCCCCAAAAAGCTGCTTACACTCACAGCAACTACTTTCTAACCTTTTCAATCTTTTGCAGACTAGCTCCTGGTCTCCTCACTCAATTGAAACTTCTCTTCCCCCAAATTACTAATGACCTCTTAATTGTCAAACTCTGCAGTGTTTGACACTGTTGACCACCCTCTCCTCCTGGATATTCTCTTCCCTATGTGTTTTCATAAAATTGTTCTCTCTTCTTCCTTCTTCTTCATTTCATATTACTCAACCATATTCTTCCACTCCTCTCCTTTATTCCAGTTTCAGATTACGATGTTCCTTTGATGGGGGAACCCCAATACTGTCCTGACTTGGGGGGGGGACCATGAGGTAAATGCTTGAGAACTCCTTAAAGGAGAGAAACTCCTTGAACTCTCCCCTGAGAGATCCACCCCAGGGAATCAAGATAAAGTGGTTTCATTCTTTTAATCTGGGTGGGACTAGTTGAGTCCAGGATACTCCTACTTAGCCTGAGCTGGAGATCTAGATTTCTATCCACTTCTATTGAGTGGGAAATTAGTCCAGGGACACTCATTCAATTGGAAAATTTCTACTCAATTTGAAGATTTTAGTCCAATTTCAACTCAAACTGTACTAGCTAAACTTTCAAATTATAAAAAGGGGCAACTTGATGCACTTCCTTGCAGAGGGCCAAAAGCAGGAATCCTGCCAAGGAACCTCCGTCTCCTTGGCATAGCTACCTTCGAGAACCCTCTGCCCGCTAAGAAGGCATTCTCTTTTCAGTGTTACTCCCTCTTTCTCTCTCTCACCTATTTCCCTAACAGGACTACACCCCTCTTTACCTCTCTGCTAGGATTTTTCTGCTAGGAACTCTATCTCTTTCTGTTGGGACCTTGCCACAAAGGAACTCAGTCTTCCTAGCAAAAGCTGACTTCTCAGTTCCAACAATCAACTTCTTTTTGCCAATCTAACTTTTCAGGTTTGTAAATTCTTTTACAAAGGACCTGAGCTGACCAGAAGGGGTTCCTACAACTCTCTGCCCTGTGCCAAACCTCATCACCTTCTCCTTGCAAAGGCAAACCCTTCACCATTTACTCTTTATCCCCTTCATTCCTATATTTTTCTCCCCCTAGCACAACCTCTCGTTCTGTTATCTTCCATTTCTTGCATCTACTGGTTTCTGCTCTGTTACCTACACACACACCTGTGTCTCTGCCATCATTAATGGGATTACTAAAGCATCACTTATTACTTTTGAACTATTCAAGTTTATTTATCTTTCTTAAGTCTTTTCATTTCAAAGAATCTGCTTAACTTTGGTTTTCTCAAAAGGAATGATTGGAAATCATCAAATCAGTTAAAAGTTCTCTGTAGCATTTTGAAACTATGCTCAAAAAGTTATCAAACTGGGCATACTCTTTGACCAGCAGTGCTACTACTGGGTTTATATCCCAAAGAGATTTTTAAAGAAGGGAAAGGGACCTGTATGTGTACGAATATTTGTGGCAGGTCTCTTTGTAGTGGCCAGAAACTGGTAACTGAGTGGATGCCCATCAGTTGGAGAATGGCTGAATAAATTGTGGTCTAGGAATATTATTGTTCAGTAAGAAAGGACCAGCAGGAGGATTTCAGAAGGGCCTAGAGAGACTTATGTGAACTGACACTGAGTGAAATGAGCAGAACCAGGAGATCATTGTACATGGCAACAAGACTATACAATGATCAATTCTGATGGACGTGGCTCTCTTCAACAATGAGATAATTCAAACCAGTTCCACTTGTTCAGTGATGATGAGAGCCATCTACACCCAGAGAGAGAACCATGGGAACAGAGTGTGGAACACAACATAGCATTCTCACATTCTCTGTTGTTATTTGCTTACATTTACTTTCTTTCTCAGTTTTTCTTTTTCTTCCTTCTTTATCTGATTTTTCTTGTGTAACAAGATAACTTTTAAAATATGTATATACATTATTGGATCTAACATGTATTTCAACATATTTAACGTGTATTGGACTGCCTGCCATCTGGGGATGGGGGGGGGGGGTTGGGAAGGAGGGAAAAAGTTGGAACAAAAGGTTATGCAAAGATCAATGTTGGAGAAATTACCTATGCGTATGTTTTGTAGATAAAAAGCTTTAATAAAAAAATGTTCTATAAGATTATGCTTAAGGGTTTAGGATGTTATTGTCTTTCCTTCCTTTATGAAGAGGTTCAATAACATCACAGGGTGATATCTTGAGTTGTGAGTGAATTGGATTTAAGTAAAGTAGAATTGCACAAAGTTGTCAACCCTATCTCTCTTTCAGAGTCTTCCAAGTCCAGTGGCAAGAGAAAAATTGAGTCAAGATGGCTTGCAATGGCCCAGGATGCAGTGGATAACTTAGGGCATCTTTGATGTAATGACCCAGCTCTAATTATTCTATAATGTTTGTTTCAGTTGCTTTCATGGCTGTTGGAACAAATTGTTCTCCTTCATCTATTCCACCTGGGGAAATCTTCACATGTTTGTGGCAGACATTCTTCCCCCCACCCAAGTCACCAATGGACTTGCAACTTCTTGGAGCCAAAGTTGAGGGTTGATTGCCAAATAGGTATCAAAAGTGGATAAGAGGTGCTAATCTTCCTTGAATCTTCCCATATACTCCAAAGTTCAGAATAAAGTATGCTTGTTTGGAAATATTTTCCTTTGCTTTTAATTATATTTTCAAGCACCTTCCTTTAATAAGAAGTCTTGAATATTGATTGGAATTCTTTCATAAATGACTTTTCCTTCGTACTTAATAATATTTCCACTTTAAAATAGATACTCTGGAACTTGGTGACTCACATTTCTGAGAAAATTAAATCTGAGATTATTTTGATGGTAAATTATGGTTTTTATTGATCTGTACTTTTCCATCTAGTAACATTATTTCTAGACATTTTATTTCATTATTTTCTGAAATAATACTATTCAGGAGTTTTTGGTTTATTTCATTATATTTTTCTAGGAAGCCAATGCTTGTTAGATTCTCTTTCCTAGTATGTTCCACATCAACTATAAAAACTATCTATATTTTTATATATACATGTTTTATATATTTAGATATATATGTGTATATACACATCAGTGTTCTGATTTCATGTTTCTCTTGACTTAATATTTCTTATTGAATTACTATTTTTTTGTTTCAATCTTCCCTATTTTATTTTTCAGAATATCCAGTGTTTTGTTAAGATTTTCCAGTTTCTTTGCTAAGCCCATTATTGTGGATGCTCTTTCCTCCTTAGTCTTCTATGATGCCATTTTGTCATAGTTATTATCTTATTTGATGACTTATTCCCTTTTAATCTCTTTTATGGGATCAATATCTATATGTCCTATCTCCTGCAAAGATATGCACTATGTTTTTTAAGGGTCTGTCTCAGGTCCTCTCTTCTATGTATACTTGCTACCATAATAGTGAACTCACCAGCTCCTGAAGATTCAATTATCATATGTATATATAGGATACACAAATCTGTCTATCCAGTCATCATTCTCCCCTCTGAGATTCTGTCATACATCTCCAACCATTCAGTAGATATCTCCTCTTATAGAGAAATCCCATAGGCATCTCAATCTCAATGTCTCTTCCTGATTTCCCTGTTTCTGTTTAGAAATTATTCTTCTAATGTTTAGTCTCATAACCTAGAAATTATCCTAGATTCTTCTCTTTCACTCACTTTCTGTATGGGTTTATTTTATATCTTGTAACTTTGCTAAAGCTATGAATTGTTTCCAGTAGGTTTTTGGATGATTTTCTAGGATTCTCTAAGTATAACATCATATCATCTGCAAAGAGTGATAATTTTATTTCCTCATTGCCTACTCTACTTCCTTTAATTCATTTTTCTTTACTTTTGGCTAAAACCAACATTTCTAATACAATATTGAATAATAGTGGTGATGATGGGCATCCCTTTTTCATCCCTGATCTTATTGGGAATGCATCTAGTTTCTCTCCATGACAAACAATGCTTGCTATAGGTTTAGATAGATACTGTTTATTATTTTAAGGAAAGCTCCCTTTTATCCTTATGCTCTCTAGAGTTTTTTTTTTTTAAAGGAATGGGTGGTGTATTTTGTCAAAAGCTTTTTCTGCATCTATTGAGATTATCATATGATTTGTGTTGGTTTTGTTATTGATAGGGTTAATTATGGTAATAGTTTCCCTGATATTGAACCAGCCCTGCATTCCTGGTATAAATCCTACTTGGTCATAATGTATTAACTTTCACTCACCTTCACCCATCTCCAATCAATTGCCAACTATTGTCAGTTCCTCTTCTTCCTCCGCAGTATCTTCCACATCTAACACTTTTTTTTCTCCTCACATCACACTCATGATGATCCAAACCCTCATTAATTCTGGAATGAACTATAATAGCCTTCAGTTAGTCGCCCTGCTTACAGTCTCTCCATTTGCCCATCTTTTCTCCATACTGATGTCAAATCATTTTCCCTAAAACCCAGGTCTAAATCTATTCTTCCTCATTCAAAAAGCTTCAGTGTTTCCTGATTACTTTTATGATGAAGCGCAAGTTCTTCAACTTGACATTTAAAGTTCACACAGTCTGTTCCATCTACCCTTCTTAGGTTCATTATATATTACCCTCCTCCATGTCCTTTATGCTGTAACAAAATTGGCCTGCCCACTCTTCTCTATACATGATTGTCTTTCTCTTATTGCCATGTCTTTGCACAGATTGTATTCTGTCCATGGAATTCTCTTTCATCACTTCTGCCTCTTGGAAACCCTCATTTTTTCCAAGAACAGCTTACATACCATTTTTAAAGGCATTTCCTGATTCCTTTTAGTACCTCTTCCCAAGCATTGTGTAATTATCTTGTATACATTTTGAATTTTATTCACATGAATATGTGGTTTCCCCCCAAGAGACCATAATTTCTTTGAAGGCAGGGGCTGACTTTGGTATTTGTATCTCCAGAGCCCTAATATTATCATAGATCCTTTAAAACTACTTGTTGATTAATCATACTCTGCCTAGTTTTCCTCACTTTTTCTAACATGGATTCTAAGATCAGGTGGTTAATTTCCTCCAAAATTTCCATCATTTGTATTCAAGCAATTAGTTCTTCCCTATTGTTCAGAACAAAGCACAGAATCAATTTCCCTTCTTGTTTTTTGAAGAATTAAATTATCATTAAACCAAGCCAAGAATTCATCAGCCCCTACATTTTTTGGCAGAGAGCAAATCCCAATAGATGTCTAGATAGCTGAAATCCCCTATTACTCCTATATCATACCTCTGGGCCAGGTTTGTGATCTCTTTGCTGAATTTCTGAACTCTTTCCTCCTTCTGTCCAGGTGTTCTGTAGAAGACTCTCCCAAAAATATTAGTTCTGTCTCTTCCTTCCTTAATCTGCATTCAGATGCTCTCAACTATGTCTCATCCCTACAGTCCCCTGGGTTTATTCACCTGAGTCTATCTTCTTAATGCTTAAGGCACCTCTTAACCCTCTTATGGAGTCCGTTTCTTTTGAAAGAGGTATATACCCTTTCATAGCCACATTCTGAACATGTACCAGCCCTAAATTTATCAATTAAATCTATGAGATCAAGTCTGCTTCCTTGTGTCTGTCAGAATCTTCTTTTTCACCTTATTATTTGTATAGAGACACATTTGGGGTCAGAAGTTTTATTGCTGGGCATCCAAACATACATGAAGATTATGATATGTACATAAAACATCACATATGTGTAAGAGGCAATGTGGGACAGTATATCTGGCTTTGGAATCAAAAAGACTGGGTTCAAATCCACCTCCAACACCTGCTGACTGGGTAAAACTGTTCTAGACAACTTTAAGACTATAGAGAAGATGCTGACCTGCAATGGTAGAATGATTTTGAGTGTTCATCCCAATGAAATCACAGGTCCAGGTTCTATACCTTTATAACACATACCTTCATAGCTATATCAACACACATATATGTTATAAACTTCTATCTGTGGATGTGGATGTATAAATATACACTATGTATATTTACACACATGCATATGTTTATGCAGTACATGTATGCATTCTGATGTATTATGCATATGATTGTGTGTGTATGTAAACATGTTATTACCTATTTACACATTGCAATGTTAAATATTTATCTAGTGTATACATATTTATCACTTCTCTTTAGTTGCAATCCAATACAGGCCTAGAGACTATGATTCTTAAAATTGGCCCAGACACTAATACTTTGTTGGAGGAGTTGTGAATAGATCCAACCTTTTTGGAGAGCAATCTGGAACTATGCTCAAAAAGTTATCAAACTGTGCATACCCTTTGATCCAGCAGTGTTTCTACTGGGCTTATATCCCAAAGAGATTTTAAATAAGGGAAAGGGATCCACATGTGCAAGAATGTTTGTGGCAGGTCTCTTTGTGGTGGCTAGAAACTGGAAACTGAGTGGATGCCCATCAGCTGGAGAATGGCTGAATAAGGTATGGCATATGAATGTTATAGAATATTATTGTTCTGTCAGAAATTATCAGCAGGATGATTTCAGAGAGGCTTGGGGAGACTTACATAAAATGAGCAGAACCAGGAGATCATTGTACACAGCAACAAGATTATGTGATGATCAATTCTGATGGATGGGAGTCTTTTCAACAGTGAGGTGATTCAGGCTAGTTCCAGTGGTCTTGTGATGGAGAGAGCCCCTGTGGGTACTAAGTGTAGATCACAACATAGCATTTTCACTTTTTTGTTGTGTGCTTGCTTTTTGTTTTCTTTCTCATGTTTTTTGTTCCCTTTTTGATCTGATTTTTCTTGTATGGCATGATAATTGTGGAAATGTGTATAGAATTGCACATATTTAATATATATTGTATTACTTACCATCTGGGGAGGAGGGAAAGGGAAGGGAGGGAGGAAAAAATTTAGAACATGAGATTTTGCAAAGGTGAATGTTGAAAACTATATGCCTATATTTTGAAAATAAAAAGTTTAAAAAAAACTGGTCCAGAAATTTAAACTTTGTTTTTCTTAGATCTTCCTTTGTTTTGTGAATCCCTTACCTTCAGTCAATAATAGTGATTAAAATGCCATTGAAGCTCCTAAGAGCTTTAATTTCTTAACCTCCTTGGGGAAAAAGACTCTTTAAATATTCATAAAACTCTTTCATAAAAACAGGAACTAAACCTTGATTTCTTCATTATCAGCCACTGCCTTTTTTTACAACTTTAGAATCTTAAAGAGTTACAACAGGGACAACAGGGTTGTAGAGCCAGTATTTGTCAGAGATAGAACTTGAACTCAAATCTTCCTGGTCTATCCACTGTGATATACTATCCCTCATCACTCATTCATATCTTTCTTAATCCATAATAATGACCCTCGGCAATGATTCCTTCTAGCAGTGCCAGTTGTTCCCCTGTGAATCACTAAAAGTACTCGTCAGGTTTTACAACATGGGATGATCTTGGACACCTCCCAGACACAAGGAAGACAAAAGTCTACTCTATTGTCAATGTCAGTTGGACAAATAGCTGTCTCAGCAAGAAGTCACCAGCCATCATTAATCATCTGTTCTTCCTCTGAACCTTACTGGGTGACCTCTGTCCTGTGGATACCACCTAGGGATCTGTATCATCATTTCATAAAACAAAAAAAGCTCCTCCTTCCTCAGAGGGTCCAAATTCCTCTCTGAAGGAAGAACCTCATAGCTATTACCTAGCTCCAGGTGCTTAGTGGTCCTTTCCTTCCTCCTCTGGGTCACGTTCCTTCACCCTTAAACCCCCTAAAGCAGGTTAGAATTCCCTCCTCCCTCTTCAGATCCATTAATCTTTGTTTTTACCTTCAAGTCCTTTCCCCATTTCTTCAAGAAACACTTCATTCTTCCTAATAACCTGGAGAATAGAGAAGTATTCATCCAGCCCCTTCAACTTCTCTTCCAAATCAGCCTATACTTTGTGCATTAATGGCAGTTACTCAACACCACAAAAACACAAACATAGGTAGTCTCAATAGGTCACTGAAAAAATTCCTCACACTTCACACTTGCTGGAAGTAATGTTCTTACTGATAATTCCTGGTTCTACCTCTTAGAATTTCAGATAAGAGTGGAGTCAAAGGAAAGCTGGATTCCAATCTCACCCCTGATTTTTATTTGTTCCCTGATCATAAACAAGTCACAACCTCTCTCATAATCTGTAAAATAGGGTAATGATAACTCCTGATAGAAAAACTCTCTCGACCAATGCAGATTGGCAATTTCTTGTGTCCTGAATCCCTTCTCCCCTTTTACATGCACAAAATAAAATATGTAGCATTACAAAGGGAACCAGTTACATTGAAATTGTAATAATAATAATAATTTTCAGACTCTACCAAGAGTGTTGACTAGGACATTAAAAGTTTAAGTTCTATTCCTAGGGTCACACAGTCAGGATGCATCCAAGATAGTATTTGAATATACATCTTACAAAGCCAGGTTACTTTGCAAACCTTAAAGTCTTATATAAAAATCAGTTGTTACTATGAAAGACCAATTATATCTTATTAAGAGCTCCTGAATAAGACTTTATTTAATCATGGCAGTCTTCTTTTCTTTTCTTTTGAATACTACTTTCTCAGCTCTTTAATTGGCAATTAATGGCTTGTTCCCCAAGATTTTCTGAGGCTGCTCCCTGCTTGTGCCATGAAAAGTGTCCATTTGGCCTTTTGGAAGGTGTCTCTAAATCATGGGATTACCCCTTATGACACTGAATCCTGACTTCTTGGATTATCTCACTTGAGGTTAGAATATGACTATTATGTCATAGTTAAGATTAAATGCAAAAGTATTTTTAGAGCATCTAAATCCATCTACATCAAGCCAGTTCCTGACTAACTAAAGGAGCCTCAGATTTAAGTTCTGGAGAAATCAATTTTATTCAGAGGTCCTGCTGGGCCAGCCTCTAGTCTTTAGAAGTGGATGAGCAAAGATAGCATTCATTTGGGGACTGAAAAAAGCTGCAAGATGCTTAGGCCTTAGGGAAAAACCACTGTCCACTGAACTACCATAGAAAAATATTAGCTGGTAAGGAGAGTTTCCAAAGCTTGCTATGCCTTTAGTTTGATTGCTAGTTCAAATCTTTCAGAAGTTTTTAGTTATCTAAACCTTACAAATACTAGTTCAGTAAATAGTTGTTTTCTTTATAAAGATCTAAGGGGAAATATAGTTGTGGCTTGAATACAGTTGCCAGTAGATCTGAATTATGATCACAAAAGCCAGGGCCCTCCTTACTGATAGGATGTGGTAAATCTGACTTGGTGTGATAACTTGAAGTTTTTATTTTGGTAATAGTATGTGAGAAGGAATGGGGAAACAGAGGGGAAGCAGTGAATGTGAACCCAATTTAGAGTCAGGAAGACTTAGGTCTAAGTTTTATCTCTGACAGGTGCTAGCTAGGTGACACTGTCAGATCTCTAGCTCTCTCGTGGCCTAAAACAACTCAGTTTACTCAGATACTGATGTACAAATGTACAAAAAAATTGTTTAATGTGAGTGGAAGAAATTTCAGTGAATTACAGTTCTGAACCAAAAAATCTCCTAAGTCCAGATGTGTGAGAAATAAAGGAGAGGGAGACCCAGACACAGAACCAGAAAGATCAATCAGCTTTGGAGAAGGATCAGATTCTGAATTCTAGAATTAAGAAAGGCAATGTGATAAATAGAGCATAGAAGTTGGAATCAAAAGTTCCAGCATAAGGTTGTGAAGGCATCTAAGTATCATGTATGATAAATACAATCAGGACCTAAAGCTGGGCCTGAACCCAAAGGAGATTAGAAAGTCCTGAGTGCAAATCACACCTTGGACACTTATTAACCATTAAGATAATGAATGTGAAACACTTTATAAATCTTAAAGCATGATATAAATGCCAATTATTGTTGTTGATGTTGATTCTACATCATTATTATTACTAGCCCAGGAATACCAGACCTCCAGTCTGGTGAATGTGCCAGACCGTCCGTGTACATTATCCAAGACTGCCAGGGCCATACATCCCACCCAGTCTTTGGGATATCCCGGATACACATGAAGACGAGCCGATCTTGAGGTACAGAATAACCTTTCTTTATTGGTAATTGTGATGACCGTGTTTAGCACCCAGAATATATTAAAATCAGCCGGAGTCAGGATAAGGGAAAATGCTTGATCTTTATTCTTTGCAGAGGTGAAGGGGAATGGCAACACGAAGTGAGAGTAGTCGCAACATAAATCCGGCCAGTAGTGCCTCTGGCTCTCACACTCCACCCACCAAATTCTCTACACAATTTCCTATACAACACATCAAACTTGCACAGAGAGTGGGTAGGGCCATTCTTTCTCCAAGCATATATTAATAGAGTATTGCGCAATTACTAATTAGCCTCAAGTGCTTGGGATCTCAGTGCATCTGTTCAGAGATTCAGCCCATTACAGGTAATCTCAGCAGGGGTTAGCAGGAAGCAAGAGCAAGAGTGTGAAAGAGCAAGTGTATGTATGTATATGCCTGCGTCTCTCCCTGAGTTTGACTCAAAGCTGGCTATTTATATTTATTCTCTTCCAGGATTACCCCGTGCCCAGCCTGCTCAGCACTGAGCAGGTGGGTCCGCAGAAGGGAGTTAGTGTTGCATCCTAGGTGGAGATAGAGAACAAGGGAACACTCCCGCCATCTCAAGGAACCTATTAGCAATTCTGTTAACACCTGCCGGAAACAACCTCCTGCCTCTGAAGCCAAGTCCCTTTTTACCTCCTGGATCCACCCTACCAGCTGCCATGGCATACATGACAATTCTCAGAGAGAGATAAACATCCCTAACATTTCCCCCTTTTTTATTAATAAGGCTGAGTGTTCCTTAAGCACCTCTATAGATTTTCTTAAAAACTATGTATAAAACATAGTAGGTGAAAGCAGAAGAAGCAACAATATACAATAGAGGGTATGGGAAAGGAAGTGTGTTTGATCCAATAAGCCGCTGTCATCAGAGTCGTGTTGGCACCGAGGCAGGTGTTGGTTTCAGAGTATTAGGTGGAGCTATGGAAGAATTTTCCCAAACTTTCTATAAGAAGCCACCTCAAGCAGTCCAGACCCAGACCCATCTGTAGCAAAGGACCGAAGGTCTCATCTTCTGGAACTGCTTCAGGCTGACAAGGGGCATGGCCCTGCCCAATGGGGTTCGGACTGAGGAGGGGAGATGAGTGAGTTGTAGGCGGCAGCAGCAGCATTCGGTACTGAGTGTCAAGATCAGGTCTAAGGTGATTTCAGGTTGACCAAGTGGTTGGCATTTCATGATTCAAAGTCTGGAAGAATCAACTCTCCTTGTTCTTCTTTCTGGAATCCAGTGGCCTTCCCCATCAGGACCTGCAAGATAAAAATATCCTGGCCCTCTCCAAAGTACTAAGGTTAGGCCTTGCCAGTGTCCTTCCTCTTCCTTCCAAACCGGTTAAACCGGTAAAAATCAGTCCAGAGCTTTTGCAGCAGTGTATTAGCATGCTGCTTTTCCCCAAACCGGTTATTAGATTTAATAGTGTGGGTGTGATATGAAAGGTGGTTCCCAAACACCCAATGACCCCCAATAAAAAATCCTGTGGTGGTGGTATATAAACAGGCCCCACAAGCCTTCAATATGTCCCTGCCCCATAGATTGTATCTGAGACCTGCAACCACCAGGGGTCTGAATATCTCCTGTTTGTCTACAAACTGCCAGGGCAGGTCTTCTGCTGCAATCCTTCCCTACTGTGCTCCTCCCACCCCGTTAACCATCAGAGCATCTGCACAAACCTGGCATGAAGGGGCCAGAAGAGCTGTGAGATAACAGACCTATCAGCTCTGGTGTCAAGTAGCCCTTTAAATGGTTTTCCTTTAACATATATATTGGCCCAAGGCTTGCCTTGTTCTATTGCACTCAATTAATATCAGAGTCTGGTCCATTTAAGAGAGGGAGTGCCTGTGCAATTAGCTCACCCTTATCTAAAAATCCTGGTGTGTCATATGGATTAGTTACCACAGCCTGAGATTATTCTGTTGTAATCACTGTGGTGTGGACTATAATGGGAGTATAAATTGTCAAGCCCACCACAAGCGCCACTCTTAGAGTTGAGTCTAGCCCGGTTATTGGTACTATGGTTGTATGTCTGGTAAGGAGGTAAAAAGCTAACACAAAAGATATCACATCTTTCAGCTTGCTCTACTATTCCATAAACTTCTTTCCCCAGCACCTCCCAATCTGGGACCCTAACAAAAACCTGTCTAATCTTCCATCCCAGACCTACTATCAGCCTTAGGGTCTTGTCTCCCTTCCCATGATTGTTCCAGCCAAACTCACAGGGTCCCTGGCCAATTCTGCCCCACATTGGGCGCCACTTGTGACGGAATGTCTGTGGACACTATCCCAGACTGCCAGGGCCATACATCCCAGTCTTCGGGATGCCCCTGGATACACAGGAAGATGAGCCGAACTTGAGGTGCCAAACAGCCTTTTTTATTGGTAATCTCAGCAAGGGTTAGCAAGAAGCAAGAGCAAGAGCATGCAAGAGCAAGTGTGCGTGTTTGTACCTGCGTCTCTCGCTGAGTTCGACCCAAAGCTGGCTATTTATACTTACTCTCCTCCAGGATTTCCCATGCCCAGCCTGCTCAGCATTGAGCAGGTAGGTCCACAGAAGGGACCTTTTTGTCAAAGGTTTTGACTTTATTCTCTAAACTAAGACAAATGAAACAACTTGCTCAGATTTTCCTGGCCAAAGACAACATGCTATTTAATATACTACACTATAAATCTAAGGTGTTATTATTGAACTTCACTTGGTCCATTCATACCAAACCAAAGAGAGACAATGATAAATGCATCAAGAAGAGAAGGGAACCACTTTGAAGAGTTGGTTATAAGGAAGGTGAGGGACCCTAAACAGGAATCTTTCATACTAAGGACCCACTCTGTGAAATTAACAATTCACTTTGATTAAACATCCAAATATAGACTAAAATGCCTTGTATACAGTGCCAAACTAACTTCTTTCTTATAGTTCTTAAACACAATCCTGATTGGGAGAGGAAATCAATTAATTAACAAAAATTTATCAAATTTATCAAATGTGCCGGGAACTATGGTAAGCACTGAAGATACAAACATGAAAGCAAACCCTGCCTTCAGGAGGCTTATATCTGTCAGAGGAATTATATATAACATGTGTATGAGGTGTATGTGTGTATGTATAATAAAGAAGTTATATGATTAATATAGTATATCTTTATATATATATATATACATAATCATATATACACACATTTACATGCATGTGTGTGTATACATATGTATATATATATATACATATATGTACACAAAAATATCTTGTACATGGTGGATATTGGCCAACACATGGTGGGATTATTTCCACCCTCAGTCCAGTTGAAAAAATCATAAAAGGTCAGTTTACAGAGATGTTAATGTGTTAAACAAAATACAAAGACTGAATACTGCCTCCGAGTTTCTGAACTATAAAGTTCTCTTGCTTGGAACTGGAGACTTGCCAGCTATTGAGTGACCAAGGGTAGCCATACCCCAAAATGGAGTTTAAAAAGCTAACACACCAGCTCTGTCTCTAGACCAGAGAGGAAGCAGCTTCAAAGTGTACAATTCCTGGCAATCTAGAGGAGAATCAGCTTTGGAGAAAGAGCCTGGCTCTGCAGAAGGGATGCTCTTCTTCTTTTCTTAGGCAACTATGGAAGGGTAGGGAGGGGAGTTCCCCCACTCAGAATTCCCTTCTACTCCTTGGCCATGTCACTTTGCAGAGGAGACACTGGACTCAGAACAGACTGACTCAGAGGGGTCAGCTCCAAGGGGAATGATCGCTGGTAGCTGACAAGATGGCCAGCTAGGGATTCAAGAAAGAGTGAGCCTTGGCAGGGAGAGGTTAAGCTTCAGAGAAAAGCCTGTCCATGAGCTCGGCTGACAGCCTGAGCAACAAAGAAGCTGCAACCAGTGAGAAGTGTTAGGAGAAATAAGGGGAATGAGACCCTTCCATGTGGGAGGCAAGAGTTGCCTCCATATACTCCTACATGGATCCCTTGCAATTGGGATGCACCCTCTCTCTCTCTCTGAACATACTCACACACACACATACATATATATGATCATATTTATGCACTTTTTTCACAGAACCTGTGTGCATTGGTGGGAGAATACACCCCAGGTTTTTGGAGAGGAATGTTTTTAAAGTTACTGTTTTATTCTGCAATCTTAGTAAATAGCTTTCCTTTGTCTATTGATTTACTATTAAAGTTAAACGCAGTGCTTGGGGTTCATAGATTTTGTGAGTATGGACCTACAAAATAAACTGTGAATAATAGGTTACCCTCTGGGGACCCAATCTGCAAGTGCCAAGTTGGGGAAATAACCCAGAGGGTGCATGACATATGCAAAATAAATATATTATTTATATTTAAGGATATATATAATTTATATATATAGTGTATAAGGGCGGGCAGGAGAAAAGCATTAGCTATTGCGACAATCAGGAAAGGCTTCAGGGAGGGGGCCGGCATTTGAGCTGGGCTTTGAAGGAAGCTAGGAGTCCACCAGGTAGAGGTGAGGAGGGAATGCATTGCAGGTATGACATGCACATAGCTTGTTACAGAGGCAGCCTGCTCAAAGGCATAGGGATCAGAGAGGAACTGTTGAGCATGAAGAACAGCAAGAAAGTCCGTTTGGCTGAATCACAGAGAAGAAGAGAAGGGAGAAGAAGATAGTAAAAGCTGTGTGCAGAAGCTGCTATTATGAAACAGCTGGCTTGGCAGAGCACCTCTGGAAGGTTGAAGGGAAGTTCCAATTATATTTATGTGTGTACAGATAAGCCCATCTTGAAAAGGCTACTGGGAGAGGGGGGACATCCAAGATAGGAAACCCACAGAAGAAGGGCTGGGTTAGGGGACTCTGAAGGGTCAGAGGGAATGACTGACTCTGGTCAGGAGGCTTGGAGAAAAGACACAGATGTGAGAGTGAGTTCTGTGTGAGGAACTGTGTGAAATCAGGAGCATGCTGCCCTAGGGCTGGTGCTGTACCCTCTGCAAAAGCCCTTTCACAGGTGCTCAGAGATAGGATTTAAGGACCCAATTAGGGAAATGGCATTTTGGAGTGTCTGTCCCCCAGCTCAGAGGGAAAACCATAAATCCCCAGGTTAGGGGACCAAAGATCACATCATTTAATAAAAACCAGGCTTCCCGCCCTGACATTTCCTCCCTTCCATATTTATCCCCCTCTAAAAACACAGCAGTGCACAAAATCATGCGAAATGGTTTTCCATTTAACATCAACCCCAAGCGGTAAGGCAACCAATCGAGTCCTGGCCCATAAATCTCGACTTCCTCACCCTCCTTTAATGCATGTCTCACCCACCCCATGCATGGCTTTTTTATTTTTTAATAGGAAAGCCAAAAGGAAAAGAGAAAGAAAGAAGAAAGAAAGAAAGAAAATTAAAAATTAAAAAATAAATTACTTGGGAATTTGTTTTTAATTAAGCAATAAGGCTCAATGGGGTACTGCTGCCATGCTATAAAAACGCTCCTGGGGTGTGGGGAGACATTTGGTCCAGATGAGCGCCTCAAATCACCCCCAGAATGGGATTAGATGATTACTCCCCGGAGTTAATATTAGATGATCTTCCCCAGAGTTGTCTTATTGCTATTATAAAAAGTCTTCATTGAGGGGGGAAATAAGTGGGTTTTTTTGTGCTTGAGGAAGATGGAGCTGGCAGTTTAGGTCTTCAGAACAGCCTGTCTGTGCTGGATGGTTCCCATACATCACTCCACCTATTTAAAATGCCTCAGATCCCGTGGGCACATTCCCCTGACCCCAGCAGTTCAACAATTAAATTTGTGGGAGGGGTGGTGGCTTGCCGTGGTAGAGGAGGCAAAGGAACAAACAGCTTCAAAAATTAATACGTCTCCTTAAACAGGAAAGGGGGTAAAGGATTTTTAGGAGAAGGATGAGGGATGAGAGAAAGCTGATTTTAAGCTATTTACAGCAAGCTGGATCTCCACTTTAGCAGAAAGGAATGAAGCATCAACCATGAGGTCTAATGAGGAAGGTAAGCAGAATAGAGAGGGGTCCTGGGCTGACTCCTCCCAGTGAGACGGACAGTAAGAAATCAAAGTCTAGTGGATGACTGGCCTGGCAAATGGCTAGTCTTGGAGTCAGAGTCCTGGCTCCCAATCACCTGGCACCAAATCAAGTGCTTGGAGACTCAGTTTCCTCATATTTAAAATGGGAATATTATGAGTATCAGTCTCTGGATCAAAAAGATTTGAGTCAAATAAGGGTTCTGATACATCCTGGCTGAGTGACCCATCAATAGTCCATGTGGTTCTCCAAGACTCCGTTGTAGAGTTGATATAGTTGTACATAGGCAAAAAGAGTTTGCCTCAAAATTAAACATATGAAATCCCCCAAAAAGTAATATAAAACATATGTATATGTATGTATACATATGTCTGAATGAATAATGTTACTTATATCACATGATTACATAGCGGCAGGGAGGAAGGTGGTTAAGCAAGTAAATGTAAACAATTGCTATTAGACCCATCCCTGTATTTAGAGAGCTGAACCCAGGGTCTAAAGATCCAGGTTCAAATCCTGGCGTGTTACCAACTACCCATATGGACTCAGTTAAGTCACATAGTGCTGATTAATTCTGTTGGGCTCAGTTTCCCCATATATAAAACGAAGGGATAAAACAAGCCTTTCTAATTATCCAATTGCCCCAGTTTCTCTTTTTTCTTTCTCCACTTCTTTCTCCCAGTCTCAACCCTACAGCCATCCTATTCTCTTCTCCTAGTCTCAACTCCTTTTTTTTTCCTCCACAAAACAAAACTATTTCCCTGGCATTGCTGACTCACAAATATTCTTAAAGGATAAAGAAATGGCTAATTAGCCCCAATGCTAAGCAGGCACCAGGTCAGCAACTCAAATATGGCCCCGGACATCTTGTAGCTATGCTACTTTGGTCAAGTCACTTAATCATTCTGTTTGCCTCATTTTCTTCCTCTGTAAAATGGGGATAAATGGTAGCAGTTACCTCCCAGGGTTCTTGTGAGGATCAAAGGAGAAAATAATTATAAAACAATCAACATGCCTGGTACATAGTAGGAACTAAATAAACATTAACTATTAAACAATGACTTTTCTTTTTTTTTTTTTTGCTGAGGTTAATTGGGGTTAAGTGAGTTGCCCAGGGTCTCACAGCCAGGACGTGTTAAGTGTCTGAGATCAGATTTGAACTCAGGTCCTCCTGACTTCAGAGTTGGTGCTCTATTTACTGTGCCACCTAGCTGCCCCCAACAATGACATTTTTTTAAAAAATTTATTGACAGTTATTGGGATGAAGAAAAGAAGATGGAAAGAACAAGGTGGCTTGTTTAAGAGATATTTGAGGAAATGTGAAATTACCCAGGCTGTGGGATAAGTCAGTGCTACATCATCTTATTATCTCCTATTCTGAGTCCAGGAGTAGGTGCACAGAGCCCATGAGATGTGAATTTGGTAAAGACTTCAGAGCATAGACCATGGAAAGCAATAGCTGCTCCTCCTAGGGGAATAGGAAGGAGATTAAGTCTCTCTCTCTCTCTCTCTCTCTCTCTCTCTCTCTCTCTCTCCCTCTTTTTCCCCCTTCTCTCCCCTCTCTCCTCTCCACTTTCTCTCTCTCTCTCTTCTCTCTCTCCTCTCTCTTTTCTCTCTCTCTCCTCTCCCTCTTCTCTCTCTCTCTCTCCCCTCTTTTCTCCCCCCCTTTCTCTCCCCTTCTCTCTCCTCTCCACTTTCTCTCTCTCTCTCCTCTCTCTCTCTTTCTCTCTCTCCTCTCTTTTCTCTCTCTCTCCTCTCCCTCTTCTCTCTCTCTTCTCTCTCTCTCTCTCTCTCTCTCTCTCTCTCTCTCTCCATCTCCTTCTCTCTCCTCTTTCCCTCTCTCTCTCTATTTAACTCCTCCCTTTATACCTTCTGTGTTTAGGTGGTTTCCCTAGAGTCTCTGCTTAAAGCCCAAGGAATGGCTGGTAGTCAATGCTCATCAGCAAATCATCAGCTCCTTGAGCCCTCCATTCCAGAAGCAGAGATTCTGACAAAGATGATTAGTCATGGGATTTCTCTAAGCAAGATCCGCACTATTTTGCAAGAGAGGCAACTTAATTGTCCTGGATAAAGGGAAAGTCACTGCTCCTGAATGGTGGATGAGAAAGGGACCAATATTAGGCAATTAGGACCATGGAGCCCCTATTTAGTAAAGGGTGGAGGAGACAGAGACTGAAATATTTTGTTAGTTCCATAAAACCCAGTTCACATCCATCTCACACACTGAGCCTTTCAACTTAGCAACATTTCTTCTCTTGAAGAATCTTCTATTTCTCCTGGATCCCAGGAGAACCTGGATGGATGGATCTTCACATCCATATCTCAACTTCTCAAGCAAAGAGACTGTTCACTGAAAGGACAGGAAACTGCCTGGAATTTTCCTCATAGGCATTCAGGTCAGGACAGAATTTACTTACTCAAAACCATTGGGAAAATCATGCCCTACATTAAAAAATAATTTACTCTTTATTCCCTCTGTAATTGTGACCTAAGAACTCAACCCATTAAACAATTCCACCAATCTAAGCTCAATGGGAAATGTCTCACTTTAAAAGAGAAGATGATTTTCAGAAGCAACTTTTATTATACTAGTGACACCAAACCCAGAAGTGGGTCAGGTTTCCTCAGCCAGAGATATTTGAGACTAGTTTCCAAATAAATGCAAAGTGAATTACTTGCAAGGGACTGAGTTCTGACCCATTTCTAGTTCTTTTTTATTATATACATTATTATTTGCCTAATTTCTTATTCAGCCTGATTCTCTCACTTGCAGGTTGGTTGGAGATCAAACTATAATGGAGACTCAGGGGAATAGTTAATTTGTTATTTTTTTATTTATTAATATTATTACTTTTATTAATTAACACAATTAGCTAAATTGTGTTAATATGCCTCCTAATTATTTTCTCTATTTATGTGATTGGTATTTTAATATTTTCTTACTAGTACCTGAAATACATTCTACTGAACTCAGACTAATAGAAAAAAAAATCAGAGTTGTCAAAGTAAAATGAACGTTTAGAGATTCAGATAGAAGTCTAATGTTTATAGATTAGAGAAAAGTTTAATCTTTTTTACTTATGTCAGAAACCCTACAGCAATACCTCATCAAAACTGGACTGCACCATGTACATACAAATAAACTTGTACTGCTGATAACATATTTGAAAAGATTAAAGCCATTTTATAATATATCTCAAAGGAAAGATGATAGCAAAAGAAGAGAAAAAAAAATCAATGACAGTATTATTACCTTCCCCAAAGGCAATCAAAATAATATCAATAAAGGACTCTCAATAAAATGTCTACTTGTCATCTTCACAAAAATCTTCATAGAAAGATCTACATACTACTTATCAAGGGTATCCTTGATGAAAACAGGAGGAAACTGACAGACTTTTTTTCAATCGGTCTCTTTAACATTGAACATTTTTATTGTCAAACATTGCTTAGAAAGTGTTGGGAACATAGGAACCCATTTTGTTTATTGTTCATTGATATTTTAAAAAGCATTTAATGTAGCAGAGCAAAATGCAGCCCTAATCATTTTCTTCCAACAAGGCGTTTGTACTTTTAAACACATTTATATTTAAAAGATCATATATGATCCCCTCATATATGCAGTCACAGAGATGACTGCATATCTAATGATGTTCTAATTACAAATTTTGATGAAGATACAATACTGGAAAATATTCACTTGCCACTGTTCTGAAGATTGTCCTACATAAGATCCAGATGGATGAGGAATTGCAGAAGGATGGTAAAGACCTCCAAATATTACTGTCTGCAATTGATAGTGCACTGATAATATAAAGACCACTGAATCTCCTCAATGATTACTTTTCTTTTCTTTCATTCCTTAAAGAGAAAAACCTCAAATCAAAGTGGGGAAATTCCCTATCTGTATTCAAAGGGAAAACAGATTCTTGGTAGAAAGGTGAAATAGGTTTCTAAAATATTCTTTTTTTTACCAATTTTTATAAAAAGCATTAACTTAAAAAAAATAGAAGTATGAGGGTAGATGACCAGCTTTGAAGTCTGAAAGGCATAGACATAATTCCGTGACCTGCATGTCATTTAACTTGTCAGTCAACTCTCTGAAAGTTACTAATCTGCATTATACTGGAAAGTCCCCAAACAAGTGAAATTTCTGGTCTGGGATCTATCTGTATTCAAAGGGAAAACAGATTCTTGGTAGAAAGGTGAAATAGGTTTCTAAAATATCTTTGGTTCTTTTTTTACCAATTTTTATAAAAAGCATTAACTTAAAAAAAATAGAAGTATGAGGGTAGAGGACCAGCTTTGAAGTCTGAAAGGCATAGACATAATTCCGTGACCTGCATGTCATTTAACTTGTCAGTCAACTCTCTGAAAGTTACTAATCTGCATTATACTGGAAAGTCCCCAAACAAGTGAAATTTCTGGTCTGGGATCTATCTCAAAAATACTTTATCATTATTTTATACTGAGATTTCATGTTTTCTTAGCTCTATATTTCAAGGCAGTTCTAAAGCAAGAGAAGGAAGACTTTGGAACACTGACTTTGGAATTAACCTGACTCTACCACTCATTATCAAATAAATTAATCTTTGGACCTCAGTTTCCTCATCTGAAAAATAGGGAGGAAGCAGGATAAGCCCCAAAGTTCAAAGAACATTTCTTATTTCTTTGAATCCTTGGATTTAGAATTCTAAGATAGTGAGAGAGACTATTTTCTTCCATAGTAGAATACAATATAATTTTGTTTTCTGAAAATTCTGGAGAATGGAGGGATGTGCTCTGTAGAATTGAGGAGGGAAAACTGAGTCAGATTATCTTATTTTGAATAAACTATGTTTTAAAAAATTTAAATATTTGTAAACTTTGTGATAGAATTCTCATAATAAATATAGCCAAGATACACTTTAGGGAATTTTCTTACTCTCTTCTTTTGTGGTCAATATCCAGAAAACCTGGAAAGAAAAACAATATGCAATCACAATATTACAAATGAAAATTTTACTTTTTAAAATGGAGGGTAATAAAACCAAAATGCTTGAATGGGGAAACTCATTGGGTCATTGGGACATCCCTTTTCATTGACCACTATAGGCACTTCTCTTGCAGCTAAGCAAACACCTTGGCCTTTTCAAGTGGCCCCATAATCAGGTTATTTCCTATGACACACACTCTGGTCTCTTTCTGAAAATTATGCAGGACTAAATTAATTCCTCCCACTTTGCATCCCTTTCTCCTCCTCCTCCACCATCTCTATGCATGACTTTACATCTCTAGCCTGCAGAACTGGATGCTGGTGGGAGAATCTCTTTGGTTTAGGTGCTAGACATACACACAACTATAAGGAATCTCTTGCTTCCTAGAAAACCTTCAGAAATTAACTATATTTATAACCTTCTCTGATACCTGGGAAGGAAGTTTCGTGGTATAGTAAAAGGGCACTGGATCTGAAGCCACAAAACTTGGATTCAAATCCCAATTTCCATTTCCTCATCAATAAATAAGGGGGAATCAACCAAGTAATTGCAATATCTAACCCTATTATCCTTTCTAGGGCAATGTCTTGGATGTAGATGTTTGTGTTCCTTAGGATCATCAAAAGCTTATATCACAAACAATGTTAGCATATAAACTGAAATGTTGACTTTAATTTCTGATATTTATTGATATAGAAGGAACCAAGTATCTAATCAATATGAAAAACTTAGAAGAAGAAAATTGTTTGTTATTGTTCAATTGTTTTCAGTCATATTTGACTCTTTGTGACTCCATTTGGGGTTTTCTTGGCAAAGATACTGGAGTAGTTTGCTATTTCCTTCTCCAGCTCAATGAGTAACTGAGGCAAATAGGGTTCAGTGACAGCCTAAGTTCACACAGCTGATATGTGTCTAAGGCCAAATTTGAATTCACTAAGATAATTCTTCCTAACTCTAGGCCTGCCTTCTATCTACGTGTCCTCTAGCTTCCAGAGGAAGAAAGGAACCCCTCACAAGGCCCCCATATGGTGTGCCTTCCAATATCAATCAACCAACTGATATCAATTAGGTTTGTTTTACAAAAGGATATTTATTGAAAAGGAATTGCAAGTGCAACAATTAAAAACAATATCCCCAAATCTTGGGGTCATTCTTTCCTTCCACATAATTATGGTTCATAATTTAAAATATCAAGTTAGTTAGGCATATACATATAGAGAATAAATGAGGCCGACAGTATCTCCAAACATCTATCCAAGGCTATCCTACTGATTCTGTTCTTTTTTTCTTTTTTTTTGGAGGTGGGGAGGGTGACTATTTATTCTCAATGGAAGAAAATCAATCTAACTCGTGCCATGTCATGGTCAAAGAAGTTATATTGTCTTTTCAAAATAATATTTTGTTCTGGGTCAAATTCATGTCAACCTTTGTGCAAAGCTTACACATGCCTGAAAACTTGAAAAAATTTAAAAGATGGACTACGTATATTTCATATTCCCCTACTTATTAAAAATTCTTCTGGCATTATATGCAAAATTGACTTTTTTTATTAAAGCTTTTTATTTTCAAAACATATGCATGGATAATTTTTCAACATTGACCCTTGCAAAATCTTGTGTTCCAAATTTTTCCACCCTTCCCCCGAGATGGCAAACAATCCAATATATGTTAAACATATTTTAAAAATATTAAATCCAATATATGTATACATATTTATACAGTTGTCATGTTGCACAAAAAAAATTAGATCAAAAAGGGAAAAAATGAGAAAGAAAACAAAATGCAAACAAACCACACCAAAAAGAGTGAAAATATTATGTTATGACCCACACTCAGTTCCCCACAGTCCTCTCTTTGAGTCCAGATGACTCTTTCATCACAAGACCATTGGAACTGGCATCAGTCATCCCATTGTTGAAGAGAGCCACATTCATCAGAATTGATCATTGTATCATCTTCTTGTTGCTGTGTATAATGATCTCCTGCTCCTTCTCATTTCATTCAACATCAGTTCATGTAAGTTTCTCTAGGACTTTCTGAAATCATCCTGTTGGTCGTTTCTTACAGAACAATAATATTCCATAACATTCATATGCCACAATTTACCCAACCATTCTCCAATTGATGGGCATCCATTCATTTTCCAGCTTCTAGCCACTACAAACAGGACTGCCACAAACATTTTGGCACATACAGGTCCCTTTCCCTTCTTTAGTATCTCCTTGGGGTATAAGCCCAGTAGTAGCACTGCTGGATAAAAGGGTATGCACAGTTTGATAACTTCTTGGGCATAGTTCCAAATTGCTCTCCAGAATGGCTGGATCCATTCACAACTCCACCAACAATGCATCAGTGTCCCAGTTTTCCCACATCCCCTCCAACATTTGTCATTATTTTTTCCTGTCATCTTAGCCAATCTGACAGGTGTGTAGTGGTATCTCAGAGTTGTCTTAATTTGCATTTTTCTCATCAAGAGTAATTTAGAGCACCTTTTCATATGGCTAGAAATGTTTTCAATTTCTTCACCTGAAAAATCTCTGTTTATATCCTTTGACCATTTACTACTGATTCATTTCTTTGGGATTTTCTCTACTACATAATAGAAACTTCTTAATCCTGAAAATTTATTTCACCCCAGGACTACTTCAGATTATGAGTAACTGGTGGAGGAGGGGAAAGGTTATTCTGAGAAGATAATGAAGAATTTTTTCCTTGATTATGGAACTAGAGGAGACAAGAAATGAGAAATATGGGGATAAATTGATACAGCAAAGGATTGGTATTCCAAATAAATAACAAAAGGGACTACTCTTCTTTTGGTCCTGCAGATTACTCTGAACTACTAGGTGGGCAAAATGCTTTACTAGCAAATTCTACCCACTATAGAAGACTATCTTAAGTAAGTTACTCAATGTCCTTCTGTCTTATTTTTCTGATTTGTAAAATGAAGTTGTTGGATTAGCTGAATCTAAAGGTCAAACACTTTCCATAGCTCACTATTGTTTACCAAATAGTTTAAACATTATTGCTTGTCTTTCAAAGCAGAGACTAAAGTGAATAAATCTCTTCTGAAAACATTTTTGCTCAGTGTTCTTTGGTGTGGAATGAGCTTTTCCTCTTTCTTCGAGGTAAATTCTTTCTCTTCCTTGTTATTATTGTTAAAACCCAATTTAAATGCAATCTCTTCCAGAAAGACTTCCCTAATCTCCATCCCACCCTTAATCCACCCCTGTTGGTAATGACTTCCCCTCTCCCAAATAGCACTTTTGTTTTGGCACTATCTATTTCACATGCCATGTAATATTGTTTTACGTTATAACTATTTATGATAGAATCTTATCCCTCCATGGCTAATGCAGAAATATGTTCTGCATGACTCCATATGTATAATGGGTATTGTATTTCTTGCCTTCTCAATAAATGGGGAGAGGGTGGAGAAAGGGAGAGAATTTGCAACTGAAAAAAAAGTAAAATTGAATTTTTAAAGAATCTTAAACCTTTATTTTTTTATATTAACCTTGAGAGCAGGTGCCATATTTTAACTAAATTTTATTTTTCCCCATACTATAGCTCAGTGCCCACTATATAGAAGGTTCTGAATAATTGTTATATGGCATTGTGAGAAATCCATGTTGTCTGAAGCAGCATTGGGTGGTATTCTTATTTAAAGAATAGTAGGATTTGAATAAGTGGAGACTATTTTATCAGTCACATTAGGGGTTTAATAAATAAATATTTATTAAGTGATTGAGATCCTTTCTCCAAAATGATGAAGTAAATTTAAAAATTGAGTTTAGGAAAGGGGAGAGAGTGGAAGGAGACCAGAAACCAAGGTTAACTGGGGGTGAGAAGGAAATGAATACCTCCAATTCTTTTCCCTACACTAATTCAAGTCCAGATCTCACCACTGCTGTAAGCTCCCACTGAAATATATAGGGTGACAGGGTCTTCATATCCTCACCTATCAGTGGCTGCCTCAGCATCTCAAGGGACAGTGATGTCCCAAATGTCATCATTGTAGATGAAATAGTAAGAATCAATGGACATTCCTTGGGGTTAGGGGGGAAAAGTCATCATTGCCCTGATTGAGAGAGACAAGAGGCAATTTTAGGTGAAGGATCAGTGACCATGAGGTCAATCAATCAACTTGAAGGGGTAATGAGAAAAAAAACAAGCCAATAACTATGTTGGATTACCTTATTCCCCAGGTCAATTCACACCCATTCTCCCACCCTTGGCCCTTCACTTGACACATTTTTCCCCTAAAAAGTCTCCTCCAACCCTAACAATTCCAATATAATTTTGGAATCCCATTTTCCCCAAGGATTCTCTTTCATTCTCTCTCATTTTTCCCTTTATTTGTTCCAATTTCTTCAGCAATGTTCTCACCACATCTGGCCAGGGTGACCGCACCCTTGTTCTGAGGATGATGTAAAAAGCAGCACATCTGTCTCAGTCCCACCCATGAGAAAATCTAAGAGGACAGATCATTTCCCACCATCCCAAGACCACCACAACTACTCTGAAAAAGGGGCCCTGATCAGGGAGAGGGTGGGAAACTGGCCTGGACTCACATCTCAGAGAGTTAAGACAGGATAGAGTTTACTTATTCAAAGCCATTGGGAAAACCATGACCTATAGTCTAAGGTTTAGCCTTTATCCCCCTCTGGAACTGAGTGACCTATGGAGTCATTGCATTAAGCAATCCTTCCCCGTCCAATCTGGCAAATGTCTCATTTTAAAGAGGAAAAGCATTTTCAGAGACAACTTTTAGGATACTAACACCAGATCTGATCCTTTCTATGGACAACTGAGCTCAGTTCCCAAATAAAGACAAAGTGACTCTACTGCAGAGTACTGAATCCTGGTTCATTGCTGGCCTTGCCTATATATAAATTCACTCATTATTTACCTACTTTTATTTAGCCTGCTTCTCTGTGTCAGAAGTCACACAAGAGAAGAGGGACAGGAGAATAATATATTATTTTCAAATGTTGTTTGTTTTATTATTTTGTTTAGAAATTTATTTTAAAATATTTAGATTTTGTCAATCTGTTACCTAACTGTTTTTCCTGGTTAGGCAATAGCTACTTTAGCATCTCCTTAATTGTACCTGAGATGTGTTCTATTGAATTTTGACTATGAGGAAGAAAATGAAAAATGTGAGCTCCAAGGGAGATTGAAGGACAAGTTCAATTGTTTCTTTACCAACTCATTTGTAGGAAGTACGTTGAATAAAGCACTGCTGTCTCCATTGTGAAGAAAATATATTGAGAGAAAATTCTTGTAAAGAAATCTTGAAAGAGACCCAACAACAAAAGTTTTCTCAAAGCTAGAACAAGACACAAGAATTCCCAATACCAATTAAATTCTTGAAAATATCCTGCTTCACAACAGCAAAATTATACAATGATCAATTCTGATGGATATGGCTCTTTTCAACATCAAGGTGATTCGGGCCAATTCCATGATCTTGTGATGGAGAGAGACATCTGTACCCAGAGAGAGGACTGTGGGGACCGAGTGTAGATCATAACACAGTATTTTCATTCTTTTTGTTGTTGTTTGCTTGAATTTTGTTTTTTTTTCCTCATTTTTTCCTTTTTGATCTGATTTTTTGTGCAGCATAATAATTGTGAAAATATGCATAGAAGAATTGCACATGTTTAACATCTACTGGATTACTTGCCATCTAGGGCATGGAGTAGAGGGAAGGAAGGAAGAAAAAAAGGTTGGAACATAAGATTTTTCAAGAGTGAATGTTGAAAATTATGCATTTGTTTTGAAAATAAAAAGGCTTAATAATAGATAAAAAAAAAAAAGAAAGAAAGAAAAGAAAGAATATACCCTGCTTCAGGAGGCAGGTAGCAAGCAGAGAGCCACGTTTCTACTCTGATATTTCTCTCTTTCTATACTAGGTTCCATTTGACTATACTCTCTTATCTTAGGAGCTCAGGGGTCACTTCAAAAGCCATTTCCTCCTGATTTTCCAAATTATTATCTTGTCCTGCCCTTCCCCCTAATTTCTTTGGGGTTCCCTTAAAATTATTTTATATTTACTTATCTGTACATTTTATTGCCCCACAATGGAATGCAAGATTCTTGAAGGCACAGCACCATGCCTGGAATATGGGAATCATTTAATAAACAAATGCTCATTGAATTGAATCTAATTCAGAGAACTGAGGCCTCACAACCAGAGTAAGAGGATAAAAGTTGCTGGAGAACAGAATGGAATTGGGGGAGCATTAAAGAATTTCTTTGTATGAAACTCAGGGTTCAGATCTTTCAGTCTGAAGTTGGAGGGAGCTGGGGAAAGGAATCAGGAGTTAGGAAGAAACTAGTAATATTACCCCTAATTCCTAACTGCTTTGGAGCCATATAAGTCCATGGTAGGGGATGAAAACTTCCCCCTCCAATAATATTAGGAGTCAGGGCTACCAGGAGAGTGGACCAAAGGAATTCAAAGGAAGGCTTTGACTCCAGAGTCTATGACTAAATTTTCCATTGGAGCACAAATAGGCTAGCCAAGAATTAGGGTGCAGAAGGGGGCAGAGGAAGCTTTCTTGGAGAAGAGTCCCCCCCCCAGTAGAGCCTTTCCAATGGGGAACAAAAAATCAATGCAAAAATCACAGAAAAATCAGCATAAAGGTCAATCTTATCTCTGCCTCAAAATGTTCCCTGATTAGGAATGATTCTTTCTAGCAGAAGGATGTAGAGGACAAGATTAACTTTACATTTCTTCAAATGATATAAGGATTTGTCCTGTCTAGTGTAGGGGCAAGGACTCACTGACTTTTAAAGGTTCTGACCACCTGAGGAATCTTTTGTTCCCTGGTTATTCAAGCAGGCCAATAATGAAGCCAAGCTAAGGATTTGGAATGAGGGCTTTGGTCTATAGCACCATTCAAGTGTTTTGTTGGAGGAATGAGGAAGAGAAGGAAAGGCCATTTTCTGTCTACCATAAATTAGTTCCTTGAAGCCATAAAAGCCAATCTCAGACATTTCTGGGGAAGTTCAGGAAAGAGGGAAACAAGAATTTCATCTACCAGAATTGGGATTAGATCTGCCTTGGTGGAAGACAGTTCCTGATATCCTTGACTCTGAGGTAAATCACTAGAGGTCTTTAACTGAAATTTGCCTTATCATTTGTGTAAGGAAGATGCACAGTTAATTCCTATACAGATTTAGGTTGGCTTATGGAACAGACCTTTGACTGCTTAACCCTGCTCTTTAGACCTCTCCAAAGGGAACAAAAAAGCCACGAACAGATCTGCATAAAGTTCAATCTCATCTCTCTATTTCAGGCCATGTTATTCTGGCTATGAAGGCCTTTCCCAGAAAGCTGAGGGACTTTAGGGAGCAGAGTAACTCATTGGCAACTTCCCACAGAAGCATACGTCCTTACATGACTCCTGAGAGGGGAGTTTGAGAACAGTGTTCATGAATCCCAACATTCTGAAGAAAGAAGAGGGATTTTGAGCTCCTTAGGCATTGAGATTCCACATATGAATTAAAAACTGGGCTTCCAGGGGGCTGCATGTGGGGTATACAGTTAAAAATCTCAGAGCTGGAGAACACATGCAGCCCCCCACCACCCAACCGTGAAAAGTGTAGGAGTGGAGAGCGGGGTACCACAAGGCAATCCCTTTGACTGGCTCCCCGTGGCCAGTCTGACAGGAATGAGACGAGCATCGTCACACCTAGCAGAAGCTCCTTCCATCCCCTATGAGTCCAAGCTGTATAAATCCCTGCCAACAGCAAAGTTATAATAGTGACCTCTGGCTAATCTGAGGCATTGACTAGTCACAGGTACTCAGCACTCAGGGGCAGGTACACCAGACTGGCCCTTCAAGCCTGAGGATGTTCTGTGGGACCGCACTTTGTGGGAAACTGGTACTAAGGGACCTGGGCCACATCTCTAGGAGTATCAAGGCTGAGTCAAGGAGAGAGAAAAGTGTTGGCAATACCAATACGGGGAACAGACGCATTTCTCATCCCTGCTTCAGGAGGCAGTGGTCCCAAGCCTCCCTGGCAGTAGGCAGTGCGTGCCCTCTTGCTGGAGGCTTGCAGGCAGGTGCTGGGAGGCCACGGGTTCCAGGAAGGCGTCCTCAGTCCAACCTGAGTCTCTTGAGTTACCTTCCGAATCTAAGACCTTGTGATTTTAGCTCCTGGCTTTGGCTGGGTAGAAGCTGACTCTATACCCACTTCACCACTTACTCTTAGCCAGATGGAGAACTCCTAGAGTTAAGTCCAGCCCTTTACTGAAGACAAAGACTTGATCTAAATGATGGACTGCAGCTAGTCTACTCTGAGCAAGTTTACGAAGAAGACCACATAGGTTTAGGTGACTTGAGATGGGAACCACACAAACCTAACAGATCAGAACTTTGCAGATGTTCTACTTTAGGGTTCCAGATATTAAAAAGCAAGCTCGAAATTGGGCAGTGACGTCAGGAAGACAGGGAGCTTACATGCAGCAAAGTGCCTTTTTTAGTTTTTCTATTACCTGAGGGGCCAAGGTTCCCCAGCATTTCCAGAATTTGGGACACTGGAAGGAAGATATAACAGGAGATATGATGGACTAAAGTTACACATTTCCATACTCTGACTTTAATCTGTTCCTCATACTCAGATTGTGAGTCTCATTCTTACAGTTCTAGGAAGTCTGTGAGAAAACTGGTACCTCAACACAATCCTCTGAGGGTGTAGACCCTGAGAATCAAAGGGCTTTCATTATCCCATTCAAAAGCTAAGCCATAAGGCTCTCTCTACTTCTCCCTTCTAGCCAATGTTTCTGCCCATAAAACATGTTTCCCTCTGTAGGTAATAATGATAATAATAACAACAATAATAATAATAAATTAGAATGAGAATTTATAGGGTGCTTTAAAGGCTTAACAAGTTATCTTATTTGAGTTTCACAACCCCATGAGGTAGGTGTTACAATTACTATTGCCATTTAATAGATAAGAAAACAGAGGCTAAGAGAACAATTACTTGCCCAGGATCATACATCTGGGAATTGTCTGAGGCAAGTTTGAATTCAAGTATTCTTGACTCTGACAAGTTCAACGTTCCAGCCATTGAGTTGCCTAATTGCAACAGAGCTTCATAGGGCTGTCTCAGAAGGGTGGACTACCTGGGTGTGTGGCTACATTTATAAAAGTTCCAGTAGAGGGAAATGACTGGGAAGTAATATAAAGAAAGGGATGTCAATAAAGCATTTATAAGGAAAACAATTAACAAACAAGAGAGACATACATGAAAGTTTTGGTTGTTTCAGCTCTTCCTATGAGTTTTCCCTCAGCCTGATCCTTTCTGTTTGGGAAGGGAAGGGGACATGTTTGTGAATACATATACCCCTTACTACCTGTGCTTTTAGCCTTCTTCCTTTTTTCAAAGGACTAAATCTGGCTCCTGTGTGCTGCGGTTTGAACCAAGCCTAGCTTGGAGGATGACAGACACAGCATAAATAAGGATCAGTATTCTTGGCCATGGATCCCTGGGCTCAGGCTGTATAAGTGTCTGCTGTGATTCTATCAGGGACTGAAGGGAAATGAGAAATGAGGAAGAACACAGGGGACAAAAAAGAAAGGAAATCAGCTTCCTATTAGAATGAAAGGAAATTTCTGTGACTTTATTGCAGTGAGAACAAAAAAAAAACCCCAAGCACCAAGCTGTTAGAGAGGGGTCTGGGTCCCAAAGTCCATTTCTTTTCCCTTTTTATCTCTCACCTCAATTTTGTCAATGCTGCCAGCCCCACTAAGATTCTAAAAGAACAACCCCAGATTTCTCTTTTGTTCTTCACCTGGACCAACTGGCCTCTAGGATCTCATAAAGGATAAATGGAGAAATTCATTCTTTTTGGATTTTTCTACAAGTATTAAGAAACTAACATCAGCCCTGGATCCCCACCCAGTTCTGGACCTGCTCAGTCAATCATGTTCCAATTTTTAAATTTTCCATATACCTTTGTAACAGGGCCAAGTCCAGCTCTTCTGAGCATGGGACTGATGCAATCCCCAGGTGGGCTTCCAAGAATGCATGATTGTTCCCAATATACTAAACACAAGTTTAAGTCAAAACTTTGGGGATTAGCTGTTGATTCTCTGCTAAATTTTCCTTCCTGTCGTCCCATTCCTATTTCTGCTCATAGCTTTGGTCCTTAATGGGAAGGGTCTCTTTTGGTAATTTCCTGGGGCTTTGGTCTGTGGCAGAATGAAGATGGGATGATACAGAACTCTTTTTCTTGCCAACTCCCCAGTGACCTACAGAAGCAATCAACCCATCTCACATTCCCAAATGAAAAGTCCCAATGTTGGGAGGCTAACCAACAGGACCACTAAAGATAGTTATTTGGGGAACTATACTAGAAAAGAATGTGACATTTTCTTTTCACTGCAACCATCTGAACAAAATGGGGGAAACAGGTATCCAATTAACATGGAAATGTGCCCAGAACCCATATTCAGGGGGGAATGAGACCAATTTAACTGTGTTAAAGGAGGGAAGCTAGTCCTTACAACTAACTTCCTGAAGAATCTTAAGCTTACTTTGGTTTATACCATTATTAAAGCTATATTAACTTTATTATGTTCTTCTTTGAACTGAGACCTTATTAATTTTAATGAGCTCAATTTGGGGGCCACAGGTCAGAGTTCAGGCTGCTCAATCCTCACAGTGGGGAGCCAACCACAAACCAAACCAATGCTTCCTTGAGAAGGAGGGAATGCCCAACTCAGGAAGACCAATGCTCCAAAAAAAAGTTTCTCCATCCCCACAAGTGGCAATAAAATCTTTAGGCATCTCCCCAGGCCAAGTTGCTGATGGAATCAACAGGATCTGTTCAAACTGATGTGGTCTTGAGTGTTAAATGTGATTAGAAGAGGAATTGATCCCTGGGGCAAGTGGGCAGAAGGCTCTGATAGAGATCAATTTAGCTCCATGGTTCCAACCTGTGGGGAGGTGGTCCAGTCTGAAATCCAAGTTATGTCAAACTCCTGAGACTAACGTCTGTAAAGGTCTTGAGCAGTCTCACCTTGCCACCTGTAAGAAATTCTAGTCCTGTCCCTGAGGTTAACTTTTAGAATTTATTTATTTATTGTTTCCCTACAAAATATACTTGTGGGTCATCCCATGGCTGCTGCCCTCCTTTGGGTCAGTCCACCGAGGCCCTCTGCCTGCTGTCTTTCCCTTCCCTTGTGCCACTTGGTATCTCTCCTTGCTCCACTATGCTTCCCAGCCCCACTTATCCTCCTTACAGCTAAATAATTCTCCTGGGGCGATAGATCCCTTTCAGGATTTGGTCTGCCAGCTGGGAGCTCATCCCAACCTCATGGGGTGCTCACTTTCTACTGGGTAAATGTGAGTTCCACTGAGGAATTTGTCATATGCTCTCCCACTCTATTTCATATTTACCATTCCCCTCTATTGTATCCCTTCATTTTGTCTGTAACCCATTCCCCTAAATAAGTCTACCTTTTAGCAAAGAGAATGGCCAATGTGGATTCTTCACAGACTGAACCCCAACTTTTGGTGCCTGCCATCATTTGGTACCAAATCCCACATCATAGATCACATCAGTACGCTGGGAGCTATTTCCTCTTCTTCCTTCTTCTGCTCTTCTTGGTGAGAGATCCTGGAGTCAAGAGTTATTTCCAAAGTTAGAGCAGTCTCTCCTCCTGAAGTTAAGTTCCAAACATTCACACAAAGGAAAGGGGGGAAAGTGAACAACTTAGCCTTTGAGTTATATTACGGTCTGCAACCAAACCTTCTTCTGTTAGTCTCTTCCCAAGAAGGAAGTATAAGTGCATGGATCTAAGCATCAAGAAATACCATGGGACAGAATCTGGGTTCTGACACTTATTGGCTTAGTGGTACTTCAACTTTTGGGGCTCCAGTTTCCTCATCTGTAAAATGAGAATAATAATGATTATACTACTTACCTCGCAGGCTTATTTTTATGAGCATAAAAATAATATATACAGAGTTATGTGGATTTTAAAGGAAATTGAAGTTTAGTAATTACCATTCAAATGCAGTGTAAGATTCTTGAGGACAGGGTCTGTTTCATTTCTTTCTTTTCTCAACACAACACTTTTGGCTCTGTTTCCCATGGCTTTCTGTCCAGAGCCCTTTTCTCTTCCCTTTCTATACTATTTCAATTGATGATCAGATCAAATGCCATTGGATCAATGATCAGTTTTATACTAATGTTTCTTCAATCTATTTGTTCAATTCTAACCTCTCTCTAACCACTGGTTCACACCTCCAACTGCCTATGGGACATCTGGAACTGGATTTCCCATAGATATCTTAAAATCATGCCCCAAACTGAATTCATTATCTTTCCTCTCCAAACTCTTCCATCTTCCAAACTTAGTTATTGCTATTAAAGCTTATAACTGTTACAGTTAAAGTTACCACAATCCTCTCAGTCACACAGGCTTGAAATCTATATGTCATTCTCCCCTCTCTCCCTTCTTCCTTCTCTCCCCCCCCCCCCTCTCTCTCGCTTCTCACCATATTGATGTGGCTTGAATACCAAATGATGAGAGTGATGTAAATGCCAGATGATGGTAGGAACCAAAAGCTGGGGTTTGGTCATGTGCAGAATTCACAATGGCCATTTCTTTGACAAAAGGTAGATTTATTTAGGGAAGGGGTTTACAGATAAAAGCAAAGGATACAATAAACATCAGAAATGGTAAATATAAAATAGAGTTGGGAGAGCATATGAAAGACAAGTTCCTAAAAGGAACATAGCACCTCAAAGGAGCTAGCCAGCTATGAGGGGAAGTGGGGTTGGGAAGCATAGTGGAAGTAGGAGAGAGATCACATGACACGGAAGAAGGGGAAGGGGAAAGATCCCATGAGGCAGAGTGCTGTGGAGGGCTGACCCAAAGGAAGGCAGTGGCCATGGGATGGCCCATAAGCACATTTTATAGGGAAAATTTAACCTCAGGGATTTCTTACAGGTGGCAAAGTGAGACCTCTATAGAGGATGGGTCTTCAGGAGTTTGACATACGGATTTCAGACTGAATGACCTCCTCAGAGAGTGGAACCATGGAGCTAAACTGATCTCTATCAGTGGCTTCTGCCCGTTTGCCTCAGTAATCAGTTCTTTAGATTCTCTTGGTCCAAAACACCATTCAGAACCTTACCAACATCCTGTCAAGTCCTAGAGTTTCAACCTTCATAATGTTTCTTATATATTTCCCCTTGTTTCCTTTGCCACTGCAACTACCTGTGCCAGACTTTTATTAGTCCAGATAATCTAGACTATCACAATAACTGGTTGATTTGGTCTACCTGCTTCATCTCTCATTCTAATGGCTCCCCTTTACCTTTCAATTGTGGATCAAATGTAAAACCCTCTCTCTGACTATTCATAATCCATTCTTACACTCTTTCTTACAACTTGTTCCCCTAAATGTAGTCTATAACCCAGTATGTTGCCTCCTTACATTCTACACAATACTCCCCTTCCTGGCTACAGACATTTTCACTGGCTGTTCCCCATTCTTGATATGCTCTCCCTACTCATCTTCCTTGTTGAAAAAGCCCCCAAAAGATTGAAGGTAAAAAAGAGAAAGGGATTGCAGAGGATGAGGCGGATAAACAGTGTCATAGAAGCAATGGACACGAGCCTGGACAGACTGTGAGAGACAGTGGACGATAGAAGGACCTCACAGAAGTGGTCTATGAAGTCACAAAAGCTGAACACAACTGAACAGCTCATCTTCACCTCCCTGCTCCCTAAAATCTCAGAGTCCTACCTTCTACAAGATGCTTTTTTTCACTCTCTTTAACCTCAGTAATAAGGTGCTAAGTAATTAGATAGGGTTAGCAGAGAAATCCTGATAAGAGGCAAGCAGGGAAAGATACTGGTGGGATCGACTCAGCCGTGTAGTCCCACCCTCATGGGGGTCTCAGAGACCCCCACCTTACTGGGTACAAAGCAAGCTGAGTTGTGAGGTCAAACTCCCCAGTGACACTTCCTCTATATATCTGCCTATGGCCTGTGCCGTCTTTGCCAAATCCCTATTGAGGTTAGTCCACTATAGTGGTATCTTTCTTCTCCCTCCCTCCCCATGTTGCATAGTACCTTTTCCCTTGTTGTAGCTAACTAACTCTTTTAGAGTGCTAAACTTCTCTATGGATCTAACCTGCCGGCCAATGGCAAACTCCCCTTCAGAGCATATTCCTTTTCTCCTGGTTAATTGTGAATTCCACTAGGGAACTTGTTCCCTTGTTAATTGTTAAAACCTCTTTTCTTGCAACTATAGGCTCTCTTGAATCCATTCTTAGCATTCCTGGTGCCTATTTTACCTCTTCGTTATTTTTATAAACTTTTCTCATAAATAAAGGTACCTTTTGGCAAATAAAGGTGTGAATTTTTCACATACTTTGCATATCGTGCTGGGAATTGCTGCCACATCATCATCAGTGCCTTCTTCTCTTTGCTGATTGTCACTAATTTATTTACTAATTATCATTTGTCCATAGTTGACTTAGACTGTGAGTTCCTTAAGAACAGGAAGGATCTGTGCTCTCAGTACTTAGGGTGGCACTTAGCACATAGTAGGCATTTAATAAAGGCTACTTGCTGACTGACTGACCAATACCGCTAGTCTCATCACTTTCTTTCAGTTCTTAGAGTGCCTTCTCCTATATCTTACTACTCTCCCTTGGTAATATCAGTCTTTTACAGCATCAACAACTACCTTCATCTAGATAAATTCTGAACCTTTCTTTCTGGTTCTGACTATTCTTTCTGAGCCCTTGACCTGTATTTCCAAATGCCCCTTGAAAACTTCACCTAGACGCTCCACCAGTACTTCAAATTCAGTATGTCCAAAACTGACCTTGTTTTCTTTCTTCCCTAACATTTCTCCTTCTGATTCCACTATTTATGTCTATGGAAGCTTCATTCACCTAGTCTTCCATATTCAAAATTTCTTATTCTTCCCTCCCCCCTATATCTTAACAATTATCAGATTCTATTTGTACTATCCCTGCAGAATATCTTTATTAAATTTTCTGTATTATTGTTTCAGCATCAGGTCTTCCTCACTCTCTATTTCCTCTCCAATCTATTCTTCATTCAATTGACAGAATAATTTTTTTTTGTAAGAAAAGAAATAGGAATAGGGAGTGGGATGTGATACTGTGGACAATGGGAAATTTCTACCAATTCTGGTTAGTATCTTCTCTAAGAGTTATAGTCTTAGTTGCATGGGGGTTAGTCAGTCAACCAATCAACAAGCATTTATTAAATTCTTTCCATGGGCCAGATATTGTGCTAAATGAAGAAAAGCAAAATATAAGCTTTGAAATTAAGAAGCTTCCATGCTAATGGAGGATACACGTGCAAATAACTAAGTACATAAAAGATATATACAGTAGGATATAAGATGAACTAGGAGGGACGATATCCAATTTCTTTGTTTCCTTCACTGAAACCGCTAAATCTCGATCAGTGATCTTAAGAAATGGGTGTTTCATAAACATGGCAGGAGTCAAGTCCTCCTGGATCCTGATGCTCAGCTACTGTGTGAAAGCCAATAGGTTTAAGTCAAAACCATTTCTGGATGGCCTGGAAATATGAACTCCCAAGTTACCCAAGATAATACACATCTAAGAGATGTTCTGCAATCTGTCAGAAGTTGTCCTAACCTCTACCTCCCCGGAAAGAATAATGGAATTGAGAAGCTATTATGTTTGTGTTGTACAGAGTTGTGTTTTAAGTGTATGAATGCTCATGAGTTTTTGTGTTTTAAGTAGTTTTTTATGGGAGGGAATAATAAGCAGTCCTATCCTTGATAATTACTTATACAAAGAGCACTTTTTCTAGAAAGGACTCTTTTTAATCCTTTTGGGGAAAATTGTAAATATAAACCATACTATGGCTGTTTTAAAGATTATCCCTGGAGTTCTACCCTGCAGTGGAAACATACGAAGCCAGAGAGTTACAGGAAAAACTGACTTTGAGGCTAGGCTTTCCTAGGAATGAATCTGGTCTACCTATGGGAAAAGGGATCACCTGGCCTACAAGTCTTCAGTTTCTATGGATAATTTGTCTTTTCTCTGGTTCCTAATCTATGTTGCCCATTTGAGAATTAAATTTGGGGATGGTCAGAAGGTAAGGAAAGCCCATGAGCCAAGAGCAATAGGAACTGCTACACCGGTGTAGGAAGAGAAGAGATATTGCCAGAAGACATTCCCTCACTTGCAAATGTCCCCATGTCCAGCCATAAGACACATACTGGAAAGACGACTGGGGCAGCTAGATGGTGCAGTGGGTAGAGCCCCAGCCCTGAAGTCAGGAGGACCTGAGTCCAAATCTGGCCTCAGACACTTAGTACTTCCTGGCTGTGTGACCCTGGGCAAGTCACTCCACCCCAATTGCCTCAGGAGAAAAAAGAGAGAGAGAGAGAGATGACCCAAATGTACAGGGCAATCACACTCATCCCTCTCAGCAGCTGCCGCAGCACCCAAACTCCAAGGGGAAAAGACATAAGCAAATGTGATTTCAAGATAAACTGATAATGAGACCTTTGTAAGTAGGTCCTCCTGTCACGAGAGGAAATCCAAAGCATTCCTGGGCTGAGGGGAAAAGGCCATTGACTATTTGGAGAAGTCGTCCAGGTAAGGGTGAGGATGGGGGAGATAAACAGGGTGAAGGGGGATGAGGCCCAGATCTGTGATATTGGTGTAGGAAACTCTCAGTATGGAAACTCCCTCTACTGGTGCAGATTATTTGGTTGAATTACTGAATTAAAATTCTAAAAGGGAATGGGAGCAATAAAAGTGCCCATATGCACTCACCAGCATAGCACAATTAAAGAAGAAAAATAGTTGTAGAGGTTCCCAGAAATTCACAGGAGTTCAATTCTAAATACAAATCTTTTATTTCACAGATGAGAAAACTGTAGGTAAAGATACAGTAAGGACCTTAAATCTGGTCCTCTGATTCCTGGACTCCTATCCTTTTGCCCAGTTAAAATTCACCCTAGGCACTGTGCTATTTTGCACTTTACGTTTCTGCTTTCCATCTCCTTGTGGCTCTCCTCAGACAGCCAGGGTTTCTCTCCATCTCCCTTGTTCACTTTTTAATTGAGTTCCATTTTATGTGTTTAGGGACAATTCCACTATGGAATTCCTACATCCGAAGGACTTCCTTCTCATCTTGCTCCTTGTCCTGTAGCTATGTCCTAACCAGAGATGTCAGGTGCCCACACCCTAGTCTAGGACTGATGTGAACAAGTAATGTATCTGTGTCAGCCAATCACAAATGGATAGATCTTTATATACTAATTTAAGACCGCTGCTACTCTGAGAAAAGGGCACTCTTCACAAAGAGAGTGAGAAATTGGCCTGGATTCTCACCTCAGGAACACAAGGAACGATAGAGTTTACTTAAAGCCTTTGGGAAAAACCCTTTACTCTCTCTGCAACTGGGAAACCTATGGAGTCACTGAATATTAGGCAATGCCCCCAGTCCAATTTAACAAATGTCTCATTGAAAGCTATTTTCACATAGCAACTTTTATGATACTATTGACTCCAAACTCAGAAATAGGTAAGATCTCCTGTGCAGCTATAGGAAGACTTGATGGCAAAGTGCTGAGTCCCAAGCCCATTACTTTTGTCATTGTTGTTTTTCTCTCATCTCAGTCAGGTCCAATTTTTCATGACCTCCTCTGGAGTTTTCTTGGCAAAAATCGGTTTGCCATGAGGAAACAGAGGTGAATAGGGTTAAATGACTTGCCCAGTCACATAATTAGTAAATATCTGAAACCAGATTTGAATTTAGGAAGATGAATCTTCCTGACTCTGGCCCATATTCTATCTCCTGCAACACCTAGCTGCCTATATACATTCACTCTTACTATTCACTTATTTTTAATTCAGTCTGATTTTTTAACCTGTGCATTAGAAGACAGACAAAAGAGATAAGACAGACAGAAGAATAATTCATTAATTTTAAATCTTTATTTGTGAATTCCAAGAGTATTTTCATTATTTTATTAATTATTTAGAATATTGAAATTATATGAATCTCTATGCTAGTTATATCTTTTATTGATACAGTAGCTGTTTTAATTTCCTAAAGTTGTACATGAGATAAAATTCCATTGAACTTGGAATATGAAGGAAAAATTTGAGATCTGAGCAGGTAAAGTGTTATAGGAATAGGAGAGATTTGGCTTACTTCTTTTTTATACCTCACTTTTATTAAGTAAATTATTGGATAGAGCACCTTACAAACACATATAATGGTTGAAACATATATACTAAGAGAAAGAAAAATAAAGAGATCTTAAAAAGGACTAGCAGCAGCTTTGTATTAAAGGCAAAACTGAGAATGACAAAAGAGGCTGGGGACATCATGAACTCTAACACTCAGTCAAAGTGCTAAAGATGTGAATAAAGAAGATTGTGTCTGAAAAGAAAATTTTTATTTCTGAACCATGCCTTAAAATGTATTAGGCTCCTGAATAATCTAACAAGGCTGATAAGAATTAATTTGCAAACCAAAAGGCTTCAAAATGAAAAGGGAATGGGAGCAAAAAAAGTACTCATATGTACTCACCAACATAGCACAATTAAGGAAGAAAAATTGTTGTGGAGGTTCCCAGAAATTCACAGGAGATAATATATTTTTAAAAGAAGCCAGCAATAAAACCCACAATCCTAGATTTCAATATATAAAAGCACAAAGTATAGGTAACAAGCTTGCATACATGTGAACTTAAGATCCTAACTCAAGGAGGTAAATATGACTTCCTAAGTGTCACAAAGATTTGGTTGGATGAAACATATGACCATAAAATCTAAATGGATACACTGGGAACTCTCCAATCCACTTACTTTTTTTTTTTTTTTTTAAGGCATGGACAGATACATAATGAAGTAAGAAGAATAAGGAAAACAATATGTACAATGATAAACATCAAAGGAAATGAAAATAACAAAACAGTTAAGACAACACTGAAATTACAATAATGTGAAAAATGCTAAAGAGGAATAAATCCTAGATGGTGAAGCTAGGTGGCTCACTCAGAAGGTTGTGTCCTTGACAAAAACAGAGAATCAAAAAGAAGGGTGGATATAAAGGAAAAAAATAATGACTTTCATTTTAGACATGTTGAGTTTGAGATGCCTAGGGAGCATACAATTGAAACATCCAGAAGGCAGTTGGAAATTATGTCAGAACAACTTCCTTCCTTCCTTCTCTCTCTCCCTCTCTCCCTCCATCCCTTTCTCCTTCTTCCCTCCTTCCTGCCCTTCTTCATTCTTTCCTTCCCTCCTTCCTTCCTCCCTTCTCTCCTTCCTTCCTTTCTTCTCTCCTTCCTTCTTTCCTTCCTTCCTTCTCTCCTTCCTTCCTTCCTTCTCTTCTTCCTTCCTTTCTTCTTTCTCTCCTTCCTTTCTTCCCTCTCTCTCTCCCTCCTTCCCTTTCTCCTTTTTCACTTTCTCCTTTCTTTCCTCCCTTCTTCTTTCCTTCCTTCCTCTCTCCCTCTCTTCCTTCCTTCCTTCCTTCTTTCTTTCTTTTTTCTTTCTTTCTTTCTCTCTCCCTTCCTTCCTTCCTTTCTTCCTCCTTTTTTTCCTTCCTTTTTCTAAATGCTATCAATGTAGTTTAGATTTCAGCAAAATATTTGTCAAAGTTTCATTTTATCCTTTGGGAAAAGATGAAATGATTGAAACTAGACAATAGTACAATTCAGAGAATTAAGAATTGGTTGAATTGCTGAATTAAGAATAATCATTAATGGTTTCATGTTTACTTAGCAGGAAGCCTGGATGGCAGTCACCTAGGGATCAGCGCTTGGCCCTGTACTGTTTAATGTTATTATCACTGATTTAGATAAAAGCACAGATGCCATGCTTATCAGATTTGCAGATCACACAAAGCTGGAAGAGATGGCTGACCAAGTAACAATCAGGATCCCAAAAGACCTTGGTAGGACAGAGCATTTTGCCAAGTCAAATAAGATGAAATTTAATAGAAATAAATGTTGACTTAAACACAAATTCAAATTTCACAAGCCTGAGGTAGGATGGATATAGCCAGAGAGATAGTTGTCCAAAAGGAATGTGAGAGTTTCATCAGACTGTAAGATCACCGTGAGCTAGCTTCATGATATGAGACATAGTGTCTAAGACCAGGAGGACAACAATAGCTCTGTTGTGCTCTGCACGAGTTGGGCCACACATCTCCAGTATTAGGTTCAGTATCACGTACCGCACTTACAAAGGAGACTCCGAGAAGTTGCAAAGTATCCAGAGGAAAGCAAGTGGGATGCTGCGGCTCCTGGAGATAATATCATATGAGAATGGCTAAAGGCGCTGGGATGCTTAATTTGGAGAAGTACAAAGGGGAGAGGAAAGAGGAAAGACTGCTTTTCCTCAGGGGCAGAACTAGGAGTAGAAGGTAAATGTCACAAACAGACAAGTTCATATTCGAGATCAGCAGGAACTTCCTATGAAGAAACCAAAAAACTGGCACATTCTGCTTTGGAACACGCCTTCTTCAGTAGGTGCTTTGGGAGAGCCCCTGAACCGTCTTGCACCAAGGCTCAGAGATCACTTGCCAGCTGTGCTTTAGAGGGGCCTTGCAGGCCCTGCCAGCTCTGACCCTCTGCTTCTGTGAAGATGACCTACTTCTCAGCTAAGATATACATTTTCAGATAGAACCAAAGAGTCGGGACTTCCAAAAGTTTACAAAGGTTTAATAAAGGCTTAAATGTCTCTCTAAGCAAAGCCTGAGTGAACAGGAAAGCAAAGCTGTTCCAGGGCTGTCCTCTGGGGAGGAATCTTGCTTGGGAAATTCTAGGAAAGAAGACACAAAGTCTTTGTGTCTTATGCTTTCCTATTAAAAATTATTGTTCACCCACCCACCCACAAACAAAGAATTAGGCTGGGATGGAGGGAAAGAGGGATGGTGCACAGGAAAGCTTCAGGCTCTGCTACACCCATTCCCTAAGATGTGGCTCCCAAGTACTGGGCTCGAGTCATACCCACTACCAGAGCTGTATTGTTTGCTGAGACATTATTCAGTCTTCTGGTCAAGGGATGCTAGTGCTGAGCTCTGTGGGTATCTATGCTTTTATCGAGAGTGACCAAAGGGAAATGAGAGATGAGAAGGGAGAAAAAAGCTGGAATTTTTTAAAAGCTGCTTTTTATTAGAATTTTAAAAAATTTCAGGAAGTCACAGTAGCAAGAATATAGAAAGCAATGTTGAAGTTGTCAGGCAGAGGGATGACACTCAGGGCCTACTTCCCCTGTGGTTTCATTTGAATGCATCTGTGATCTCATTTGTGAGGGCATTCCTGCCAGCAGGGAGGATCAAACCCCATCCGTGCCTTCTCATCCCATGTACTCTTTTTCATGACCTCCCATAAAGATTCCCCAAGAGGTTCACTTAAAATGCTGGTGGCCTTCCTTTAGATCTCTCCACAGAATTTGAGTACCCATGTAGCATGTGGACTGTCCATCTGTTATGCTTCAATCTTTTTAAAATTTAATTTTGTTGCTTTTTTTTAATTAAAAAGTATTTATTTTCTCCCCCTCCTACTTTCCCACCCAACTGAACAATTAAAAGAATGGGATTCTTCACCCTCCCCCACCTCCACTCCTCACATTTGACCAATAGGATGGGATGTATGAGAATTTTTAAATTAGGGTCCCTTAGGCCCTAATTAAAACAATTAAAAGAAAAGAAAAAAGAAAACTCTCAAAACAAATATATATATAATCAGCAAAACAAATTTCCACAAAGGCCATGTCTAAAAACTGTCTCATTCTCTATTTTATCCCATCAACTCTCTGGCAGGAAGTGAATATCACGTTTCATCTATAATAGTCCTCTGGAATTATGGTTTATCATGACATGGATCAGAGTTCTAAAATCTTTAAAATTGTTCTTCTTTATAAAGTTGTTGTAACAATATAAATTGTTCTACTAGTTCTGCTCACTTTATTTTATGTTGATTCATAGAGGTCTTTTCAGTTTTCTCTGAAAATGGCCATCTTGTTATTTCTTCTGGTGAAAATAATATGCCATAATTTGTTTAATTTTCCCAAACAGATGGGTAGCTCCTTACTTTCCAGTTTGGTGCTACCACAAAATATATACTACACACATATAATATTCTATAAATATTACACACACACATACATACATATATGTATACTACTACTAGTATAAAATATATTTGTATGTATATAAATATAAATTTATTCTTTTTATATTTGGATCAAAGGGCATAGACAGTTTAATGACTTTGGGGGCGCAGTTCTAAATTGCTTTCCAGAATGGCCAAATCAACTGAGAGCTCTGCCAACAGTATATTAGTGTGCTTGTTTTCCCACAGCTCTTTTGACATTTGTCATTCTCTTTTGTCATCTTTGCCAATCTGATGGATATGAGGTAGGACCTTAGAGTAATTTACATTTATCTAATTATGAGCAATTTGAAGCATTTCTCCATATGGTCATTGATAGTTTGGCTTTCTTCCCTTGGAAACTGCCTGTTTAGAGACACAAGAGCTATTCCCCAATAGAACACTAATCTACTGGGGAACAGCTCTTTGTCTTATAAATTTTAATCAGTTCTTTGTGTACCCTAGATATGAAAACTTTATTAGAGAAACTTACTTCAAAGATCCAGTTATCAGCTTTCTTCTAATGTTAACCCCATTAGATCTGTTGGTACAAAAACTTTTATATTTCCTATACTCCAAATTGTTCAGATTTATTCTCTGTGATTTTCTCTATGATTTGTTTAATCATGAACTTTTTCCTTTTCCATTGACCTGAAAGATAATTTCTTCTTTCCTCTTTTGAACTGCTTACGATATCATCTTTTTTGTCTAAGTTATGCATCCATTTTAGAATTTATCTTGACAGATGGATTGAACACTTGTCTATACCAATGCCAGAATGCTCTCCATTTTTCCCAGCAGTTTTTGTTGAAATGAGTTTTTAGTGCAGTAACTTAGTGTAGTATTTGAGTTTATCAAATACCACAATGTTGTATCTGCTTTGTTCTGTGTATCATGTACCTAAACTGTCAACCTGTTCCTTTTTTAACATGTACCAAATCATTTCAACAAATCCTACCTTGTCATATAGTTTAAGATCCTGGTATTAATAGATCCCCTTTCTGTCCACTTTTATTTTTTAAGATTCTTGATCTTTTTCTCCTCCATATGAATCTTTTTTCAAACTCTATAATATGATCTTTTAGTAATTTAATTGGCATGGCATTCAATAAGTACATTAATTTAGGTAGTATTGTCTTTTATTATCAGAGCTTGATCTACCAATGGGTAATTAATATGTCTAATTATTTAGGGGCAGGTAGTTGGTACAGTGAACAGAGTGCTAGTCTTGAAGTGAGGAAGACTCATCTTCATGAGATGAAATCCTCAGATATTTACTACTTGTGTGACTCTGGGCAAGTCACTCAATACCATTTGCCTCAGTTTCTTCATCTGTAAAATGAGCTGGAGAAGGAAATGGTGAGCCACTCCAATATCTTTTCCAAGAAAACCCCAAATAGAGTTGCAAAGAGTTCTTCACAACTAAGAAGTGACTAAATAATTAATTATTTAGATCTGGCTTACTCCAAAAGAGTGGTTTATATTTGCATTCATATAATTCAAGGATTTATCTTAATATACTCTAGACTATTTTATGCCTTTTATAGTTATTTTGAATAGAATTTCTCTTTTTAACTCTTCCTGCTAAATTTTGCTACTAATATATTAGAATGCTTTATATAGATCATAATGATATATGGAGATTTGTTTTATATTCTGTAATGCTGTTTAATTTATTAATTTTAATTTCAATTAATTTTAGCTGACTCTTTAGGGTTTTCTAAATAGATCATAATATTTGCAAAAAGTAATAATTTTCTTTCTTCTTTACCTAAAATCATCAAAGTTGTAATCTATTCTCTAATGATCTTACCCACCTTGTAAGATTAGCTTTTCTTAACTGTCTTTGCTTTGGATTCTGTTCCTTCTCAGCCACAAGCATAGTAACCTCCCAGGAGTCTTCTGTCCAACAGAGCTCCTATAAGCAATTATTAGTTAGAATAAAAAACTCTTCACTTCTGTAATCTGAAAAACAAGTAGAAGCCAACTTTCAAAGAAGCTTGTTGAACTTAGAGAAGCACATGAGTTTTTAAAATAACTTCCTTTGCTGAATCCCAACTAATCAACAACCAGGAAAAAGTTAGGTCCATGCCATCCCAAATGCCAAGGGTGAGCTCACAATGACTGAGTTCCCAGACTGAGTTTCATTAACAATGATAATCTCTAAGGACTCATTTTCATGATCTCCCTATTTATCCAGAATCTTCTACCTTCTTTATATGACAGAAATAAGGGAGAGAAAAGAAAAGAATCCCATTCTTCACCCTCCCCCACCTCTACTCCTCACATTTGACCAATAGGATGGGATGTATGAGAATTTTTAAATTAGGGTCCCTTAGTTGTAGAACCTGGGAGTGTAGACCATAAAGTTTCCACAAGAATTCAAGTTACTGAAGTTGAGCTTCTGTAGGATTTGGGGTTCCCTTTGTTAATGTTAAAATAAATGTTAGTTTTACTTTTCTATTATATATTGAGTTCACATAACTTTGAATCACATGCTTATTTGCAGATCAGAAAGAAAGCAAACAATATCTTTAGAGTTCACTCTAGAAAAGAAGACATCATGTATACCCTTAATTGTTGCATGATTCCTGGAGGTATTAATTTTGTTGCTAGTTGCCAAATTCTAGAGAGTTCAGAGCCATTTTCTATAAAGTTGGTAAGAATCAATATGATTGAATATTAAGTGGGAATTTTCAACTGTTAAAATGTTTAGATAGAAGATCATATTTTCAAATCATAGTTGAATTCCAAAGAGAAAAATTTATTCATGCCATAACTTTTAACCAAGAAAAAAGTAGGTAAAAATCAAAGTTCAGAAACTAGAGAAAAGACATATAATCAATATGCTACCCTATTGCTGTAAGTCAGAATTTCTTCACCTTTTTTGTCATGGACTTCTTTAGCATTCTAGTGATGCCTACAGACCACTTTTCAGAAGAATTTTTTAAGTACATAAAATAAAATACACATGAAACTAATTATATTGGAGCACAGTTATCAAAATATTTTTTAAAATTACAAATTTTTAAGGAGTCCTACTCTAAACAATCCAATGCAGGAAAAATAAAAAAATGAACAGGACCAAGGCCCAGATCACATTTAACTCTCACCTCACTCATTTATAGAAAAGGGCTCCATTCCTGTCAATGAGTAGATGTTTTTGCAGCATCTAGGGCAGGGCAGAAATGTCCATGCAAACAGATGTCCTGAGGTCCATGGCAAATGGATGAAGAGCACACACAAAGACAGAGGACCTATGTGGCCAGGGATTCTCACACTTTTGATGTTGCAGAACTCCCCATTTAGTGAAGTAAAAACCATGCTGCTGCTCTCTTCTGGCCATTGTGTTGGCCTTTCACTGGAAACATGGCTGGACACCGGGAATCCTACTCTGGTTCTTGCCTTATTTCTGCACGGCGTCTCCATCAGACTGGGTCATGGAGCTGACTTTGATACCATTTGTTGTGATGCTGTGGGAGAAGGATCTACTTTAAAGGATCCAGTTTACTCTCTGATTTGAGATTAGGCAATTTTTCTTAATTACCAGCATTTTGTGTCTCCAAGGACTTTTCTAAAAGAGGGCAGGGGCAGAAAGACAGGTAGATAACTTTTTTTAAGACCAGGAACTATAGAGAAGAAGGCCTCCCCAATGGCTAGGAATGGGGTGACCCCAGTGCTACAAGACTGGTACACAAATAAAGTAGGGACAAAACAAAAGGCTGATTGAAGGAAGGGAGGCCAGAGACCTCCACCACCCACCCCATTCCAGCCTATATAGAGTTATTTGCCAGCAGCGAAATCCCAGCCTTCAAACAGCACAAAACCTCCCAGTTTCCCCACATTCTCCAGAAATCCTGACTCGACATTCAGCCTCCCAGATCATTCCAAAGACGATATCCTGCCATCCTGAGGTGTTCCCTAGGAGTTAAAGGAGAGTTCATAGTTGAATTTCAAAGAAAAAAATTTATTCATGCCATATTTTTAACCAGGAAAAAAGTAGGTAAAAACCAAGGTTCATAAAGTAGAGAAAAGACATATAATCAATATGCTACCCTATTGCTGCAAGTCAGAATTTCTTCACCCTTTTTTGTCAGGGACTTCTTTGGCATTCTCTGGCATTTGACCTTCACCCCAATGGCCACCAGCCCAGAAATGAAGTTCTGCTTTCCTTTTTGAGATTCTTCTAGACCCCTCCCTATTGGCTTCCTCTGATTCCAATCCCCACCTCCCCATCCCAACATCTAAAACTCCTCTCACTGACTTCCTTCACCAGCCTCGATGCTTGGCTTTGTCTGGTGGGGAAAGAGTCTAACTCTTGCTGAGGATGTCTCTCATGAGGCTGACTTTTTGTGCAGGTCCCTCCCTTTATCTCAGTTTAAATCTTTGGGGAGGGTCTCCATTCTCCAGAGTTGCATCTAGAAGGAGAGGGGGCAAAAAAAGCAAACTTGATCCCCCTCCATTTCCAAGTAGGAAATCCATATGTTAAAAGGTTAGGGGCAGCTAGGTGGTGCAGTGGATCGAATGCCTAGTTTGCAGTCAGGAAAACCTGAGTCCAAATGTGACCTCTGACACTTACTAGCTGTGTGAACCTGGGCAAGTCACTCATCCTGCTTGCCTCAGTTTCCCCATCTGCCAAATGATTTGGAAAAGGCAAACCACTCCAATATCTTTACCAAGAAAACTCCCAATGGCGTCACAAAGAGTTAAACCTAACTGAAAATAACCGAACAACAATAGAATTGGTTATGCTAGTCACTGGTAACTTATGGGAATGGGAAGAGGAGGTTTAGTACACGATTGGTTAGGTCTTGAGCCAATGGCATTAAAACCCCTCAAAGGAACCCGTAGACCCTTGAATGGAATATGAAGGCTCATTACAGGAAGAAAAAAAGCCATTTAGAAGAGGGCCATTTTTAGGATAGCCAAGGTTCTCTCAGTCTTAGAGAAAGTTTGAATCTAAGATCAATAAGCAAATAGTATTCAATATAAAGTCAATTCTTTGAAAGATAAATAAATATGATCAACAAACAAATAATCTGGCAGATTAGCCAGAGTCTGTGAAAAGGAAGACAGGTAGGTAGGTACCACCCATGGGAAGAATGTTAGATTTGGACTCAGAGGATCTGGATTCAAATCCTGAATCTGCTATTTACAATCTCTATGACCTTGGACAAGTTTTCCTAACTTCTTTATTTAAAAAAAAAAAAACTCAGTTTTTCATCTGTAAAATGGGTGAGTTGGAATAGCCTATAATATTCATTACATTTCTAAGTTTATAATTTTATGAGTAGAAAAGGAATTACTTATTGAGGGGACAGTATTGTCAAATGGGGGGAAAAGATTTCAGGTTGGAGGGGAGCAGAGCTGGGATACAAGAGAAAAAATATTTGAAGGTTATGAATGAGAAGAGATCAAATTTTCTGTGTAAAGGACAGACCTGGGGAGTTTTCAAGAAAAAAGAGATTTAGAGGGGCAGCTAAATGGTACAGTGGATAGAGCACCAACCCTGAAGTCAGGAGGATCTGAGTCCAAATCTGGTCTCAGACACTTAACACTTCCTGGCTGTGTGACCCTGGGCAAGTCACTTAGCTGTAACTGCCTCAGCAATAAATAAATAAAATAAAGAAAGTAATTTAGAAAGAAAGAAGAGGTTCATGTTTTCCTGATGCATACGGAACTTTAGGAATTCACAGAATTTCAAAATTGAAAGGAATCTCAGTAGCCATCTAGTTCAAACTACACCTGAAAAATCAATCAACATTTATTAAGTGCTTCTATGTACCAAGCATTGTGATAAGAGATGGGCATACAAAAAGAGGCAAAGGACAGTCCCTGCCCTCAAGGAGCTTATAATCCTATTGGAGAGCCAACATGCAAATAAGTGTATGCAAAATATTCCTCATATATAAGAAGTATGATTTTAACAATTAATATGATTATAATAATTCAATAATAATAGCAAATTATATATAGAAATGGGAAATAATAGAGAGAAGGTACAGGAAGTAAGTCCCTCTATCATATAGCTGACAAATGATCATCTAGCTCTTTCTTGAAGACCTCTAATGAGAAAAATCCCTCCCTCTCCCAAAACAGCCTATTCCATGTTTGCATAATTCTGATAGTTAGGAAGTGTCTCCTTACCTGAAGCCTAAATTTGCCTCTTTGGAGCCCATGGTTCTGCCCGCTAAGGCTGAGCAAAATAAAACTAATCCTTCTGGCCTATGACAACCTTTCAAAAAGTTGCAAACATTTACTAGTTCCACCCTAAATTTCCTTTTCTATGGTCCCAACACCCATTCCCAGTTCCTTTATCAATTCCTTACACGTCATGACTCTCACCACTCTGGTCACCCTCCTCTGGAAGCTCCTTAACATCCAGCATCCTTTCTAAAATGTGGACCCCAGAATTAAACATAATTCTTCAGGAATGCTCTGACTCAGAACAGTACTAATAGCTCCTGATGCTTGGGAGTTCTGCTTCTCATGATGTGACCTTTAAAAGCAATAGCTTTGTTGTCTTCCACATCACAGTGTTGACTCACATTAAGATTACTAAAACTATATCTCTTTCAGACGAAATGCTGTCTAACCATGTCTTCCCCATTTTGAACTTCTGCATGTGATTTTTTTTAATCCAACTGTACAACTTGACACTTTTCCCCTATTAAAGTTTATCTTCTTCAATTCTAGTATTCTAGGCAGCCAGGATTATTTTGAAACTTGACTCTGCTGTCACCCATCCCTTTCAACTTTTTGTTGTCTGTTAACAATTGATTAGTATGTCACCTCTTCTTTTAGAGCAAAAGAAGTCTGAGACTGAAAGAAGAGGAAGAATGGGGAGAAAGGTGGTAGGGTATTGCAGCATCTCGTCTAGTCAGAAATCTCATTGGCTCTTGTTGATTTTCTAGAGAAAACTCCATGAATTTCTAAGGAAATGGTCCCCTGGTCCTCCTGTGACAGTTACTCCTTGACTCAACCCATCATCCTGATACTGATGAGGGATGGAATGTGCCAGGGAAACTTATTTAAGCCCTAAAAAAAAGTGTATAAAACTAAATCTTTTTCCTTGGGGCACTTGTAGTCTGGTAGGGGAACTAAGAAAGTAATATCAAAACAAAATCAACTAGATAGAATGCATTCTTTTTTGTTCCACTCTGTAGCAATAGATTTGGAACACAAAGTAATCTAAGCCCTTTATAAAGTAAACATTCACATTTCTTTGCCTCTTGCCATGAACACACAGAAATTTAGAACAGAATACGCTCCAAGTCTGACTCAATTTTGGGAGTACTGAGGGGAATGTCATGTACAATTAAATATCATCCTCCCATCCCACATCTTTTCCTTCATTCATGACCACCACCACTCCTTAATTACAGAACCTCTTCTCTCCTGAGTGCTTTGTTCAGTTTTCTTATTATTCAACCTGTATAACCATTTCCCCTTTATTCCTTATTCCCTTCCTTCCAGTTATCAACCATCCATCTTCATAGCATTGACAGTTAGGTTCAATTCTTGAACAAAAGTGTGTTTTCTTACCAATAAATGAGTTTTACTTCTCACTGTTTCTAGCCTCTTCCCTTTCCAATCCATCCTCTACACAGTATAATATCCCCAAAGCACAGGTCTGACCATAACTCCCTCTGTGATACAACACATACTCCTCAGGGTATTTCAAGCAAACAATCGTGTTTCACTCTCCCTTTTCTCATTTCCTTTCCAACAAAATGGTCTCCCAGATGCTCTCTGAACCTGGTCTGCTATGTCCTTTTTGCTCCTTCTCCCAAGCTGTCCACCTGTGCCTAGAATGCACCCCCTGCACATTTCTGATTCCTATAAAATCCTTAGTTTTCTTTATCACTCAGTCTAGATGCCATCTCCTACATGAAACCTTTCCTGATCCCCTCCATTATGAGGGCAAATTATCCTATATTTCCTTATTTCTGTACATAGCAACTTGTAATCTCTTTGAAGACAGGGATGATTTTTTTCTTTGGATTCTCATGACCTCCACAAAGTTCTCTAGTATTGCTCATCTTTGTGTGAAGATGATCACGGGGGTTCGGAGGTATGTCAGTAGAGGGAAGGCTCCAGAAGCACCCACTACACTAGAAAAGCTTCAAGAAGAGTGCCAGCCCATGCCTATGACTGCTTTAAGAAGGCCAAACTATCCCTAGAGAGATTTAAAGATGGAACTGGAAAGAAGAGAACCAGATGAAAAATGGAAAGTATTTCTTTTTTTTAACAGTTTATCCTTATCTAATTTTAAAAATATTTTATTAATGGTCCTTTTTATGGCTAGTTTTCAATAAACAATGTTTCTCATCCAACCATACCTTGAAACAAAGAAAAAAGATTAAGCAAAATCAACTACAGACCATAATGACACTCCCCACCTAGAGTCTACCACTTTACTATCTTGAGGAGGAAATGTGCATTGGTATCATCAGTCCTCAGGAACCAAATTGATCATAATTCACAATTTAATCTGAATTCAAATATCTTTTAGTGTTGTTTTGAGCAATAGTGTTGTCATTGTATATATTATTTTCTTGGTTTTGCCCTTTCCACTGTTCCTCAGTTTATATATCTTTTTATATTTCTCCAGAATACATTGTTTGTTACTTCAAAACATCAAGAAATCTGTGATATCGTTCAGGAGACTTAGATCTTTGTCCAACTGCATCTCCTTCTTGACAAAGAACATCTTCATCCCAAGCTAGGGTCTTGTTTTTGCTCTGCAAACCTGCAGAGCTAGATCAAAAGACATGAGCTGTATACCATTCTAAAAAAACCTTAAAGAACTATATAAATGATTATTGTTGTTATACCTGAGAATAGAAACCAAAAGAATTCCATTTCCCCCAACAGTATTCCAAGGCATAATATTATTATATCCTCTAGGATCTAGAGAGGGGACAATCACTTTCTGAAACAATTCTAGGCTAGGAAGTCTCTGTTTTTGAACAATATTAGAAAGTCATATTTTTTAACTAGGTTGGTCTATCAAAGGAGAACATTCATTGTCTTCTGTTTCTCTAACCCTTTGAGATAAAAGGAGAAAAGTATCAAGACAATAAGGGAGACTTACCATATTTAATTCAACTAGCATTTGTTAGTATCTATGAAACATAAGAAACTGTTAGGTGTACACAGATAAAAGAAAAAAAAAATTGATCCTTGCTCTCTACTATCTTATATTGTATTGGGAATAGAAATCTGAATATAAGTTTAATTTTTTATAAAATGTTAAAATGAAAAACTCCCTCCCCATCCAGATTTAATCTGTTATTATGTGCAGATTTTATTGAATGTCTCAATTTGAAACATAATGGAGAGAAAATAAAGTTGGGGAATAATAAACTTGGATGTTGACAGGCTAGACCAAACAAACACTTTCCTAGAAATGAAGGAACAATTAAGACAATGCCCAGAGTGGACAAGATTTGACAGCATTGCTCCCCTCCTACTCCTGCAACCCCTCATTGATGGCAACAAGAAATTTATAAAACATGTTTCTCTAGGTCGAGTTACAGATATTGTCCAGAGATCTGAGAAGGCATTCCAGCTTCCTTGATCCTCCTCCTCCCACTCCTGAGCAAAAGGTCCTAGAATCAGAGATTGGATTCAAGGTTGTGGCAGCTTCTCTTCCCAGGGAAAAAAGTTCCCATTCCACCCACCCCCCAAGAGACAAACAAAAACATAGCAACTTGGCCTCCTGAAGTATACAAGGAACTGAAATCAAATCCTCTTGGATTAGTCACTTAAGTGAAATCAGAACAATTTACTTTTATTTCTGTTTCAGTTCTGGCCTTGACCACATTATTCTATGTTTACCTCATCCCACTGATGTATACCAGACCTTCCCTTCCCCAGTTTCATTTACTTCCTTTCCACCTACTCTTCCCAGTTTCCTTGAACTGACTCCCCTCAACTGCTTAGCTCAAAGCATGTTCCTCTTCACCCCGGAGCCATCACCCTCAATCCCCCTGCCCCATATTTGCTATTAAATTAGAGACTGGTCTTCCTGATAATCACATCCCCAATTCTGAAGGATGTAACCCATCTCTCACAAACCCTAAAAATAAGGGTCTAAGACAAAAGAGAGAAATGAAATTCATGGACTATCCATGTAGAGACATTACAAAATCATGCATCTTCCTATTCTATTGTCCCCATAAAGAAGGGATTTTCCTGCCTTTGTTTATTATGTATTACTCAAATGGAGAAACGGGTTCATTTTCAATTTAATTATAGTGAAATCTTTGATTCATTTTTATATTATCTCCAGAAGAACTTTAAAGGCATTAAACTAAATAAAGTAAGGCCCTGTATCTCTATAATATGTATTTTAAAATGGTATTAACAGCAGACCACAGGCTCATTCATGATTTTAAAATTATGATTCTTAGTATCCTCTTTCCTCTTTTCTCCTTCTTTGCCATCATCATTACAGGAAAAGAAGGAGGCCACACAAATAGGGCCCACAAAATGAGAGTCATATTGAATTATTCTTTATTCATGGCTTGCCACAGTCAAAAATTGCATTGCCAAGGGATCAGCTTCTGTGATGAGCCTCTCCATAATTAACTAGTCTGGTCCTTAGGAAGCAAACGTGGTCTGTTACCCAGCCATATTCAAATTCTAACAATGGTAGAACCTTCCAGAGTTCATGTTCCACTAGCATAGCGTTCAAGATTCTAGGATTGCTTACAATGTAGATTTGCAGATTTTGAATTTGTTCCAGATGATCTTTGCAAGGGATTGCAAAGTGTTTCAGTTCAGAGAAGGAATATTGCTCCTGACCCAAAGCCTATTGGTATGGGACTCTCTCCTAGTTGAAAATGAATACCCTACCTTATGTAAGGCAAAATTGATTAGACCAGGATAATTTCAGCCTTCTTCAATCTTCTTTCAGACTCTTTAAGTTCAACATCACTTCAGGTGCTTCTGGCTTCCAGCTTCAAGAAAATAAGATGGGAGAAACCAACCTTATTTCAGGTTACTGAAAGAAAAGACTCTAGGAAGACATCAGAGGAGTTGGTAATCCCTTAATCCTGTCTTTCTTCTCAATTTGATACACTAGAGATTTGGGGGAATTTTCCCTTTATGAGCTCTAAAACAATATCTTTTGGTTGCGCTGAGTTATCTCATTCTTAATGCACTCTATATTGCCTGATATATATTCTCTTATGTTACCTTCTCTGATTGCTATTCTGTTATAATTTGGATAAATAGGTTTCTTCCCTATTTTGTATGTTCATTGTGAAACTGGTAATTGCTGGGAAAGGAATCAAGACTTGGACATACTGTAAAGGGTCTTAATTCCACCCAATAATGACACAGAAATAACTCAGATTGAACTTGATCATATCTCTTAGAATAAAAATTTTTTAATGGAGCAGGTCATTATAATTCTAGTTTAATAACTCTTTTCTCTGAGAAGAATATAATGGTAGTCTCTGGCCCCAACTTCCTGCTTCCTCTCCTGGAAGGGATGGAAGTCTCCCTTGGAAAAGGGTGAGGGAGAAAAAATCTAGAGATGTCTATTCTGTCTCCCTCCAAGCCACACAGCAATCCCCCTATGCTACAAGAGGAGGATAATCCCCTTTTACATGCACACTCAGATACAGACAGACAGACAGACACAGACACAGACAGAAAGAAAAAGAATAGACATATTGATATTTGAGTAGCACAGCTAGAAGATTATCAAATATTATTCAATAATGAAACAGAATCTATTATAGATATAAACTAAGAAAGTTGGTGTGAGGGCAAGGGTTCTGAATTTGGATTTAGATGACTTGGTTTTGAATTCCTTTTTTAATTACATATAACTTTAAACAAATCACTTCATTTCTAAGACACTCTGCAAAATGAGGAACATGGACTGGATGATCTCTTAACAACAGAGTTAGATTCGGTATATGCCCAAATACAGGTATTTGGTCACCTCATGTTACCATATTTGCAAAGAGACTACCATGAAAATAATTACCATATATCTATCTCACTATCTATAGCAGAGAATGAAAAGGTAAAGATATTTTAGGGACAATTCAATAAAACCTCCAAATTAATTAATATATACTTTGATACTTTGTGACTTCAATGAGAAAGTGAGAATGCCATGAGGATGATAAGAATCATATTAGAAAAGTATAGTTCAAGAAGTAAAAAATACGATGCTAAAGACATAGCAGTCTCAAAACTATCAAGAATTTTTTTTAAACAAAGAATCGGTGGAAACTAGATATGGAGGATACCAAATAACAGGACACACACACACTCACTCACACAATGAAACTGATTATATTTCAACAGACAGGAAAAGATTTGTTTTTGATGTTGAAAGTCAGCCCTGAATCAGCTGTCTGTGTAGACTCAGACCACCAACTTGTCAGATCAAAGATCAGAATTAGTAAAAAACTAAAAGAAAGAATAATGAGAAAAAGATATGGCACACAACTGAAAACAACTCAATCCTGAAGTATTTAAACAAGTAATTGATAATGAAACGTGGATAACGAACAACAGAAATGACATCAACATCAATTAAAATAATTTTATGCAGAAGTTAAACTGATGGAAATCAATTGCCATAACAAGGAAATCCAAAGGGTCAAATGAGTACCTTAGTTAGGAAAGACTTAACTTATTTTCCAAGTAGAGAAAAGTGGTGGCCAAACAGAACACTAATTTGGAATATCAACTTGCTTTTAAAAATCTTATAAAGATCATAGGATTATATACTTAAAGCTAGAAAGGACCTTAGTGGTCAATTCAAATATTAAAATTACTTAAAATAATTCCTTGGTTTTCTTCATCGTTAACTAGAATATCTATTGGCTACAAATTGGAGTGAGAGGAGCTAATTTGTTTTCACCCCATCTCCCACTCCCATCACTGGGAACCTTCATATTCATAATGTTGATTACTCCAATACTGTGACCTCAAAATAAGTGTTTATTAATTGTTTGATTGGCCCAACTAATAACTTTCTTAGATACAATTTGAATCCATGTTTTCCTGATTCCATATAACATGCTGCCTCAAGTGTAGATTGATAGTGAACAAACCAGATGATGAATAGTTTATAAGAACTATCACTTTATAAAATAGAAAGTAACTGTTGAAGGCAAACCCAGTTTAAAAAAAGCTCAACAAGAGATCAAACTAATTGGGCAGATAATGAAGAAAATAGAAAAGAATAGGAACAATTCACCAGCAAAAACAGTAGAGCTAACACATTCAAACTGGAATACCAGAGTCAGATTTAAAAGGAGAAGGTCTGGATTCAGAGGATCTGATGGAGAGGAAAAAACAGGAGAGGAGAGGAAAGGAGAAATGAGAAGAGGAGAAGAGAAGAGAGACTAGAAGAGGAAACAAGAGGAGAGGACAGAAAAAGAGAGATTTCCCAAAAACAGATTAAAGTAAAATTTAATATAATTCCTCTGTTTTCTTTACACTCAATAGGGTGATGGCTGCAACTTGAGGGTGAGAGGAGCTAGTTTCTTTTTCACTTGGTTCCATACTGCTTGCGGACCTCAGTATTCATATTGATTCTTTCACACTATGACCTCAAACTTCCTTTGCCTCATTAACAACCTATCTCCACCCTTCTTTAGCCTCCAACTGCCACAGTCACACTTCAGATGTCACCATCACAAAGAACTGCACTACCTTCAAGATTCTGAAGTTTAGAACTCCAATCTTCAACCACAATTTCTTCTACCTCTCCCCCTCCCTTAAGCCAAACAAGCCCTCCCTGTTATATTCCCCTGTTTCCTTACCCACATCTCAGTTTCTTTCCTCATTTGCCTTCATCTAATCCCTACTCCATGGGGAGCCACTTCCTCACCTCCCTGACCTTCCAGAATGCTATGATCCTGAATTTCTTATTTCTCTGGATGTTAGAAAAGTCACAAAGTTTTTCTGACTTTACTGCCTAGCAATTCATAGCCCATAATCAAAACTGGGTCTTCGATTGCCATTCTGTGAATTAATCCTCATGACTTCCTTACCTCGCTGTCCCCAGGAACTATTTCAAACTGTTCCTTCCTCTTTGATTCCTCACATCCCATATTAATATGATCTATTTGGCACTAAGAAGAATACAGGTCATTCAATATCAGCTCTTCTTCTTTATATCATAAAACTTATTAATATCTTTGCTCAACCTCTTTCTCTTCCATTCCTTCAAAATTATTCCCTCTCCTTGCCAAGGATAACTCTTCCCTTTGATTCTTCTTTGGAATCTTGCTTCAGGCATCTTCAATTTATCCCTCTGTCTTTTTCTATGTGTATGTTCATCTTCCTTTCTTTTTTTTCTTCCTCCCTCCCTTCCTTCCTTATCTCCTTCCTTTCAGGTAACTTGGGTAATGTGTTTTGTCCAATGTCACAGTTAGTAAGTGTCTGAGGTTGGATTTGAACTCAGGTACCCCTGATTCCAGGGCCAGTAGTCTATCCACTGTACCACCTGGCTGCTCCTTTGCCATCTAATTGCCCCCTCCCCCATTCTAATAAATCCAAGTTACTGCTCCCATCCAACTTCTTTCCCTTTTTTCTTTCTGTGAAGTATTTTTAAAAGATATTTTCATTTATTTGATTAAATGTCAATTACATATTTTTAAAAATTAGCATTCCTTTTTTAAAAAAATTTCATTTTTTTGGCCTCCCATCCCTTCTCCACCCTTGAGTAAGCTGAAGTAATTTTTTATTCCTATTTTTCGTTATTATATCACTTACATTTCCCAATGTATTCACTCTCTTTCCCAGAGAATAATTGTTTATAATAAAGAGTAAAAAAGTCTCTTCTCTCTTTTACCATTTTTGAGGGACAAATAAGGTGGTTGTCCCATAACTCTGACCTTTGCTCAGTGGTTCCATCTGCTTCAGTCAATATCTATCCTTAATGCCTGAATGGGTGTAGTCTCAGTCAAATTGAGACCTGTTGAAGACCTTAACTTAAAAGGGCCAAACTCTCCGACTGCCTCAAGGGCCACTTCTAGTCCTGATCTATGTCTAGCTTCTGGACCAGAGGCTGTGGAGGGGAAGGGGAATCAGTGACCTTGTCCGGCCTCCCTCACTAAATCCAACTCACTTGCACTCATGGCATCATCTCCCTGATGTCCTGGTCCTCTTTGAGAATGAAGAACAAACAACAATCATTCTACACAAGCCGGTAGGTGCAGTGGTTAGAGTGCAGGACTCCAAGTCAGGGAAATTTTAGTTCAGATCCAGCCTCTGCAACTTACTGGCTGTGTGGCCCTGGTCAAATCACCTAACCTGAGCTTCTGTTTTCTCATTTGTGAAACTGGAATAATGGCATCTACTTCGCAGAGATGTTGTGGCGATAAAATGAGATAGAAAGCATCTTGCATGCAATAAAGTGTTATATAAATGTTAGCTATTATTTTTGCTATTAAATTCAATTCTTTTTGCTAGCTAAGATATCCTTTATTCTTACTTTGCTATATATCAATGTGCCTTACAGGATGAAGATTTTCTTTCTTATCATTTCATGCTTTTACTCAAAATTTCAACCACTTCTCCCTGTTGTTGATTTCCTAGATCAATTTGTCTTTTTCTGTTTTTTTCACATGATAGATCTTTCTCATTATAGATGTCAGACTATTCTTTATTGAAGCCCAAGTCTCTTTCATTTCCTTTAAAGTCTGCTTTTTAACCAGTATGATTCCAGCTTCTCTCCTTCTCTTCCCAGGAGTGCCAGTCCTTATGTCTGTCTGTCTGTCTCTGTCTCTATCTCTGTCTCTGTCTGTCTCTCTCTCTCTGTGTGTGTGTGTGTGTGTGTGTGTGTGTGTGTGTGTGTCTGTCTGTCTCTATCTCTGTCTCCGTCTCTGTCTCTCACTCTCTATCTCTCTGTGTGTGTCTCTGTCTCTATTTATCTATCTATCTCTGTGTGTGTGTCTGTCTCTGTCTCTGGACAGCTAAAACTATTTGAAAACCAAGCTTCACAATCACTAAAGTTGACCAAGAAAGAAGGACGATAAGCTGAAGAAGAAAGTTATAGGATGAAAATTATCTCAATAGACCCCTGGCCCTTATTCAGGGGTCCTCAAACTTTTTAAATAGGGGGCCAGTTCACTGTCTCTCAGACTGTTGGAGGGCCGGACTATAGTAAAAACAAAAACTTTGTTTTGTGGGCCTTTAAATAAAGAAACTTCATAGCCCTGGGTGAGGGGGATAAACGTCCTCAGCTGCTGCATCTGGCCTGCGGCCCGTAGTTTGAGGACCCCTGCAGTGATGACCATGTACTATTGAGAAGTACCTCAGCTATTGATGATCAGTGGGAAGGAGTTTTAGCTGTCCAGATAACATCATCATAAAAGCTTTGCAAGTTATACTCCAGAATGTTATTTAAGCTCAGCAACTGAGTTCATACAATGTAAGTATATCAAAGGAACCCACTAAAAGCTTCAGTTTGTTTCACATTATCCATGTGATCAGGCTAGGCACCTGTGCTCTGGACACTAAAGAAGGGGATCAGTCTTTAATATAACAGTAAAGGGTGAAAGGAGAAAGGGGCCTGGAGTTTTCACAAGCAATGACTTCCTGGGCCCATTTCTTCAGAATTTATAGCACTACATGCTGAAGGTAGCCCTTAATAGGCCCCAACAGCTAAGAAAGTAGAAGATAGAATATGGGGAATATCAGCAAAGTAGGGGGGAAACAAAGAAAAAAAGATGGATAGATCTCATTAGTTAATTCAGTTTCATCTTATTTCATCCAGGCTTGTATATTGTCTGCATCCGTCTGCTAAATAATTAAAACCTTTCCCCAAAAAAATAGGGACAGAGAGATTAGTTGGCAAAATAAATAGAGATGCATCTGGTGAAGTAGCAAGGTGAAGTGAGGTTGGTATATCTCATTAGATAATTGGATTGCTTTTTCTGCTTTGTCTGCTTATGTATATTAAATAAATTAAGACTTACCCTCCAAGTGGGGACAGAAAGCCTGGAGTCATAGGATCAGAGAATTAGAACTAAAAGGAGCCTTTCAGAGGTCACCTAAGACTAATCCCTGTTCCCCTCATTTTACAGATAAGAAAAATAAAGCTTGAAGAGAGTAAATAAGTTAGCCAAGGTCACCCAATCTGATCCAGGATTCACTCAAGATTATAGGTTTAAATGGGGCAGGTAGGTGGCACAGGAGATAGAGTTCTGAAGTTCAGGAGGACTTATCTTAAGCTCACTTTTCCTTCTTCCTCCTACCCTCTTGTCGTTCCTTCTTCTTTCCCTCTTTTCTCTCCTCTCCCCCTCTTTCCCTCTCTCCTTTTCTTCCCTCCATCCCTCTTTTCTTCCTTCCTTTCTTTTTTCCTTTCTTCCTTCCTTCCTTCCTTCCTTCCTTCCTCTTTTCCTCCCTTCCTTCTTTCTTTCTTTCTTTCGTTCGATTCTTTACTGACAATTCCTTCTCCAGATCCTGTGTGTGCTTAGAGGAAGAAAAGGGGGTGCAAGAGAAGGAGCAACTATTACTGGAAAGGGTGGTCAAGACTGAATCATTACCTGGAAAAAGCCAATTTGCTATGAACAGAAGATGGAAAGGGAGCAAGAGAAAGAGCTCTAAGTTGAAGAGATGTTTGTGAGTGTTACTCAAGACCCAGGAAGCTTCTTTCTCCCACAAAGAGTCTCAGTCCTTTGCAGAACCAGCCTTGAGCAGATCCAGGATCAGTCTTGAAAGGAACTAGATTTTTAAAAGAGGAAAACAGGGTTTTTCTCTCACTCCTCAGCTAATTATGTCTGGACCCCCCCCTCAAAGTCTTGGAGAAAAATAGCTTAAATAAAACTTAGAAATGGCTCATATCTATGGTATCTCCAAAAAGAGATAATGTCCTTTCTAAAAATGTCATTCAATATACAAAATCATAGTCATTAGATAGGAGAAAGCTTTTATTTCCTCTACCATTTGTATTTTAAGCACAAATGACTCATAAGCATGCATTAATACATGCTTAAAACATAAACTATAACCCATCATTTTTATTCTGCTCTCCAAGGAGATAGGAAAGGCTCCCAGGAGACTTCTGGGCCTGTTGAACAGATTTCACTTTCTTCTCAGTCTGCATTTTCTGAACCACAACTAAGTCAGATCTTCTGACTGATGATTTCTTTTCCCAATCCAGTGTGTGGTTAGAAGAAGAAAAGAGGGTGCAAGAAGAAGAAAAGAGGGAGCAACCATTACTGGAAAGGGTAGCCAGGGGTGAATCATTATCTAGAAAAAGCCAGTTTCCTGTGAGCAAAAGATGGAAAAAGTGTGAAAAAGAAATCTAAGTTGAAAAGGAGTCTTCAGTGTTGTTCTCAAGACCCAGGAAGCACCTCTCTTCCACAAAGAGCTCCAGACTTTTGCAGACCCATCCTCAAGCAGACCTATATGCCAGCCACGGCATATCTTGGGCTTTTTTGGTCCTTTCACCTGCAAAAAGTATCAGGTTAGTGGTCATCACCTACTCTAAAAGACTGTGTAGTTTCAAGAATCTCTAGCTGGGCGGCCATCACCCACCTCTGGAATTTCTAGGCTCCCAAAATCATGAAAAAGCTTCTAGTCTGGAAATATCATTTCTCATCATTGCTATTCATTGACCTGAATTCAGGAAAAGAAACACAAAGCAGAGGAAGTAATCAGGGACTGAAGGTCCCATCTCTGCCAGGATGCTTGTCTTTCTGAAGACCCCACAATAATTGGCATTTTCCTTTTTTGTCATCTTTACCAATCTGGTAAGTGCGAGGTAGAACCTGAATTGTTTTGATTTGTATTTCCATAATTATTAATGATTTGGAGACTTATCTTTCCTTTTTTATATACATATTTTTTTTATTCTGAATTTAACAAAATGCCAAAAGTGACAGAAAGTGCAAGAGAACATTTCCACATACAAATTATAACAGGAGATTATCTCTATTACATACAGCTTGCTTTCTAAATTATATAATAAATTCAACATGTTACTTTCAAAGTTGTCTTGCTTATTTGTGTTTCTGTTTGAACTTCTTCCTGTTCTATGCATTTTTTAAAAATGCTTCAATTACTCTGTTTTTTCTTTTTCTTCTTCTTTTGGCAACCCTACCACTGGCTCTCCTCTCCTTCCCAAATCCCTTCCAAATTAAAAGAAAAAGAAAAACACAGCTCTTATAACAAATAATCATAGTCAACCAAAACAAATACACATATTTTCCATGTCCAAATGTGTATATCTCATTCTCTACCTTGAATCCATCAACTCTGTTGGAAAAACTGGAAAACAATCTGGCAAAAATTAGACATAGACCAATATCTTAAACTATTTATCAAAATGGATAGATGACCTAGTTATAAAAGGAGATATTATAAGAAAACTTGAAGAACATGGAACATATTATTTACCATACTTATGAATAGATGAACAAGTTATGAATAAATAAGAGGTAGCATTGTGAGATATAAAATGGATAATTTCAATTATATCAAATTAAAAAGATTTTGTACATACAAAACCAATGTAGCCAAGATCAGGAAAAAAGCAGAAAACTGGGAGGAAATGTTATAGACAGTATCTCAGATCAAGGTCTCATATCTCAAATGTAAAGTACTTTTTCACATCTATAAAAATTCAAATCATTCATCAAATGGTCAAAGACTATGAATGAACAGGCAGTTTTCTGATGAAGAAATCAAAACAATTTGTAGTCATATGAAAAATGTTCTAAGTCATTATTGATTGAAGAAATGCAAATTAAAATAACCTTGAGATATCATTTTACATCTATCAGATTGGCTAAAATGATAGAAGGAGAAAACAACAAACATTGAAACACTAATTCACAGTTGATGGAACTGTGAACTAATCCAACCATTTTGGAGAGGAATTAGGTTCAAAGAATTATTAAACCACTTATACAATCCACCAAAAAGACTATATAGTCTCTTTCTGAAAATAATTAGGGGAAAAAAAGAAAAAAAACTTGTACTTCTTTTTTTTAATTTTTTATTAAAGCTTTTTATTTACAAAGCATATGCATGGGTAATTTTTCAACACTGACCCTTGTATAATCTTTTGTTGCAAATTTTCCCCTCCTTCCTCTAACTGGCAGGTAATCCAATACATGTTAAGTATGTTGAAATACATGTTAGATCCTAATATGCATATATATATATTTATACAGTTATCTTGTTGCACAAGAAAAATCAGATCAAGAAGAAAGAAAAAGAAAAACTGAGAAAGAAAACAAAATGCAAGCAAACAACAACAGAGAGAGAATGCTATGTTGTGTTCCACACTCTGTTCCCATGGTTCTCTGGATATAGATGGCTTTCTTCATCACTGAACAATTGGAACTAGTTTGAATCACCTCATTGTTGAAGAGAGCCATGTCCATCAGAATTGATCATCATATCGTATTGTTGTTGCCATGTATAAACCATGTATCTCCTGGTTCTGCTCATTTCACTTAGCATCAGTTCATGTAAGTCTCTCCAGGCCTTTCTGAAATCATCCTGTTGCTCATTTCTTACAGAACAATAATATTCCATAGCATTCATATATCATAATTTATTCAGCCATTCTCCAATTGATGGGCATCTATTCAGTTTCCAGTTTCTGGCCACTACAAAGAGGGCTGCCACAAACATTCTTGCACATAATGGTGCCTTTCTCTTCTTTAGTATCTCTTTGGGATATAAGCCCAGTAGTAACAATGCTGGATCAAAGAGTATGCAGAGTTTTACAGCTTTTTGAGCATAGTTACAAATTTCTCTCCAGAATGGTTGGATCCATTCACAACTCCACCAACAATGCATCAGTGCCCCAGTTTTCCAACATCCCCTCCAACATTTGTCATTAGCTTTTCCTGTCATCTTAACCAATCTGAGAGTTGTGTAGTGGTATCTCAAGAGTTGTCTTAATTTGCATTTCTCTGATTAATAATGATTTGGAGCATCTTTTCATATGGCTAGAAATAGTTTCAGGTTCTTCATCTGAAAATTGTCTGTTCATATCCTTTGACCATTTATCAATCGGAGAATGGCTTGAACTGTTATAAATCTGAGTCAATTATCTATATATTTTAGAAATGAGGACTTTATCAGATCCTTTGGATGTAAAAAGGTTTGCCCCCTTTCTAATCTTGTCTGCATTACTTTTATTTGTGCAAAAACTTTTTAACTTAATATAATCAAAATTATCTATTTTATAATCAATGATGATCTCTAGTTCTTCTTTGGTCAAAAACTTGTATTTCTAAAATATTGTAGCATATTTCCTTGTAGTGTCAAAGAACTAGAAATTGCAGGAATGTCTATCACTTGGAGAATAACTGAACAAGTTGTGGTGATAGAATATTATTTTGCTATAAGAAATAATGAGCCTGTTGATTTTAGAGAAAAATGGAAAGACTTTTATGAAAAAAATGAAGAGTGAAATGAGCAGAACCAAGATGACATGGTATACAATAATAGCAATATTGCTTTAAGAATAACTGAGATAAGAGCCTTCTGCACCCAGAGAGAGAACTGTAGGAACTGAGTATGGATCACAACATAGTATTTTCACTCTTTTTGTTGTTATTTGCTTGAAATTTGTTTTCTTTCTCAATTTTTTTCCTTTTTGATCTGGTTTTTCTTGTGCAGCAATATAATTGTGGAAATAGGTATAGAAGAATTGCACATCTTTAACATATATTGGATTACTTGCCGTCTAGGGGAGGGAGTGGGGAAAGGGAAGGGAAAATTTTGGAACACAAGGTTTTGCAAGAATGAATGTTGAAAATCATCCATGTATATGTTTTGAAAATAAAAAAATTTTAATAAATAAAAAATAATAACTTTGAATGAATAAATCATTCTATTATAAATATACAAAGTAACTGCAAAGGATATATGAAGGAAGATGCTATCTGCATCCAAAGGAAGAACTGATAAATAGACATATAATATGGTCATAGTATAGTATGGTTTTATTTTTTATAATATATATACACACATATGTGTGTTTGTATATACATGTGTTTGTATATGTACACATCATATATTTATGTCAAATGGTAGCTATCTCTAAGGTAGAGGGGGAAGAAAGGGGAAAAAAAGAAATACACAATAATTTTATTGTATATTTAAAAGAAACAGCAAGTTGTATATAATAGATTTGCAGTTTCATGTAAAATCTTCTTTTCTCTATTCTGTTACAGAAAGGCATGTTTAATTTTTTTAAGTTGAGAATTTTTAAAAAGGAAAAAGAAAAAGAAAAGAATTAAACACAGATAAAAACATGTAATATTAAGGCACTCCAGAAGTGAAAAAAAAATTATTCTTCAAGTTTAAAAAAAAAAAAGAACTTGGAGCTAAAATTGGGGATAAAATTAAGGCAACTAGCATACTTTATCAGTCCTCTGGAGTGGTGATTCACCATTGCATTAATGTAAATTCTTATGTCTTTCAAGGATTATCTTACAATGTTGCTATTACTATATAAATTATTCTCTTGGATATGCTCACTTGACTTTCTATCCAGAGTCTTCCTAGGTTTCTCTAAAACTACTCCCTTATTATTTATAAGATTTCATTATATTATTGATATAATTTATTCAGCTAATCCTTAATTAATGACCACCCCCCCTTATTTCTTAGTTCTCTGTTACAACAAAAACGATTTATTCATACATTTAATTATGAATCATTTTCCTATTTCTTTGATCTTTTTAGGGTATAGATTTAGAAATAATATAGTTGAGCCCAAAGGAAATATGCAATTTAATGACATTTTAGTATAGTTCCCAAAAGTTCCAAAATGTTTAGAACAAATCACATCCCCATGAATAGTGTGTCATGGTGCTTGTCTTCCTGAAGTCCCTCCAACAATTGTCATTTTTCCTTTTTTTGTAACCTTTATCAATCTAGTAAATTTGATGTAGAACCTGAGTTATTTTAATTTGCATTTCCCTAATTATTAATTATTTTGGAGTATTTTAATAGCTATTAATTGATTTTATTTTTTCCTTTGAAAACTGCCAGCTTATATCCTTATTCATCTAAGAATAGCTATCATTTCATATATACACACACACATATATATATATATATATATATATATATACACACACACATACACACACATATATGAATTAGTTCCTTATTTTTCTTTGATGCTGGACCTTTATCAGAGAATTTTGCCACAGAGAATCCTACTCCCAATTAACTGTTTCCCTTATTATTTTAACTGCATTGTGTTTGTCTAAAACCTTTTCAATTTTATGTATTCACATATTTCCAATTTGTCTTCTGTGATCTTCTTTATTATTTGATCACAAACTCATACTCTAACCACAGTTCCAAAAAGATATTTTATTCCTTGTTCTTCTAATTTGCTTTTTGTAGCTGGAAGATCTGAAAAAGCCCAAGATATGCCTTGGCTAGCCAGATCTGACTTAGAATCATTGCTTAAATAGTGCAGACTGACAGGAAAGTAAAATCTGTTCAACAGACTCACAAGTCTTCTGGGAATCTTTCCTACCTCCTTGGAGAATAGAATAAAAGTGATGGATTTAGTTTAAGTTTTAAGCATATGCTTTGTTAAGACTTAGCTCAAATGCCAACTTCTACCCCCCCCAAAAAAAAAAAACCCTTGCTGATCCCTCTCTCCAGGTGCTAATATACTCCCTTTCAAAATCAACTTCCATTTATTTATACTATACTATTATACTTACATATGTGCATGTTATTTCCTCCATTCGAATGTGAGCTCCTTGAGACAGTGCCCATTTCATTTATTCTTTGTGTTTCTTGAGAACATCATGTACAACTGGCATCTCTATTTCCTTTCTTCCCACTCTTTTGAATTTTTTACAGCCTAGCTTACAACCTCATCATTCAACTGAAGCAACATTTTCTAGAGTTAACAGATAACCTCTTAATTATCAAATCTAATTTGTTTGTTTTTTTTCCAGTCTTCATCCTACTTCACACCTCTGGGGCTTTTGACACTTTAAACACCTCCTCCTGCATACATTATATAGTAGTTTCTAGTGTTTCCATGTCACTGTTCTCTCCTGGTTCTTTTATATGATTGCTCCTTCCCAAGCTCTATTGCTAGATAATTTTGTCCAGGTCCCATTAGCTAAATTTGATTGTCTCCTAGTCCCTCTTCTCTTTTTCCTCTATATTTTTTCATTAAGTGATCTCATCAGCTTTAATGGATTTAATTGTCATCTATATGCTAATGATTATCAAATGTATTTATGCAGCCCTAACTTCTCTCCAGTCTTCAGGTTTGCATCTCCAACCGTCTATTGGACATCTTGATATCTTAAATTCGTCATGAACAAAATTGAACTAATTTCTCCCTGAAAGTCTTCCCATATTCCTAATTTCCCCATTATTGTTGCGTATACTTCATCTTCTTAGTCACCCAAGTTAAATGTGATATTTAAATCTTTATTCTATCTTACCCAAATGAATATGGAATCCATATCCAGTGAGAGGAATCCACTGCTAAGAGTGGGAAGGGGAAGCCAAGAAACTTACTTCATTTTGGGATAATGCTAATTCAGGAATACTTAACCTGGAGTGATGAACTTTTTTTTTCTTAAATTTTGATAGCTCAATTTCAAGATATTTGACATCTTTTATAACACTATTTATTTTATTTATGCATTTAAAACTATTATTATGAGAAGGCTTTGTCAGACTGCCAAAGATGAGAAAGTTCCTGACCAACAAAGGTTAAAAACCTTTGCTCTAATCTCTGTTAAGGAGCTTCTCCTTAAAGAAACTATGACTTTTTGCAGATGATATGATAGTCTACAGAATTCTAGAGAATTAACTAAATACTATTTGAAACAATTAACAACTTTAGCAAAGTTACAGGATGTAAAATAAATCCATATAAGTTATTGGCATTTCTATGTTACCAACAAAGCAGCAGCAAGAGATAGAGAAGTTCCATTTAAAATAACTGTAGACAATACAAAATATTTTGAAGTCTACCTTCCAAGACAGACCCAGGAACTATATGAACACAAATATAAAACAATTTCCAGTGTTATCAACTCAACTGACTAAATAATTAGAAAAATATCAATTGCTCATGAGCTAATGTAATAAAAGTGACAATTCTACCTAATTACTTATTCAGTGCCAAAAAATTATCTTATAAAACTAAAAAAAATAATTACAATATTCATTTGGAAAAAGAAAAGGTCAAGAATATCAAAGGAATTAATTTTAAAAAAGCAAAGGACAGTGGTCTCGTTATACTGGATCTAAAACAATACAAGAAATAGAGTGGTGGATCAGTGGAACAGGTTAGTTACACAAGACATAATAGTTAATAATTAAATTAATCTACTGTTTGATAAACACAAAGACTCCATCTTTTGGGATAAGAACTAACTATTTAAGAAAAATTACTGAGAATACTATAAAATAGTATGGCAGAAACTAGGCATAGATCAATATCTCATATCCTAAAGTAAGATGAAGTTGAAATGGGTATGTGATTTAGACATAAAGGGTGATACTATAGGCAAATTAAAACAGCAAGGGATAGAGAAGATCTTTGGAGAAGGGAGATATTTATGCCCAAACTAGAAGTTAAAAAAGATTATTAAATGCAATATGGGTAATCTTAGTTACATTAACTTAAAAAGTTTTTGCACAAATAAAACCAATGCTACCAAAATTAGAAGGGAAGCAGAAAACTGGGAAATAATTTTTTACAACCAGCGTTTCTGATAAAGGCCTCACTTTAAAATATATGGAGAATTTATAACTAAGTCAAATATGAGTCTTTCCCCAATTGATAAATGGTTAAAGAATATGAACAGACAATTTTTAGATGAAGAAATTAAAGCCATCTATAATTTTATGAAACAAGGCTCTAAATCACTATTGATTAGAGAAATACAAATTAAAACAACTCTGAGGCACCATCTCACACCTATCACATTAACTAAGATGACAGGAAAAGATAATGATAAATGTTGGAGGGGATGTGGGAAAATTGGGACACTGATGCATTGTTGGTGGATTTGTGAAATGATCCAACCATTCTGGAGAACAATCTGGAACTATTCCCAAAGAGCTGTCAACCTCTGTATACCTTTCAATCCCTGCTGAGCCATGTATCACAAAAGAGGGAAAAGGACCCACATATGCAAAAATGTTTATAGCAATTCTTTTTGTAGTGGTAAAGAATTGGAGACTGAGTGGATGCCCATCAATTGGAAAATGGCTGAATAAGTTATGGTATATGAATATAATCAAATAGTATTATTTTATAAAAAATATTGAACAGGTAAATTTCAGAAAAGCCTGGAAAGACTTACATGAACTGGTGCTGAGTGAAATGAATAGAACTAGGAAAATATTGCATACAGTAACAAGACTGTTTGATGATCAATTATAATAGACATAACTCTTCTCTGTAATATATAATGATCCAAAACAATTCCAATAGATTTTGGATGGAAAATGTCATCTTTGTCCAGGGAAAGAACTATGGAGACTGACCATGGATCAAAGCATGCTAATTTCACCTTTTGAGAGGTTTTGTTTTGTTTTTTCTTTCTTATGGCTTTCCCCTTTTGTTCTGAATTTTCTTTTCCAACATGACTCTTATAGAAATACATTAAAAACTGACTATATATGTGTGTGTGTATGCATATGTATATACATATACATATATATATATAAATTTTTAAAAAGAAAAAGTTTCTTCTTATAAAGGCTGCAATCTGCTTCTGCAACTTCCCCCCAGAACCTATTTTTGCCCTCTAGGGTTAAGTAGAACAATTGTAGTCTCTCTTTTTTCATGAGAGTCTTAAATACTCGTAGATGGCTATAATGTCCTCATGAAGTCTGTTCCTTTCTAGGCTAAATACTCCAAGTTTCTTCAAACATCTGGATATGGTGGGCTCTTCAGACCCCACCCCCCTTCCTTTTCCCTTTCCTATGAGTGTTCTCAATCTTAACAATATCCCTCCTGAATACAGTGGGCAAAGCTAAAGATAATCCTCAAGGTGTGTTCTGATCAAGGCAGACTATTAACGCCTCTGCCCTTCTTGATGCTAACTGGGATTGCACTAAATGCATTTGGTTCCCATGTCACGTTGTTGACCCACATTAATCCATTGATTAATTAACTCACTGAACAAACATTTGTTAATAACCTACTACACGCAGATGCTGGGCTAGACTCTCCTGGGCTTAGAATCTACTAAAGACCTTTTTCGGGAATATTTTTGTCTAGGCCAGGTTACACAGGGAGGGAAACCATGGCCAAGCAGCCATGGTCAGTCTTCTTCTCTTTCCATCAGAGTCCTTAATAATGGTGGGATCCACATTGTGAGGTTGGTCTGTCATGGTGACAGTGGAGAAGATTGTGAAAGAGGCCCCTCTAATGCACTGCAGCCCAAGTCTCCTTACACTGTCTCTCTCACCAGTCTCAGTGAGAGGCCTGGGCTGTAGCCAAAGCCAAGTGGGAAGAATACTCTCTCTAGAAAGCAATGGTGGTCTCTGTCTGGATCCTTGGTGGTGAAGGAGACCTAAAGGCACTGTTTAGATGGGATAGCGAGGTGGAAAACTGGACAAGACACAGAACATGGAATCAAGAAGACCTGAATTGAAATCTTGCCTTAGACATTTATAATTTTTCAATCTCAGTTTCTTCATTTGTAAAATGGATATAATAACAGTAACTAGCTCCCAGGGATGTGGTAAAGATCAATTGTATTAAGATATGTAAAGTGACTTGCAAAATTTTTAGTTATTCAGTCATTTCAATCATGTCTGACTCTTTGTCCCCATTTGGGGTTTTCTTGCCAAAGATGCTGTGGTGATTTGCCACTTCCTTCTCCAGCTCATTTTACAAATGAGGAAACTGAGTCAAACAGAGCTAAGTGATAGAGTGACTTGCCCATGGTCATACAGCTAGTGAGTAACTGAAGCCAGATTTGAACTTAGGAAAATGAGTCTTCCTGATTCCAGGCCTGGCGCTCAACATCCACCGAACCACCTAGCTGCCACTTTAAAGTACTCTATTAATTATGTATAGAAAAACCGCACATGTTTAACATATATTAGACTACTTGCTGTCTGGGAGAAGGGGAGGGGAGAACGAAGGGAGAAAAATTTGGAACACAAGGTTTTGCAAAGGTGAATACTGAGAACTACCTTTGGATGTATTTTGAAAATTAAAAACTATTAAAATACTATATTAATGCTTGTGATGATCTTGATGATGATAACAGTGGTGGTGATCAGCCCATAGTGATGAATGAATAAGTAGGTAGGTATTCATTTGCAAAAAGTAGCTAGAAGAGCATTTGATGGAAGAAATCTTTCTGAGATTGAAAGAGGCCCCTCTTTCACTCTCAAACACCCAAGTAAGAGTGATAGATACTGATTTTGGGGGTATAGTGGGTGCCAACCCCCAAAATCAGTATCAATCATGAATAATCAAAAAAGTGCTTAACCTAGGTGGAATTAAAAACTATAGACCCATGCCTTTCCAATTCCATGGAGATCATTACTGTAACTGTACTGTATTAAATATGATGATATAAATCATGGTCAATGATTGACACTTTATATTCACAAGGACCAAGATGATTATGGGAACTTTTTCCTAGGCCTTCTCCTAGAAAATCCCTACAAAACATTGGAATTTGCCTTTTTTTTCTGCCTCTGGGGTCTCCCCTGAAAACTTCAAAATTTGACTCATTTAGACCCTAACCAACCAATCAACAAACATTTGTTAGGCGCTTATTATTTACTGGATTCTTCTGAGAGCATCAAAATTTGTCTTATGTTATAGTCATAAGATCATAGGTTTAGAGTTGAAAGGACATTGGAAGCTATTTTGACCAACTCCTTTATTTAAAGATGAAGAAACAAAAACCTGGAGAGTTTAAATAACTTAACCAAAGTTACAAAAGAAATTTAATGGCATAGTCAGGATTAGAACTCACATCCTCTGACTCCAAATCCTTTCCACTTTATATACCAAGCTTCAAATTCTAGATATACAATAAAAAAAAATAGGGAAAAGATCTCTAACTCCCATGAAAGTGCTCAGATAATAAGAGACAAAATATAGGGCAAGATTTATTTAACACCAGAAAAAGTGTAAAGCATTGGCTTTCCAGTCCATAAACAGTCAAGACCCTTTTTCTATCAGATAGACCCCTGCCATTACCAAAAAATAATGTACAGAGGATAGCTAGGTGGCTCAGTGGTTAGAGCACTGGCCTGGAGCCAGGAAGACTCATCTTCCTGAATTCAAATCTGACCTCAGATACTTACTAGCTAAGTGACCCTGGTCAAACCACTCAATCCCATTTGCCTCAGTCTCCTCAATTATAAAATGATCTGGGGGAAGGAAGTGGTAAACCACTCTAGTGTCTTTGCCAAGAAAACCCCAAATGGGGTCACAGAGAGGAAGACACGACTGAAATGACTGAACAGCAACAAAAATCTAGAGAGGTGTGACTATTCTATCATGCAAATGAGGGACTAATTGAAAGAAACTTTACCATCTAACTCAATTTGCAGAAAAGAACACCAAAAAATGATAATAATAAATAAACAACATTGTGTACTCAAGTTTTCTGTCAGGAAGTCCAAGTAAGCGTATCCTACTACACAGTGATAATGACACTATAATACATGTGGCAAGTGATCAATGGAGAGCACCACATCAAGTAATTGAGAGAACAGGAAGCCTCTCCGTTAATAAAATAGCATGGGAGAGTGACCCTAGTTCTAGAAAGACAATGAATTTGAAATCATTTGCCCTTAAGACAGTTGGCTAGTCTATCCAATGAATAACAATAGAGTCAAGGACTGGTCCAACAACAGGTTTCAGCTAAAGAGCTGTCTGGGGAGGTGAATCAGGGTAAAACTGGCTTGGGTAAACATTCTAATAAAAATGAATATTTTGGTATATCACTAGGGCATGGGAAATGTGACCTTGACCTGAAAAAAATCATTGCCTTTTCAGGGGAAAGATCTCTTTTAATTCAGAGATAGTTTGTCCTGTTTGTCCACAGGTTCCATGAACCAAGAACTTGGGCTGTTGGGATACAAGAGTTGTACCCAAAAATATATTGGGGATTTGGACTAGTGTTAGGAGGTGTCTCAAAAGAATTTATGGGCTTGGATTATCTCCAGATTAAGAGGCAAAGACTTTTATTATGCTGTTGAATTAAAGAGAGCCCTTGGTGGGCAAGTTCTGATTCTTAGTAAACCGGTTTCTTTCAATTAGTCCCTCATTTGCATGATAGAATGGTCACACCTCTCTAGATTTTTGTTGTTGTTCAGTCTTTAGAGTTGTGTCCTCATCTCTGTGACCCCATTTGGGGTTTTCTCAGCAAAGTAAAGGAGTTAGTGAAGTAGTACCAGGTTTTGTAGAAGAAAATAACCTTGAGGTTGACATCATAACTTGGGCTTCTGATTGGATACAGTAACTATGGGATCATGATAATTTTGTCAGTGCAATGAAGGAATTCAACAAGAGTCCACTGCAGTTTAAGGACAGCAAAGGGCCCAGTTAAGGACAAGATAATCCTTGGAGTAACTTGGCCTCCTGGATGTATAGTTCAGACCTTCTCCAGTTAATTCTTCTCCCTGTGATCCACCTAGTTACCATAGGTGGGTTTTCTTGTGGTGACTCCTGAGGAGAAAGTGAGACTGGTGACTTTACCCAGCCTTCCCTCATTCAAATCTAATTCACTTGCATGTCATGGAATTGTGACCCTGATGTCTTGGTCATCTTTGAGAATGAAGAAATTCAGGATAGGATTTGTAAGGAAAGACCTCTCACAGGGAAATCTAATAATATACTAGCAAATGTTTATATAGCACCTATGTCTCAGGCGCTTTACAATTATTATCTGATTTGATCTTCACAAAAAACTGGGAAGTGGGTGCTATTATTATTCCCATTTTATATCTGAGTAAACTGAAGCAAAGGTCACATAGTTAGAAAGTTTCTGAGTTCACATTTGAACTCAGGTCCTCCTAACTCCAGACCCAAGTTCTATCTAACATGTCACCTACCAACCTGCATGCTCAAGGCTATAAATGACTAGATTTACTCACAGTTAGGAATTAATGATTGTTCATTGTCTTATTCTGTTTTCTTCCTTTTAAGAAAATATTTTCTCTATATTTTCATTAACTGTATCCTTGTAAGTGAGGAGCTGATCTCAGGATTCTTGTGTACTTTACTGAATTGGGGCTCTCAGCCAAAAGAACAAAAAAAAATCCCCCAAAGAAGACTTAGGTCCTCAGTACTATGTATCATGAGAGAATTCCTGATTCAAGGATGACAGCAGAAAAAAAAAAATAGAATTAAAGCAAAGATTTGAAGAATGGGTCTCATTTGACTAAAATAGGAAGGAGACAGAAATAGTATTACAGGCAGAAAAAAATAATAGGAGCAGACTCAAGTTTAAAAAAAATGGACCTGACATGACTTATCTAGTCCATTTATAGTACCTAGAATAATTTCAAGGTACCACATGTGTTTTGATTTGAGGGAGGAATGTAATGTACACTAGACTCTTTAACCCTTCTTCCTCCATTTTTTTATTTGAATAATTGGCAGATAATCTTGTTACCCACCCACTACCCCTTTCCAATCTTCTCATCTGGAATCTAATGCCAGAGAGCATGCCCTCTTCCCTGGGAGGATTTAATCTGCTCAGTTTTGGAACAAGGGATGAATTATCCTTATTGATGAGTGTAGGCTCATCTAACCCATTATATCTCCCTGCTTCTCCTACTTCATGCTTCATATTTCCTTCAGCCAACTGCCCTAACATCTTATCATCTGATTCTGTTCCTGTACCAAACCTACTTCTACTTCAACCCTCACTTTCTATCTCTTGTCTTGTGGACCATAATCTAATAAAACTATCATTACTTCTGGAAAGGGCAATTGCCTTACAGCAGCTCTACTCATCATCACCCTAATTCCTAAGATCAAAATTCTTTTCTCTAGATACCATAAGTAATCTCTCTACCCATTGAAATTTGATTTCCATCAAAATAGAAACTGTCATGCTTTTGAACTTTTATCTCCAGCACCTAACTTACTGTCTAGCATAGTAAATACATAAATATTTGGCTATTTTCCCCTTAATCATTTAGAATATTCCCTCAATTTTAGACATAGTTTCTTACTTGCCAGCAGAAACAAGGCAAGGAGTAGATGTAGTAATTCCTCTGCCTTTATGGACCAGACCAAAAAAGTTTCCTTATATTCCTAAGGGAATATGAAAAGTCAAGAGAAAATGTTTTTGTCACACCATTTTGCTTCCTAGGGGTGTGGGACTATAGATCAATCAGTTGTCTAATATCTTCATGTATATTTGTCCTGTAAATAAGGATCTATTAGTGAAATTTGCAGGAATTGCAAATTTCTTGACTGGGAGGGAGCCAGAAATATCATGAATACTGGAATATTTACCCTTTTCTTTCCTTTTCCATTTTATTCACTAGGGAAAATAAAATCCATACCATAAACTATGCATTCTGACAAGTAGAGTTGATTTCTTTTATTGTCATAGCTATAGGAACCACCATATACTACCTCATTTTATGGAAATACTATGCTTGACTCCTCTTCCTTAGGGATTGCACTAATATCTGCCATTATTTTTCTAGTTTGGGACACTTTTCCCTCCCCGCAAAAATACTTACTATTTTTTGGTTTCCTTGAATTCTGGTCAGGACAACATATAGGAAGGAAATATATTGGTATCAACAAAAACAAAATAATGAATGATAAACATGTTGTTTGATTATTTTTCAGGCCTGTCCAACTCTTTGTAAGCCCATTTGGGATTTTCTTGGCAAAAATATTGGAGTGGTTTGCAATGTCCCTATCTAGAATCATAAACAAACCTAGTACCTCCAAATGACAGAAAAGAATCAATATTGGTGCTGAAAATAGTAATTGCTTGCATGAGTATAATCCTTGGACCAATAAGTGAGTTAATGCAAGCATTATATCTACAAGATGAAGAGATTGAGGCTTGAAAGATGAAGTTACATAGCTATTAAGAGCCAAAGCTAGGACACTGAACCCAGGTCTCCAAGGTTATTTTCACCACATCCCTCCACAGTATGATAAATTAGAAAGACAATAAAAGGGAATTTGGCAGTGGAGGAGGGGAAAGAAGGAAGGAAGAAATTATTGCAGTTTCAGAGTCAGGCAGAGTGGAGTTAAAGGGAAAAAAGGATTTCCAAATTGGGTAAAATTGTAGCTACCTGGAAATAGTAGTTTCATTTCTTCTAGTCCTGTCTATTTACCCAGAAATGGTCTTAGCACATGCTAATGGCCTGGGATTCACAAAATCATAGAATATTGCAGTTGGAAGAGACCTTTGAAATCATCTAGTTCAAGATGCTGAATGACCAGAACCAGCACAGTATCCAGTGTATTATGTATAGTACAAGATTTTTTAATGACCAACTATAATACATTAGCTCTTCTCAACAATAAGTAATTCAAAACAATTGCAATAGACTTAGGATGGAAAATGCTATCTGCATCCAGAGAAAGAAGTATGGAGACTGAATATGGAGCATACTATTTTAAGTTTTTTTGTTCTTTTTTTTCTTTTTTATGGTTTTCCCTTTTGTTCTATTTTTCTTTTCCCAAAATGACTGATATGGGAATATATTTAAAATGACTGTATATACATAACCTATATCAGATTGCTTGTTGTCTTGGGGAAGAAGAAAGGGAAAGGAATGAAGGAGAAAATGTTTTGGAACCAAAATCTTACAAAAATAAATGTTGAAAACTATCTTTATATGTAATTAGAAAAATAAAATACTATTAAAATGAAGAGGGGAAAATAAATCATCTAGTTCACCATGTTATTTATATAGATGGGAAAACAGAATCCCAATAAAGTCACCTACTTATCCAAGGGCATAGGGGCAGAGTTTTCAGGAGCCTTATAAAGGTGTAATTTTTATATCTTTTTGGAGGGAGGGGAAGGACAGAGGAAAAGTAGTCATAGTCTGCCTTCCCTTATTCCTAATCATCAGGACTGCCAACTATTAACTCCAAATTATTAACTGTTGAGGACTTCTGAGCTGGTTCTCAATTTGTATTCTCAGGATTCACTTTATATCTTTTTGGGGATCTATTTAAAAGGCTTTGCTTTAGCTTCTAAGTCCCCAGGAAATTTGCTATATAAAAGTTTTCTCATATTGAGGGGAAAAAGAAGACTGGGAGACTTCACTTTTTCCATAGTTTGTGGTTGAGTCTGACTCATCCCCTGGATGAGTCTTTCCTGCAGTCATGGGGTTTTACTCATTTGGAATGCCAGCCTCCATATTCAGGTCTGCTTTCAACCTACAGACTGTGCTTCCCTGGCAAGGACTGAGGGTAACTTTCTTGGGAACATTCTGAGTATAGATTGCTAGTCTTCAAGCAAAACCTTGTGAAACCCTAGCATCCTTTAAAAAAATCCTGCCCATATATCTTAAGGACTTCCATTATTTTGTGAAAATCTAAACAATGGAGAGGTTGGACAGAAATGGACAGAAATCCTACTTATACTTTTGGTCCAGTTAGCTTTAATTTTCCAGATTCATTCCTTGAAGCAGCTTCAACTCTTTGACCCCCTCTCCTAATATAGAGGAAAAGCAACATAAGCTCATCAGAACACAGTAGTCAGGCAAGTTATATGGCATTATTATTTCACATTAAGCATCATTCAGTCCTGCTTGCAGGCCATCCCTTGCAGCAACTTCTGCGGGAACAACACCTCCGAAGATGTGGCCAGCCATCCCCACTGCTACTCTAAAGGAAGCAGCAGGGTGTCCTGAGGAGGTGGAGGAGACAACACGTGTCAGATAGGTGAAAATGTCACCATGCTGACCACCTTTTCCTCTCAGACCTTTATGGAGACGGCGTGATATCTTGAACCCATGAGCCTTTGGAAGAGTGATACTTCCAGCCCCCTCAGCTACCCTCAGAGGAAGCAGCCCCTAAGGGGTTTCTACCTGGTAACCTGCTCCTGCAGGTGCTGTGGCCACAGCTATTGAAGATCCCAGGGAAATTAAGTTCTTGCCGCACTGTCAAATGATTCTTCCTCTCCAAATGAAATCATTCTATCTGTGGAAATGACATTAAAGACAGGATATTACCATTTGCTAAGAACTATGGGACTTTTCCATCTGATTTTCAGCTGAACCTTTACCTGCTTGTTGTCTCCCCCATTAGAATGTAGCTCCCTGAGAGCAGGGACTGTCTTCAGGCTTAGCTCAGTGCTTTCATTCATTCATTTAAGGCTCAGCTCAAATTCTAACTCCCCTGTGAAGCCTTCTCTGACCACTCCAAACTGAATGAATTCTCTACCTCCTCAAATTCCTAAAGCACTCACTAGCTATACCCATCATTTGGCACTTAGCATCAGCATTGCCTAGTATTTTAGACATGCTTTCATACATAACTAAAAGGTACATCTTGATCTCCCAAACAGACCAATCATGGGTTCCCTGCTGAGGGAATTTTATATCACTTTAATAATAGCTTTTTATTTTCAAAATATATGCAAAGATAATTTTCAATATTCACTCTTGCAAAACCTTGTGTTCCAGATTTTTCTCCCTTCCTTCCCCCCCCAGGGCAGAAAGTAATCCAATATACATTAAACATGCAATTCTTCTATACATATTTCTACATTTGTCATGCTGCATAAGAAAAATCAGATCAAAAAGGAAAAAAAATGAGAAAGAAAAAAAGAGCAAACAAACTGCAACAAAAAGGTAAAAATACTATGCTATGATCCACATTCAGTCCCCATAGTTCTCTTTCTGGATGTATATAGCTCTCTTTATCACAAGTTTATTGGAATTGCCTTGAATCATCTCATTATTGAAAAATCCATCACAGTTGATCATCACATAATTTTCTTGTTGCTATGTATAATGTCCTTTTGGTTCTACTTACTTCACTTAGTATCAGATCATGAAAATCTTGCTAGGCCTTTCTGAAATCATTCTGCTGATTGCTTCTTATAGAACAATAATATTCCATAACATTCATATACCATAATTTATTCAGCCATTCTCCAATTGATGGGCATCCACTCAGATTCCAGTTTCTGGCCACTACAAAAAGGGCTGCCATAAACATTCTTGCACATGTGGGTCCCTTTCCCTCCTTTATGATCTTTGGGATACAGGTCCAGTAGAAATACTTCTGGGTTAAAGGTTATGCACAGTTTGATAGCCCTTTGGATATAGTTCCATATTGCTTTCCAGAATGGTTGTATCAGTTCACAACTCCAATTTATTTGTGGGGGATGGAATTTTAGTTATCTTCTACTTAGCCCCAAGGTCCTAATCACCCATGGAAAGTCAAAAACAAAGAATTGTTGTGCATGATGATGTTCTCTCTATGTCTCCTCATCAAATACACCTCTTTCTATTTTTTCATTCATTTAACAAATTTATTATAATTACATGTTTATTATTTACTCATGGCCTATGGATGGACAGTGTGGCAACAGTGCTAATTTTACAGTCAGGGTTAGCGGAGTTCCCTCCCCAGACACTGGCCATGGAGCCCAGAATGTCCTGCCCTCTGTGTCTAAGTTTGCTCATCTCTAAAATTAAGGAGTTGGTCTAAATGATGCCTAAGGTTCCTTCCAACTCTGTCCTATAATACAAAGACACACAGACCTTGCTCTCAAGAATTTTTATCATCTAATATTTGTTAAGTAGGTTTTTTGGTTGAGTTCAACTGCCCATGACCCCATTTGGGGTTTTCTTGGCAGAGACACCGGAGCAGTTTGCCATTTCCTTCTGCAGCTCATTTTGCAGATGAGGAAACAGAGTGAGGTGACTTGCCCAGAGTCACACAGCTGGTGTCTGAGGCCAGATCCGAGCTCACAAAGTTGTCTTCCTGGTTCTAGGCCCAGCACCCTCGCCATCGTGTTATCTTGCAGCTCTAGGCAAGTGCCGCGTAAGTGCGAAGGAAATTCTAAATACTCTGGGTCCCACGAGTGAGGAAGGAACGAAATTCCTCCCCCCTTCACTCTGGCTCATTTTCCCCCTCTATCCTGCCTATGGCAAAGTCCACGGGGAACTCAGACATTCTAGCGGAGAGGAGAGAACCCTAGATGGGGAAGCTGGAGGGCCTAAGCGCTAACAGGCCCGGCCTAGGCTCTAGGGCAGGTGACTTAGTTTCCTCTTCCATCAGAGCGCGGGGCGCTGCCGAGGGGCGCCGGCCTCACCGCAGAGGGGCTTTGGGGGCCGAAGCCCAGAATCCGAACGCGGCCTCCTCCGCTTCGGCACGCGCGGAGAAGCGCCCTGACATCTCGGGGGCTGTTTTCTCGCTCACGATAGAAGCGGGTGGAGGACCTCGCAGACCGGCTCCCTCCTACGTCCGGCGCCCTCCGGGGCCTTTCTCAGCGAGGGAAAGAAGTCCGTTACTTAGGGCGTCCCACGGGGTTTGCTCGAGGACCACTCCCGCGGGGGAGCCGGGGAGTCTCAGAAGCGTGAGGCAAGTCTCTGTGCCGCGCAGATCACGAGGGGGGGGAGGGGAGGGGAGGAGGGGCGGGGGAGGAGGGGGAGGAGGGGAGGAGGGGAATCGGGCCGCAGAGCGCGCGTTCGAAGCCTCCGAGCCGCGCATCTTTAGCTTTGCCAGAGCATCACTCAGCTACACGCGGAGACGGCCCCGGCCGCGCCCTCCGGCCTCCCGGCCCCGCCCCGGGGAGGGGCGCAGGAAGGCCCGGAGAGGATCCTGTTGATGGGAGGTGTACCTGTAAAACTACCGGGCCTGCGGACGCTCCGGGGCGCGGGGCTCGGCGCCTGCCCTCGGCGTTTAGAAGGAAAGAGAGACTGGCGGCGTCTGATCCGAGAAACTCCGGGCCTCGGCAAGGGGAAGCTCCAGGCAGCTCCCCGAGATTGCAGCCCTGACCCCTCGGCTGCCCTTCTTCCCCGGCGTGACCACGGGCCCCGGACCTCGTGGCCCCGCCCCACTCAGAGCCCTGGCATGCCCGTGCGCCCCGATTGGCCGAGACTCCGCGAAAGGGGCGTGGCGAGGGTGGGTGGGGCGCGGGCTAGCCACGGGGGGAGGCTCTGATTGGCTAGGGAGCGAGGGCGCAGCCTGGGGGGGCGGAATGTGGGGGAGCCTGAACATTCCACCCTGGGACCGTCCGGCCCAGAGTTGGGGCCGCTCCTGACGCCGCGCTTCCCTGTCCCGAGCCCGGCCCGGCCCGGCCCGGGGCCAGACTGGCCAATTGCAATCCAGCCAGGATCCTGAAGGGATAAGGTAAAAAGCCCCCGTCTCTGCCCCGGGCTCCAGCCACTTTCAGTTTCCCCCTAGGGAGTTAGTTACCTCAAGGCTGCCCTCCTCCCGTCCCAAAGATGCTCCGTCAGCAGCCTGGTGCTGGTCTGGGGCTGCCGAGTCCGGATCCGGTTCTGCATCCCTGCTGGGGAAGCACCCCTGCGCCCGCTCTTCTGGCTCCCTGTCCGCCCCCAGCTCTGCTGCTGCTTCCCTGCCCTCTCGGACTCCCCATCTTGTACCCCCCAATAACTTTGTTCTCCGGCCTCCTCCTAGGCCGGGCCTTTGACCTCCTGCCCCCCAACTTCTCCAGCTTTGCGAGGTTAGAGCCATCTCAGACACTTCCTTTTCCTCACCACCTACATACAGCCGCTTGCCCAGCCTATGGATCCCCTCCCATTAACTTCCTCTCCAAGGTCACTGCAGCCATCCTAGCTCACTCTCAGCAGCTCTTCTCTGGACTATTTTAATAGCCTCCACCTTCATCTTCTTATCTGCCTTCACGGCCTGTCAGATTAATTTTACTGCAGTCTCATGATCATGTCACCCTCTCTCCAAACCTTCCGTGGCTCCCTATTGTCCATGAAATAGAGATATTACATAAATAAAAACACCAGGCATTCAAGGCCCGCCACAAGTAGGATCCAATCTAGTAGTGCCATGTTCCAGCCAGCCTGGGCTCCTCCATATTCCTTTTCCTGTCCCAATTCATGACAGGAGCCTCTGCTCGCACCATTCTAATCCTTGGAACAGACGTTCCTGATCTCTGTCAAATTTTTATCACAATTAACCTAAACCTCTCCTTTACAATCTTGCTTCTTGTATCAGTGTTATTTGTCTTCTCTCACACACATATACATTAGATTGTAACAGAACTTGGACAGTACAGTGAGCTTAGTGGTTTTTCCAGAAAAATCAAACCCAAAGTCTTTATGGGATAAATCGACATGTTAGCATTGAGCACAAGGCCACAAGGGACATGGTAGCTCTCTTTGGATATTTAAAGGCCTGTCATTTGAGCATAGAGCTAACTGCAGTAGATGGAAATTACGAACAAACTGAGACTTGACAGGAGGGAAAACTCCCCAACAAACAATAAATAGCCTCCAGAAGTAATGGGTTACTCCTCCCTAAAGGTCATCAAGCAAAAGCTGGATGACCATTTGTCCTATGTCCCATAAAGGAGATGCTTTCTTAGGAGTGGGTTGGGCTGAATGACTACAGAAGTCCCGTTTAACTTGGAAATTCTAATATTTTGTGATTCTGTGAGATGGCAGGTTGACTACTGCCATGTGGAAGATGGAAGAGAGTTCTTAATAGATGAGGCTCCGCCTTTGCTCCCTGACCTCTGGGAAGGAATAGAGGGAAAAGATGTTATCATCTCAATGTGGGGCAGTGGAAAGCCCCTGAGATTAGATGTCCAGAGACTTGGATTTTAATTTCTGCCCAATTCACTATAATTCCCTATGGTATTGGGCAAGTTGATTTGCTTTTCAAATCCATCTCAATTTCCTTATTTATAAAATGACATGATTGAGCTACATGATCTCAAAAGTCCCTTCCAGTTCTATAAGGTCTGTAATCTTTCTTGGACAAATGGAGAACCTCAGATGGAGAGGTGAGGAAGTCCCTGTTCATGGGGATCTACACGTCCTCCAGGCCACTGACCCACTTCTCAGACTGGGTCTATGGGACAGAAGAGAGCTATTCATTGAAGGTCATATTTTATACTCCTATGTGTAACCTATGATCCTGGGGTCATAGATTTAGAGTTGCAAGGGACCACAAAGGCCAGCTAGTCTAGGCCCTTTATTTTTTACACAAAGAAACTCACACTTAGGGAAAATACATAACTCACCAGAAGTCCCACCTGTGGCAAGTGCCAGAACACAGCTCCTCTGGCTACAAACTCTTTATACTACAACATGTTCCTTTGGATCCAGATTGTTGGTGATTGGAGTCAGGGTATCCTGAATTAGATCTGTTGCCACTTTTCTTGCTTATATATAAATAAAAGGTGCTTTTCTCCCCTTCACCTCTGGTGTCTTCCTCTAAAGAGCCAAGTCCCAGATGCTTCTTTCCCAGGAACTATTGCTCATTAGCCGCGCCCAAAATCCAGGCCCAAGCTGAGTGTCTGGGTTTGTGAGCAGGATTGGCTTTAGCTGTTTCCACTGGCTGGCTATCTAAAGGCTTGTGATTTCCATCTGGACTCACAAAACCAGGGAAGTCAGTTGTATCCTGCTGGACTTGCATTGTATTGTACACGTCAGCCCTGTGGGACTGCCAAGACCTTGTGATTTGGGTCCTGTTCTGCTGAGTAAATATGACCTGCCCTGCCAACTGCCCTCCATGAGCTGGTCCTGGCGTGGGGCAGAAAGAATATTGAGGGAAAGAAGCTGGGACAGGGCCATGCTAGGGGCATGGTAAGCCTAGTCTTGTTAACAGGCCAAGCTCTATCCAAGTGCTTTATTCAGAACCATCAGGTCCAAGTAGAGAGTAGTTTTAAATGTTCCCTGACTCCAGAACAGGATTTAAGAACCGAACTCTGTCCCTAGGGCAGGGTTCCCAAATCTTTCTTTATGTCATGGACCTCTGATTGTCTGGTAAAGCCTATAGACCCCCTCTGAGAATAATGGTTTTTAAATGCATAAAATAAAACAGGCAGGATTACAAAGGAAATTAATCATAGTGAAAAATAAAGGTCTAACATTTTTTTCCCAGCCAAGATCACAGGACTCCTGAAATCAGCCCAAGGACTTTAGGTTTAATAATACCTATCTAGGGGAAGGGAAGACATGATTTTTCTGGAGTTCTCTCCTAGTTTAGATCAGCACTTCTCTGCAACCTAATAGTCTTACAGCTCTGCTCAGGGTGCTGGGAATGTAAGTGTCTTGCCCAGGGTCACACAACCAGTAGGTATTAGAGGCAAGAAATTAATCCAGGCCTTCCTAACTTAGAGACCGGGTCTCTACCCTCAAGGCCACAACTCTCTGCACAAGTGTTAATACAGATGAAGAAAGGAAGCTCAAGGCGGCTTATGATTTAGAGACAGTACTTAAACAACAGGCCTGATATAGTGGTAATGTGCTTTAAACTTCAGGCATTCCTCTGAGCTCAATTTCCTTCACTTACAAAAATTAAGTATTTGGTGATCTCTAGGGATCTTCTTAAGTCTATCTGAATGTATTGGAGTGTTTAATTACCACACATTGCCTCTTTTGAGAAAGCAAAAAATAAAAGATCTATTTCCTGCCCTCAAGGAGCTTACAGTCTAGTAAAGGGAGTAAAAGGTGTTCATGTGTAACTCATTCTAGAGAGAAGGTAATAAATCCACTTGATGTAGAAAGAATGCTAGATTTTAAATCAGAGGATCTGAGATCTGTTGCCTCATCTGACTTTGGACAAATTTCTCCCCATGTCTGGATAAGATGATCTGTGAATCCCATGATTCTCTGATTTCATAAAACATTTTAAGCAGCCCTGTCCTTGTTGAAATAAGAAAACTATGAGATATGGTTCCTGTCCTTGGAGTTTATAATTTAGTAACAGAGATAAGATTTGTATATGTGAAACAATAACGAACAACAAGATGGACTAGAATGGAATCTTAAATTCTGTGGCATATACACAATTTGACATAATCAGTTAAGACTGAAATGATGAGAAAAAATTTAATGGATTAGATAGAGTTGCGTTTTGAAGGATGAATGGAATTTGGGTAAGTGAAGGGACCAAACAGGAAAAGCAATATGAACAAAGGTCTAAAGGTAAGGACAAAATGAGGTATGTTTCTGAGTCAATGGGAAGACTGACCTAGATAGATCAGCAATCAATCAATAAGCACTTATTAAGTGCTTAATATGTGCCAGGCACATAGTGCCAAGTGCTAGAGATACAAAAAAAGGCAAAAACAAGGTTCTGGTTCTCAAAGAGTTCAAGTTTTAATGGGAAGGACAACATACAAATGAATTATGTGCATTTAAGATATATACAATGTAAATGGAAAGTAATCTTAGAAAGAAAAGACCAGCAGCTGGGGACACAGGAACAATTTCATAAAGAAATGAAGATTTGAGACCAGAGAGACCCTATGGAGAAGTCATGGGAAATAGTAAGTTAGATATATAAGGTATCCCAGATTAGAAAGGGCCTTGAAACTCAAGCTGAAGACTTTTAGCTAAGTCTCATTCTTTCAATAGTTGTCATCATATTTGGAGGCAGAAGTTAATTTGGAGCATAGGGAGACCACATGGTATAGTGGATTCAGAACTGGACTGAGAGTCTTGCATGAGCCCTGTCTCATATACTTCCTAACTATGTGGTTCTGGGCAAGTTATCCTCTGAACCTTCATTTCTTTTTCTGTAAAATGAAGATATCATTACTGTGAGAATCAATTGGTTTATAATATAAAGCACTTATGAGATAACAATGTAAAGTACTTTATAAAACATGAAGAACTATAAAAATGCTATTATTATAAAAGGGCAGCTAAGTGACACAGCCATACCTCTTTATGAGTTTAAATCCAGCCTTTCCAGGGAGGGGGAGAGAAAGAGAGGGAGGAAGGGAGAGAAGAAAGAAAGAAGGAAAGGAAGAGTATCTTACTATCTTACTAAGAGTAATCTGTAAAAAGCTTTCCTGGATCTGGGTCTATATCAGCTCTGGAGAGGGCATATGGTAGCAAGATTTCAACCTGATCTCAGGTTGACTTTGGACAAGTTTCTCCCTATATCTGGATGAAAAGATCTCTAAATCCCATAATTCTCTGATGACCTAGTACTTCTCACATCAGTTTGGGTCACACTGATGTGAGAAGTATCCAAAGTCACATGAGGCAGTAGATCTCAGGTTGAAATCTTGCATTCTTTCTCCATTAACTGCATTTATCATCTTCTGTCTAGAAAATAGAATTTATATTCAGAGGAGACTATGAGTTTAAATACAAAGATGCTGCTGCTCTATTGTGAATGATACCAAACACATCAACTAATGTCTCTCAGCCTCAGTTTCTTCATTTATATAATAAAATGAGAGGGCTTTGCTTGATGCTCACTTGGTTCCCTTCCATCTCTAAAGCCTTCCTGATCCAAAGAAGGAGCTGTCCCCACTCTGATGGCTATACTATACAGGAAGGAAGGAAGGGAGGGAATGAGCATTTATTAAGCCCTTACTATATGCCATGCACTTTACAAATATTTTCTCTTTAAATTCTTTTTTGGCTACTCTCTGGGGAGGCTGATCCTTAACAATGGCCATTGACTTCCTGTGGGAAGTCTGTTTATGCATAGAAGCAACAGAAGCACCAAAGGCTCCCTGAGAAATTCCCATCCTCCTTAATGATCACTTTGTCTTTCTCTTGCTTTTTCGCCTTTGAGGTTAGATAGGCCATGGCTACATCTTGCTCCATCAACTTTGGCTCCGTATCAAAGTACCATTGAAAATTAATTGCCAAGTTGTTATAGTTGTTGTTTTAAAGGGGTTTATTTAATATCCATGTGGAAATTTTTTTCTCCACTCCAAAGATATTCACTGATAGGAAATGAAGATTAGATAATGCCCCGATGTTGCCATCTCAGCAGATGGCCTCTTTCCCCCTAGTCATCTAGGAAACAGTGATATGAAAGAGTCTAGAAAGAACAATTATTATTATTTTCCATCCCACAGCAATCAGACCTTGAATTAAGTGGTGACTTTTTAATTTGCTCTTTGCTTTTCCATCCTTAAATGATAGCGTTTTACTTCACTGGTAAGGAAAAATGAGAGCTTTTCATTTTTCCAGATTGCACTGTATTTAGCAGGAAGAAAAATCTTCAAAACACACCAGGACCTATTGTAAAGCAGAGCAGAGCTTTAAGTGAGAGCAATTATGACATGGTGAGTGTGAAATTGGATTTTGACCTATCATACAGAATTGGTGAGTCTCTGGCAAAGCTTCCTCCAGAGGAGCTGCAGGTCTCCTAAAGTATTCCCAGATGAGCGTCTTACTCTTCAGGAAAACAAAGCAAGCTCTGGGTCTGGAAGGGTCACTCAGGACTAGGGGAGGAGTTCACCTTTGTCTGATGGTGTTGTTTTCTCTCCCTAGAGTTTCTTCTCTTCCTTTAAAGGAAGCTATTTTAATTAATAATATTTTATAATATTTTATTTAATTTATTATATTTTATTATAATATTTAATTTAACTATTCTAGGTATTATTTATAAAAGAGAGTCACTCAGACCTGAAGGAAGGGAAACTTCAGGTCACATATAGCTTGTCCTAGAATCACAGAATATCAGAGTTAGAAAGGACACTCAGAAAGTAACAGGAATCTCTTGTACAGCTTCCTTGTTGTCTCCTCTTGAACATCCTACTGACAGGGGACTCACTACCTCCTAAGACAACTCATTCACTTTCTACAAAATAGAAGAATATGTAACATAAAGCCTTTTTAGCAGCCTGGGTTCACCCTGAGTTGGGGCAACAGAGGAAGAATATTTTTGTGGGTACATACTCAAGCCACTGAAAACAAGAAAGAAAGGCTTCTGGGGCAACCTGAATCTGCCTCCTGATGAGCTTAAACAGTTATACATGGGGCATGAAGTGTGTGCAAGTGACAGACCTAGAAGGCAGTGGAGTAGACGGGCTCCTAGCTAATTAGCAGGGTGCCTTACACCCACGGCATGACACACTGAAGTTTCTTTCTTGAACTGGAAACCAGAAAGTTAGCAATCTTCCATAATGTATTATCTTATCTTTCCCACACTGTCTCCTGATAGTCACTGCCTCTCAGAAGAGACTTGATCCATGTTTAAAATGGACCCTGGGGAATGAACAGCTTTGGAGATACCTGGTCCCACTGAGTGAGATATTTACTTGGTACCTCCTGACTCTATAATAGACCTTGGATCCTCCTCCACATGCACTAACTGCCTTCTTCCCCCACCCATGCTTTCTGAACTCCTAGGGCCTTCCCCCATTAGAAAGTAAGCTCCTTGAGGCCATCATTTTGTTTGATTGCATTTGTACTCCTTAGTATTTATTTAGCCTAGTACCTGGCACACAGTGCTTACTAAATGCTCTAGCTAGCTTGCAACTTGATGATGGTTTTGAAATATGTATCTGGTCTGTACTAGAATAAAATAGAAAAATATATAGGTCCAAAATATAATGTGGTGGCCAATCTTATGGCCAGAAATTCTTGGGCTCAAGGCCTAACTCGGACACGATGTCAGTATTATTCCAGGTAAGTCATTTAAACTTTCCATGCCCCTGGTAACTAAAGTGCTGAACAGTTACTGATTCAAATTTTTTTAAAAAGGGAATTTTCTTTAGGGGAGTTCTGTATTCCAATGAAACCATGGGATCCAATCATAAAAAGCTAAGTTCCATGCTTAGCTCTAGGAGTCTTTTGTTTATATTGGAATTTGGTTTTATCTAGTACTGTTTGGATTAGCAGGTATTACTTTGGGACTTTTGAAATATCAGAGATTTCTTTTGTAATGGTATTTGACCCATATAATTAACTAGACACCCTTCTGGCTCTTGACTTGTTACCCTTTAGTCTGTGGTTTGAAAAAAAAAGATGGTGTCTACATGATCCTTTCTGGCCGCAATTCTGAACCTTTTCAAAGAAGACTACCAAAAAATTAGAATGAATATTGTGATCTTCTTCCCCTTTCCCTTCCATCCTAGATAGTCAGCTCCTTCATGCTCTTCTGTCTCATTGTTTGTTCTGAATCATTATCTCTCCTCCAGTCTTATTTTTCTGCCCTTTGCACCCTAATTTCATGCTTTTTCCTCTCCTTTCTCCCCCTTCTTGATAACATACAGCAACTAGTGCCAAGAATGGTACCCACCTGATTTAACTATCATCAGCATCTCCTTGTCACCAGTGTCATCTGGGCATGAACTCAGTGGGAAGTCAGAGAAGGGTGTGGGGTTTGCCATTCTGCAACAACTCTACAGCCATCCTTGGAAAGTCGCCCATTTGATTACAGCTGTCAGACTTGTTGGGTCACATTCTAACAGGCTGGATCAGAACTGGACATCTGTGTAAGTCTCATTCACCCAGTCTCCAATTCTGAGGGCTTAAGCACATTTGAACTAAGACACATGAAAGCAGTTTTAAAAGTGTAAAGGTGAAATGTGACTTTAAAGATATTAATATTCTCATCTTTGTTAATGGGAGAAAAAGGTTATAGATTATTAATTTAAAAAACAAAAATTTTCCACTGTTTTCAATCAACTAATCAATCAACCAATCAATCAATATTTATTAACCATCTACTATGAGGCACTACTAAGCACTCCTCTTTAGCCTAATGAGAGATATATACACATAAATTTATAGATTTACAACTGGATGGTGAAGGTTTATTTAATCCAGTCACCTCATTTTCTAATTAAGGAAACTGAGACCCAAAGAGAGTAAAGAGTCACCCAGGTAGAAAGTAGCAGTTACAGTTTGAACTTGGACTTCTTGATTTCAAATCCAATGCTCTTGAAGCTAATCCACCTTGCCTTTTCATATCTGAGCATCTTCTGACTCAATCACAGTCAGGGATCCCAGTGGCCAAGACTGAGGAGCCCCAGGTGGTCACACATAAAGCAGATGTGGTCACTTAAAAGATATGTGGGTTAGGGCATTTGTGGACTTCTAGAAATAATAGTGGAAATACCATCAGCATGGACTCTGTCTGGGGATTAAGGGGAGGAGGCCATGACCCAGCAGTCATGGCCTCCTCTATCAGGGAGGATTTATTCTTCTTCCTCAGTGAAGTGGACACAATGACTGCCCAGTGGCCAGAAAACAGCTTACTTCTTTTGCCTGGGTAGAGATTGTATATATGTGTACTTGAGAAAAGGAATGGGAAGTTCACCTGCTTCCTCTTCAAAGATCGGAACTGAGTCATGCATGGTGGGTAAAGTTTGAGTAAAACACATTTCTCTTCATTTCCTCCCTTGCCTTCCTCTAGCACTGGCTTCTGAGAATGCAGAAGCCAGAAGCCTTGTCCTTTATCACCCAAATTAGGCAAGTGAGCCAGTGATAGAAAGATTTCTTTCTACTCTTCCTCCATCACTTCCTCTCTCCTCCTCCTCCTCATCTTCCTCCTCCTCTTCTGTCTTCCTCCCCACTTTTTCCCTCAGTCCCTCCTCCTCTAACCTCAAGCCTAAGAAATTCTTCATCCTCCCTTCTCCAAGTTGAGTCATCTAACACTCCTAAAGTTTACACAAGTCACCAAGAATTTAGATTTGTAGTCTCTGTGATATGCAACCCCCTACCTCAACAGGGCTGTCCCAAGTTCAAGACTTATAGACTATATAAGTCTATCTCTTGAGCCTTCATGGATGTTTTTACATTGCATAATTAGCTAAAGTATTTTTCCCCTCAGGCCTCTGGATTTATTTGACCTTTAAAATTTTTTTTCTTAATAGTATTTTGTTTTTCCAAATACATGCAAAGATAGTTTTCAACATTCACCTTTGCAAAATTTTGTGTTCCAAATTTTTCTCCCTTTCTACTCCCCCCCAAGACAACAAGCAATCTGATAAAGGTTAAATGTGTATAATTCTTCTAAACATATTTCCATTTTAATATTTGACCTTTTTTTTAAAAAAAATGAGAACATATTCAAATTGGTTTTTAGATCCTTACTCTAATATCTTCAAAGATCTTCAATTTCATCCTATTAGCTAGAGTACTAAATTGAAATCAAAAGTCTTCAAGAAAATATCAGCCAGTAAAACATTTTATTAAATGCCTACTTTGCTCCTCTTCCTGAGTTTAAATTCTGCCTCAGACACTTACTAACTCTGTAACTACAGGCAAATCACTTAACCTAATTTACCTCAGTTTCCTCACCTGTAAAATGAGCTGGAGAAGGAAATGTCAAACCACTCCAGTAGCTTTGCCAAGAAAACCCGAATGAGGTCACATAGAGTCAGACACAACTGAAAAATGACTCAACAAATAAGTGCTAAGGGCCAAAGTGAAAGAGAGGCCCTGTTCTCAAAAAGCTCACAATCTAATGAGGAAGACATCATGCAATAACCATGTACAAACAAGCTACCAACAGGATACTTGGAAATAACTAGTAGAGGGAAGGCACTGGAGTTTATGAGAATTGAGCATGGCTTCCTGTTAGGTAGGATATGAAAGAAGTGAGGATAATCAGGAGGCAGAGATGAGAAGGAATTGCAGGCATGAGGAACAAGCAATGAAAATGCAGTCAGGAATAAGAAACATCACAATAAAACTCTTCTCCCATTGACCTGAACACTTTCTTCCCCAAATACAAATACTGTCAATGAGAAGAGTAATCACAGCCTTGCAAATGTGTGTGACGGGACCCATGTATGAGGAAGTAGCCATAGAGTTGTGACCAGACACACAAGTGCAAAAGCAACTCCTGTTTCTGACATAAAGGCCTGAAGAGGGGAAAGAGGGAAAAGACTAGGGGAGTCTGTCAGGGATACTATCTTCTGGTCCCCGGGGCCTTTCCTAGTTTGAGATCTCTGCTGGGTGCACAGAATCTACATGGTGCATGTGGACATGAAAGGTAGTCTCCACTGGCATTGATCCCTGCTGATCCCATGAACTTGCCAGGCTCAGGGCCATAGAAGGCAAGCTTCTAGAGCTAAGGACAGAAGCTTTTTTAAAAAACATTTATTTTTTTTTATAGTGCTCGTTTAGAAAGCAAAACTTTTAAAGCACCCGTTTATTGAACTAAACAAGAACTTCCCTGGACTTTTCCCCCTTTGCAAAAGCTGGATGTTTTTGTTAGAGCCTTGGCTAAAATAGGCATTTGCTTCCTCTAGGAATATTTCTTCATTAATTTCTTTAGAATACAAATTAAATTGAATTTTCACTATTTTTATTGTTGTTTGCTTGCATTTTATTTTTTCTCATTATTTTTCCTGTTTGATTTTATTTTTCTTGTGCAGCAAGATAATTATATAACTATGTATGCATATATTGGATTTAGCATATATTTCTACCATGTTTAACATATGTTGGATTACTTGCCATCTAGGGTAGGGTGTGGGGGAAGGGGAGGGAAAATTGAAACACAAGGTTTTGCAAGGGTTAATGTTGAAAAATTATCCATGCATATGTTTTTTTTTCTTTTTTTATTATTATAGCTTATTTACAAGTTATATGCATGGGTAATTTTACAGCATTGACAATTGCCAAACCTTTTGTTCCAATTTTTCTCCTCCTTCCCCCCATCCCCTCCCTCCGATGGTAGGTTGACGAATACATGTTAAATATGTTAAAGTATAAATTAAATACAATATAAGTACACATGTCCTAACAGTTATTTTGCTGTACAAAAAGAATAGGACTTTGAAATAGTGTACTATTAGCCTGTGAAGGAAATCAAAAATGCAGGTGGACAAAAATAGAGCGATTGGGAATTCTATGTAATGGTTTTTTAGTCATCTCCCTGAGTTCTTTCGCTGGGTGTAACTGGTTCAGTTCATTACTGATCTATTGGAACTGATTTGGTTCATCTCATTGCTGGAGGTGGCCATGTCCATCAGAATTGATCATCATATAGTATTGTTGTTGAGGTATATAATGATCTCCTGGTCCTGCTCATTTCACTCAGCATCAGTTCATGAAAGTCTCTCCAGGCCTTTCTGAAGTCATCCTGCTGCTCATTTCTTACAGAACAATAATATTCCATAACATTCATATACCACAATTTATTCAGCCATTCTTCAATAGATGGGCATCTATTCAGTTTCCAGTTTCTGGCCACTACAAAGAGGACTGCCACAAACATTCTTGAACATACAGGTCCCTTTCTCTTCTTTAAGATTTCTTTGGGATATAAGCCCAGTAGAAACACTGCTAGATCAAAGGGTATCATGCATATGTTTTGAAAATATAAAGCTTTAATAAATTTTTAAAAGAATGCAAATTAGTCCCTGCTAACTCATTGCTTTCACATTCCATTTTTTCTTCTCCAAGGGTAGGTTGATGCTTATTCAAAGTTTTATTCTGATTTAGGGTTAGAAATATCTTGGGGCCTATAGGGAGGGTATCCCCCTCTTAATTTCTGATTTGGGATCCTGTGCCACCAAAGCTAGCAAGGATGAGCAGTGGACAGAGCATATATATATACATATATACGTATATATATATACGTATATATGTGTATATATATACATATTTGTAGCCATTAAAATGAATAAATTTAATTGAACTTAAAACTTTTCCAGGCTTTAAGCCCACTCTACATATTGACAAGTTGGATATCCCACTGCCTAGTGGAATCAACTATCAGGATGGGTAAGAAAGCATTTACTGCTGTCCCCCAGGGAGCTCACCTCCCACTTTCAAAGGAAGTCTCTAAGAAGGTGAGGTTTGCTATACAGAATTTTGCTGTATAGCCAACTTGTTTCAAATTCATCTATTCTGTATGTCACAGGATACCTGAGGTGTAAATTAGTTCTTTCTGGAACATAACTGGTTCCCAAAGATTGCTTCCCAGATTGAAATATTGGCGAACTTCAGCTGTGGCTGATAGACTTGGCAATGAAAACCCAAATGGGGAGATCTTGCAGAGCTTTAGGTATGAGGGGGTGGGGAATGGGATACAAAAGAAAAAGAGCTCATTAATAAAATGTAAATTCTTTGAGAATAGAGATCCTTTCACTATGTTTGTTTTTGAGTCACCTTAACATCTAAGACATTGGCCAGCATAGAGTAGCTATTTAATAGATGCTTGTTGATTGATTTATTTAATACAGTGGGAAAAGCCTAGAGTTGGAATCAGAACACAGTAGGTTAAAATTTTGGCTCCTTCGCACTACATATTGACATATTAGCTATATGGCTGTAGACAAATCACTTTCTCTCTCTGAATGTCAGTGTCCTCACTATGAAACTATCAATTTCACTGCATTATTATAAGTTTACTTTGTAAACTTTAAAGCGCTTTATAAATGTGTTATTATATTGCTTTTTATTATGACTTTAACAATCAACATCAACCTTTTATTCCACAAAGAAGAGAGAGAATTCCATGTGAAACTGAATTTCTGTTATAAGCAATTTTTAATTAATTATGAGGAGGGTAGTGTTTCCCAGTTTTAAGTGACATCTTGTCATTTAACATAATGGTACCAAAACTTCTCTGCTTGTCTGTGTCTCCTTCTGAACTTCATTTTATTTTCTGTATTTTTAAATATTTCATTGATGTATTTTTCTTTCTTTTCTTCCTTTTTTTGGCATTACCCCACATTCCTCCCATAGTCTCTCCCCCACTCTACCCCAAAAAAGTTCTCTTGTATTTAAGAGTAACCTAGAAAAATAAATTTACACATTGACAGTACCAGAAAATGTATATCATACTTCACTTCTAGTTCATCATCTCTCTGCCAAGAAATAGGAAGCATGCCTTATTATTGAGCCATTATTGGTCATTGCATTGATCACAGGCCTTAAATCTTGCAAAGTTATTTTCTTTTTCATTCTTGAAATCATTGTATAAATTGTTCTGCTTTTGTGTACATCATTCACCATCAATTGATAGAGGCCAAATCGGTCCCTTTTGTCATTTTTTATAGTTCAGTAATTCTGTACTACTTTCACATACCATAACATGCTTAACCATTGTCAAATGAATGGGTATCCACTTTGTTTCCAGCTGTAGTAAGAAGTGCTGCTATAGATATTTTGGTACATGCCGCCTCTTTTTTTCTTTGATCCCCTTGGTGCATATGCCTAATAGTACTATTATTGGATCAAAGGGCATATACAATTTAGTGAGGGCAGGAAAGGTATAGGATTTCATCCCAAATTAATTTTCAGAACAATTGGACCAATTCACAGGTCCATCAAGATTGGAGCCTGTCCTGCAAGATTAGGATGCCTGTTCTCTCACTTCCCTCCTACAATCAACATTTTCCTTTTTTATCTTTTTTGCCAATAATGTTACTTCTTATTTCAATTGTTTAACGGCTCTGTGATCTCATCAATGTGGATACTTCATCTAACTGTGCTCATTGCAACCTCTCCCCAGCCCTTCTTCCTTCATAATTCTTGCCATATTTTCCCATAAATCCTTCATATTTGGGGGCAGGGGAAAGGGAAAAGAGCTATCCAGTGCATAGGAAGCCATTCACCAGGTCTTTTAATAACATGTGGGTACCATTTGTACTAGACTATTCCTCTGTCAGTCCTTGTGCTTGCTAAGTGACCAGCCCATGCCCTTATCCAGCCATATCTATTCTATATACCATATTTTATATAATTTCTTGCACACAGATCATCAGTGACAATAGGCTAGTCTATTTACACTTAACACATGACTTTCTATTTTCCTCTGTATCTCCAGTGGTTTTTATTCTTCAGAAATGGTGGCATTCCATAATTCACATCATCATTGAAAAAAATAGTGATATTAAGAATTTGGTTGTGTTTCGAGGAGCCACATGGGATCATTGAAAGTCCTGCGTAATTTCCCAAATGCAATCTAATCTGTTTCTTCTGTTCAGTTCTGGTCCCAGCTAATTATCCTTCTGCAGTGTCTATCCAATATATGTAACCTGATGGACCAACTCCATGGACGTATATCCAGCTGCAGATTATAATGTGCACAATAGGCATTCTTTACCCACTTGGTTTTTCTTGTGTGAATTTCTAACCCAGTCCTTTCAAGTGGCTCTAGAATGTACTGGGTCCTGGTGCAAACTGCACAATGCTAGTCCCAGTTATCTTCTCTATGAAGATGACTCCCAAACCTATATATATCCAATCCTTGTCTCTCTCCTGAACTTTGAGCCCACTTCACCAACCACTTGCCATATTATCTCCAGCTAGAGGTCTTGTGGGCACCTAAAATTCTGGGTCCCAAGACCATAAAGATTTTTTATTATTACTTTCCCACATCTAAATCCACCCCCTTTTAGCCACTGGGTTCACAAAGTTGGAGTGATTCTCTCGTGTTTTTCCTACCTCACCCACCATAGACAATCAACAGCTTTCCTCCTCTAATCCCCTCAACTTCTAATCCTTCCATATTTCTACCCTTAGGTTTATCATTAACCCCTCACTCTCCCTTACATCATGTATCCAGATCCTTTCAGATGTTACCATCTCTATCTCCACAACTTCTCTTGCATCTGACCCCTTCTGTCCATGTAACTGCTACCTTAATTCAGGCCCTTCTCACCACTCACTTGGATTACTGCAATGGCCTCCTAATTGCTCTCAAGTCTCCCTTAACTCCCATCCATCCTACATACTGCCATCAAAGTAGCTTTCCTTTAACACAAATCTGACTATGTCACCTGGTCAACTTCTCTATTGCCCCTAGATACTCCTCTATTTAGCTTTCAAAGCCATACCCAACCTGGCCTCAACCTCCCTTTCCCGCCTCATTAGATAGAATTCTCCTGTGTTCTGGGATCCAGCCAAATCAGCCTTCTCTCTCTCTTCCTTACACATAATCCAGTTTTTTCTGCTTGGTCTTGTATTCTGTCTATCCCATATTCTTGAGATGCACTATCTCCTCACATCTATCTCACAGAGTCCTTTTTCTCCCTCTCAGATGCAGGTCAAACATCATCTGCATGGAAACTTTCTCTGATCTTCTCAACTGCTAGTGCTCCATCCCAACCACCTTTTATTTTTAGCTGCTACAAAATAGTATCCATGTTTATTCACTTTATATTTATGCTGTCTTTATAAATATATCCAGCAAAAAGACTAAGGGGCAGCCTATAGGAGAACCAGGAGAGAAGAGTGCCATGAAAACAGAGAAGAAAGGTAATAGCTGGGCATTAAAGCTTTAGAGAGGTTAAGTAGATTAAAATTTTTTAAATAGACCACTGGATTTAGCTATTAAGAGAAAATGGTTGGGTAGTCAGGTCAGAAACTAAATTGCAGGGTATTGGCAGGCAAGGATATGGAAGCAATGAATGCAGGTAGTTTTTGGTTTGGGGAGGAGTTTTGTTTTTAAGAGTTTAGCTGTGAAAGAGAGGAAAGGTAAAATAATATGTGGAGGAGGGGTAAGACATGTAGAATTAAGTGAAGGGTTTTTGGGTTTTTTTTAAGGATGGAAGACATTTGTGTATATTCAAAAGCAACAGAGATAGACCATTAAATAAAGGGAAATTAAATATTAGAAAAAGGAAAGATCAAAGTGACATATTCATGGACAAGATGGAAGGAGAGGGACCAAAGCTATAATTAAAAGGATTGCCTTTGGGAAGGGAAAAGGCGACATCTTTCTCTGAGAATGGTGAAAGGAGTAGAGAATGGAATTAATGTTGAGCTGGTTTGAGGTGTAGAATTGAGGTCTGGAGAAAGTTCATGATTACTTCAAGTATTTCATTAAAAGAGGAAATGAAGTCATTTGAAAGGAAGGGATGAAGTGGGGTAGGTGACTTGAAGAGAAAAAAGAGGGTTTGAAACAAAATAATCATGCAAGAGTTAAAAGATAGGATGTATCTGGACATTAAGTTGCATCAATTGGTAGCAGATTCAGTCAACATAGTTCTGGGACTTTTTTTATATTAAGAGCTTTTTATTTTTCAAAATACATCCAAAGATAGTTTTCAACTTTCACTCTTACAAAACCTTGTGTTCCAAATTTTTCTCCTTTCTCCCCCTCCCTTCAATTTCCAGTTTCTAGCCACTACAAAAAGGGTTGCCACAAACATTTTTGCACATACGTGTCCCTTTCCCTTCTTTAAAATCTCTTTGGGATATAAGCCCAGTAGAAACACTGCTGGTCAAAGGGTATGCACAGTTTGATAGCCCTTAGGATATTGTTCCAAATTGCTCTCCTTGGGATTTTTTTTTAAGTCTAGATCTCCTTTATCTTTTCCATGTAGAAAGGGTAGTGGCCACTCACAGGCCTGACCTCAGTACTATCTGATATTGAAGTTTTAACTAGGATGTTGTTTCCAGCCTCACTGATATACCTCTCTGTAAGAAGGTTCGCCATCTTGGTTCCAGGGACACCTGTTTGGCTTTAGCCCCAAACTCAAGCAATCACTGGCCTTAGCCTCTCTTGGTCTCAGGAACTACAGGCATGCATTACAATGCATCCCACTTCTGTCACTTCTTCCAGCCACATAGTGTTCTAGAGTATGAGGATGGGATTAGAGAGACTGGATAATAGATATATTCCAAGTTTGGAGTTTAGAAAGGGATGATGTTCACAGGTGTCCACCATCTTGGAAAGCTTTCTCTCCTCTTTCTCATTACTGATCTCCTTAGCTTCTTTTAAGCTCCAACTTAAATCCTACCTTCTACAGGAAGCCTTTCCTACCCTCTCTTAATTCTAATGCCTTCCCTCGAATAATTATTTCCATTGATATAATTTACTTTGTATATATGTATATGTTTATATGCTTACATGTTTTTTCCCCCATCAAATTTTAAGTGCCTGGAGATAAGTAACTGCCTTTGCTTCTTTTTGTATCCTGGCACTTAGAATGGTATCTGACATTTATTATTAATAAATTGCTTTTATTATTAATAAATGCTTACTGATTGATTATGAGTCAAAGACTCTAAGGGCAGACAAGAGTATAAGATTAACATGGCTAAGTATAATGTTAAGATTGCAAAAGGAAAAAAGTGAGACCAGAACAGAGGTGATGGATAGGGAAAGTCAGGACAAATAGTAACTGAAGGTTGAAATAAAAACAAGAAATAGATTTAGAAGAGGTTCTGGATGGTGGAGATATGTAGTATTTGTGTGTGCTGAGATAAAGAATATGCCCCGCCCCTTACCCTTGTGAGACTGAGGTGTAATAAAGGTGCAGTTTATGAGACTTAGAAAGGTTAATGAACTGAGAATTCAGAATATCCACATGTATATTGAAAGTCCTAACCATGAGATCCAGGGCTGGAACATATATAAAGATGTGAGCTAGGAACTAAATTCCTTGGAATTGAGAGGGAATGACTTAGAGGTCAATAGATAACTCCCACCCAGATTTTACCAGAATGATTTAGTAGAAAGAATGAACCCCAAAGCAGGAGGGATGATTGAGTAATGGCTGAAGGGGATGGTTCTTTAAATAGCTGGAGGAGCAAGGAGTTTGTCTATTTTTCCACGTGATTCAGTGTGTTGTGGAGGGAGGAGAATCAGAGAAGTTGAATCCAGTGTTGAGAGACAGTGGTCAGAGATGCAGTGTTCCTGGGAGGAGCCAAGTTTCTGTGGTGGCAAGAAGATGGAAGGAGCTCAGAGGAAGAAGTCTGATCTGAAGGGAGGTTTGTTGATCATGAAATGGATTTCAGAGAGTATGATGGAAGGGGAAAGGGAAGGTGAGGGTTGAGGTAGGCAAAAGGGAGGAATAAAAATATGCAATCAAGAAAAGAAGGTGTTTTTCTGGGCAGCCTTCACTTCTCCTTTCTCCTCTTCCCTTCTACTCCTCCCCTCTCCCCAGCAAGAAGGGTGGGGGATGGAGGTGAAATGGGACTGGGTCAGTCCCAGTGATAGAGTGGCAACAGTTAGTCTGGCCAGATGGCAAGATCTATATATCTGGATCTGCAGGGATGGAGGAAATATCCATAGGCCTGAGGCCATAGATCCCATCAAAATACTGATTATGTTAATATTGATATTTAAAGAAGTTTTGAATAGTTACCTCTGGCTACATTTGTCAAGAAATTTTGTGTGAGCTTAACTTACACAGGGAAGACATCATGTTGGAGAAGTACCTATAAGAATAGATTTTTTTTTCCTACCAAGTTAAATATTTTTTCAAGACTAATGAACAAAAAAACCTCAATTTTCTCAGCATCTTTCAGTCAATGGTGTAAAACTCCATGAATTGCAAAATTGTGGAGCTGTGATTTGCTGGAGAAAATGGTGTGAATATCTTGTTTCCTCCTTATAATTTTATCTTTAATACCTTTAATATGTGTATACATTATTCTCTTTTTTTACAGAGATGAGTAGTAGGCATACTTTAATAATTGCTATTGTTCTCTTGGTATCCCTTTTAAAGAAAGGGGGGGAGGGAGAGAATAAAATCATCTCTAATTTTTCCTCCAATAATTTATCATCTTTTTCTCTCTTAGCTATCTTGAGATTTCCTCAACCTTTCCCTCCACCCACCGAACCCCCAACATGATGCCTCCAGCCCAGATTTTTCTCTGGGTATGATTGTTCTAGTTATTTTTCCTTTCTTCGGTAGCATCTGCACTTTCTAATAAGACACATTGGGGCCTGAAATGTTACCATCCAAAAAAGTGGTTGTTCTACTTCCATCAATGAAAAAAATAATTTCTTAGTTTATTATAGAAATGTTGATACATGTTCCATTTTTCATGCAACTACTCTCCTTCCAGTTATATCTATAAATGCACTTAGGATGATCTGGCCTAATTAGGTCTCATGACAAGCTTTCTGCAAATTCATTTTTCTCTCCACCATTACTTGATGTTTGATGGAGTTATACAGCAAAAAATAAGTAGGGGACAAATTGTCCTTACCTTGAAGTGTAGTAGAGAGATAGCCAAGTTGAACTATAGTAGGGCAGCCTTCTACTTGCTAAGTTGATATTTTTTGAACCCAAGTACAAAATAGAGGAGGACAAGGTCAGAAAGAAATTCATCTGAAAATGATACAAGGTTTTGAGCGGGTTGAAAGCTCAATATGTCAGTGTTATGTCTGGCCACCAAAAAGAAATGCTTGTACAATCTTAGGCTGCATGAAATGAAACTTTGTGTCCAAGACTCAGGAGATTACATTCACTCTGTAACCCGCCTGGGTCCCATCATGGATGGGCCATTGTGTTCCCTTCTGGATGCCATATCCTAGGAAGGAAAGGACAGGATAACAGTGTATATCCCCCACCTCTGCTCTTCTTTTTCCACAATCTCTTTCTTGGTGCTCACATCTGCTCCTGTGCATCCAATCACCATCTCCAGGAAGATGATTCCCAGCTCTTATATCTAGTTCTAGTCTCTCTCTCCTATTCCTGCATCATCCTCTGCCCCTTCTGGGCATCTGCAGGTCTTGTAGGTATTTCAAACTCATTATATCTAAATGCGAACTTAGCATATTTCCCCTCAAATTCACTATCCTCTTCCAAGTTTCCCATTTATGCCAAAATTATCACTGTTCTTGTGGTCACCTGGGTTTAGAAAGCTTATTCTGTTCCTCAGTTCTCTCTTTCTCACATGAATAATGACAATAACAATGGCAACATTTTAAAGTTTGTTTCATCTTCACAATAACTTGGAGAGGTAGGTGCTATGATTTATCCCCATTTTACAGGTGAGGAAACTGTGGCTGAGGGAAGTTAAGTGACTTGTCCAGAATTACACAACTCTTAAGTGTAGGAGGCAGGATTTGAATTCAAGTGTTCCTGACACCAAGTTCAGATGTTTATTGAGTGCATCATCTAGTTAATTCATATCCAATAAGCTGACAAGTTTATTAGGTATTGAGTTTATATTATTATTATTTATTGAATTTTTTAAAGTATTTCATTTAGTGATCAAAATGTAGATTTGAAGGCACTCCTCTAACAAGGTATCTCCCATGTCAAGTTTCTGCTTTCACAATCTTTACCATCAGACATTGCCTTCTCTCCATTCTCACAACCACCATGCCAGTTCAGTCCCTAACTATCTCTCACCTGAGCTGTTTAACAGCTGCCTGCTTGACCTTCACTTTCTAATCTCTGCCATTTCAAATCCATCTTTCACACAGCTGCCAAAATAATGTTCCTAAATTTAAATCAGAACCGTGTCACAGACCTGTTCAAACCATCCTTCCTATTGCCTCCAGGATAATACACAAATTTCTCAGCTCAGCATTTAAAATCCTCCTCAATTTGGCTTCTGCCTACTTTTCCAGGATTATTGAACATGACTTCTCTTCTAGACATTCTGCATTCCAGCCATACTGGCCTATGCTGTTCCCCAATCCTTCCCTACCATCTTTCCCCTCCATGCTCTTTTACAGACTGCTCTCATTCTTCCCCATGCCTGGAATATCTTCCCTCCTTATCTCTGCCTCTTGGAATCCCTTCAACTTGCCATAGGAAGGCAATACTGATCCCTTTAGATATTACTGCTCAATCCCTCTTACAAGAATTAAATATTTACTTAGATGTTCCGATGTTCCCTTTCCCTCTACAAACAACACAACTACAAGAATGCCAGCACTTAGCATAGTGATTTGTGCACAGTAGATACTTTCTACATGTTTGGTAAATTGGATGAAATGGAGTCTACTAAATATGATGGTCAGAATGGTAAAGGGCTTCAAAATTAGGGCAAAATAAGGTCAGCTGGAAAACCTGGAGGTGTTTATCTTGGAGAAAAGGGGAATGGGGGAGGAGAAAAAAGGGAATGGGGGCAGAGAAAAGGGGTAAGGAAGAATGCTGCTTGCCTTTGAGTATCTAAAGGGAATAGCTATGTTCTGCTAGACTCTCAAGGCCAGAAACAGTAACAGTATGTAAATGGATTGCTTTTGAGCATTCAGTCCACTCAAAGCCTTTTTTTCCCCCCCAGATGAATTGCTTTCCAATCATTCCCCTTCTATGCTTTGATTCAAAAACATTAGTTTTATAAAAAGCTTTATATTTAGCTGTACTTAATTTCATCTCTCTATCTCCACATGACACTTCAAGGACAGGCACTTTGTATTTTCTACTTATTATTACTAGTTGTATTAACTTCATAAAACAGCAAATAAAGATGAAGGAAAAAGTGAGTTTGCAGAAAGCTTGTCATGAGACCCAATTAGGCCAGATTACCCTAAGAACAGATACATGAAAAACAGAATAGATCTCTCAGAAAGGTGGATTTCGGCTTGGTAGGAGGAAAAGCTTCCTAAAAATTAAGACCATCCAAATGCTTAATGAACTGTGTCAGAAAGTAATGAATCCAAAGACTGGGTAACTACCTCTTATAGATAGGATTCTTTTTCAGGTATATATTAGAATAGATTACCTTTTTTAAAAATCATTATTTTTAACATTCTTTTAAAAAAATTGAGTTCCAATTTCTTGTCCTTCCTCCATCCATTGAGAAGGCAGGCAATGTGATATCAGTTATATATATGAAATCATGGAAAACGTATTTACATATTAACCATGTTGCAAAAAGAAAACCAAGAAAAATAAAGTGAAAAAATTTATGCTTCAATCTATTATCAGAGTTCATCATTTTTTCTCTAGAGCTGAATAGTATTGTTCATCAAAAATCCTATGAAATTATTATGGATCATAGTATTTATTGATCAGAAAAGCTAAATCTTTCATAGCTGATTATTAATACAGTATTGCTGTTTTTTTTTTTTACAATATTCTCCTGGTTGTGCTCACTTAACTTTGTATCAGTTCATATAAGTCTTCTCAAGTTTTGCTGCTCCCATCCAAAAAGAATAATAACAAAATTCATATGGTAGAATAAAAGGTCAAGAATATAAAGGGAATCAATGGGAAAAAATGTGAAGGAAGGCTATTTCTTATAGTACAATAGTATTCCATCACAATCATATACTATAACTTGTACAGCCAATTGATGGGTAGCCTCTCAATTTCCAATTCTTTGCTGCCACAAGAAAGAGCTGCTATAAATATTTTTTACATAGAGGTCACTTTTCTTTATCTCTTTGGGATACAGACCTAATAATGATTACTGAGTCAAAGGGTATACATAGTTTTAAAGTCCTTTGGATATAGTCCCAAATGAATGGAATGGTCAAACAAGTTCACAATTCCACCAATAGTGCATTGGTGAACCTATTTTCCATATCCCCTCCTATATTTTCCTTTTCTATCATATTAACTAATTTGGTAGACATGAGATCTCATAGTTGTCTTAATTTACTTTTCTCTAACAGTAATAAAAAGCATTTTTCATATGATTATGGATAGCTTTCATTTTTTCTTCTGGAAACTGCCTGTTCGTATCCTTGATAGCATTTATCAATTGGGAAATGGCTCTTTTTACAAATTTGGCTTAGTTCCCCATATACTCGAGAAATGAGGTCTCTATCAAAGAAACTTGTTGAAAACACGTTTTCCCAGTTTCTTACTTTCCTTCTTATCTTGCCTTAGATCTGAAAGGTACATAGTACCCTTTATGTCTAAATCCTTTTGCCCTCATCTTGGTATTCAGCATGAAATTCAGCAATGAATGGCTTTCCAGTTTTTGAAATGTTGAGTTCTTACCCCAAAAGTCTGGATCTTTAAGTTTATCAAACACTAGATTTACTATGATTATTTATTACTGTCTATTCTACTGATCTACCACTCTTTTTGTTAGCCAGTACCAAATTGTTTTGATGATTACCACTTTGTATTATAATTTGAAATCTGAGACCACTACTACCTTCCTTCACATTTTTTTTATCCATTCTCTTGATATTCCCAACTTTTTGTGCTTTCAGCTGAACTTTGTTATTATTTTTTCTAGATCTATAAAATAATTCTTTGATAATTTAATTAGATAGCACTGAATAAGTTAATCAATTTAAATAAATTTATAATTTTTATTATATTGATTTGGCCTACCTATAAGCAATTACTATTTCTCCAGTTGTTTAAATCTGTATTTGTGTGAAAAGTATTTTGTAATTGCTTCCATATAGTTCTTGGGTTTGTCTTGGTATGTAGATTACCAAGGATTTTCTATTGCTTACAGTTATTTTAAATGGAACTTCTCTTTCTATCTTCCTGCTGGACTTTGTTCATAATATGCAGAAATACTGATGATTTATGTTAGTTTACATCATGTAACTTTGCTTAAGTTATTCGTTTTTTCATCTGAATGTCTTCTGTAATTCTGTATCTTCAATATTGAAGAGAATACATTCAGTCAACAAGTATTTATTAAATGTTTAATATATGCCAGGCTAAGTGCAGAGGATACAAAAAAAAGGCAAAAAAAAAAAAAATATATATATATATATATATATATATATATATATATATATATATATATATATATAATCTCTTCCTTTAAGGAATTCACAATCTAATGGGGAAAAACAACATACAAAATAGCTATGGATATTCATCTACATCCATAAAGTGTACATAGAAGAGGACCTAAGATACCACTCTCAGAAGATTTATTATCTAGTGGTAAAGTCAAACCTAACTCATAAGATAGTTAACTATGTTGAATGTGTGAATGAAATGATATGAATGAAAAAATATGTGAATGAATGGACTTAGCTACTAGAGTCCTCCTCAGCTTTCACATCATTGTGTTCCCTACCTCACATACAGTTTTGTAAGTAACCCTAAGCAGTAGACTGCTAGATGAACGAAGTGCCCCCTAGGGAGTCATATGGTACCATCTTGCTCCTGCAGGCATCCTGGAAGTGGCCTCGGATGCCCAGGGAGCACTCCTTGGGCATTCCCGCTGGCACCTGGGACGGTATCTGACACACTGGTCGGTTGCTGCATTGACCCTGACGTGGTACCCGGGTCATTGCTACAATACTGACTAGTTTCTCTTATTTTCTCCCTGTGTCTAGGAAAGATCGAGAAGATGGTGGACCACCTGGTGAACACAGAGATCAACAGCCAGAGAATCGCCGCCGTGGAGAACTGCTTTGGAGCCTCCGGGCAGCCTCTGGCCTTACCAGGCCGGGTGCTCCTCGGCGAGGGCATCCTGACGAAGGAGTGCCGCAAAAAGGCCAAGCCACGGATCTTTTTCCTCTTTAACGACATTCTGGTTTATGGAAGTATTGTCATCAACAAACGCAAGTACAGCAGCCAGCACATCATCCCTCTGGAGGAGGTGACCCTGGAGACCCTCCCCAACACCTGGCAGGCCAAAAACCGCTGGATGATCAAGACCTCCAAGAAGTCGTTCGTGGTGTCGGCCGCCTCGGTGTCGGAGCGGGAGGAGTGGATCCGGCACATCGAGGAGTGCGTGCGGCGCCAGCTGCGGGCCACGGGCCGCCCCCCGACCACGGAGCACGCGGCGCCCTGGATCCCGGACAAAGCCACGGACATCTGCATGCGCTGCACGCAGACCAAGTTCTCGGCCCTCACGCGGCGGCATCACTGCCGCAAGTGCGGCTTCGTGGTCTGCGGGGACTGCTCCCGGGAGCGCTTCCTCATGCCGCGCCTCTCCTCCAAGCCCCTCCGCGTCTGTGCCCTGTGCTACCGGGAGCTGGCGGCGGAGAAGCGGAAGGAAGAGGGGGAGGCCGAGGAGGACGGGCAGCGGCGGCCCCCGCGGGGCCTTGCTCACCCGCCGGCAACAACCTACGGGGCCTCCAGTGGGGAGGACGAAAGCGACAAGTCAGACGAGGACAAAGATGGGGGCTCAGCGGGTTCCTGGCCCATGGGGCTGGAGTTCTATGCCTCCGGCGTCAAGTGGTCATCCTTCCATAGCTAACCTTTGTCCGCAAACATCCGGGGTCTGCGTGGAGCGGTCAGGGTTCCCCGGAGCTGTTGTCAGCGTTGGTGAAGGCTTGGAAGCTGGACACTACTGGACAGTTAGACTAGGTTCTGACTCCTATCCACAGAGCCCCGTTGTGCTGCTTTATAGTTAGGGAGTGAGCAGCAGGAAAAACCAGGTCATTCATCTCGCTGCTCTCAGCGCTCCCACACCCCTAAAAGACTTGCTCCTTTAGTCAAGCTCCTCCCATCAAGCAGACAGGAAAAACGGGGTACATTAGGAGGGTCCCACCCCATAGTCTCAGCCTCCCTCACCTGAGTCAGGGGAGCATTATGCAAAAGACTTTCAGAACCTGAGGTGGGGGAAGGCCCCAAAGAGACTCAAAGGAGCAGCTATCTCCTTCGTTTTTTGGAGCTCCAGCCCAAGATCATCTACGTCCAAAAGAGCCAACTGCCCCAAGGACAAGCCGCTGCCCTGGTTAGCAGCCCCTAGCCCCTCCAGTCCGAATTCTCTGCCACATCATTACTACAAAAGGTTTCCTAGGGTGATCAGAAACATTTCTTCATCCCAGGAACCATTCTGGGAGGGGCCTAAGGAACCAGTGGGGGTCCGGAGAATCCTGAAGCCAGATGCCCAGGGATCTCAGAGGCCTTCCTCCCTTTTATAGAAAAACCTGCAATCCAGAGAGCCCCAGAATTTCTCCTTCAGAGCTCTCCCCAGGGTGTCCAGAAGGACCCGATGCTGACTTCCCTGCCTAAGGTGCTGTGCAGCACTGAAAAAGCCACATTTCTTTAGTCTAGAAAAGGATAGGGCACATGACTGTGGGACTTCCTATATGTTGTATCAGCCCAAATGTTCATAATTGTAATACATCTCACACCTCCTCCACATTTCATTCTTTCCTTCTCTTCATGCTACCAGTCTGGGTGGTACAGTGGGGGAAAGGGGAAAGGCAGACTTAGGAGGAAAAGGCCAAGAGCGGGGGCCATGTGTACATGATTGGGAGGGAGATGCTTCTAAGGCATTGACGCAGATGCAGAGACATATTTGTCTGTTGAAGCAGAAATCTGTTTTCCTTGGCTTTTCTGCTTTGAAGGAAAGCTCTCCATCTTTTTCCTAAGCTCAGCAAGGTCTGCTCTCTCCTGGCTGAATTTAGTAAATCTGTCTTATTTGGTTTAAACTGTCTAATTGATGACTTGAAAGAAGGAAAATTTTTCAGCATCCCTTACAGCTGAATGCTATTTTATTTTAAAACCATACTTTGATATATTCTCTTGGCTTGGAGGGAACAGTCTTAAAGAGCCTGGAATGGATATTTCTGGCCATTTAGTTTTGGGAATCTTACCCTGCTCTTTCCCTCCTGTCTATATTGGCTCAGGCACATAGCTCATTTTGCCCAAAGGTGAAGAAGGCACAGGGAAGGACAACCCCATCTCACCACCACCACTATAAATCTCCCCATTCTGTAAATGGAACTAAGATGGGTGGGTGAAATTTCACATTTAAAGGTCCTCTTCCTTTTAAAAATTCAACTATCCTTAGAAGAAATTAAATAATTATCTTCCCATACCTTAATGCAAGTGAGATTGTTTTTCCTCTTTGGCCATGGGCCCTCAAAGGAAAAGCGAAGAAAAACCAGCAAAAAATGGAGACATTGTTTGTCTTTAATATTTCTCAGACCCTCACCATTTTGGAGCCTTATTGAAAACTTAGTCCATAGTTAAGAAGCCCTTTCCTCCTCCTCCCTAGATCTTTTAACATAAGGGCTCTCTCTCATCCAGATTAATAGTTCCAATTGGTCTGGATGGTTTGCTAATGAGCTACAACCCCTGGGAGTTCAATCCCCTGAGATACAAAAGGATACAAGGAAGAGAAGACATAAAAGTGGGGAATTGGGCAAATATAACACAGTCCAGGAGTTGTTTCACTACCTTTAAAACATTGGGGTGGCACTCAGAACTTAATAAGCAGCAGCTCTCAAAGCCTTTTTTTCCCTTTCCTCCTTTCAAAATCCAATATAAAGCCCTTTTCCTTATAGACCGGGGTCAAAGTGGAATTTGCCCTCAACCCCCAGCATATGGTTTGTGAAGAAATATCTTGCCCTGGGAACCCCAGTGTTCCTTTTCCTCAGAACAAAGTCCAGTGCTTTCCCCAGAGAAACTAGGGCCCCAAGGATGAGTGGGAAGTTTCTGTGGTAATAGCTGCCTCAGCAACTTCTTTCAGGAGCCAGATTCCATTTGGTTCTGAGAAACCTCCAAATGGGGATAAAGGTTTCAGGGTTTGGGAAACTCACAAGACAGAGGGCTTGGTTTGGCAGGCAAATAAGGCCTGTGGGTTGGAGGGCATTCCACATGGCTCCACACCGTTTGGAGCTCCCCATCTAGCTATATTTCATTCTCTCCTTCCTCTTCTCCCTTTTTTCTTTCCATCTCTCTCTCTTTTTCTTTCCTATCCTCCCTCCTCACTTCTCTTTCCTTCTGTCTGGTCCCCAAACTGCTGACCACCCTCACTGCTCTGAGTCTTCTTCTTGATGCTCTGCCTTGGTTCTCCCCTACCTATCTGACAACACCTTGATCCCCTTTGATGGATCCTTCATGGCCTGCCTTCCAATTGTGGTTATATCCATAGACTCTACCCTGGACCTTTTCTATGATCTCTTCTGGTCCCACGCATTCATTATTTCTAAGTAGACAATGCCCAGATCTATAGATCCAGGTTTAGTGTTTCTCCTGAACTGCCATAACTATCTCAAGCTCAATCTGTCTAAAACAGAACTCAGTATCTTTTCCCCCAAAACTCATCCCTTTCCTAACTTCCCTAGTTCCCGTAAGAGCAGCATCACCTTACCAGGCACTTAGATTGGTGACAATGGAGTCATCACTGACTCTTCATTCTCTTTCATCAATCAATAAAGTGTCTATCATGTCTACTTTATCAGTGTGTTAAGGTTCTGGAAATACAGAGATAACCATAAAAAAATTGATTCCTTGCCTCAAGAAGCTTCTTTGGGAAGAGACAATACACACATATTTCAGAATATAGAGAAAGCATACAAAATACATACAAGATAAATTAGTAGAAGCACAGGTGGCTGGTGATGAAGAAAGGCTTTATTATTGCATTGAGGTGACCTTTGAATGAAATTAAGGATTCTGAGAGATAAATTTAAGGAAGGAGTGTGTTGAAGGCATGAGATACAGCTAGGCAAAGGCATGGAATTGGGAAGTGGACTGTTATGTGTTCTGTAGGCCAGTTTACCTACTGTAGTGTGTGCAAAGGGGAGTAATATAATAAACCTGAAAAAGTAGATTAGAGCCAAGATGAAGGAATGTAAATACCAAGCAAAACCAAAATTCTGTGTATTTAAGAGCCATTTGAGTTTATTGAACAAGGGAATGACATGATTAGACATGCTCTAAGTACATATCTTTTTGCAAGCTGTGTGAAGAATAGGTTGGAAAGACTCCTAGAGAGGAGACCATTTGGGCAAGGAAACTAATTAGAAGGCTACTGCAATGTTGCAGAGGAGAGGTGATGAGGGCTATGTGAATGGAGGGGGAAATAGGAGTGAGAGACGTTCTACAGGTCAAATTGAGAAATAGATTGTCAAACTGTCAAATTGACAATAGACTGGATGTTCGGAATTAACAAGAATGAGAAATCAGGAATAATGCTGAAGCTGGGAAAGTAGAATGTGAGGAAGAGGGCAGGATAGAAAATAGGTTCTCTTGGAAATGTTGACTTTGAATACTTATGGGACATCCAGTAGTATATATCTAACAGGCAGTGAGTAATAGATACTAGAACTCAGGAGAGAGACTAGGGCTGGATATATAAATCTCTGTAGAAATGACATTTAAACCTATGGAAGATGATGAAATAACCTAAAACAGGAGTTCTTGACCTGGAGTCTGTGATTTTTTTTAATATTAGGATCACTGAGTTCCTATATAATTGAATTGTTTTGTAATCCTATGTATTTTGCACAATTTAAAAACATCCGAAAAGGATCACAAAAGAAATTAAGAAACCCTGGCCTAAAGATAGAAGAGGACATAACACAGAACTGTGGGTTGCCCCCACATTTGGAGCACAGGTTATAGGTAATGAACTGGCAAAGAAGTCAGAGAACCAAGAGATACCTGTTCACTTAAAAACTCAGGAGAAAGTATCAAGGAGGAAGGGCTCATCAACTGTCCAATATTTCATTTTCTGCATCTTGTTCATTAATTCTCTCCATTCATACAGCCGCCATCCTTTTAATGCCCTAATCACCTCATCACCCCTCACTTGAACTATTGCAACAGCCTTCTAATTGGTCTCTCTCTCTTGACAACTCCTTCCCCCAATCTGATTTCCACTCAGCTGCCAAAGTGCTATTCCCAAAATGTCTCTGACCATGTCATAACTCTGCTCCAAATGAGCAGAGGAAGGCTTCCTATTGCCCCCAGGATAAAATACAAACTCCTGTGCTTGGCAATAAAAGCCCTTTGCAGCGTGACTCTAGGCTCCCTTTATAAGCATATTACATATTACTCCCATTCATGAACTTTACTTTTTGGCTAAAATTTTCTGGTTGTTCCTTCCTCATTTGCCTTCTCCATGCCTATGTATATGCTGTCCCCCATGCTTGGACTTATAAGGATATTATAAGGATCCCTAGCTTTCTTAAAGGCTCTACTCATATACTGTCTCCAACAGCCGCTAGTACCTCTTTCCTACTTGGCATATGGTAGATCCTGGATAGAAGGTTGTTGATCTCACTCTGTCCTTCATCTTGGCTCTCCTTTCCCCTTCCCTCTCTTTCCCTCTCTTAGTTTCTCTCTTCTTTCTTCTTTCTTCTTCCACCTCCTTGTAGGAGGAAATGGATGAATGTGACAATACTCATCACTCTGCTTTCCCTAATAGAGCACTGCAGTTGACAAAGCCATTCCCTATCTCCTTCCCCCTCCCAAGGTGGAGAATAGCCTTGAAGAATATTGTATTGACCCTTGTTCTGAAGGATGACATGTAACCCTCCTAGAGATAGATGCTGTATCATTAGGGACTTTGTGCGGTGGGTATATGCAAAGCTGTGTCTGAATTTTGTTGAACTTGGAGTCTGATTCTTTGACAAATCACTGCGAGTGCATGCACTAAGTGGGAGCAGAGGTTCCTCACACACTCACTCTAAACTCATTTATCTTAAAGCAAACTCCTCAAGCAAGCCTGTTTGTGAATTAAATGGAGCCCACCTCTACAGGGAGACAGGGAGAAAGACCTGGATTTATAGCACCTCTCCTAAACTGGGGTCCCAGAGTCCCTGGGGCTGAATAGCAGATCTTATTGCTACCCCCGAAAACTGACCTGCTCTGCCTGAAAGCTCATGGGGCCACCCTCCACCTCTGCCCCATGAAGTTGTCCAAGATTACAAAGGGCAGCTGGGAGACAAGGGGAAAGGATCAGAGATCTGGAGCCGGGCAGGACCTCGGGCCATCCAGTCCAACCGCCCTCCTTTTTATAGTTAAAAAAAAAAACTGAGGCCCCTGGGTAAAAATGCCTTGCCCAAGATGACCCTAGTGGTGAACCTCACAGGTAATATCTGAATTTAGGTCCTCTACCTAGAAGACTGGTGGTCTTTGCTCTGGGCCAGGCTGGTGGCTAAGATAATGTGCCAGGAGATAGAATGAGACCACATTCAGAGACGCGGAGGCTCTGGGTTCAAATCTTAGCTCCACCAAACATTAGCTCTGTGTGTGTGTGTGTGTTTGGGGTGGGGGATAGTCTCTTCTTCCTGGTCCTCAGTTTCCTCCTCTACAGGGTGAGGGGGATGGACTAAACGATCTATAACGTCTCATTCCAGTTCTCAATCTTTTGATCCTCTGATCATAAGTTGCTAAGCCAAAGGGGCATGCGAGCCAGCAATCTTGCCTGGGCTCATTGGGAATGTGGAATGGGAACAACTAATTCCTGGGCCTCTGTTTCTCGAAGATCCTTTTCCGCCGAAGTCTGCGGTTGTCGCTTCTCGAGGAATCTTGTGGATGGAACTTGGAGGGATAATTTGGGAAACATCTGCAACCATTTCTGCCTGGTGGTGCACGGGGCATCTGGAGGACAGTGGGGGCTAACGTCCCCACTTTCAAGAATAGGCCTCCTTTGTAGCATCCTGCCTTTGTGCCCCCAGGAAGTTTTTTGGCATTGGCAAATTATCCCCTTTTTCTAAATGTGAAGATGGCAATAGAAAAACACCACCCACATCGGGACCAGCTGGAAGATTCTGCTAGGATTGTGAATTTTCAGGTTAAACTTTGCTTTTCTCCCCCTTCTTCCTCCTTCCTCTCCCATGTCAGGGGAGATTAATATTCTTTTTTTTTTTTAAAGAGAGTGCTTGAGGTTTGGAAGAAATACTCTTTTTATGTGGGGGTGGGAAGCCGCCAACTGTAATTTCCATGTGCAGCTCCATTAGTTGTGGCTGCTTCGGGTTTCCAAAACCACTGGCCCCTGTGCAGAGAACAGTAGGAACTGTCTCATCCTGTGGATGTTTCCAGCCACAAAGACTTTGTTCCTTCCGCAAAACACAAGGGAAGCAAAGGCTGGTGATGATTCTGCCAGGAGCTGATTTGACTTGCAGACTTCAGGTCCCCAAAGAAATAAGCTCCTGTCTCCACGGGAATGTCCTGGCTGGGTTTTCAAAGAAAAATGAGCAATTCTTAAACTACCTTACAGAATCCTAGAATGTTAGAGTTGGAAGGAACTGTTGGTGCCCTCAGTACCAATCCCCTAATTTTTAATAGAAGAATAAACTAAGTCCTAAATAAGGAAAGTGGCACATTAAAGGTAAAATACTAGGATTATTTTTTTTAATTGGAAGGAACTTTAGTGGTCATATACCTTTGACAGATGAGAAAACTGAGCTCTAGAGAGGTTAAATTATTTGCTAAAAGTCACACAAATAATAAGCATCAAAGATGAGATGTCAATCAAGATCCTCTCTTTCCAAAGCTAGTGTTATTTCCTTTCCCATGAAAATAGGTTCAGAGTGTTTTTCAACTGGAATGGACCTTTTGAGGTCATCTGGTCCAACTCTTTCATTTTCAGAGGAAATTGAGGGTCAATGAAGTCAAATGTCTAATTTAAAATTACACACATAAGTAATTAACAGGAGGGACAAGAACCCTAGAATAGCAATCTAGAAATCATGACTTCTAAGAATTCTTTTAAAGACTGGCAATCAATCTGATTCATCCATTTTGAAAATCTGGATTTTTTCAGGTCAAGTTCTTATGAAACGAGACCCACTACAAACATTTACAAAATTTAGGTAACTTCTTTTTTGGAGTTATATGTGCCAAGCTGGATGTTACAGACTTTCAGGCACTATTTTGGGAACTCATTGGATTTGCCATAGAATTAGGCATTCCTGGGTGCAAGGTCCAAAAGAAATCAGGTAATAGGTCCAAGAGCATTTTATTGACTCTCTCCATAGGACCACAGGATCTGCAGCTAGAAGGTATCTGAAAAACTTTGTTTCTGTCTTGATCCTACATAATAAACACACTAATCTCCTAATTTCAATGGGACCTGTGTTTTCTGGTGTTCCTAGATGGCACTGAGCATTCTGAGTGAGGTTGTGGGGACAAGTAGCCTGGATGGGTCTCCCAGGGCCTATCTGTAATCTCCAGGGCTGTTTTGTGTTCCCAGAGCAACCATGCAAACAGCATTTTTGGGCCCAATGCCGTCAATTCCTAGAGCTGCATGAAAACAGTTCCCTCATTGCTCTCTCCCCAATGCTGCAGGGAGTTGCGTGAAGATCTGAAGGGAGGCCCCCAAACAGGGGTGTCGTTGTTACTAAACAGCCCTCCCTGCTGAGTGATCCCCTCCAGCAGAGAGACACAAAGGCCCCAGACACTGGCCAGCACTTCCAGGAAAGATTATCCAGACACATGTTTCCTGTTCTAGGAAACAAGCCGGCCTGGCCTCCATTTGTAGATGAGAGGGCTGCTGTCACGAGAGGAGCAGCCCTGGGTAATGAAATCCCCGTGCCTGGTGCTTGGGAGCGCCTCAGGGACTCCACAACACAGAATCCTAGACCCCACGTTCCAAGGGGAGGCAGAGACTTTGTAGACTGAGCCACAGCTGGGCCAGCGTTCCCTTTACATAATCTCCAGCAGGGAGCCAGAACTTTTCTTGAAGACCTTCAGGGAGAGAACACCTGCTTACCCCTGGGATTCCAAATGAGCTGCCTGGTTTTATACCAGTCCCACAGGCGTGTGAGCTATTTGAGCAGAATTCTTGGGTACCTGGTTGAAATGCCTTGATTGAAGGAACTTAACAGAGATACAGATGCCTTGTTCACATTTGGTTCTGAGCTCCAACTGATTGATTCAACTGAAATACTTCTTAACTACTAAGGGTATCAGTGTGTGACCTGGCCAGTTACTTCCAGTGAAATGGAGCGATTTAATTGAGTTACCCCCCAACCTTTCTACTAACATTGCCTCTGGAAAGAATATGTCAGTGGGTATCTCTATATTTCCACTGTCTTTGTGACTTCTCAGATCATAACTTCTTTCCTCAACCACCATGTATTTTTCCACTATGAGAATATAAGCTCCTTTAGATCATGGAATGTCTCCCTCCTGTATCTCTATCCCCAGTATAGAGTAGTGTCTTGGCATAGTAGTAAGCACTTAATAAACACTTTGGAATTAACTAATTTAATCATTCCTCCCTCTCTATCTCATCTACTTTCCTATGCCCAATCTCAAAGTGACCATGGTGGGGAGAGTGCTAAAAAGGTGGTTGATATATTTCATGAGTGCTGGAATATGTGAATGAAAAGTTATATAACAAATGTGAGGTATGGATGGATAAATGGCAAGACCCACCTGTGCTAAGAACAGAAACTTAAAAAAAAGGGGGGGGGAAGACAATGGAATTTTGGGAACTTGAGAGCCATCAGGCTAAGTGATTAATGGAAGAAACTGCTAAAACATAATCTGTTTAAAGGCTCAGCCTTGAGGTGTTACCCAATGTCCTTCTTCTTTCTGAGTCACATCCACAGAGTAGGTCACTCCTTCCTCACTCACCTTCCCCCACTCACTCGCCTACCCTAGAACTCACATGGTGACCCTGCATCTATCTTCCACCAGCTACCTCACTACAGGATGTGTGTTTCTGGCGGCTAGAGCCCCAGCTGCTTCTGCTGTTCTCAAGGGAAGGAGACAGTCACTTGCCAACACTGGGCCCCACAGCTGAGGAAGTGGCTTCTCTGGGTCAGATTGAGATTAGGTCATCAGGGAGCTCTCAAACAGCATGCAAGCATGTTACCTCGGCCACCAGTTCCCCCTTCAACTTTCCCTCGCCTCCCCACTACATATAAAACCCCTGCAGATAGAAGCAAATCTCTGGATCTTATTAGGTTACATCTCTATAAAATGAGGCAAATAATTTATCCTGACCTCTCTTACTCCATGGTCTCTAAAATCACAGGTGCATAGACCTAGAGCTGAAAAGGATCTTCTGTAAGAAAGGAAGTAAGAAAGGGAGTGAAGGCTGAGCCAGAATTGAACCCAACTCTTAATTCCAAATCCAATGCTTTTTCTACTAGCCCAGAGCAATTCAACACACACTTTGAAAGCACCTGTTATGGTAGGGTCTGTGGAGAAAAGTGTTCAGATAAGTCACAGCCCCTACCTCATAAAACTTACAGCATGAAATTAGTATTGTTGGAGCTTCCTATCTCCAATAAGCACACGTTCCCCTGAGCCTACCCAACAGAGTGGCAACGTGGGGTTTTATGCAGAGGATGGAAGCTCCCTTTCCTCAGGGGGAGTGGGAGTGGGAGCAGGCTCAAGAGGAGAACGAGGGGCCCTGCCCCTTCCTCCAGCTCCGGCCCATGTGGGTGACAGATTTCTACCACATCTGATCAGAGCCTCTCTACTTGGACAGAATGCCCCAGTTGGTGCTTAAGCATATGTTTCTCAAAGAGCTGTTTCTGCTGAAGTTTGCTGTCTTCACTCCTCACTTGCAAAATTTCACAGATGTTTACCAAATTATCCACAGGTTATATCTAGAGCCATTTCTAAGAGGGACAGACGAGCAAGCAGCATGCTACATATCCCACTTCTACCTTTGACTTGAAGTTCTTCCTTAAAGAGACAGGATGCCTCGTTATTCTTCCATCTAAAATGTGTGTATATATGTGTATATACATATAGACTAAAATTTACATATGTATATATGTATGTGTATGTACATTGTATATTTTATAAATATATATTTAAGTATATATAAATGTATATATGTATATGTGTCTGTATACATATATGTATTTTAAGTATATATGTGTATGTTTTATATAAAAACATACATTTGTATATATGTATGGTTGTATGTGTGTATAAATACACATACACACAAGGTACATGTGAAGAGTATGAACTGGGAGTCAGAAAGCTTAGGTTTTAGTGCTGACTCTGCTATTAACTCTACTGTGACCTCAGAGAAGTCATTTTTGCTTTTCTGGACTTCAGTTTTCCTATATACAAAATAAAGAGGTAGACTGGAATGATCTAAGGTCCCTACTAGATCAAATGTTCTGCATTCTCTCTTAATACAAGGACATCTAGAAGAGATCACATTGTTCTCTTTTCCAAATGTGAGCACAGAAAAGCTGGAATAAGCAATTTATTAGTGATACTAAAGTCTACTGGAGCAAATACAAGGATTGCATTTAAACTGTTTATTTCACCCAGTTAATTATCATTATTCATTAATTTTTCTTAAATGATTCCCTTGAGATAAGGATCAGAGTGGATTATTTTAACTTTTTTTTCTAGAATCTCAATATATTTGTGAGAGCTATAAGATAAATTATCTTTTCATCCTCCTTGTAAGAATTCTCTGTGTGTGTGTATATATATATATATATATATATATGTATGTATATATATTATCTATGTATCTATCATCAAGCAAAACAAATTTCTATATTACCTATGTCTCAACCTGTACTCTAAGTGCAACAACTCTCTGTCAGGTGTGGGTATGTTCATCAGGACCCCTCTGGAATCATGGCTGAAAAAATCATTGCATTGTTCAGAATTCTTAAATCTTTCAAAGTTGTTTGTCTATCCACTATTGTTCTTATTGTATAAATTGTTCTCCTGATTCTGCTCACATAACTCTACATTAAATCATAAAAGTCTTCTCAGGTTTCTCTTAAATCATGTCCTTTATTATTTCTTACAGTGTAATTGTATTCCATCATACTCATATACATAAGTTGTTCAACCATTTCCCAGCTGATGGGCACTCCTTCACTTTCCAGTTCTTCGATATAACTAAAAGAGATGCTATAAACATTTTTTTACATATGGGTCATTTTCTTCTTTCTTTAATCTCTTTACCCAAAATGTCTTAATTGTCATAAATTTTGGTATCTTTTCAATTCTTATCATTCTTGGCTTCTCTGCAGCATTTGATTCTTTCACCACCATTCCTTTCTCCTAGACAATGTCATTAGTTTTCTTGGCACTTTTCACTCCTGGCTTTCCTATATACTTGGCTGCTCCCTCTCAGTCACATTTTGTAAGCTCATCATACTTGTTATCCTTACAACCACCAGCAGCACCCTGAACTTCCCAAACTCCAGGCTGAGTTCTTTTTTTCCTACATACTCTTTCAATGGTCTCATTAATAACCATGGGTTCAGTCTCTAGGCAAACAACTTCCAGATAATGATTTCTCTCCTAAATCTAACATCAGCTACTCTTTATCTTAGACATCTCCAACTGGATGTCCAATAGGCATCTCAAACTCAATATATCTAAAATATAACTCATGCTTTCCCCATCACCCTTCCCTCTACCTAACTTCTCTAATTCCTTTTGTGGAGAAGCATCTCTCTTCAAGGCACCCAGATTCACACTCTCAGGATCATCCAAGCCTTGTCTCTCTTCCTTAACTCTTGCATTCCATAAGTTGCTAAGTCTCATCAGTTCTATAATAAATCTCATACCCATTTCTTTCACTTTACACCCACAACTGCTATCCTTTTTAGCCTCTTGTCACCTCTTGTTTGTACTATTTCCATAACATTCTAACTGGTCTCACAGTTTTCAATCTTTCTCATCTCCATACATCTTTCATATAGCTGTCAAATTGACACTTCTAAAGCATAGTTCTGATAATGTTATTTACATGTTCAAAATGCTCCAAAGGTTTTCTCTTGTCTTTAGGATAAAATAAAAACTTCTGGTTTTTAAAGTTCTTAACAATGTGATTCTACCTTTCCAGACTCATTGCTATCCTATATATTCCAACCAACCTAATATGTTTTCTCTTCCCCTTACACAGCATTTCATCTCTCACTCTCATGCCTTTGCATAAATCCCAACAGCTACAATGTACTCTCACCTCATCTTTGCTTCACAAAATCCCCAGCTTCCTACAAAGCTCAGTTCAAGTGCTGTCACCTACAGGTTGTCTATCCTGATCCTCCCCAATTGCTAGTGCCCTCCCTTTCTGGAAATTAATTTGTATACAATTTATATTCAATTTTTGTGTGCCTTTTATTTTTCCCAATAGAGTGTAAGTTCCTTGAGGAGAAGAAATGTTTCATTTTTGTCTCTGAATGTAATAGAGTACCTGGCACATGTTGGGCACTTAATAAATGATTATTGAATTCAAATGTCAAAGGCAAAAAAAAAGAAATGCATTCCATACATGAAGGACGGTCTTTTCAAAGGCATTGAGATAGATGGGAGATGAAATGTTGAGTTCTGCAAACACTCAAGAGGCCAATTTGACCTGGAAGATAGAAGGTATAAAAGTGAATAATATGAAATAAGTCTGGAAAGGTAGGTAGGAACCAGATTGTGTAAGGCTTTAAATGTGAGACTTAGGACTTGGTATTTTTAACTTAAAGGCAATAGGGAACAGCTGAAGATTTTTGAGCAGTGGAGTGACATGGTCAGATTTGTGTTTGTGGAAAGGTATTTTGGCAATTGTAAATGAATTAGGATGAATGAGAAAAGAAGGAAGGAAAAAGACCAAGTAGGAAGTTATTGCAATTGTCTAGCTGAGAAATGACCAGTATCTGAATAGGGTATTAACTAAGCTAAAAGAGAGAACAGAAGCTGCACAAAATGTTGTAGAAATGGAATCAAGAGGGCTTGATGGATGAGCATGAAAGATGAGGGAGACAGAGAAAAGGTCATGAGAGTTGAAGTTATGAATCTGGGTGCCTAGAACAATAATGCTGCTTTTACAGAAATAAGATAGTTTGGAGGAGTTTTAGGGTAAGGAACGATGAGTTCTGTTTTGGACATGTTGGAGATACCCATGGAATATAGTGGACACATCCAATAGGCAGCTGGTAATTTGGAACTGGAGTTCAGCAAACTGGCTCAAACTGGATATATAGATTTAGGAGTCATCTATGTAGAAATTAAAATTGAACCCCACAGATACCATTGTTTCTGCTTCAGACATCGGAAATAGTCAAGGCCATAGCCAGAGCCATACTTTATGATTAATGAATCACAGTAATCTAGCCTTCACCCTCAGTTCACTCATCTTTTATCTTCTCAACACAGCAATATTCTAGTCTGGTAGCCTACCTCAGAACAGAAAAGACTAGCAGATTCCATTACACTATCTATTTGACTTTGGACAACTTAGTTTCAGCTCTTTCCCCCTCATTTTATGATGCAGAAACTAAGTCCCAGAGTTAGAAAGGACTTTTAAGATCATCTCATCCAAGACTCTAAAACACCACATCATTCTCATATGAAATGTTTTCTCTGGCTAGAGCTGATAGGTGTTAGTATTCCCATTTTATAAGTGAGGATTACTTGATTTCACAGCATCACACAATCAGTAAGTCTTAAAGACTCTAACCCAGTTCTTATAGGCTCATAGGATCACAGAGCTAGAACTAGAGGGGACCTTATCTTAGTTTTATAGATAAAGAAACAGGCTTAGAAAGGCTGGGTGATTTCCCTGAGTTCATACAGGGGAACAGCAACAGGGCTGGGATTTCAACATATACTTGAATTTCAACCAAGGTCTTCTGACTTCAAATCTTGCATCCAATCAAGGTCTTCTGACTTCAAATTCTATGTCATTTATACCGTATCATTCTGTTTCCCTAGATCATGATATTTTTAAATTGGTCCTTATATCTTTCTCAAGACTGAACTGAGGGCTCTGTATACAGTAGGTGTTTAATAAACATTTGTTTTCAATATAAAAAAAATTATGTGAAAAGAGGGAAGGGCTCAAGAATCAGGTCAAAAGCAAGGGGAAATTTCTAATCTACAAAGATCATCACAATGTCCTGCCAGACTTCTTATGGGCCCAAAAGGAAATGGAAATAGTAAAAACTATGATTTCATTGGTACAGAAAACTCCCAGAGGAGGAATTCCCTCTACCAAAGCAGGTTAACACTGTCTCTGCAACTTAGAGAGTCTTGGAGGTTCCCTAGAGCTCTGACAAGTTAAGTGATTTAATTAAGCTAAGGTCTCTCAGCCAGAATATGAGACAGAACTAGAACTCAAGTCTTGTTGACTTTAAGACCAACTCTCTATCTACTGGTATTCTGTGTATTTTCTCTCATTTGATCTTCACAACAATGAGGTTAGTGTGAAGTAAGTGCTATTATTATCCCCATTTTACAGTTAAGAAACTTGAGGCTGTAGGAAATCACAGCTAGTAAGTGTCTGAGGCTGGAGTTGAAGTGTGCAAGGCTTCCTAACCCAAAATCCCACGCTCTCTCCACTGTGTCACCTAAATGCCTCGGTCCAAGGCTTTTTTCAGGCTTGCTGCTCCCCAAATGGCTAGGGAGAGAAACAGGGTGGATGCTACCCTGCCACCCCTATATCTAGGAGGGATTAGCTTCCCTGTAACATGGGCCTAGAAGACACAGTACAAGAGAATGACCAGGAAATAGCGTTTCTGTGGAATCTCTCAGCCACAACAACTGTGCTTTAAACGTGACTTCCCTCCCACTCCCCACATCAGCATGCTGTGGTTTGGAAACTGAGGGTGGCTCCTAGGGTCTCTGCCCACAGACACACACACACGGAAACTTTATGCTGCTCACAAACCACTGACTCCTCTAAGTGCCAGAGCAACTTGGTCGGCTTCCTAATCACCATCTGAGCCGTTTGTAGACCTACCAAACTCTCCCAAGAAAATCTGGCAGGCGCGGGGCTGTTTCCGCAGTGGTTGAATGGTCAAAGGCCGGCATCCAGGCCCCAGCTTGTGGATCCCATTCCTGAGGTTTGTTTCCAAGGCCAGGGTGGGGGGCGGCTAACACACCAGTATAGGAAGCCCTGAGTTTCTCAGTGGGAAAGCTGGGGGATTCCTCTGCCCTGCTCACCTTGATACTGTCACTGGTCTAAGAAATGAAGTGCTGGGATCCAACCCAGGCTTTCTTATGGGTGAGCTTTTCTGGACCTTCGTCTGTTTCTTCATCTGTCAAATGGAGATAAGAGCTTCCCTACCCATTTTCAGATATGGTTCATAAGAGTTTAGATGTAAAGATAAGAAAGGACCTTTTCAATGGCCAAGCCCAAGTCTTTCATTTCATGGAAGCCCAAAGAAGTGATATGTAGGATCATAACTCTAGAATGGGAAAGTAGCTGCCTGGTCCAATTCTTCATTTCACAGTTGAGGAAACTCAGACCCAGGAAAATTAAGTGACTTGTCCATGATTGCTTAAGTAGTAAGAGGGTAGCCAGAGACGGGGCTCAAACTTAGGACCTTTGACCCAAAGCCAGCACTCATTCCACTGAGCTGAGTTTATTGGATTTTAGAATTCAAGCTAGGAGGGAGTCTAGAGGCCAACTAGTCCAACTCCCTCACTTTATTAAGACAAATAAATTCAAATTTAGTTGCTGAAATTGCCTACTAAATATCAATAACTGGTCTTATGTATTTCATTTTTTAAAATTTTAATTTTAAAAATTCAATCATACTTTATTTTTAGTTCCTATCTTCTCCTCACCTTCTACCTTTCCTTGCATTGAAAAAGTAAGAAAGACACAACTGGGTACAAACATGTATAATCAAGCAAAACAAATTCTTGTATTAGCTCTATGTGTGTGCTATATAAATACATGTATCTATAGCATGCTCACACACACACACATACCTACTGAGTCTATTATCTTTTATCAGGAAGTGGACACCATGCTCCATCATTGGTGACCTTTGTATTTGTCAGTAATACATTGCCATTGTGTTGATCAGAGTTCCGAAATCTTTCAAAGTTGTTTGTCCATATAACATCATTGTTAATTTTGTTTTGGTTTGTGTTATTGTTGTTTTTTGAGACAACTGAGATAAAGTGACTTGCCCAGAATAATACAATTAATGTTAAGTGTCTGAGGCCAGATTTGAACTCAGTCCTCCCTGACTCTAGGGCTAATACTGTATCCACTGCACCCCCTCGCTGCCCCCAAAAATATTTTCAAAAAGTAGTGGGCAGCTAGGTGGTTCAGTGGTTAGAGCACCAGCCCCGAAGTCAGGAGGACCTGAGTTCAAATTTGGTCTCAAACACTTAACACCTTCTGGATGTGTGACCCTGGGAAAGTCACTTAACTCCAATTGCCTCTGGAAAAAAAATTTTTTTTTCACTGTTAACTGTTTAAAATTTTCTCCTCCTACTGAACATTTCACTTTGCATTAGTTTATACCAATCTTTCTGGATTTCTCTGAAACCATCCCCTTCATTATTTCTTATAGCATAATAGTAGTATTCTACCATTTTCATATAATATAACCTTTCAGCCATTCTCCAGGTGAGAATCTACTCCCCTCAGTTTCCCAATTCTTTGCCACCATGAAAAAAAGCCATTATATGTTTATATACATAGGACTTTTTCCTCCTTTTTTTTTTTTTTTGATCTTTTAAAGATAAACTGGGTCACAGTTTAATAAATTTGGGGACATGGTTTTCAATTGTTTTCCAGAATGGCTATAGTCAGTTCATAGATCTACAGATCTACCAGCAATACATTAAGGTACCTGTTTTCCTATAGCCCCTCTAGCATTTTTGTAATTTTTCCTTTTTTTCTTTTTTTGATCAGCTTTGCTAATCTAATGGATATGAGGTGGTTCTTCAGTAACTGCCTCATTTAACAAATAAGGAAAGTGAGTCCCAGGGAGAGTAAGTGATTAAGGTTAAATCTAAGGTTACACAGATAGACAGAATACCATCTAACTGATGCAGATCAAATAAGATAATATATGTGAAAATGCTTTGAAAAGTTTAAAGCACTCTTAAAATATAAGGGTTTATATTTTGGAGCTATTCTCATTATTAGTTAATAAGGCCATAATCCAAATCTGTCAGCCTCATTTTGGAGTCTGACAGATTTGGAATATGGCCTTATTAACTAATAATAAGAATAGCTAATATATAAAGTTCTTATTTTGTGCCAAGCATGTACTATGTGCTTTACAGATATTATCTCATTTAATCCTTACAACAAACTTGGAAAGTAGATGCTATTATTATTTTCATTCAATTGTTGAGTAAATTGAGGTAAATAATAGTTGAGTGACTTGTCCAGTGTCACACAGATATTAAATGTTTGAGGTCACATTTGAATTCAAGGCTTCCTGACTCTAGGGCCAGCACTATGATATCCTTTAGCTGCCCCTGTGTGTCCTAGCCACCTCCAGATGTGGGGCTACACTCTCAAAACAGAAGAAATTATCTAAAAGTATTTTTGATACAACAAAGGAAAACACTTAAATAATCAATCAATAAATTTTTTAAGTTCCTATTATGTGAAGAGCAATCTAAAATTATTCTCCCTCCCAAGTTATAAAATTGTGTATGCCCTTTGATGCAGAAATACTATTATTAGGTCTATTTCCCAAGGCAATTAGGCAAAAAAGAAAAAATTTATATGTTCTAAAATACTTATAGTAGCTCTCTTTGTGGTGGCAAAGAACTGGAAATTGAAAGGATGCCTGTCAAGTGGGGAATGGCTGAACAAGTTGTAAAATATGATTATAATGTAATACTACTATGCTGTAAGAAATGATGAGCTGGTGGGTTTTATTAATATTAAATACTGTATTAAATAATTAATTATAATTAATTAATGTGTTAAATAATGAAGAGTAAAAAGAGCAGAAGCAAAAGAATGTTGTATTCAGTAACAACAATATTGTTTTAAGAACTTTGAATAACGAAATCATTTTGAGTAGTATACTCAAATTAACTAGAAAGGATCTATGAAAGAAGATGCTAGCTACCTTCAGAGAAAAAAACTGATAAATAATATTATGTATAATATGGTTTTATATATATACATATTTATGACTAATGGCAGCCTTCTCTGGGGCTGGATGGGGAGGGAGGAAAAAAGTATATAGCAGAGAACAAAAAACTTAGAAGAAAGCACAGAAAAACAGGGTAGCTTTGAAAACAATATGTAGTTACATAGCTAAAAAAAAAAAAAAGAGTAGAGTGTGAAATGGAAATTCATGGTTTTATATTGAATCTTCTTTTTATGCTCTAGTGTGTATTTGGAAATGTTCTTTTTTTTTTGTATTTAAGTTAAAGAAGCACTAGTGTGTATTTGAAAATGTTCTTTTTTATTTAAGTTAAAAAAAATTTTTAAACACTTTAAATTCTTATTAAGTAATTAGAGATGAATAAGGAGATCATTTAACATAAGGGACAGCCAGAAAAAAAAAAGCTCAGTACTTAGAGATGAAATATCCTGTTTGAAAAATAGCTAAAAAGCCAGTTTTACTAAATAAAAAGGTACCAGTAGGTGAGACAGGTGTAAGAAGATTGGAAAGACAGGAAGGAAGGCACAAGTTTATGAAGGATTTTGAATGCTAATCAGAATACTGTGAATTTTCTCCTAAAGGCAATAGGGAGCCACTGAATTTATTGAGTAGGGAAGTGATGATTGTTCCTGTGCTTTAGAAAAATCATTTTCATGGGTGGATGGAAGTTGTTTGAAGAGGGGAAAAACAGGCAGGTCCACAGGCAGATAATTGCAATAATCCAGGGCTGAGGTAACCAGACCAGAACCAGAATGGTAGCAGTGTCAGAGAAGAGAAAGGAATTGTTTTGGAGGGTTATTGCAGAAGTGAAATCACCAGGTTTGGGGACAGCTTGGAAACAGAGAGTGAGAGAGAGTGACTCCTAGCTTGTGAGTATGAGGGACTGGGAGGAAGATATTGTCTTCTATAGTAATAGGGAAATAGGAGAGGAATCCTCAAGGACAGGTGTGTCTCTCCAAAAATTCTCAAGGACGCAGTACCCTGGAGAGACCCAGAAACACGTATGGGCGTTGGAACTGAGCACATGCTGACTGACTGGTGAGTTCTGTGATAGGCTCGGGAAGCATTCCCAAAGGCCTCCATCTCCGACTCTCTCCTCTTTGCCTTAGTGCTCTGGGAAGAACTCAGGGACTCACACAGCTCAAGTTGGGTGAGCTGGTAGAGAGCACAACAGTTAGCAGAGACAAGTGGGAACCAACTTGTGAATCAAAGTACTGTCTATGAATTATGTTGGGGGAGAGGGGAATGCCTGGACCCTGAGATCAAAGCCATTACTGTAAACTTTGTTCCAAATATATGTGATAATGTGTTAGCCTTAGGGAAGGGATGGAGATAAATTTATCCTATGCTAATAGAAAAAAATTCCCATTATGTAGCCATTATTACACTCTTGGTGCTTTTATTTGACCCACAGTATTATATTGTTATTTATCACTTTATGTGAAGAAGTTCCCCGAACTAGATTATAGATTCCTGGAGGGCAGAGATTATAGTTTAATCTCTTATGTAAGGGGAAAAATTATTTTGCGCAATACCCTTACATACATTTCGACACAAAATCTGAATCCCTTTCCTTACTGATAACTATTAAAAGCAAAACTCGGGGTACTCTCCAACTTGTAAATGTGCTTTCTAATATATGATTTTTAAACTGAATAAATACCATTAATAGCATTTTACCAGGGCAGGGTACAGTGGGAATTGTCATTTTTTTTAGTCTTGGATACTCTGCCCCTCTATAAGACGTAAGATTACAACCTTCTTGTCTGCTCCATGACCATGACAGGATAAGAAAAGGGGGTGGGGCACGAAAGCAGTGGGAAGAAGGCAAGAGGGGGCTAAGAATAACATGATTTGAGGATCATCCATATGCTAAAACTTAGCTAATGATATTCTAAACCAAAAATACTTGTTCAATGATCAATGAGTGAACATACTACTAGAGAAATTGGATCCTATCCATTTTGTCACTCTCATAATAAAATAAATCAGAAAATTGAAGGAATTAAGTATAGAAGACAAGGGTGGTGAGATGGAATTTGGTTCCCCATCCCCAAGGGCCACCTCAATCAAAGAAAGAAAACAGATAATAAATATAAAAAGTATATGTTAGCAGAGTATACTGTTCACATTAATACCCTACTATCCCTTTACCAAGTGTGAAAAGGTTTCTCTGATTAAAGTGGAAGGGGGCCTTCAGCATTAGCTAAAGACGGACCATGCCATTGGTGGCCTTTAGAAAGCTGCCCCTGCCAACCCTCAGACATTTTAGGAAGAAAGAAAGTGGTTTGGGGGTTATTTAGTGGCGACTCTTGTACCTCTTCCAGAAGACAGAAGAGGTGGGAAAGGGAATTTTCTCTTAGCCACTGCAACCTACAATTGAGCTACTTGTCCATCAGGAGACACTGAAACCCAGAGGGAGCACAAATAAATATTTTTCTAGGAAGAGACAGGCACAGAGAGAGATGGTGCTCAGGAATTAGTTTCAAGGAGATTAACCTTTGGAAGCAGAGGGGAAAACCAGTCATGGACTGGGATTGATCCTGGCATCGGACATTCATATTCCAAGAGGAACAGATCCAGAGAACCTAGCTGAACGGCTTTCCCAGGAAAGTTGCCATGCCCAGGGTGCAGAGCACCATAGGACACATAGTGCAGCTCTCTTCTTACCGGGCAATCTTAGTAAATGTTTTTGCTTTGAAATACAGTAATACCTTGGCACTCCTTCAAAACTCATCAAATTCAGTCTCTGACACATTTTGAAGGAAAAAAAACAACCTGCTTCGGTGCTCGGAGCCGTGGGGACATGACAGGAGCATCCTGAAGCCCGCGTCGCTGCTGCTATTGCGCTTAGCCACGGGCAGGGGTAGCAAAGGCTGTAGGCACAGGACGGTCAGGTTGGAGCCCAGGATACTGTGGGGATGCTAGTAGGCACACACAAGTCAAGGGGCGATTCCTACAGGACAATGGGGCCACACAACACAGTCTCCCGGCTCCCCAAACAGTAGGACTGGAGGGGTGCTCAGGAGGAGCAGGGGCGGGGACCCAGACAAAGGACCTGGACTTCGGGAAGCCTCAAGCCCTGGCTGTCAGACCATAGCTTCTGCCTGCCCCAGCCACCCAAGGAAGCTTGCTCTGCATGAGTGAGGGGAGAGGTCACAGTTCCTCCCTGAAAGTGAGTTGGGTAGGGGCAGCTGGATGGTGCAGTGGACATGATGGCAGCCAGGAGGATCTGAGTTCAAATCCAACCGTGTACACTATTAACACTATTAACTAGATGTTGGGCAAGTCACTTAACCCTAACTGCCTCAGGGAAAGGAAGGGAAAATGAGTTGGGCCAAGAAGGATGGAGCCCAGCCAAGGCTGGCTTGTTTCTCTGCAGCTGGAAGCCTCACTAGCCCCTTTGAAGAACTGGCTGAGAAGGATCATTAGGCTGTGGACTGAAGATGTGCTTCTTATGGGAAAAATTCCTTGGGTGCTCATTGTTTTTGCCATTTGTCAAGCCTTCTGGAACCAATGAACATGTACTGAGGTACCAGTGATACTGAATCTTCCAGCAGACTATCAAAGGTAAGTGCTTAAGAACTATAGTTTTAGGACCGCAGATCCCACAGGGGTTGTATCTTTGAACCCCTATCACTCAGCACCAAACTTGTGATTGATTACTTGGGAAGGTGGCCCAGAGCGGGTGCTACAGAAATTGTAACTTTTTGGAGACATGAATTGCCTCAGCCCTCTGTGTTTTCTACACCTGGATCTCACTACCAGTATACTGAGGATGTATTCTACTTATTGGTCCTGTGTGTATTTATGGAAACTTCAGGTTTATAGGGGAATGATGGATCATAAATACTCTTTGGTCAGGTTAGTAAAACAGATGGTTTTATTATACATCCAAAGGTAAAAAGAAACACTATTTTGAGGGATATCTGGTAATTTTATCTCACAGTGCTCATGACAATTATTTGCAAAAAGACCAACATGAAAATTACTATAGTTGATATACTGATATCTGTGGCAGAAAGAGGAAGAGGAATTTCACAAAGAATTTTATAAGATCTTCCAAAGTAAGTTAGCATATACTATGCTATTCCATGATTTCAATCAAAGGTAGCAATAGATGAGAATGTCAAAAAAATATGTTGGGAAATATGGATCCAAAATGAAAAAGGAGGTCAAAGACTTGTAGGCTATCTCATATTTCTTCATCCAGAATATTTTCTTAATATAAAAGCAGAAGATACTGGGCATAGCCAGTAGTGCAAAAAATCACAAAATAGAAATGTTTTTATTTTAACAACTGCTAACTACTCATTACTAATGTAGAAGTCATTCTTGAATCAGCTGTCTGAATACAGACTGACTTATTAGAACAAAAATCAAAATCAGTACCCTGGAAGAAAAAAATTAGAATGAGAAAAAATAAATTGTATACAAATAAGACAATTCTAATCCGACCTACCTAAAGAAGTTTTTGATAATTAAAAAATAAGATATGGATAGATGTTATGGGCCACAACTTGAAACAAGGTGCTAAATTAGTGGAATTGATAGAGACAATCGTTATTTAGCAAGGTGCTTAACAGTTCTCTAGTTCAGTACATGTACTTAGGACTTACTATAGTTTTACAAGATCCACACCTTTGATAAGAGAGCATATATAAACTAGAAGCCTCAGCTAGGATTCAGTCGGGAAGATTCAGAAGCCAGAGAAGGCAGGAGGAAGCTTAAGCTCTCAGAACCAAGGCCAGATTGAAAGGCTCTCCAGAAAGCTGCCCAGCCTTATATAGAAGGAGATAATAAAGGATCTGGACTGTAAGAAAGCTAACTGGGCCACAGGAAAGGAGACAAGACTTGGAAAGAGACAATAAAGGATTTGGACTTTAATCCCTGGCTGCACTTGTGGTGATTACTGAACTGAAAGGCTGCCTGCCTCCAGAAACCCCAAGGAAACCCCAATAAGAGAATATTACATTTTAGAGACAATATTACAGATAGAAGAAATGACATAGAAACAACTTATCGGTTTTATTAAGGGCATCTAGATCTCATGAGCATAGAGTGTTAAGCCTGGAGCCAGGTAAGACTCAAATTCAAATCTGGCTTCAGACACCTAACTGTGTGATCATGCATAGAATGAGGATGAAGATAGCATCTGCCTCCTGGGAGTTGTTGCAAGGATCAAATGAGATGATAATTGTAGCATAGTATTGCCACATTGTAAATGCTACATAATTATTAATTTTTGTTAGTTTTATATAGAAGTTCAACAATGGTAACAATGAGAAAATCAAAAGAGCCTTCAAAGTGCCCTAGTCAGCAGCTCTTGACCTGCTTACCAAGCAGAGAAATATGATGGCCAAGGGGAACACATATTTAAACTTTTCTTTAAAAAATTATCGATATATTTTGCTTTAACACAGCTTTCATCTCTTAATATATCTATTCTTCCTTTCCTCCCCATAAGGCCATTCTTTGCAAAAAGCATAAGAAAAACAAGAAGGAAAAGGAAGGAAGGAAAGAAAAAGAAGGGAGGAAGAAGAGAAGGAGAGAGGAAGGGAGGGAGGAAGGAGAGAAGAAAGAAGAAAGGAAAGGAAGAAAAAAGCATTTTGACAAAATTGGTATATTAAGATCCAAAACTTAGCATAATACCTGGCACATAATGAGCTCTTCATAAATGTTAATTGACCAACTGAATCTATTAACTGAGTCTGAAAGTATAAATAATGTTCCCATTCTTCCCCATTCCACAAGGAAAGGAGAAATTTGTAAGATACAGAAAAAGATGAAGGGAAAGGATGATGGGAAAGCAGTATCATCTCATAAAAGAGAAAGAAGTCATGGAATACAAAACCAGTTTAAAGAAAATCTGGTGAAATATCCAACTAAGCAAAGTCATCCCATGTGGATTTAAGGAAAAAACTAAAACTTGGTAAACAACAAATAGACCAAAAATGTAAAAGATCTGCAAAGATTTTCAAAGCAAACTTTTAGAACAAAAAAGAAAAGTAGATCTGCTATGGCACAAAGGCAATAAAGACAAGAAAAGTAACTGGATTAGACTACAGAAGTATTTAGGACACCTGCACAACTGTGCAGTTGTGATGGCTATGGGGGATTGATTAAGAAAGTATCTGAAAGATGAAGTAATAACATAAAAATCAGACCTGTTAATACTGACCAATATGCTATTATTTCATTAAAAAATCTGAGAATAAAATAAATATGCAATGAAGGCCTATTCTTAATAGGTATTAATTGAGAATACTTTTATAAATGATATTTCAGAGTATCGCAACACATAATTGTATAAAAGATGTAGTAAATACAAGATTCTACTGTGCTTATTGTTTATTGACTATTTTTAAAAAGCTTTTGATTCCACAGAGCAAAATATTGCCATAAAGGCTTTCTTTCATTAAGGTAACACCTATTAATACATCATAATTATGCAATATTCTTTGAAAACTATAACAATAGACATAAGCTTATTCAGAAAACCTTTTATCATTATTATTGAAGAATGAATTAACAGGAAGGTACATACTCACCAAAAGTGTTTAACCCTGTCATACAATAGATTCATCACAGAGTACAAGTTGAAAAGGAGTCTCCTGTGGATGGCAATGTCCTCTAGCTCCTTCTCTTTTCAAGTGTCATTGAATTATTTGTGTTAAGTCTGAAAAGACAGTTTGGTTTAATTATCCACACAGGGAAAACCAAATGGATGAAGAATGCCTGTTGCTCAGATTATGACATGCAATTATATATATAAACAATTGATAGAAATGAGTTATTGTATCTGTACTTTGGACAGACAGTGAAAATGAGCAAGATGGTTCCAGAATTAAATATGGGGAGAAGAATGGGCTGGATTGCTTATGAATAAATGGAGAACTTCCTTAATGATTCTCTAAATTCTCTCTAAAATGAAGGTTCACAGGACAACATTGTACACAATAACAGCAAAATGATGTGATGATCAATTGTGATAGACTTAGTTCTTCTCAGCAATGCAGTTATCCAAGACAATTCCAATAGACTTGGAATGGAAGTCTGCATCCAGAGAGAAAAGTATGAAGAATGAATGTAGATTGAAGCATAGTATTTTCATCTTTGTGCCCCATTAGAAACTTCACTATGCCAATAGAAATCAAGGATGGTCCCTAATCAGTTGGATAATCTACCCTATAACAAACTTTTCAGGGGACATAGACACAAATTACACAGAAGGTGTGAATGGGCCAAAATCTGTATTTTAGGGAATGTTAACATTGATTAGCTCATAGATTTATTTGAAGAATCACAGTGTTAACCTATTTTGAGCTGATAGTCCATTAAAACCCACCAATATTTTTAGATGATTGCTGTTATACATGTGAAGCTGATTGTTTAAACACAAATATAAAACTTTTGTCTTAATAGTTTTAGCTTGAAGTTCTATTCTCTAGAATCTTTTTTGAATTCTGAGTTTTTTAACTCTCCCACATTTATATTATCTGAAAATTTGATAATAAATTTCTATCTGTAATGCAGTTTTTAATTATGTTAACTAGCTAAAAGCTATTTCTTGGGGCCTCCAATAGAGACTTCCAAGCTGACATAGATCTACTAATGATCTTTTTTTGGGTTTGACAATTTGACCAATTCTAAATCTCTTATCTATACTGTTGTATAGTGAACCTCTATATTTTCTAGAGAATCTTTATCCAAGCTTTACTAAAATCTTGGTAACATAGATGTTCAGTGTAGATCAAACTCATGGTCCTTGGACTACAAATGCTTACAAAATTCCCTAGTGTTATTAGAACCAGAGGTCACTGAGTAGATCAGCAATCACATCTGCCAGCTCTTTCAGTGCCGTGACACAAATTAGAGATTTGGAATCAGAGGACCTATATTAAAATCCTAGACCTATAACTTACTCCCTTTGTGAATTCAGGTAAATCAGCTCATGTCTTGGAACTTCAGCTTTCTTATTTGTAAAGTGAGGTATTTGGACAAGAGATCCCTATGGTTCCTTTTAATTCTTATGATCCTTGCTTCTGTTAAGGGCTGTGAAATGGTTTTTTTTATTGTCTCCTCATCAAAGATTATTCTTTTTGGTGGAAACAGAACAAAATAAAGGTTAAGCAGGTTTGCTTCTTCATCATCCACTGTTATCTCTTCATCATCCACTGTTATCTTCCTCCCTCCCCCCTGAACTTTGATCCTTCTCTTTTCTCCATTATTATTTAAAAAAAAAAAACATACTTAAATAAAAATAAAATAAAACTAATTTTTAAAAACCCTTTGGAGTTTTAGCTGTCCTTAGATTTTCTTCAACTCTCTGATGATATTGCTATTCTTCAGTTAAAATAAATTTTATTGATAGCTATTGTTTTTACATCATCTAAATTTCCCCCTATCACTTCCCCACCCACCTATCAGAGAGCTATTTATTAATAAATAATTTTAAAGAAAAAAAGAGGAAAAAACTGAGCAAAACTAATCAATACATCAAAAAAAATCTGATATTATATACAACATTCTCCAGTGATGAATCTCTTAATTCTTCAAAGAAGTGGAGGGAGGTGACTTTTTATACCATGTTTCTTTTAAATTTTACAGCATTTTCTTCTGATTGTTTTCTAGTGGTGGTCTTTCCATTGTATCCTTTGCCTATATTGTTAGTTATTTTGCTTATGTGTTTTTCTGTATTCTATTTGTCATTTCTTACAGCATAGTAATATTCCACTCTATTCATTAAATATTCATTTTCCAATTGACAAGCATTTTGATGCTATGCTTACAGAACTATTCCACAACTTACATTTACTCTCCCTTAACATCTCTTGCTTCCACCATCTTCTTGAACATCCTATCACAAACATGCCTTAAAAAATCATCTCATACAACCCACCTCAGTTTACAGAGGAGGAATCAAAGTGCATTGAAAAACTGTGCATACCCTTTGATCTAGCTGTGTTTCTACTGAGGTTATATCCGAAAGAAATCTTAAAGGAGGGAAAGAGACTCACATGTGCCAAAATGTTTGTGGCAGGTCTCTTTGTAGTGGCAAGAAACTGGAAACTGAATGAATGCCCACCAATTGGAGAATGGCAGAATAAGTTATGGTATATGAATGTTACGGAATATTATTGTTTCGACCAGCAGGGTGATATCAGAGAGTCCTGGAGAGACTTACATGCTCTGTGGAATGAGCAGAACCAGGAGATCATTATACCCATCAACAATAAGATTATATGACAATCAATTCAATGAACATAATTCTTTCCAAAAATGAGATGACTGTTGCCAGTTCCAATGATCTTGTAATGAAGAAAGCCATGTACACCCAGAGAGAGGATTGTGGGGGGGGACTGAGTGTGGATCACAACATAGCATTTTCACTCTTTTTGTTATTGTTTGTTTGTGTTTTGTTTTGTTCCTCATTCTCTTTCCTTTTTGATCTGATTTTTCTTGTGCAGCAAGAGAACTATATAAATGTGTTTACACACATTGAATTTAACATATATTTTAACATGTATAACATATATTGGATTACTTGCCATCTAGGGGAGGGGGTGGGGGGAAGGAGGGGAAAATTTACTGCGCAAGGATATGCAAGGTCAATGTTGAAAAATTATCTGTGCATATGTTTTGAAAATAAAAAGCTTTAAAAACAAAAAAAAATTCCATTGAAAGAATAAAATTTGCTGAAAGTCACACATGTTCACAAAAAGAGCCTAAGTATCATCTTTCAAGGAAAGATATCCTAGATATCTAGGATATCTAGATAGCCCTGATATTCTAGAACCAGAGTAAAATAGAAATTAAAAGAACACATCAATCATCTCCTGAAAGAAATGCCAAAATGAAAACTCCTTGGAATATCACAGCCAAATCCCAAATCTCCAAGATAGGGAGAAAATATTCAAGCAATTAGAAAGAAACAATTCAATTATGGAGCCACAATCAGTATAATACAAGATTTAGCAGCTTCTATCTTAAAGAATCAGAGGGCTTGGAATATGACATTCTGGAGAGCAAAGGAAGTAGGATTACAACCAAGAATCACCTACCCAGCAAAACTGTGTATAATCCTTTAAGAGGGAAAATGGATATTCAATGAAATATAGGACTTTGAAACATTCTTGATGAAAAGACCAGAACTGAATAGAAAATTTGGCTTTCAAATACAAGACTCAAGAGAATCACAAAAAGATAAACAGGAAAGAGAAATTATAAGGGGCTTAATAAACTGTTCATTCCTAAATGAGTAAGATGATATTTATAACTCACAACTTTCTCATTATTAGGGCAGTTAGAAGGAGTTAGGGTAATTATAAGCAGAAAACATAAATATGAATTGAATATAAAGGAATGATATCTAAAAAAATAAAATTAAGGGGTAAGAGGAAAATGTACTGGGAGAAAAATGAAGAGGGAAGTAGAATAGACTAAATTATCTCACATAAAAGAGGCAAGAAAAAGCTTTTACCATAGAGAGGAAAAGGGAGAGTGTGTGAACCTTATTCTCACTGGAATTGGCTCAAAGAAGGAATAACAAAAATCCCCAGCTGATGGAATATTATTGTGCTATAAAAAATATGAGCAGGATGCTCTCAGAAGAAACTGAAGAGAGTTACATGAGTTGATGCAAAGTGAAATGTACATTGTACAAAGTAACAGAAATATTGTAAGATGATCAATTGTGAATAACAGCTATTGTCAGCAGTACAATACAGCTCTGAAGGACTTGATGGAAAAAAATATATATATATACACACATACACACACACACACACATAGACTGAGGCAAACAAAAGCTTGTGTCAATTATCAGGTTCAGATAGCTAGTACATGTCTGAGGTTGCGTTTGAATTTAGGTCCTCCTGAGTTCAGCTCTAGTGCTCTATCTACTATGCTATTCCACCTGCCTAGACTAAAGGCAGTTTCCTTCCAGTAAGATTATATTCAGTTTTGCTGAGTAAGTTATCCTTATTTTTATATACTCATTCTTATATAATATATTCCAAGTTATCTACTTGTGATGGCTACTAAATCATGTATGTTCTTAATTGTTGCTCCCAAAAAAATGAGTTATTATCATCACAAATTTCACAAAAATGTCTGAATTTCAGAGTTGTAGAAGGAATCTCAGAAACAACCTGAGCTCACCTCCTCTCTGAATGAGGATCCCCTCTGCTACTTACCCTTAATTGAAGACTTCAGTGGTGAGAAGTCCATTACTTCCTGAAGTCACTTATCCTACTTATGAATGGCTCTAATTGTTAGCTTTTCTAAACTTTGAGTCTAAATCTGTGTTTTTACAGTTTCCATGGATTACTCTTCGGTCATCTTGGACCAAGGAGAACAAGTCTAATCCTTCTTTCATGTGATGATCTTTTAAGTACTTAAAGACAGTTTCTCCCAAGTCTTTTACTTCCAAACAGCTCTAGTTTCTTCAACAGATCAATTAATCAATAAACAATAATTTATTTATTTAAAGGTCATTATATTGCAGGCACTGAGAATACAGTGATAAGAATGAAATGGATCATGTCCTCAAGAAGCTTATGTTCTACATAAAGGGAGACAATATCTACATTAAAAAGTTTTATATTCAGTGGTGGCCTTATACAGGGATAGGAAGTAGACCTGTGCTCTTGATATCAGGATATGGGAAGCTTCTTCTACCGAAACAAGTCGATACCTGCCCTATACCTCTAATCCTAAAATCTAGCCTGGAGCACCAAGACATTAAGTTACTTGACCAGAATTACACAAACAAGACATGTTAAAGGCAGAACCTGAACACAGATCTTCCTTACCTGGAAACTGATTCTCTTTCCATTCCAACATATATGCCAAAATATATACGTATATACATATGTCTCTCTCTCTCTCTCTCTCTCTCTCTCTCTATCTATCTATCTATATATATGTGTGTGTGTGTGTGTGTGTGTGTATAAATATATATAAAATAAACAAAGAATATATACTTGGTTGCATTTTTTCAGTTTTTTTAGCCTGAGGATGTGAGGCATGAGCCAGGTCCTCAGAAGACATGATTTAGGGCTCTTCAGCATCCTGATATTCTCCAGCTTATGTTTAAGGTGAGAATTTGAAAGATTTTATTTCAATAGTAATGGGGATTTTTTTTTTTCCTTTTTTCTTGTTTGGGAAATTTTCCATATTTTCTTTTCTTAAAAAACAAAACAACAACAACAAAACAAAAACAGCACTAAATGTGGCACTTTTGAGGTCTGCAGTAGCAGCACTGGTTTCCCATCTCCCTCAGGGAGGCAGCAAGGTACAATGAATAGAAAAGTCCTGTGCTTCTGACCAAGGTCACAGAACTGGTCTGTGGGAGAATCAGAGCTCACAATCAAAAGACCAGAATTGTGGATTTACCTCTTGGCGCCTCATTATCTCAATTTTACAGATTAGTCCAAAGTCAAAAGCAATAAATACTGGGAGTATTTCCAATTGATTTCATCTGATGTTTATTAGTCACAGTATCAGCTCAAATTTCTATGGTGCTTTAAGACTGGCAGAGCATTTTCCTCAGATCCTCTGTGTGATGAGAAGGGCAAAGTCTGCTCATCATTCCCATTTTAGCAGCTCATACTTTTAGAGCACTTTGCAAAGTGCTGTCTTCACAACAACCCTTGAGGTAGGGAGTGGATTACTAGCCCCATTTTAAAGATATGGATTCTTTATCCTTATCTTTATCCTTCTCAGCAAACTTTTATTAAACACCTACTATATACCAGGCAGCTAAGTTTTACAATTATTTCATCTTATCCTCACAACCAGCCTGGCAGGTAAGTAATAAGACCCCAGCAAAAGACCATGTCTTTGTTAGCAACCCAGTGTCTAGGTGGGCCATAGGGAAGGGTGTTGACAGAAGGCTTCCGTTGAATTCAAGAGGAATTTAAGTGGGCCTCTGTTGCAATGGACCCTACCTAGTTGAATTCCTACAGCCACTCCCTGAGACAAGCTGGGAGGAACATTGACAGGATTATTTTATAATTCCTTGGTGAATCCCTTCCCTGACAAAATTATCACGAACCCAGTTACTATATCCAGTCAGAAAGCCAAGTTATGATGTCAACCCTGGAGGTAATTTTCCTCCTACAAATGTACCTCCTGGTACCCCATTTCTTTGCTAACTCCCTAACTCCTTTTAAGGTTAGTCTACTTACTAAACCTCACAATAGCTAGTTTATTAGGAACTTAGTCTGTCTTTATATGCTTTTTCCCCTTAATGGAGTCTTCCCCTGTAACCATTAACTCACTTTTAGAAATAAGTCTGTTGTCTTGCTTCTTGATTTGAAGAAGATCTAAATCTAAATTCTTTTGAGATACTTCACAACACCAGCCCCAAACCTCAATATATTTGGGGGGTTTATACCCCCATATTGCAGCATATACCACTGAGGAAACTGAGGAAAACAAAGACCTCACCCTGGATCACCCAGTTGATAAATTTCTGAGGTTTTATTTGAATTCATATCTTCCTGACTCCAGGCCCAGTCCTCTCTCCATTATATCATCAGGCTGTCAAAATAAAAGTAAAGTAAGTAGCAGCATTAGGATTAGAGACAATCCTCCTTCCTGGGAATCAGATCCTTTTTGTTTAGTCACTTCAGTTGTGGCCCCATTTGAGGTTTTCTAGGCAAAGATATTGGAACAATTTGCCATTTCCTCATTTTACGGATGACTTGGCAGAGGTCACACAGCTAAAGAAGTCAGATTTGAACTTAGGAAGATGAGTCTTTTAGATCCAGCACTATCTCTACTGACCCACCTAGCTGGCCCCAAAAGACCCTGGCTGTGTTTAAAATGTATTCACTAATAATGACTAGTATTTCCATATGACCTCAAACTTTGCAAATCACTTATCTTATTCAATCCTCACACAACTATGTGTGATAGGCTTTATCCTCATTTTTCCCACGAAGTAAATAAATCTCAGAACAGGAATTATAGGACCAGCTGACCTCTGAGGGGTCTTCTCACTGGGATTTCGATGCTTTCCGGGTATCAAGAGTCCAAATCTGAACTTGTCTTCCCAAGGAGTTATGCCACATTATTTCATTTTATAAAATTTAGACTCTGAATTTCCTGCCAGAAATTTCCTTGATGACCTTCACCAAGCCATTTATCATAGACCTCCATAGCACCTTTTAGCACATCATCACTATCTGATATAATTCCCAAGTGTCTTTATAAGGATGTTTTTGCAGCAATTCTAGAAGAAAAGAAAGAAAGAAAGAAAGAAAGAAAGAAAGAAAGAAAGAAAGAAAGAAAGAAAGAAAGAAAGAAAGAAAGAAAGAAAGAAAGAAAGAAAAAGAAAGAAAGGAAGGAAGGAAGAAAAAGAAAGAAAGAAAAAGAAGGAAGAAAAAAGAAAGAAAGAAAGAAAGAAAGGAAGGAAGGAAGGAAAGAAGGAAAGAAGAAAAAGAAAGAAAGAGAGAAGAAAAGAAAAGAAAAGGAAAAAGGAAAAAATTGGGAAAATCAACCTTAGAAGAAATGACACATTAAATAAAATGTGAATACCATCATGCAGATGTTACTCTAAGCCCTTCTCCATGATTCAAGAGCTAAGAAGAAATTTTGGGGAAGCAATTTTGATTTAGATTATTCTTCAGGAAGACCATAGAGCCCTTTAAGACTAGTTACAGAAGCAGAGCTGACCTTCGGAGAAAGGGCAGATGGTGATGGAAGGCACACTCAGAGGCCTCTTTCATTCCCAACTCCCAAACAACGTCTGATGTACCAATCTTCTCCCATGTCTGAAATTCTACCACTGAGGATTCCTTGCTTTGACCTAAAGCATCACCCCACGTTAAAATACAAATACATCTAAAAAAAACATTAAATCATTATCAGTCGCTGACATTTCAATGTGAATTCTCAAACTGTTTTCAGCCTCCAGAAGGGGATCTGTGAAAAGAGCATAAGGATATTAGATGTCTGCAGGGATGGCACAGAGGATCCAAATTTGGACAACCGGCTTCACAAATGTGTCTTAGAGTGAGTGACAAGGCGAAAATAAGAGTGTAGACAAGATGACCTCCACAGTCCCTTCCAAGGGTAAAACTTTACCCTATGATCTCATAATGAAGAAAGTCAGAATATAGCCCAACTCTAGGGATGCTCCATATACATACAGTCTCAGCTCAATTAGGGAAAAATCATAGTAGACAGGGATAACTTCCACAAGAACAGTAAAGCTACAAGATATAAAAACAGAACCTTCAAAAGCATAATTGACACTGATTATTTTTTCCTTGAATAAAGAAAACAATGAGATGTCTCACTCAGAAACTGTCACAGTAAGCTGATTATCACATGAGTCAAAACTCACATGAAGGAACATAATTCAGATGCAAACCTGATTTGGGGAAACAAAGCAACCCACTCTCAGGCAACATTGTTCTCCCTAAGATAGGGAAAGACTAATGATTTATTTTGTTAGAGCAAAGAACCTGCTTCAAGTGTCCTTGAATATTAGACTCAAAGGTATTTCTGTACATTGATCTTTCTTCCAAAGGTGAGGAAGTAAACTACTTAGAGTCAAATTGATTTTTGAAGAACTGTTCCAGTCAAATGAGCCCAGGGACTTATATGGAGGGATGTTAAAGGGGATGGACTGTGATAACTACTCTTAAAATGGGGCATTAATGTCAGAGGCCTTTTAGCCTGAAGGCATATGTTACCTCCTAAGCATCATCTAACTTATTCTCACATCACCCTTAATGGGTAATTTGGGCCTTCTATGCAAGACATCTCTCAATTGTCTAGTCTTAGAGATAGTTCACAAATAGGCAGTCTCCAAATAGCATGGGACTAAGGGGATGGTCCAGCAGACTATAAGCTCCTAAAGGATAGGACTTCTGTGCTTGTAATCCCTGTACCTATGGCAATGCCTGTTACATAGTGGGTGCTCAATAAATGCATGTAAATTGATTACAATAGAAAGAATAATGGTTGGGAGTTAGAAGGTCTGGGCTCTAATTAGTCATGCTGTGTAATATTGGAAAAGTCACTAACCTCTATGGGCTCAGTCCTTTTTTCTATAAAATATAGGGGTTCAACCTGATGACTTCTGAGGCTCTTGCCTATGATGTCTCTCCCAATTAGTCAGTAGTGAAACCTGGAATTACTGCCTCCCCTTCAGGTCCTTCAAACATTTATTTAGTACCTAAATTAAGGCAGGTAGCTGACTGAGTAGAGCTGCCACGCCTGGAGTCAAGAAGATCTGAGTTCAAATTCATCCTGACACATTTACTAGCTGTATGACACTGGATAAGTCACTTAAATTGCAGCCTGCCTCAGTTTCCTCAACTGTAAAGTGAAGCTAATAGCATTTTTTTCACAGGGTTGTTGAGAACCTCAAATACAATACTATTTGTGAAGCACTTAGCTCAATGTCTGGCACACAGTAGATGCTTAATAGATGCTTGTTCTCTTCCCCCCTTTGTGGAGTTCACTATGTTTGGCATCACAAGCACAAATATAAAACCCTAAATCATCCTTGCCTTCAGCAGCTTGCTTTCAAATGGAGGCCTTTGCAGATTGCAAAAGCACAGGGAAGAATAATTAGAGCTGTTAAGATTTTGAAAAGCTGAACTCCCCAGGGAGATCTTGGTTGTCAAACATGAGGCCTTTACTCAGATTCATGGTTAGACAGAACTCTTCATAGAATCATACCTTGTTAGAGCAGAAAGGAACTTCAGAAATCATGTCGAATCACAGAGTTAGAGATATGAGGCCCCTTCGAGGGCAGCTGGTCCACTTTTACAGGGAAGGAAACTGAGGGCTACAAGAGTAAAAGATCACACAACAAGTTTGTGGTGTAGGAAGCAAAGCAGGGTCCCCTGCTCTCTGGTTCTGTGTTCTTTTTCCCATCTTTTATCACAAGCCTTCCCCAAACCCTCTTCATTTTGATGCTTTCCCTCTGTGACTTCTTATTTACCTCTTTGTTTTTATTTATTTGTTTGCTATCTTCCCCTGTGAGACTATCCTATGTGAGAGCAGGGGCTGTCTTTCTGCAACTCCAGTGCTTAGCTCAGAGTCTAGAACAAAATAGGTGCTTAATATTTATTGATTGATTCTCCTCCCCTCAGCTGTTTCACAATGTGCACAGAAGGTTACTTGTTTTGTATGTCCTTATAACCTATCAGGGAAAACATGTGTGTGTGTGTGTGTGTGTGTGTGTGTGTATGCATATATAAGGGCAGGAAGGCATTTGCTATTTTTTTTTTGTCTTTGGATTCTCAATTTGTATTCCCTTGCATGGTGTCTGGCATATATAAGTCCTTGCTAAATAAATACATACATATATATATATATATATATATATATATATATATATATATATATGTATTTATTTATTTATAAGTAACCATAAAAATTAAAGAAAATGCTAATACATAGAGTATGTATTCATAATGGCTCTCTTGTCTTTTTTTAACTCAGTCTCAAATACTTTTAAATCTAGTAATTGGGGAGGAAAGGAAGGAAGGAAGGAAGGAAGGAAGGAAGGAAGGAAGGAAGGAAGGAAGAGAAGAGAGAGAGGAGTGGAGAAAAGGGAAGGAGAGAGGGAGGGAAGGAAGGAAAGAGGGAAGAAGGGAGAAAGAGGGAGGAAGGGAGAAAAAGGAGGAGGGAAGGAGGAAGAAAGGGAAGGAGAAAGGCAGTAGGAGGGAAGGAGAGAACGAATATATCTAAGGCTGCATTTGAACTAAGGTCTTCCTGACTCTTGGCCTAGTGCTGTATCTGCTGAGCCATCTAATTGACAAAGCATTATGTAATCATAAAGCACTTTATAAATATTATTTGTTGCTATCATTAATCCTAGATACATTCAAATTACACCAGTTTTTCTATCAGAGATGAAAAGAGCACTATGGTCCGACCAGTGTTTCATCTCTGTTTCTTTCTTGTCCCTTGTACCTGAGACACTGAAGAACAACGAAATGCTTTTTCTCTTCTTCCTTTCTACTCTCCGGTTTTTAGATGAGGAATCTGGATAATCTCTAGTCTAGATCTAGCCAATTCTTACCAATCAGAGAGGCTGGACTATTTATCACTACTCAAGGAAACCAAAAATACATGAAATGTTAGCAGGCATTTTGAGCTGATTGGCTTCTGTGTCATAGCATTATATTTGCAAAATGAAGGGAGGTGAACCAGGTGGTCTCTAACAGAGATGAGAGGTAGTGAATAAAAGCCCTCGCCAGGAAGACTTGGTGTCAGAGTTGATGTTACCTCAGTCTTAATTCCCGGTGACAATCAAATGAGATATTTATAAAGTGCTTAGCACAATGCTTGGCCCATAGCAGACACTTAAATGCTTGTTCTTCCCCACCAACTCTGTAAAATCCAAGAAAATCATAGTACTGCCTCATAGGATTAAGGATCAGGTGGGATAGAGTATATGAACTACTCTGCAAACCAGAAAGTGCTTTATTCATATCAGCTTTTGTTCTCGGTAAGGTCCCCTCCAGCGCTAATACTCTGTAGTTTTATGATACTACTACAAGCAGCACTCAGTCTGTAGACATTAAGAGAAGGGGTGTGTGTATGTGGGAAGGGGGAGGAATCCTTCACTGTAAAACCATGAAAAGACTCTAAAAACAAGCACTGTCAAAGTCCTTGCTATTTATCTTAATGATTTGTATCTATTTCTCCCTAGATTGATAGGGCAACACTTGCTGGCCCAGAGGCTATGAGGAGGCTGGCCAGGATTCAGTCCAGCTTTCTCATTTGCCATTATTATAATGGCCAGAGAAACTTCCTTCGGCTAATAAAGCAATTTATCTCCCCAGAAGAAACTGAAAACGCATCAAACATTCCCCATTCCCTAGGAGGTTTAGACGGATCCTGGCATTTCTTAATGGCCATATGTTGATTGTTCAGGATTGAGAGACATTCTGTTTTATATGCAAAAAGGTTGCAGGAAATATGGTCTATCTGTTTATTGCCTATTAAAACCTCAGTAAAGTCTTTCCCTCCTCACAACGGTGAACTCATAAAACAAGTTGCTTTGGAGTTAGTAGTAGGAATAGAGCAGTAAGCAAGGTCAGGATTCTCTTTGTTGAGTGGGGATGATATGGTGAAGAGGGCACATGTATATAGGGAATGGCAGAGAAGGAAAAAAAAAATCAACAAAAATCTGTTTCATCCACTAGATGGCATCTCTCAATAACGAATCAGAAGAATTTAATCATTTCAAAAACCAAGCCATTTCCCTCCCATGTCTTCTCTATTATAACACTCTCCCATCATGTTTACTTTAAAGCCAGACATCTCAAAAAACAGAAAAATAAAAAAGATAATTTTAGCTAAAAATACACCATCTGCCTGTGAAAAATCGAGCTCGATTCTGTCACATCTACAACCGAACCAGGTTAATAACCGGCCTTGGAGCAGATGGTTTCTTTTTATAAATATGCGGATCTCCCCACAGTGACTTCTTCTTCAGCTGCTTCCTCAAACTGCTGGCAACACTTTACCTCGTTTCCTAGGTGATGAGTGTGTCTTACACTCAGCACAGGCATTATGCAGCTGGAGCGGATTTCTGAAGTTGCCATCTCTTGCCTGCCACTGATTCCAATCCCAACAAGGGAGGCCAGGGTGGGAAGACGGCTCTGAACCTCACCACAGCAACAGATGGAGGCTAATGCGTTGTCTTACAAAGTGCCCTTTCTGCTCCAGCGACCAAATTTGCTGAGGACTTCTCCCAACCTCTTCCGATTCTCTCCTTGACTAGGCCAGGTGGAGAATAGAGGGTCAACCTCCAGACCTGGAGCTGGGGAAACAATGATTTTATAAAGTGAATCCTTAGAGGATCAGTTCTGGCACTGTCAGGTCAGACCCATCTCAGAAAACTAGCCTGGGAAAACAAAGTTTCCTCCTTTCTTCTCCTACCCTCTGGGCCCATCTTTTTGGTACTACTAGTTTTCTACCGCCCCAAAATAGAGAATAGTAGCAGGAGTAGAATGACTGGGCTCTTCAAAGTTGAAGTCAAGAGGGAAGAATTAGGGAAATTGGGCAGGGGCTGACTCTTGGATCCCAGGTCTACCTCTAACACTATTCTTCCAAAACATGAAGTATCAGTGATTCCTGTTTGAGGAATTTACTTTGCCTAGTTAATGGAGCTCAGGACCAGGTCTACTTTATCAGCAATGGAGTGAACCAAGATTGATAAAGATCTCAAATTACACATACAAATATATATAAACATACATATATATATATATATAAATTTTATATCGAATCATATTCCTTTTTTCATAAAGAGAATCGGAGGAGACTTCTCTGCCAACAAAGTTAGGAGTGCTAAAATCTAGAATGACTTCAGATTGGCATGTAAACAAACATGTGTAGGTGTCTCTGTGTATGTGTGTGTAATTTTAGCAAATACATAAAGAAAAGAGAAGAATCAAGTAAGAGATAAAAACTGTGGATGTAGAAAGTATGCAGAGCTGTTCAACTTTTATTTTATTTTCTCAGTCAAAGACAATTCACCTTTGGAATACAAGGAGGGGCGGGAATGCCCAATAAGGAGATAAGGTGAAGGTTGAGGTACACACCTTGCTGTCCTCGCTAAATTCAAGTCATTTGAAGCAAATAAATTACATCCTAGGTGACAAAAGGGAAAGAAGGATTTGATTGCTGAGTCCCTGTCAGTGATATCTGAGGTATCATGAAGAACAGGACAAGGATTGTTAAAGGGCAAAGGTCCCAATATTCCAGAAATGAGAATGGAGTATTTAACTCTGTCAATGAAACTTCTGGACAAATTCTATAATGTAAGATCAGAGGGAAAGCTAGTAGACAGCCAGAAAAGGAAGCAGCAATCACAAAAAAAAAAAGGTTACTAAAGCTATCTTCATCAAGAAACCATGCACTAAGCTTGACGTAGAAGGGGAAGAAGGTTACAAGTATTTAAGCACTACTATGTGCTAAGTACTTTACAAACATTCAGGATAGCTGTGGGAAGTAGATACTATTACGATCCCCATTTTATAGTTGAAGAAACTGAGGTTGTGACTTGCTAGGAGTTATACAGTTATTATAGAAGGCTGGATTTGAATTCTAGTTTTCCTAGTTCTAGGCCCAGCACTCTATTCATTGTCAACTAGGGGAATGTTGTAGATATCTTTTACTTAAATTTTAGCAAAACATTTGATATACTTCATTTTACTCTTGTGGAAAAGATGTATATCAGTGTTATCATACTCAAACAGAATCCTGTAGGTTGACTTAGAAAACTAAAAATTAACATTAACTATGTTGTATTTTTTTTAAACATTTCCTATTTGCATTTTCATCTCTTTGCCTGAGTTTGCTACCTATGTACAAAACAATACAGTTAGGTGAATTCAGAACTGGTTGAATACCAAGATCCCAAAAAACTAGTCATTATTGGTTCTCTATCAATGAGAACAGATGTTTATTGCAGTACAAAGTGTACTGGCTTTGCAGTCAAAGAATCCGACTTCAGATCCTGGTTTTATTAGTTGCAATTTCTTTGACTTTGACAGATTTGTTTAACGTGTCTGGGTTTGAGATATAATTATGAGGTTAGACATGATGACTGGTTTGGGTCCAACAATCAATCCTGAGAAGTTGGAGGAAGGGTACAATGCAGTACTGCTTGACTCTGTACTGTTTAACTTTTTTACAAATGATTGTTATAAGGGTGTAAATGGCAAGCATCAAATTTTCAGAAGACCTATAGCCAGACTGACTGACCAAAATGACATGAAAATATCTAATTGGATTACATTTAATAAAATGAAACAAATCATTAATGCAAAGTCTTACACTTGTTTCAAAAAAATCAATTTCACAAGTGCAAGATGGCAGAGGCACAGCGAGGTAATAGGTTTTTAAAAGATCTGGAGGTTTTAGTGAAATGCAAGATTAATATGAGACAACAGTATAATGTGGCAGTCATGCAAGGTAACAGGATCTTAGGGTACATTAAAAAAAAGGTCTAACATCCAGTAATGACATGATAATCCCACTAAATTCTGCCTTGGTCAGATAACATCTAGAGTATTGTGTTCGATTCTGGCTGCCATACTGTAGGAAGAACACTGATAAGCTTAAGAGTAACCAGAGAAGAAAAACCAGGATGGTGAAGGACCTCGAGGTCAAGCCATACATGCATTGGCTAAATGAACTCAGGCTGTTTAACCTGGGGAAGAAAAGATAGGAGTGGAAGGGAACGGTTATGATAAATGTCTTTAGGTATCAAAAGAATTGTCAAGTGAAAAAGAGATTAGACTTGTCCCACTTAGGCACAAAGGACAGAACAAGGAGAAATTGGGTGGAAATTACAGAGCAAAATTTAAATTTAATGTAAAAAACAGAGTTAAACCAAAATGCAATAGGCTCCCCTGAGAAGTAATGGGTTTCCTCTGATTGGAGTTCTTCAGGCAAGCTCTTAGACGACCCTTTGTTGAACACAATGCAGAGGGAGATTGTTTTCAGGCTGGACTACATGCCCCCTGGAGGCCCCTTCCAAGCTTATTAATTCTCTGTGTTTCGTTCCCTTTTGTGCCGAGAGATCACATTTATTCTTCGTTCCTTAAATATATAAAGCCATTATAATAAATTTCTAATTTTTACAGGCGATTATATTTACAATTAGAATTTGATGCATTTTTGTAACTATAATGAAATAAATGTCCTCCAATTCAAATGCACACTAAAAGATCTTTATTGTTTTTTCAAAATCAAACCAAGATGGTTAAATTTTCCCTTCACATAGAAAAAAAAGCAACTTTATACGAGTTTGTTACAAATCAGGAAAAAAAAAAACTCAGCATCACACATACAGTTCAAATTCTGACTTCAGGTAATACAAATCTTTAGTGATTGTATTTGGGAGTTTGGTAATGAACAAGAAAAATGAGGCAATATCTAACATGATTATAAAAAAACACATTTAAATGTCATCGTGGCTATGTCATGTCGGTACCATATATGTGGGAAAAATAGTGAAAATACAGTCTGTGGTATGGTATTCTAACACGTCGAAGATAAAGCTTATTTTGAAGAAAAGTTTCACTGAAAAATACAGACTCCATTCCATTGTAGTTTCATCTTCAGTATTTTCTAGCTTTGACTTTTTTCTATGCCATGAATTTAAATTAACCTTAGTTTTGGGTCAATCTGAACTTTTCTCTATTTAAAAAAAAAAAAAAAACTCACAAACTAAATGAAAAACTAAGGCTCTAAGCAAAGCAGCTAAACTCACCCACAAACTGACCATCTTCTTATCACTACAGCGGCTCTTAGCAGAAAGTCAATTTTTTATACTTGTCTTAAGGGCATGGAAATTTCTGAAAGAATTTCAGTTGCCTTCCAGCAACTACTAGAAATTGGGGGGTCTAGGGGTGGTGGTGCTGAGAGAACTATGCACCTATATATCCTAGCAGTAGCCGGATGGGGAAACTAAACTTCCCTGAAGAATTTGTGTCTAAGTTCGGTTCAGACCAATTCAAGGGCATTTTGTTGTGTGTGTGTTTTCAACATAAAAGGATTTATATACTACAGTGCAATTCTTAATTCCAGGTCCTGGTGGTATCTAGTTCATCTGGTAAACTGTTCTGGAAAGCATTACAGAATGGTCATCATGAAATAAATAAGAAAAAGGGTTTATTCAGAAAAGATTAATCTGAATTTTTTCCTTAGCTATAAGAACTACCCCTTCGCTAAATGTTTTAAGTGGAGCATAGCAGAAGCTCAACATCAATTAGCAAGTCAAAAGAACTATTTGTGAGAGGTGGCTCATGATCCGGGGAAAGAAGAACTAACAAGAGTTTGCTCTGAAAATAACCACTTAAAATTAAAAAAAATAATAATAATAATTACCCTAATTTTATAGATGAGGAAAGCGAGGCACTGAGAGGTCAAGGGACTTAGACACAAACACTGAACAGCCTTTATTATATTTCTTCTTCAGTCCTATGGGACTGCACTGAAATTAGCAGATTACTCTTCCCCGTTGCTGAGAAATTTCACGGAAATTCAGATTCTTAAGCTGGGGAGGTATACAATAACGGGGAGAAGTAAGAAGTGAAACACATTTTCACAAGTGCTTTCTGTTAAAAACCGTGAAGGCAGAGAGGGCACCAACAGGAAACTAGTACCCAGGTACTACAAAAAAAAAAAAATAATTGCAAGAAGGAAAAATGAAAAGTAGTCCAAAAGGCAATCATGTTTTTAAACTCTTATGAGAGATGAAATGAATTTTTAAAAGTGCAATTAACGTTTGCCTCAAACTTTACTGTTGATTTTGTTTGTTTTTGACAACTTCACAGTCTTTAAAAGTATATCAATGGGCATCATTTTGAGTAGGACCCGGAACCACAGTTGATAAATAATAGTGGGAACGTGCTACCATACTTCTTCAACAACTTAATATAAATTAGGTAGTTTGATCCAGTTTGGGGACAACTCAAGGATCACGGGTTTCTGGAGAAACCTGGAGTGAGAGTGTTCCGGCACCTCAAACATAAGCAGCAGCAATTACTAGCTATTTTTCTATACTAAAGTCATCAAAATCAACCAAATGAAAATCCCTGCATTACACAGTAAAAACCATTCACTGGAGAGGGCTAGTCTCCATACTGTACTTCTGCTCGAAGCGTTTGTGAGACATAATTTACTATCACTGATGCCAATTTCTGCTGAAGGGCGTCATTCCCCATTACCAGTGCAGTCAGCTGCACCGCATCCGTCCAGTCCAAGTCTCTGATAATGGCAAAGGCTTCGTTAAAAAGCTTCTGTTGCTCAATAGGGGGCAGTTCCATTATGATCTGAGGAATTGGTTTAAATTGTCCACTAGTCATCCAAGCACCAAGTAGGCCACCAACTGTCCCCCCTAGAAAACAAATAAAGATTTAATTAGTCATGATTTTCTCTCATAAATTATACTTAAATTCTTACTGATCAGGATAGCAATATGAGAAAATTCTATCATAGTTAGTAGTTCCATTCTGCAAAGAATTTTTACCTTTGTCCCTAGATTACTAGAATTATAAAGTAGGTTTATGTAGTTGATGGTCCACTCAATTTAATACTTAAAACACATAATATCTTAGCTAATATATTCAATTTAGAGATGCAAAATGGTACATATACCATGTCTATTGGTGTCAAACCCCACAAAGAGCCACAATTATAGTGAATCAAAATATTGCAGGGGGAGTGTTTTGTGTGTGTGTGTGTGTGTGTGTGTGTGTGTGTGTGTAGGCTATTCCTCCATGTATCCTTCCAGTCTTATTACACATTTATTCTCCTTTACACATCGAAATTCAGCCAAATTGCTCTTTTTAATGTTCTAGGCATTTCCTATCTCTGTGCCTTTGTCCTGATTGTTTCCGGTGTCAGAAATATGCTCCTTCCTCAATGCTGCTTCCTAGAATATTCATTCCCCTTCTTTCAAGGTTTAGCTTAATAGTTACCTTCCACATGAAGCCTTTCCTGATGCTCCCATTACTAGTGCCTTACCCACAAGATTCTGGCATCTATCATGTACATACCTAGATATGTTCCCCTTGCTAGATTTAGAGGAAAGAACAGCTTCACTTTTGTCTTTACATCTATAGTGCCTAGAATATAATAGGCACTTAATAAATGCTTGGCAATAAAGTGACTGATTAGATTGGTTGATTAGTCATATAATTCTATTTCCATTGTGAGATAGAAGATACAAAGAAATTGGAAGTGAGAGTCACCAACGTTGGTGAAGTTGAATCATATCTTCCTCATGACTAATGACATAGTTTCTGGCCCTCACACTCTTGGGGAATTCTCTTTTGTTCAACTAACAGCAACAAAAATAACTTAGATTTATATAGTGTTATAGGGTTTGCATACATTGTATCATTTGATTCTCACAACAACCTTGTGAAGTCAGGATTTGCCTCCGTGTGTTTCATCTGTAAAATGGGGATAAATGACTCATCCAAGATTACAGATCTCATAAATGGGAGAGCCAGGATTTGAGAAAAAGCCTTTTGATTTTAAGTACAGCCTTTATTCCAACCAGCTAAAGTAGTAAAAAATCCTTATGAGTACTCCCTTAATAGCAGGTAAGAAGGCTATTTGCTCTTGAAATAAAATTTTTTCTAAGGCTATCACAATATCCCTAAACTATAAGGAAACCAGAAAATAAGTTAATGTAACCAACCATTTCTTCTGTTGTCTCCAATAGTCTGGAGATAAGGAAAGGGGAAAAACATAACCCACTTTCTTTTTTAATTATCTTAAAGGTCAAAATTAACAAGCAAACATATGCCATTTCAAAAATGAAGAGATTTGAGATGCAAATGACTTTCTGGATCTGATAGATGCCACCTAAGTAGGCTTACCCATGTACCACATCTAAAGGATGGTAGTAAAGGAAGGCCCTACAGATCAGCTCTCTCACCACCTGCTTCCTGAATCCCCCCCATCAGCATTCTATCGATGACTTGGCTCTCATATAGAAAGCCATGCAAGAGCAAGGTCCCATTGTTAAGAGGGACAACACCTGCCCCTATGTCTGAAGGCTATACACTGCTACAGTAAGGAACATACAATGCTCACTTCTTTCCCAGCGAGGCAAAGCATTGCTAAGAGTAAAAAATGGCTAATTTACAAGTTTTACTGAACTTTTCCCCAGGATGATAGTGAAATGCTTAAAGCCGACAAGAGTTGCACTCATCTACACTAAATCTTTATGAGAACATCAATATTTGATTTAGAACAGCACTTAACACAAAAAGTCACAAGGAATATCGACCAACAAGTTACTACCTCTGCAGAAAAATTTTTTTGTTTTCTAACTAGAACTATCTACCCACCCATGAAAAAAATAGTAGTAGCTAATCCCTTGGGTTTGGTTTTGAGACATCTCACTTTCTGTGAATGTTCATGTAATTTGTACAAAAACCCCATTTTCTAACCCCCCACTCCTGACAGCTGAAGACAGCTTCATGCTAAACCTACTGTACAAGTTCTTCTTTTCATTTTGATCAATCTGAAACACTTGTAAAGGCTGAGAGCCTAGAAGTTATGAGATGTTATTTGGCAAAGAATAAAGAAAGGTAATTTCTTTCTAGAGTTGCTTTTTGGTGAGCAAAAAGCATATGTCAAAATTTTTTGGATTCATACATAATTTCAAGTGGAAAAATAAAGACAAAAACATGTGGACTAATTGTTCACACTACTTTTCCCATCAGTGTCTCTCATCACAACTTGATTGTAATCCCACCTGAGCTTTGGACTTCCTGGATAGCCTAATTCAAACTCCCTGTGCCTTAGTTTCTCCACCTGTACAAATAGGATGCTACAACATAACTCAGTGATGTTAGGAAGATGTTAGGAAGAGTTAATAAAGCACACTAAATCATCATGATAATACCAATTAAAATAGATTGGAGAACACTTCATATAAGTGGTACCTCTTGGGAAACCCTATCTGGCCCAAGTCACTGAGTCGGCCTTGTAAAAACCACAAGTGAGTGACAACTTGGCTGATTTTAGGATTTCATCAGTCTAAGGCTGAGGCTCCAACTGTGAGTCAGACAGTCCGATCTTCCAATGTTGGGTGCACTGGAGTTTCTTCTGTTCTCAAGCCTAAGGGAAAAACTCAATCCTGTGCCTCAAAGTAATGATGATCTTTTGACAAGGTAATTATCAGATCCAGCTGCACTGTACTCTTGGGGAATCAGCCAAAATATTTATTCATTGCCTAGAAATTGTGTGTCTGTTTGTGTGAAAACACTGCCCCCCCCACTCCCCCACCCTACCCTGCCCCACATACACTTATCCATTTTTAACACAATCCTAAAATGGAAATAGATGATAAAACAAAATGACAGATACCATCTTTGGGATGTTGTTTTAGGTTTTTTTTCCCCTTTTCACTACTGTTTTTAATTATATGATATGTTATCATCAAGACCTTGTAGGTTTCATGGAGTTCAGTGTGAGTGAGAATGCGGCACCATAAAGCACCATCTCTATCTCTTAAAGTAGTTAGTGATGACACCATGCAAGCTAGTATTCTTGGGTACAAACAAGGGGCAAGAATGAACGAATGGATGGATGAAAAACATTTATTAAGCCCTTACTATGTGCTAAGCACTGGAAAAACAAACACATAAACCAATATAATTCTTGCTCTCAAAGAAGGTCACAATCTAATGGGAGAGGCAACATATATAGGAAAGATCAGCTTCAGAGAAAATAAAACTAAGTAAATGATGCTTGAAGTGTTGCATTGGGGTGAATGGCAAGGCCCCAAATTTCCTCAAGGTAGGTAAGAGTAATGATGGGCTATGGGCATTCTTCTTCTAAATTTCTTGCTTTGGTTTCTTAATATTGAAGCAACTGTCTCTTCATTACGTAAAAAATAAAAATGGTGATTTTAATGTCACCTTTAGTGACAAAATATTCATTCATGTAGAATGCCTAAAATAATTCATCCCTCCAGCCCATCTGTTAAAATCCTATAATCCTTCATGTCCCAATTCAACTATCACTTTCTTGGATAAATTTTTGTCAAACTTCCCTAATTTAAAAAAAAAAAATCCTAACTTTTTCTGAAGCCTAATAGCATTCTACCCATCATTTATGCACTTACTATGATCTATTTTAGAATACTATTTTTTTTGTGTTGGATATCTCTGCCTCCCCTAAGTGTGAACTTAATATCTCCCCCTGGTAGTGTGTGTGTGTGTGTGTGTGTGTGTGTGTGTGTGTGACTTGATAAATATTTGTAAAATTACATACACAAAGCTATTTTTAAAGAAAAGAACTGTGACTCAATAAGCATGTGTCACTAAAGCTATACATGTACATAATACCATTAAATCTTCCTCTAGTTTCAGTGGCTATATTAGAGAAAAGGGACTTACCAACAGCTATTCCTGGGGGGCCGCCCACCAAACCCCCAACAAAAGCCACGGCTCCTGCCACCAGCGCCCCCTTCCCTGAATGCTTGAATGCAGCCTTCATTTTCCTCTCCTCTGAAATAGTACAGAGCAGTTTCATAATGTCTTCTACCATGACTGGCATTTTGACTGGCACAGGGCTCCCTGGAAACAGAGTATTTTAAAAGAATTAATTTAACAGGATTTCCATTCAAATGTTCATCTTCCTAGGCTACTGAACAAAATGAACCCTGTTCTCTGAAGAGAGAAGTCTCTTGGGTACAAGACAGAAAGGATCAATTTTTGTGAAAACATCTCCTTAGATAAAGAGGAGTGGAGTTTAGTTAATAAGCAAACAGAAATAGAGCCGATTAAAGGTCGTCCTTGCTTTCTGATTGACTGCTGATTTATGACCAGATTTCAAAAGCAACCACTGCAGCCATCCATTTTAGCATTTCCTCATCCAAGTAAATCAAGTCTGTCCTCTTGCATCAGCCATTTTTCTACCGACTCTGGCAATCCCTTAGTCCCCATATGAATGGCAGAATTATTAAAATTCTGTTTTCTATTTTTCCATTTCTGATACAGTTCATGTCTGTGTGAACACAAAGGTAGGATATTTATGTTTAATGGGTCATTGCCTTTACAATGGCCTTTTTTAAAAAGCTACCACTGCTGAAACCAGTGCTTTTTGTTTACACAAAAATCAACAGAGAAAATCTCTACTAAAATCAATTATTGTCATGATGTAACTATGAAGGAAAAAAATTAGCAAAAATTAAAATATTTTGCTGTAATTCCCTGTACCTACCTGATTACCCAGATACAAACACACACTTAGGTAGACATACAGACGTTCACTGGCAAGATAAAGAACCCGTTCTATGATTGGTTCACTTTAACCCACAAAAGAGTGTACTGTTCTATGCCCCTTTACAAAGCAGAATTAGAGTCCTCAGGCATTTAACTATATTTGCAGAATCCTAGAAACAGAATTTTAGAGCTGGAAGGGGCCTCACTTATTGAGGCTGGAAAACAATGGACCTAATTGCGCAAACATTTTTAAACATGTTGCTACATTCAGAGTACTTTCTACCCCAGAACACAGCCCTCTCATGCTTAGTTTTTACATTTTTGTTTTCCCACAGGCCTTCTCAGGTCCAGAACATGTCAACCTTGTGCAAGAAAAAGCAACTGGGGAAAGGGTATGAAGAATAACTGAAGGAAAACACTCTGTTGCCTAGGAAGCTTCTCAAAATGACAACGCAGGCAACTCTTTTTGAGGGACAAGGTCAGACAGGTTCTGGGGCTGTGGAGCGAATTAACTCTATTAAAACCCAAGGTGCCTCTCTTCCCTGACCCTTCTACAATAATACTTGCAAGCTTATTTCTATCAGAACGCCATTCCACACATTCCTCACTGTTCAGACATTATCATTTAAGCAGCTCTATTCAGTTGCTCTGGGGTGAGGGAACGGTAACTGCGTAGAAACCTACACACTTCACTTTCTGGTTTGCTTCTAGGAGAAATTGTTAAAAAGATGGAAATCATGTTAACTAAAGGCCTGGGAACATTTAAAAAAGAAAAAACAAAACAGAAAAAGACTTTGAAGTAGAATAAGAAACATTGTCCCATTATAAGCAAAAGCTGTGTCTCTGAATGAAGGAAAGTTTGTTTAAAAAGAGGATGGAGCCTGCCAAATGTGATCATCAGACAGGGGCAAGGAAAAAAAGAAGGTGCCTCTCTGCTGCCCAGCAGACTCTGGTTAGGTCACAGAGGTCACGGCAGGAGATAGGGAGACTGAATGAAAAGCAAACCAGCAGGAGTGCCAAAGGTTTCTGCTGAAAGAAAAATTAAAGAACTTATTAAATGAGATGATCTGTAAAGTAAGATAGTGCCTTGTACATAGCAGGCATTTAATTTTGAAGTAATTTTAGCACTGTCACAGCTTTAAAAAAATACATTAAATATTCTGTTTTCTGCCTTTTATTTCACCACCCCCATTTCTCCATCTTTCCCCACAAAGTTACTGTGAGAAATATTTGGTGAAGTACCTTCACAAGCTCAAGCAATATGATGTCTAGCACTGGGTAGGAGGATGGACAGTGGCCTTCTAACTCTAAGGTTTGCAATTTTGTGAGTTAATCAAGCTAGCACACAAGCATTTATTAAGCAGATAGTAAGTGCCTAGCACTGCTTATTCTTTTAAATTTACTGCTAAAGCCATTAAAATATTTGGTAAAAGAATTTATCACTACTTTTTATCAGAAGTTAAACTTTATAGAGTCCACACTATGACAGAAGATGGGTCTAAATAAATTCATTACTGATAGTTTGCACTGACGAAACAAGAGTAAAATAAAAAATATTTCCTAATTTTTAGACATCAGAATAAGTTTTCTCTGGCTCAATTAAGGACTTCTGATATATCAGATGTAAATTCTATAACTAAATTTGCAATGAAAAGAATACTAGTTTTGGAGTCGGGGAACTTGGGTTTGAGTCTTGGTTTTTCTCTTTACTACCTGCGAGACTTAGGTAACCTCTTCTGCTCTCAGCTCACAGGCAAAATGAGGAAGATGACCTTGATGACTTACTTCTATGGTACCTTCCAATTCTTGCTAGCTTCTCTACAGTGTTATGGTTAGTGATGTAACCATAATGATGATCTTCAGCCTTATTTGTACATAAGTTTCATAATTGCATTCATTCACTCAACAAACATTTGTTAAGAGCCTGCTACATAAAGAACTCTATTCTGGACATTGAGAGAGATAGCAAGTTTAGCTACCACACTGTTCCTTCCTTTACTGAGATAGCACAACATCACAAGGTGATGGCATTAGAAGTACAAAACAACTGTCATAAGACATCTGAGGAAGAAGATTATTGTTACTCACCAAGAGGATCAGGGAAGACTTTCTTAAGTACCGTTTGTGTTACATTTTGGAGAATGGCTAAGAATTCAACAAACGAATGGGGTTGGAGAAGACGGGAGAGCAGCAAGGCTAAAGGAGTAGCCTGTGTAAAGGTACAAATGCATGCACAGAGAACTCAAGGAACAAAAATGAAAATACAATATATTGGTTAGTGATATGAGGAAAACATGGGAAAGGTAAACGGTTGTGAATGTCAGCCAGGAGTCTCAACTAGACTTGGGAGGCCACAGGAAGGAGCTAAAGATTTCCAAGAAACAGGATGCTCATATTGTACTGTCCCCACCCTTGGTCAGCTCAAATCTACTGTATTAGACTTGATTTGAGGGTACTTCATTTTAGTATGAAAATTAAAGAGGACAAACATGATGTAATGAGACTGAAAACCATACATATAAGGATCTAATGAAGGCAGTGAGAATATTAAACCTAGAGAACAATCAATATGTAAGACAAAAGGAAGGGGAGTATGTAAGCTGTGGGAAGAAATAAAAAGCTTGTTTTGCTTAATTTTAAAAGCAAACAATGGAAGATGAAGAGAGATAGACCTATGTTCAATATAAGACAATCCTCTTAACAATGAAACCAGGTTTTAGAGGGTTGAGGAGAAGACAAGTAGTGATAAAGTAGAAGGCATTAGGTACATACATATCCACATATACACATATTTCCCCCTCTCCCCAGGCTTAGGAAAGAGGCAGAGAGGGGCAAAGAAGCTCAATTAGCTAGAAAATTCAAGAAAGTTTAACACTCAGGATTCCTGAACATATTTGAAAGCAGGTGAAAAAAGTCAGTGTACAGAAAAAGACTGACAATGCATGAGAAAGAAATGATCTCTGGAATTAGATCCTTGAAGAGACAAGAAGGAATGACTGAAGACTCTGGTAAATTTGCCATATTAACAAGTAAAGATATATCTCCTTTTGTCATTAGAAGGAGGGAGGAAAGGAACTGATGTTGCTGAGGAATAAAGAAGGCTGAGGAAAGTCATGTTGAACAGCCTCAATCTTCTCAGTGAAGTACAAGGCCAGGATATATGATGTGAATTCAATGCTAAGGGAAAAGAAAAAAGTGAAGGAAAGAAATGAAGAGAAAATTTACAACAGATACTCTGAGGAAAATGAATGAAGAAGTCAGTAAGGGTAGAACATAAGAACTTTCAAGCCAGCATCAAGGAGCAAGAGTCTAATTGAGATAATATAATAAATTTGTAATGGGTAAAGGGCAGCACAGTCTTGTGATTTCTTCATTACTGTTTAGTTGTCCTATGGAAGAAGAAATTGAGAAGATGGCTAAGAATTCAACAAATGAAAAAGTATGAACTGGGAGGGGGTTACAAAGGGATAAGGATTTCCAGGATGAGAATGGTGAAAGGTAAAAGGAACAAAAATAGTATTCCCCCATGACATTTTTCACTGGGCCTCACACATGGTAAGTGATATATAAATATTTATCATATGCTTGCATAAATATGCAGTATTACCAAAAACTTCATCAAGTTTTCTAAATGATCCTGCACAGACCTCAGAGAGTAAAGATACTCTGTTTTTCATCTTTTGGTAAATAATACTGCCTTCTTCTTCCCTTACCTCATTCGCAGCTCCCCATCCTCAATACACTTTATAGAATGTTATACAAGAGTCTTAAGTAAAAATGGTTTCACAAATACTGATTGTTTTCCTAGAGACTAATTTTTCCTACATCAATCTTTCTTTAAGCTCCTATTGTATATGATAAATATACTAACAATTCCAATACTAAACATTATCTCAATAGTCCATTTAATCCACTTCCATAACAATGTGTTTGAGGATTCCCTATTTTATGTACTCAACAAACCTATCTCCAAACACAGAGGGTACCTCTATCCTGGAAACAAGTTCTATTAATTTTTCCAAGGACATAATATAATTAAGTAGATAACTTGGGGCAGTGAGAAGAGCACTTTATTGACAGGAGATTTGGGTTCTAGTTTTAGCTTTTGTCACAAATCAAATGTGTGAATTTCCTCTTTCTGAGACCATTTCTTCTCCTATAACATAACTACAGAAAAATCAGATATCTACAATCCTACCCAGGTCTAAATTTATGACCTTGGAAACAATATGGTATAAGCTTAAGGAACTCAAGATTTTATTTAAATTTTTATCTCCCCATAACATCTAGCCTAGTATTCTACATGTAGCAAGTACTTTAACTTTAACAAATTGTCCATTGAATTGAAACATAAGGCTTGAATGATTCTATAGTACTGAGACTGATTATCTTGGATGGTTTATAAGGAAGTCTGTGAAATAACTACCTGGGTGAATATCGAAAAAATATCTAACTATTCCTGTTCCATACTGATCTGCCCACCAGATATGTTTAAAAGGTATTGCTGAAGAAATAGCTCTATCATAGTGTGTTTCATTGTAGCTGCTTCCTTCCTATGAGGCTTTCACTTTAATCACATGACCATTTTGACAACTTTGGTCCAAGAGGAAGGGTACATAGGCCAATTAAGAGCTGTTAGCAGCCTGGATCATCTCTGCCCTTTCCTGCTGTTAGCCTAACTGCTTTAAAAAGCATTCTGTCATTCAAGAAAGGGCAGTCTTTTCTTTTGCCTCAAGGAAAGTGTCCCTGTGAAATGGAGGAATTATGGTTGTAAGGTAGCACCTGCTGGAAGTAAGAAGAAAAAGATGAGGAGGAGGCTGGAATAAAGATCTGAAACTTTTAAAACTAAATTTATCGCTGCCCATTCGGCTCAGGACCAGAGGGTCTACCTGACACTCCTCTTGATCCCCATGTGGCAAAGTAATTGGTGGTAAACTTTATTTTGTAGGTAAGTACACTCAAATCCGCTCTGCCCAACAGTGACTGCTGCCTTCATGTGCTATAAGACAGGTAAAACAAGTGCCCCTATCCATGGATAAACTATATTGATCTGATTCATCACCTTAAGCAAGCATTAGAATGAAAAGGCCCTCCAACAAAATCAAGAAGGTGTCCAGAATGGATGGGAAACAGTACATATATCATTTTATAGAAGAGAGACACCCCAGAAAATTTCAAAGTAAATAAACTAAATGTAGACAAAATGAATTATAGTTCAAATCTATTTAGCAACTTGAGTTTGATACACAAAAGAATCCTCTGATACACCTTTTAATAGAGAATTCTTTGTAAAATGTATCTCTCTCCCAATGTTAAAGAATATTTACATATTCACTATTACGTATTGAATATTCTTAATGAGTGAAAGAGGTAGGCAATGAAGAAGAAATCTGCATTCTCAGGAATTTTCTAATCAAATTCTGGGAAACTTTATATTTGAAGAGAATATGGAGAAACCTCAACATTCTGCAACTTCACAAGTAGCAATCTTATTGAACTGTCCTTAGGTTAATAAATATTTTGCAGAAATTATTTTCTAGGACTCCAGTTTAATTCTATGTAAGGAAGAATATAAAATAATAAGAAAGTATCTTATTTCATCCATTATCTTCTAAGAAAGAAAAAAGTTCCTGACAACAATTTTAATCTCAGATGACAAAGTCAAAAATTTTAAATGACAATAACCAGTTCTTTTTTGAAACAGACTTCACATAACTGCACCATGAAACTAAGTAAAATAAACTCAATATACTGGAAGGGAGAGAGGGACCAGCTGATGTCCAGGAGTGTAAGAGCTTAAAAGAAAGGAAGCCTGGAAGGTTGGAACTATGTTTCAATGGATTCACTCCAAAGAGTACCACCAAGAGTGGCTTTGGGAATCCCAGAAAATTCAAATCCGTTCTCTTACTAGCAGTACTGGCTCAAATACAGCTGCCTAAATTCAAAGAGAAATGTATTTTTGGTAAAATGACTTCAGAAATACTAAGAGCAACAACAGATTTCAATAGCAAAGGAAAGGTTTGTTCCAGCACGGTGAAGTGGAAAGAGAGCTGAATCTTGGGTCAAAAGATCTGTGCTTAAAGTCCAGCTGTGTGACTCTGGGTAAGCCACTTTTTCTCCTTTCTAGGACTCATTTTTCTCCTTTTTAAAATGAGGATGCTAGTTCAACATTATCATCCCATCAGCCTTGGTACTCCACCTCATCATCATCCTGCATCCCTCTCGCTGAGGGTATAGCTGTGAATCTCCACTGAGGGAGGGAGCTCAGCCCAGAACATGTCACTTCTCACCCGGCTATGCTAGGTGAGAAATGCTATCTCTGGTACTCTACCTCCCCAAAACTCCCCTTTTCAGCTTCCTTTTGTTTGTCCTCTTTGGACTTTTTTGTTTTAATATGTTATCCCTAGTATTTACCACATTGGCGAAGCTTAATAAATGTTCACTATTGATTAATGACCAGTCTAAATGACCTGAGAAACATATTTCCCAGGCCTTATTTCTCGATAAATTCAATTAGAAAACACAAAAATGTGTTATGCATATACTATGTACAAGACATATTACTGAGTGCTAGAGATACTAAGATGAAATAAGATAGCCCCTACAATTAAGAAACTTACAGTCTAATAGTAGGAACATGTCTACAATTATATGATACCGGGCAGAAGGTGATTAGTCACCTTCTAAGAAAGGTCCATACCAAATGCTTTGAGAAACTCTAGAGACATAGATCAACTCTAGCAGGAGGAATGAGGCAAAGCTTTGTGGACCTGGTGTGATCACAGCTTATCACTGAAGGAAAGAAAGGAAATGCACTCTATGTATGGCACATTGCATGAGTAAAAAAGCAGAAAAAAAGGACAGTGGGCTATAAAGCAAGGATGCAAAGTAATCTAGTTTTACTTAAACATAAAGTATGCAAAGGTAAACGGTGTGAAATAAACTATTTTTCAGTCTTACTTAAATACTGCTTTTTTAAATTCTATGAGTCTGTTAGCTATTAAGAGTGCTGTCAATCATACTTTCATTTTTTTTTCTCCAATAACTGAAAAGGTGTGGAAATGGTAAATGGACATAAACTCTGTCAGGGGCTGTATCTCAAAGAAATTGAAATTCTGGATTCTTACCTAATCTCCCACCTAATTCACAATTAGATTTTTGTTTATGAGATAGGCCAAGGGAACAGAAAACCCACCTGCCACTGCACTGTAAGGCAAATACCAATCCAAAGCCTTAGTTATTTGTGAAAAAACTGGACTGATCTCTTTGATTACAGTCTTCTTAAATTAAATGTTTAGGTCTCAAGGGATAGAAGAGAAAGAGAATAATATTGTATGTCTGATCACTCAGTCGGCAACTAGGCTTACTGTGCCGAACAAAAGAAAGTGATGGTGAAAAAAGCAATGAGATTTAGAAAGCTTCTAAGTTAATGAGAACTATTTACCTCGATGCACCCTGTAATAACTAATATAAAAAGGAACCTGTTGAGAACCTGAAATATGAGCTCAAATGTAATTTCATTTATTTACAAAGGGGCAAAGAAGGCTTTGATGTCCAACTAAAATGAACTCTGCCATATATAGTTTCCTATTTATCTTCTAAGAGAGTTTCTTCAGGTAGAAATCTGTTTACTGAAAAATTCAATTAAAACCAACTCATCAATATCCCTCCAAAGTCTGTAAGCCTAGAGAGAGCTCATGAATGAAGAAACAGCACAGGTTTTAGTTAGGGGTATAATTAAGGTCAGATTCAAGAGAAGCCTAGAATTTATTTTATGCATATTTAAGTTACTTACTTCATTCTGATAAAGTTTTCCTCAGTAAGTATGGAAACCTCTACATAAATGTAAAAAAAAAAAAAAAAAAAAAAAAAGTCATAGAATCAGAATATTGGAATTTCAGAGCTTAAAGGGATCTCAAAGTCGGTCCAGTTCAAATTCAATCTTGGCTTAAACACTTCAGTGACAGTGAACTAGTTACAACCCAAGGAAGTACATTCTATTTTTGAATAGCTTTATTTGTGGGATATTTTTCCTTTCCTCAAACCTAAATTTGCCTCTTTGCAATTTTCACTTATTGTTCCTAGTTCTGCCTTCTGGAACCATATGGAAAAATGCTTAATCTCTCTCCCATATGACTGCCTTTCAAGTCCTTGAATACTATCTAAGATTCCTCTTCTTCAAGCTAAACAGTCCCCAGTTCTTCTACCATTCCTCAGGACAAACACTCAAAATCCCTCACCAAGCTGGGTGCCCTTCACTGGATACTATCAAGCTTATCAATGTTCTTTCTGGCATTGAACACAAATTCTGAATGTGGTCTAACCACAGCAGATTAAAAAGGGATATCTTCTCTTTATTCCTAGAAGGTATAACTAACTCTGTGTTGTCTTAATGGAGCCCTAGACCTAAGATCACATCAAGGTCACATTTGGAACGCCACATAACAGTGATGATACAGTTCACTAAACTCCATTCATCTTTTCCAGATAAACCAGTATATAATCATGCCTCCAGTGTCTTACACTCTTGCATATGATAGGTTTATCTTTTTTTTAAGCTAAGTGTAAAATTTTACACTTATACCTTTTAAATTTCATCTTCTTAGATCATACCCAATGCTCTAGCCTGTAAAAGATCTTTAGATCCTAACTATCATCTATTGTGTCAACTATTCTTCCCAACTTTGAGTCATCTATAAAAATGATATGGATGCCATTATGTCTTTATTTTAGCTATTGACAAAAAGATTCAAAGCGCAGGATCAAGTGGACACTCCACTAAAGACTTCCTTCTGAGTAAATATGGAGCATATGACTAACTATTCTTTGAAACTACCCATCCAAACACTTCCAAATCCACCCTATTTGAAACTATTCTCTAGTCTACATCTCTCCACCTTTTCCCACAAGAAAAGCAGGGCAGACTTTGCCATATCCAATTAACTGTTATCTACAGTATTCCCATATGGGACCAATCTAGCCTGTTAAAAAAAAAAAAAAGTGAGATAAGGTTGTTTTTAATAACTTGTTTTTTGTTGTTGTTTTGCTGAGGCAATTGGGGTTAAGTGACTTGCCCAGAGTCAAACAGCTAGGAAGTGTTAAGTGACTGAGGGCACATTGAACTCAAGTCCTCCTGACTTCAGGGCTGGTGCTCTATCCACTGCGCCACTCAGCTGCCCTGGTTTTTTTGTTCTTTGTTTTTTTTTTTTTGGTTTGGTTTTTTTTTCAAAACATATGCATGAGTAATTTTTCAACATTGATCCTTTCAAAACCTTGTGTTCCAAATTTTTCCCTCCCTTCCCCTCACCCTCTCCCCTAGATGGCAAGTCATCCAATATATGTTAAACATGTTAAAAATATATAATTAAATCCAATATATGTATACATATTTATACAATTATCATAGTGCACAAGAAAAATCAGATTAAAAAAGAAAAAATGAGAAAGAAAACAAAATGCAAGCAAACAACAACAAAAAGAGTTAAAACACAATGCTGTGGTCTATACTCAGTCCCCACAGTCCTCTCTCTCTGGGTGCAGATGGCTCTCTCTATCATGGAACTGGCCTGAATCATCTCGTTGTTGAAAAGAGCCATGTCCATCAGAGTTGATCATCATATAATCTTCTTGTTGACATGTACAATGATCTCCTGGTTCTGCTCATCTCACTTAGCATCAGTTCATGTCAGTCTTTCCAGGCTTTTCCTAAATCAGCCTGCTGATCTGTTTCTTATAGAACAATATTATTCCATAGCATTCATATACCATAACTTATTCAGCCATTCTCCAATTGATGTGCATCCAATCAGTTTCCAGTTTCTAGCCACTACAAAAAAGGGCTGCCACAAACATTTTTGCAAATGTGGGTCCCTTTCCCTCCTTTAAGATCTCTTTGAGTTATAAGCCCAGTAGAAACACTGCTGGATCAAAGGGTATGCACAGCTTGATAGTCCTTTGGGCATAGTTCCAAATTGCTCTCCAGAATGGTTGGATCAGTTCACAACTCCATCAACAATGTATTAGTGATCCAGTTTTCTCATATCCCCTCCAACATTTATCTCTTCCTGTCAACTTAGCCAATCTGAGAGGTATGTTCTGGTACCTCAGAGTTATCTTGATTTTCATTTCTCTGATCAATAAAGATCTAAAGCACCTTTTTCATGTGACTACAAATGGTTTCAATTTCTTCATCTGAAAATTGTTTGTTCATATAATTCAACCATTTATCAATTAGGGAATGGCTTGAATTCTTATAAATTTGAGTCAATTCTCTATTTTAGAAATGGGGCTTTTACCAGAACCCTTGGATATAAATTTTTTTTCTCAGTTTACTGATTATTTCCCTTCTGATCTCCTGTCTGCATTGATTTTGCTCGTACAAAAACTTTTTAACTTAATATAATCAAAATTATCAATTTTGCATTACATGATGTACTCTAGTTCCTCTTTGGCCACAAATTCCTTCCTTCTCTACAGGTTTGAGAGGTAGACATCTGTTGGTTCTTCTAATTTGCTTGTAATATCACTCTTTATGTCTAGATCATGAATCCATTTCAACCTTCTTGGTATACAGTGTTAGGTGTAGGTCAATTCCTAATTTCTGTCATATTAATTTCCAATTTTCTCAGCAGTTTTTGTCAAATAGTGAGTTCTTATCCCCAAAGCTAGGATCTTTGGGTTTGTCAAACACTAGATTACTATCGTTTTAAGGACTTAATGAAGTCATGTTAGCTCTTAGTGATTATTCCTTCCTTGTCTTGATTACTAAACGTTTTCAAAACACTATTTTCTGTGATCTGGATTTGTGATTTCATCAGTAAGGATACTCTTGCTAGTAAGGCAGAGAGGTTACTCTTCTGCAAAGTACATTCTTAAAATACTGTTAGGACCTTAAATGACTGGCCCACAATTATATACCCAGTATGTGTCAAAGGCAGGACTCAAGCCTGGGCTGTTCTGAGACTAGGGCCAATTCTCTTGCCATTATAATAAGGATCTTTAACCTGAAATCTATAGATGATTAATAGGAGTTGATGAACTTGGATGAGAAAAAAAAATACTTCACATAAATATATTTTAGAATTTTCCTAGGTTGCATATTCCATCTTCTTTCCTTTCTTGAAGATGAGGATATCTGCCTTACTCTAACCTTGTGATTCACCTGTTCTCTACAAACTTTCAAATATCACTAAAAGGGACTTAGCCACATCAGCTAAATCTCACCTTCTACAGAAAGTTTTTCCTAATCTCTCTTAATTCTAATGCTTCCCTTTGCTGATTATTTCCAATTTATCCTGAATATAGTTTGTTTATACATAGTTGTTTGCGTATTGCCTCTCCCAATGGATACGAGCTACTTGAAATAAGTGACTATCTTTAAACTTTCTTCGTATCCCCAACACTTAATACAATGTCTGACACATAGCAGGCATTTAATTAATTTTTGTTGACCGAATGACATCTATTCATTTTCTCAGTACTCAAGGATGTAGTTCATTTGGAACAAATGCCTTGAATTCCTTAAGGACAGCAAATCCTCTTCTCATATCTCCTTATTTATCTTGGGTATCAATCTCTATTAACCATTTCCATTCTGACCTTTGACCTAGTTCTTCTTTGGGCACAAATTCCTTCCTTCTCCACAGATCTGAAAGGTAGACATCCTTTGATTCTTCTAATCTAATCTGCTTATAGTATCATTCTTTATATCTAAAAATCATGAACCCATTTTGACCTTATCTTGGTATAGGATCCTGACAACATTCTTACACATTTTTGTATTCATCCTTCATCACTAGTCTTGGCTCTAATCTTTTGTTCATATCTTTTTAAAGTCTAAGTTGGTGATTGAGCTCTCTGTACAATCACATCAATTTCCTGGTTTTCCTCATCAAAGCAATTCTATGTTTCAAAATTTCACGGAATGAGAGTTTCACTATTATTAACTGAATTTTAGTTCATAGGATCCAATCTACCCTTCTTCTAAAAACTACTTTATCAAAACCAGTCACATGTCAGACTTTGTCCAACTTTCTTCTCTTTCTTTAGCATAAAATCTAAGAGAGCTTTCATATCCTCCAAGGTTTCCATCATTCCACCCCAGCAACCAGTTCCATCCCGTTTGAATCAAAGAACATTCTACTTGTTAATTTTTCCACCTCTTAAAAGATGAAATTATCTTTAAGGATTTCAAGTTAGTTACTTTGAGAGAGAGAGAGAGAGAGCGCGAGAGCGCACTAGCTTGAACAGATTTCTGGATAAATGAAGAATCATCATTACTATAGGCATGCTTCTGTGTCAGTCTTGTGCTGTTTTCCAAACATATATTTCCTCTTTTTGCTCAGGTGCTTCTGTTTCTCCTTTCACTGATCTTCACCTAATATACTTTCCCCCATCTCCCTACCCCCCCACTTATAGTTGCTGGATTTACTCATACAACATAAGACAGAGTGCATAGATTATATAGAACAAAACAGTAGGTTAAAATTTCTTTTAAGTGACCCGGATTAACATTAAGACTACTTTTGCCCTTGTCTTTTTCCTCTCTTCCTTGGTTACCACTTTCACTTCCACAGCTTCAAATACACCTTCTAGGAACATGATTCTTAAATCACTATCTACAAGCCCATCTTGTCTTCTGAACTCCACAAGTACCTTTTAAAGGATGTTGGAAATCTCTATAGAAATGTACTTCAACACCTCAAACCTCCAAATATCTAAAACTTAGCTTTTATTTCCGCTCCCCTAAACTGACTTCTGCTCTAACTTAATCCAGGATCTCAGATTCAAAACCTTAGGGAATATTTTGGTTGTGACAAGGAACAGAAAGGAAGAGTACTGTCCATTCAAACTCTATAGCACCTTTCATAACCATCACCTCCTTTTCGTTCACAATACCATTACCATTATACATTCTACTCCAGTGCAATAGTCACCTTCTGAAAAAGACCTGTATGTGCAAGAATGTTTGTGGCAGCTCTCTTTGTAGTGGCCAGAAACTGGAAACTGAGTGGATGCCCATCAGTTGGAGAATGGCTGAATAAATTGTGGTATACAAATACTATGGAATATTATTGTTCTGTAAGAAATGACCAACAGGATGATTTCAGAAAGGCGTGGAGAGACTTACACAAACTGATGCTGAGTGAAATGAGGAGGGCCAGGAGATCGTTATACACTTCAACAACAATACTATATGATGACCAATTCTGACGGACCTGGCCATCTTCAGCAATGAGATGAACCAAATCAGTTCCAATGGAGCAATTCCAATTGAACCAGCTACATCCAGCAAAAGAACTGTGAGAGATGACTAAGAACCATTACATAGAATTCCCAATCCCTCTATTTTTGTCCACCTGCATTTTTGATTTCCTTCACAGGCTAATAATACACTATTTCAGAGTCTGATTCTTTTTGTACAACAAAATAACTGTTTGGACATGTATACTTATTTTGTATTTAATTTATACTTTAACATATTTAACATGTATTGATCAACCTGCCATCTGGGGGAGGGGGGAAGGGGAAGGAGAGGAAAAATTGAAACAAAAGGTTTGGCAATTGTCAATGGTGTAAAATTACCCATGCATGTAACTTGTAAATAAAAAGCTATAAAAAAAAAAAAAAAAAGAAATAGTCACCTTCTAAATTTTCCTACTTCCACTTGTTACCCTCCATTCCATTTCATGCTACTTCCATGCTTCTCCTCCTCAGTCATCTGGTCGTACTTCTCCTCAGGGGCTTTCTACTGCCTACTGAACAAAATTCTAACCTCTTTACTTTGCATTCAAGACCTTCCACATTCTGCTAACACTCATCCTTCCTTTCCGGTTTCCTCTCACCTTCAGCCAAACTCTCTCAAATATTCCCTGAGTTTTCCCTGCCCATGCCTTTACTCAACCTATTCCTTGTTCCCTAAATATTCTCTTTTGCCTGTTGATTTAAATCCATCCTTTAGAACTGAGTTCAAATGGCAGACATCTCCTCCAAAGACGCCCCCCTCAGACCTCAGAGGTCACTCTGCTTTTGCATTTTACTACAGTGAGGCAGATAGGGGTTTGGGGAGTAAGTGTGAAGAATGGTAAATTTTTCCTGCTTCTTAGGTATGACTATGGACAAATCATTCTCCTCTCCACTGTCACTTCATCTGTAAAAAAGGATAGGGCTAGACTTGTGATTTTATTGGTATATGGAACTCCCAGAAAAGTGATACTCCTTCTACAGGTGATAGTTTGCCTAGAGTTCTGAGAGGTTAAGAAATCTGTCAAGCAGCCCTTTTCTTTTTCTTTTTGCTGAGGCAATTGAGGTTAAGTGACTTGCCCAGGGTCACACAGCCAGAACGTGTTAAGTGTCTGAGGCCACATTTGAACTCAGGTCCTTCTGACTTCAGGGCTGGTGCTCTTTCCATTGCACCACGTAGGTGCCCAGGGCAGCCCTTTTAACAGTGGCAAGAAACTAGATGCCCATCAGTTGGAGAAAGGATGAATAAGTTATGATATATAAGTGTTATGGAATATTATTGTTCTATAAGAAACAATCAGCAGGAAGATTTCAGAGAGGCCTGGAGAGATTTACATTAATTGATGTTAAGTGAAATGAGCAGAACCAGGAAATCATTGTACACAACAACAAAATTATACGATCATCAATTCTGATGAATGTGACTCTTTCCAACAATGAGATGATTGAAGCCAGTTTCAATAATCTCGTGATGATGACAGCCATCTACACCCAGAGAAAGGACTGTGGGAACTGTGTGGTTCACAACATACCATTTTCACTCTTTTTGTTGTTCATTTGCATTTTGTTTTCTTATTCATTTTCTTTCCTTTTTGATCTGATCTTTCTTATGCAGCAAGATAACTGTACAAATATGTTTACACATATTTTAAATGTATAACATATATTGGATTACTTGCCATATAGGGGTGGGGAGGAGGAGAAAATGTGGAACGCAAGGCTATCAAGGATCAGTCCATGCATATGTTTTGAAAATGAAAAGCTTTAGTAATTTAAAAAAAAAAATCTGTCCAGGTTTTCAGAGGCAAAACTTGATATCCACTGGCCTCCACCTTACTCCATCGGTAAAATGGTTAAAATAATATATAAAATACAGTCCCTATCTCATTGTTTTAAAGATCAAATAATGTTGGTAAAATATCTTTAAAACCTTAGAGCACATGTCACCTTCTATATATAGTTTTAAAATAACATATTATTATGTATTATGGTTATCTACATTTATGAATTAGTCTCTACTAGCATATAAGCTTCATGAAGACAGAAATAAGTGTTTTATTAAAGCTTGGTTATCTCTTCACTTGCCTAATAGTGTTCTGTACAAAGACGATATTTAATACATTTGTTCAATTGAATTCTTTCCCCTTAGCATACATCTAGGATGAAGACTACTTTTGTATAATGACACCAGAAACAAGCAGGTGTTAACCAAGCAGGTGTTAACTGTTCTAATACAAAGTAACATTTGTGCCAGCTCATCATCTGCCTATCCTGATCTTTGTTAATATTCAAATACTAGCAAGGTTCTTGAGAGGTCAATGTGGTTGAGAGTACCAATTCTCCTGCTTTCAGGCACAAATGACACAGTAGTGAAAATAAAATTTCATCTTGATCTGATGATGAGAACTAAAAGCTACAGTGGATCCATACTCATAGTAACAATTCATATGTGAATACTAATTTATAGCTTTTACAAAGTAATTCTCAGTAACTAAAGGAGGCAATGCTACTAAAAACATGATTTGGTCACCCAGCCAAACACCATGGAAAGACATTCTGTGATATTAAACATTGAACTTGGAGGCAAGACACCTGGTTTCTGTTTCTGCTTACTGATTACTGATATTGGCTAAGTGATTCCCCTTTTCAGGACCTGTTTCCTCATCTAAAAAATAAGGAATGTAACTAGAAAGTCTCTAAAGTTGCTTCCAGCTCTAAATCTTGCAATCAGGTAAAATTTAAAAATAGTTGTGGAAAGCAAAGCTAGGTACCAATTAGAACAAATAATGAATCCTATGAAGTGGTTGCACTTTTCCAAATTCTCAATATTTGGAAATATAATTGTATAATTATTGATTCCAGCCTAGAGGGAGTAAGGTAGCAGTGGATAGACCTAAAGTACAATCAAGAAGACTTGAGTTCTGGCCTAGGACATTTACTAGCTATGTGATCCTTGATAAGTCCCTTCAATATTGCCTGCCTTAGTTTTATTAACTATAAAGTGAGAATAAGAGCTCTGAGGCTCAAATCAGACAATAATTGTTAAATACTTAGCACAGTCCCTGGCACATACAAGGTGTTTAATAAATACTTATTCCTGTCTGTCCATCCCCCTACCTCACCCATCTTACACCTTATATCATGACATACTCCTCCGTAGGACATGGGCCTCCACTATCACTCGGCTGAGCATTTTCTCTGGCTGTTTCCTATGCCCGGGAGGTTCTCCCTACTCTTTTTTCACCTACTGACCTCCCAACTAAAATCCTATCTCCTACAGGAAGCCTTCCCCAACCCCTCTTAATTCTAATACCCTCCCTCTATTAACTATTTCCTATTTAACCTGTACATAGCTTGCTTTTGTCTAATATTTGTTTGCATGTTGTCCCCTCCATCAGATTACAAGTTCCTTGAAGGCAGGGACTGGCTTTTGCTTTTTTTTAATCTCCAGGGCTAGGTGCCTGGCACAATAGTAGGAACTTAATGTAGGTACACAGTAGGTACTTCACCACATTTCTCTGGTGGGCATTACTAATTATTACTTTCCCATTATACAGCTGAGAAAACAGAAGCTTTGAGGGCTTATGTACCTTGCCCATCAACAGAGTCTCTGAAGCGATTTCTTGACCTGTCAAACCTCCAACCTGTGAGCTCATAGAAGGAGGCTTCACAGAGCTGAAAGTCTTCCTGCTCAATAAGGAGTTCCCTGGCCTGGCCAGGGAATCCAAGCTTCCTACTAGCACAGGGACCCATCACAGGGAAATCCCGCAACACTTCCGCTGGAGCTTCCTCAATTGCAAAATTAAGGGGTTGGCTAGGCACATTTGCGCGGGTGGTCCTCAAACTTTTGTTCTCAATATCTTTATCCTATTAAAAATGATTAAGGATCTGTCCAAAGAGTTTTTGTTTATGTGGTTTATGTGGTTTATAGTTATAGATATTGATCACATTAAAAATAAAAACTAATTATGAACTTCTAGCCTCTGAAAGGGTTTCAGAGATTCCCAGGATGCTCTGGACCAGACTATGAGAACCACTGGCCTCGGGTACTCTCTCAAAATCTTTCTAAAATCCTGCCAGTCGCCAGGCTAAGCCCCTGAGCCCTCTCCCGGAAGGGCCTCCCTCTGCGGCTGACCCTGCCCTGGCATCCCCAAGGCCTCAAGAAGCACGTTAAGATGCATTCGAAAGACGTCTCAACCTGGAATCCGCGAAATTTAAAGAGAAATGTTCCTCGCGGCGTCTCAGCATCACTGTTTTCCTTGTAGCCATGCGCGTTTTAAGTTACACATTTAAAACGGCAGCTTTAGAACCCAGGGCCTGGCCCACGGTAGGCCCCAGAGAAAACCTTTTGGGCCCGATTCAACTTTTAACATTGCTCTGGGAAAGGGAGCCCAGGCTTCGCGGGGCTCAAGGAGGGCAGAATCCCTGAGTCGGGGGTCGCCTAGCGCTTGAACCAGGGGGCTTTCAGGAACCCCCGAGGAAGGGCATTAGTGGGAGGGACAGTGTCTTATGGGAATCAAGTCCGGGCCCCGACAGTTGGGAGGGGAGAGGGGCGAGATCCAGCCCCGCTCCCTTCTCTAAGCGGCGCGGGGCCCGGCCCGGTCCCGAGCTCAGGCGGCGGGCTCCGGGCCGCGGCTGATGCTGACTCACGGCCCTCCCCCCTGGGCCCGCCCGTACCTGCCTCTCAGGCAGCTGCCCGCGCAGTCACAGACCGCGCCAGTCGCGACCCAACCTCAGAAGTCGTGAGGAAGGAGGGAGCCGACAAGCCGGGCCTTCTTCCGGTCTCCGGGACTGGGCTCGCCGTCCCCCACCCCCACCCGCCGCCGCCGCCGCCGCCGCGTCCTTGCCTCCCCGCACGAGACCGGAGACGCAGCCAGGGCCGGCAGAGCGGGGGCGGTGTCTGCTCCCCAGGGACTCGCGGAACCTCGGGTTTCCCGTGGTGGGAGGGTAGGGAAGAAGCAGCCGGGGCGGGGAGGTCAACGAAGGGCACAGGGGTCACTTAGGGAGGGGCCGTGTACGAGGTCATATGGAAAAGGGGCGTGTCGGGGGCACTGTGGGGGAAGAGGAATCTTTTAGGGAGGAGGCATGTGCACTGAAGATCTTTTGGGAAAGGGGCGTGTCTCGGATAATTTAGGGATGGGCCTAAGGGAGGTCATTTGAAAGATGAGTCTTCAGAAGTGCGGGTCGGGGTCACACCATGAGGGTCATCTGGGTGCCTCTGGAAGTCCCTTGGAGAGGAAACGGCTTCCTCTCGGCTGCATCTCCCCTTCTCACCCCTAACCCCGAGCTTGCCTTGGAATTATGTCCCTAGGGTTTTCTTACATTAGAAGTCTTAATATTTTTCCAGTTTCTCACCTCCGATTACTTATCACTTCATCTGGACTCTTCCTTCATCTTCATCTCTATCCCAACCATACCTTAAAATAAAAAGGACACACATCTATGTTCATGTTTCCTTCCATACTTGGGTCTTTCATTGCCTAATGACCTTCCTCTCCCAGGAAATAAACACAACCTTCATCTTCCCATCACTTATCAATGTTCCATTTCCCGTCATTATCCATTGACTTAAAAACCCAGCCTTGACCACTCCTCAGTCCTTCCCAAGTCTCCTCAGGCTTCACTTTCTACCTAGCCAGTCTCAACTCTATTATTCATCAGTTCAGTATCATACACACTATCCTTTTACTCCTAATCTCGTGTCCCCTTATTTTACCCATGCTCAAGCCTTGCCAAATTTAACCCTGGTGTTACTTCTCCCAGCTACCTCCTCTCTGGAAAAAAGCCAGCTAGGTCCTCTGCAAATTTATGTTACCTAATCTCAGCTGGGCTCTGCCACAAGGTATTCCTTTTACATCTTTCTGATTTATATTAAGGGTCATGGAGGTGGTACAATGGAAAGAGCAGAATCAGGAAGACTCATCTTCATGAATTAAAATCCAACCCCAAACACTTCCTCCCTCTCTCCCTCCCCCACCAAGTCCCTTTACCCTGTTTGCCTCAATTCCTCATTTACAAAATGAGCTGGAGAAGGAAATGACAAACTACTCCAGTATCTTTGCCAAGAAAACCCCAAAATGGGATCATGAAAAATCAGACATGACTGAAACAACTAAATAACAAAAATGTTTATACCTCATACTATCCATAAAGGCTGTTTCACACCTCTGCCTTTCCCCATTTTCTCAACTGAGGCCCTCAACTCATATTTTATTTAAAAAATAGAGATAATTTTCTGTGAGCTACTTTTCTTCTCTAGATTTTAAAACCCTTAACATCTGTATTGTCTTCTCCTGTTATTCCAGTATTTGGTGAATAGTCCACCCTTCTCACCAAGACTGCATGAACTCTTGATTCTATCATTTCCCATATCTTCTTGCAGATTGCCCCTTTAACCATCTTCTTTTTCTTTATAATCTTTAGTCATCTTCTGCTTCTTTGATTGTTCCCTACAAATCTATCCAGATCTCCCCCCCCAAAAAAAAACAAACAAACAAACACTTCATTGATCTTCCCATTTCCTCACACTATCATCCTATTTCTCTTACTACCATATTCCTAGAAAAAGCTATCTACATTTATTGACCTAACTTCCTTTTATCTCATTCACTTCTCAGCTCTGCAGTATGACTTCTGGTTCCATCATTCTCCTCTGATTTTTAATAATTAGCTTTTGTGCTTATTTTACTTTATTTATTGGTTTTCTAATTTCTTAAACACACATTCAGTTCATTAGTCCTCTTTTTCTATTTTATTAATGTATATTTGTAGGGATATGACATTTCCTCTGGGAACTATCTTTGCTGCATCCCAACAATTTTGGTATGTTGTTTCATCAGTATCATTTTCTTTTACATAATTATTGTTTCTATAATTTAGTTCTTGACCCACTGGTTATGTAAAATTTCATTAAATCTTTATTGGGTCTTTTGTCTTTTCTTTTTGGTCCCTGAACCAGTATTTTTATTTTGTTACATTCTATAAGTTAGGTTTTTACTTTTTTCTTCCTTTTTTACATTTGTTTGCTATATCTCTGTGCTTTTAATAAATGGCTAATTTTTTAAAATTCCACATGGTAAACTGATGCTGAGTGAAATGAGCAGGACCAGGAGATCATTATATACTTCAACAACAATACTATATGATGATTCTGATGGATATGGCCCTCTTCAACAATGAGATGAACCAAATCCCTTCCAATAGAGCAGTAATGAATTGAACCAGCTACACCCAGCAAAAGAATTCTGGGAGATGACTATGAACCACTACATAGAATTCCTAATTCCTCTATTTTTGTCCGCCTGCATTTTTGATTTCCTTCACAGGCTAATTGTACACTATTTCAAAGTCCGATTCTTTTTATACAGCAAAATAACTTTTGGACATGTATACATATACTGTATTTAACTTATACATTAACATATTTAACATGTATTGATCATCCTGCCATCTGGAGGAAAAGGTAAGGGGAAGGAGGGGAAAAGTTGGAACAAAAGGTTTTGCAATTGTCAATGCTGAAAAATTACCCATACATCTTGTAAATAAAAAACTATAATAAAAAAATTCCACATGGTGCTGAAAAGTATGTATTTTTTTGAAGTAACACTTAGATTTTTTAAGTCCTTTAATTGTAGTTTCTCAGCAATTTGTTCAGTCCTATTATTTTATCTTTCATTAGATTTATCCAAAACTGATAGAGATATTGAAGTCTTCTGCACATTTGTATTATTCTCTGTGTCTTCTTAAAACTCAGTTAATGTTTCCTTTACAAATTTGGATTCTAAGGCATGGGGAGTGTTATAGGTTTATTTCTGATATTGGTTTGTTATTCATAGTTCCTTTCAGCATAATGTAGTTTCCTTTTTTATCCCCTTTTATTTTTTGAATGTTTTACTTTGCTTTGTGAGCATATTTTCAGTTTCTGCTTTTTTGAATTCATGTGATATATAGTTTAAAAAAAATTCCATTCCCTCAGTTTGTTTTGGGCATATCTTGACTTTTAAAATGTGTTGCTTTTAAATGAGAAATTATAGGGTTTTGTTTTCATATATAATCTGTCACTTTCATTTTATTGAATTCTTTAATTCATTCACATTTAAAGTTATGAGTTATATTTATATTTAGTTTTATATTTATATTTTTATATTTATGTTTTTTTCCTTTTTTCACTATAAATACAGTACTGTCTTTTCAGTTACTTTTAGCTTAATGTTTTTTAAAATGGTCCTTTCCCCTGTGGCTCTTTTCCCTAACTCAACCAGCTCCCATTTGTTACTTCTTTCCCTTTAGAGTTTTGCTTATTAATTCCTTTTTCTTTCCTATTTTTATCTGTTTTTAAAATTTTTTCCCCTCTTTTTCCTCTAAGTCAAATAGATTATCCTTTTTCTTCTCATTTACTGGTCCTATTCATTAGTTTTGTTTTACTTTTTATTTCATTTTTGGTATTCCTTTCCAGAGAGGATTTCTCTTGCTCTCTACATTATCCATCCTCTTTGTATATTCTAGACCCTCATTCTGTGGGTCATAACCCCTATAAATATCTTTGATGTTGTTTAGTCATTTTCAGCTGTTTCTGACTCTTTATGACCCCATTTGGAGTTTTCTTGGCAAAGATACTGAACTGGTTTGCCATTTCCTTCTCCAGCTCATTTTATAGATGAGGAAACTAAGGCAAAGAGGGTTAAGTGTCTTTCCCAGGGTCACATAGTAAGTTGTCTGATTTAAACTCAAATTTTCCTGATTTCAGACCTTGTACTCTATGCCACTTACTCCTCTATTTCCTGTATTCTCTATGGAATCAAAATTTCTGAGGTTTACCTCCCTAGACAGTTTTTGCCACTATAAAGCCTGCTATGTGCTTTCGTTCCTAAAAAAAAAAAAATACCAATTCCTGAAGGTGACCAAGAAGATATTGCACCATACATCTATATACCCTCCTCCTTACTAAATCTCCCTGGGTCCATGCCTTTCCACTTCCCCAGGTGCCAAATGCCCCCAGGAGTTCCAGCCTCTCCCCATCCCAAGGTATGAGGAGTAATCTTTTCAAGTACCAAATCCCCCAGACAACAGTCAATATAAGGTCTCCATCTGTCTTCATGATGTCTCTATTCACCCACCACCAAAACAAGGCCTCCCTCTTCCTGCCTTTTTCAAATCTTCTCCCTTCCTCCTCACCCATTCCTTTGAAGGCTTTTCTCTTTTTGAGAACTCTTAAGGGTCACATCTACCTCATTGTTAACCCTCATTTTAACCTAGTCACATCATCCACTCTATCCCTTTAGTCCTCTTCTCCCTTTCATGTACCTTCCTATTTTGTTAAAATAGTTCCAAAAATTTTTTGATTCATATGTAGGCAGAGTATTGCAGCATTCTGACCATAATTCTCCACCTGCCTTGCCTCTCCACTGTCTATCAAGTCTGATTTTACTTCTAATAATATTTCAAATGTCTCTTTATTATTGGATGTCTTTCCTCTCCCCTCCCACCCCCCCATTTATAGTTAGACTCAGCTGTGCAAGTGGGTCAACTTTGGCTATATCCTGAGTTTCACTGCTTTTTAGAATACATTGTTCCATTTTTTTTTATTTTTTTCTGGTGGGTTTAGACTAGTCTTATGTTGTTATTCAAATGTTCTTTCCTTTATATATGAAGGTCTTTCTCCTGGTCCCTTGCAGAATTTATCATTTTGAAATGAATTGTTAAATTTTTTAAAATGTGTTTTGGAGTTTACTGCCTAGGGTATTTTTAGAGGCAATCTATGTATTCTTTCTATTGGTATTTTGTTTTCTGTGTTCAGGAGTTCTGGACAATTTTCTTATATTGTTTCTTGCATTGTAATGTTATAGGTTTTTTAAATTTGTAATATTTTTATAGGAGACTTATTCTTAGATCATCTCTGCATCCTATCTTGAAAATAATAAGTTTTGCTTGGATATAAAACATATTTTCTTAATCTTATAGCTTTTTGTTTTTCTTGTTCTAGATTGCCCTTCATTTCTGTATATTTACATTCCCAATCAATTGTTCTTTCTTTGTTTCTCTCATGAGACTTGTCATCACAGATTCAAGTTTTTCTGTTCTACCGATTATTTTTGCTATTTAAGTCATAAATTCTGCCTTCATGATTCTCATTTCTCTTCTAAATCACTCAGAAATAAAGTGTTGTGATTCTATATTCTTCTTAGATTCTATGAGATCCTCTGTCTTATCAAGTATTGGATAACTTTCCTTTGTTTTTCTTTATTTAGTTATAAGCGCCTGAACTCATTTGCTAGATCTAGAGGCTTTATTTCCTTCTGCTATTTAAAGTTCTCCTTTTGATTTATCTGCATATAGGTTTTGAATTTTCTTCTTTCTGAAATATTTGGTAATTTCAGTCTTCTTTTCTACCTCATATTTCCCTATTGCTTCCTTTCTAGCTTCCTTCTCCCTTCTGATAGTGGTTCCCCTAGGTGATGCATCTCAGATTGTTTCAACTTCTTCCCATGCCTGGTAATTCATGGTTCAGCAGCCCCAAGTGACTTTTGGAGATTCAGAACTTACCCCAACTAGATTCTAGACTCCCCTAGACTTAGTGGAATGCCAGTATTAACCTTATTCTTTCTATTCCTCAGATCTCTGCCCCAGCAGATTAAGGGTGATTTCGTTGTTTTGAGTAGGGTCTCCAGGCTCTGGGAGAAGGGGAGTGTGGAGTATAGGGTTGAACTCTATTCAAGCCTAAATGAATATCCTTCATCTTTCCCTGTTTCTCAGGTCTCCAAAGACTTTTTTGGAATTATAGAATTCGGTCATGGTCTGGCCATCACTGCCCCCGCAAATTTCAGCAAGCTGAAGTCCCAATCTCCACGGCACAGGAAAGAGTAAAAGAGGAGCAGAGTGTAGGGGTTTTATTGCAAACCCTTGGGTTGACTAATGAAGCCTTGGTGCTGATTATGGAAGGGTGGGGGTGAAGGTGAGGTAACTGAGTGAACTCAAGGTAGGAATCAGTTCATGGGTTCTGCTTTGTTTTTTACCTTCTTTTGGGTTCCCATGTACAGAACCCATGGAAACAGCTAAAGTTGCTTTATCTTTGGCACATGATTTGTGTTTTAGAGACGTTTGAGAATCCCCAAGGACCAGAGAAAATGTCTAGTCCTCCATCTTCTTGGTCACATGACCCAGAACTCTTCCAACCTCATCATTTAACTGAAACTTTACTCTCCAAAATTACCACTATTTTCTCCTACTTGCCAAATTTGATGGTCTTTTATTAGTCCTCATCCTCTGCAATAGTTGATGTGCTTAGCCACTCTCTCTTTCTGGGTATACTTTCCTTTCCGATTTTCTTCATGCTATGCCCAAAACAGAACTCATTATCTTTTCTTCCTGAATTGTTCTCTTGTTTCGTTTTCTTGGGGTCTGTGGGAGCAGCCTTCTTTTCAGTTCAGTAATCACCACAAGTGAAGCCAGGTGGTAAAGTGCAAATCCTTTATTATCTCCTTGCCTGGGGCCTGGGCCAGCTTTCTTAGGAAGCTTATCTCTCTCCTTGGTTCCAAGAGCTTGAGCTCTTCCCACCAGTCCTTTGTCTTCTCTGCTTCTGCCAGCTTCTTAAGGTTCTCCTGAATGTGTCTTGGTTTCTGTGGGGGAATCAGGAGGACCACCACCATGGTCTCTGTCTTCCAGTTCTGATTCTGGCTGAGTTTGTCAGAGCTTATATGCTCTCTTATCAAAAGTGTGAATCTTGTAGAACTATAGTAAGTACCAAGTTCATGTACTGAACTAGAGAACTGTTAAGCACCATGCTAAACAACCATTGTCTTTATCAATTCCACTGACTTAGCACCTTGTAAGAATTGTGTCAAGTTCAGAGTTCTGGCCCATCACATCTCCCAAACCCACATCTCTGCTAGATTCACTGTTTGTTTTGGGGGCAGTATTGTCCTTCCAATTTCCTAGGTTTATAACCTTAAAATCATCCTTAACTCCTTACTCTCACTCAGTATCTTTTACTCTCTGGGGTACTTAAATCCAAACTCTTCTGGTGGTAAAGTCCTTCACAAACTAACTCCAACCTACTTTTCCAGACTTATAAATAAAACTTCCCTCCCTTCACTTAGCAGCCCAGTCAAAATGTCCTTTTGTTGTGATTTTTCCTTACACATGAAACTATCTCCTGCTATATAGGATATAAATCATGGATGGAATGTAGTCCCTTACCTCCACCTCTAAAATTTCTATTTTCCTTCAGAATTCAGTTCAAGTGCTACATTGTACATCTTTCCTGAAACTTCACCCTTATCCCAAGTAATAGTGTTTTCTCTTCAAAATGATCTTCTATTTATGTTGTATATATTTGTATTATTTTCACATATGTACTTGCTGTTTTTCCAAATAGAATATATTCCTTAAATAAAGGGACTTTTTCATTTCTTTCTTTGTATCACAAGACCTAGCAAAATTTCTGGCACATAATAGGCACTTAATAAATGTTTGTCAATTGAGTGGTTGGATTGACTCTTAACAAGAGACTTCTGGTCCAGTAGTACCTAACTCAAACAGAATAGCCATTAACCTATACATAATGATTCTCTGAGTAAAATATTGATTTAGAAAATCACATATTATCATTATCTATATTCTATTTTACTTAATTTTGTCAGTGTTTCCCAATTACACTTAAACCTAGTACAGGCCCACGAAATGCCTTGAGGCTTGTATTTGACACCTCTGTTCTGAACTTATAAGAAAATAGAAATCATCTCTTATATTTCATGTCTCAAAACCTCTTTTCATTATTCCTCATTCTTTCCTCCTTATCAAATCCAATTACTTATCATCTTGATCCTATTTCCTCTAAATATCATCTAGGAACTTGGGCGTTTCATCATTTGTGCACTCTCTCTTTCTCTCCCAACTTATGTCTATTTTTATTCATTGTCTCCTTATCACTACTATTAATTGGGAGAAACCTAGATTTCCCCAAATCATTAAAAAAAAAAACCTTCCCCTGACCCTGACATTCCCTCAAACTGTTGTCCTATATCTCTCTTTCATAGTCAGAATACCAGAAAAGATCATCTATGCTTGATGCTTTAATTTACTCACCTCTAGTAAGTGAGTACTTCTCACTCCACTTCTCAAACCACTGCAATCTGTCTTTCAGTCTTATCACTCAGGTGAAACTGTGATCTTCAAGATTACCAATGATCTCTTCACTGCTAAATCTAATGGTCTTTTTTTATTTCTCATCCTACTTGACTTTCCTATAGCTCTTGATAATGACAACTCTTTCCTCCTCCTCCTCCTCAAAACACTTTCTCCTTACTTTGATTCTATGGTACTTCTCTTTCTCTTGTCTCTCTCTGTCTCTGTCTCTCTGTTTCTCTGTCTCTCACTGTCTCTTTTCCTCTCTTTCTCTTTCCCCCATCTCTCTTTTTCTCCCTTCCCGTCTCTCTTTATTATTGATTCTACCTCCATATTATCTCATATTTTCATCCCTTTATTTCCACTTATATAGCATCTAAGTTCAAAAGCCCTGTCAACTCTCATCTAGACTATTGCAGTGGCCTCCTAATTGGTCTCCCTGTTTCCACTTGCTCCCTTTTCTAGTCTGTCAGGTTCTGAAAATAAAAAATAACTTTTTCCAAGGTTACTTCACATTTACATAGCAGCTTTTCCCCAGGCACTTGAGAATTAATATTCAAGATACCTCAGAGAAGAGAAGATTCAAAAGAATAGTAGAAAATCAGATCATCAAAAAAGGATGAAAAGAAGACACCAGTAGTTATAGACTCATCCACTTTCTCATCTCTGCAAAATCTTTTAAAGTATCTAAAGAATTCAATAAAGGTTCCCTTTGTTAAGTATATACCTCTGTTTGTTATTTAAACTTTCTACAATCTGGCGAATTGCAACAGCTTTTGAGCAAGCTGTCTACCAGCTATCTCTTGCCACTTGACCAGTCCATCTTTTTCAATCATACTTTTCTTTAATGACAACTTTACTGTGATTCTTTGAAATTCCTTGTTTATCTGGAAATTGAGTGGATGCCCATCAATTGGAGAATGGCTGAATAAATTGTGGTATATGAATATTATGGAATATTATTGTTCTGTAAGAAATGACCAACAGGATGATTTCAGAAAGGCCTGGAGAGACTTACATGAACTGATGCTGAGTGAAACGAGCAGGACCAGGAGATCATTATATACTTCAACAACACTATATGATGATCAATTCTGATGGACCTGGCCATCCTCAGCAATGAGATCAACCAAATCATTTCCAATGGAGCAGTAATGAACTGAACCAGCTACGCCCAGAGAAAGAACTCTGGGAGATGACTAAAAACCATTACATTGAATTCCCAATCCCTATATTTATGCCCACCTGCATTTTTGATTTCCTTCACAAGCTAATTGTACAATATTTCAGAGTCTGATTCTTTTTGTACAGCAAAATAACGGTTTGGTCATGTATAAAAAAAAAAAGAAAGAAATTCCTTGTTTATTACGTATTGTGCCCTGCTCATCCACATTATGCCTCTCTATTGCCCTGTGTGATACGTACTTTGAATTCTTCATAGATAGTAGTGTTCCAAAAGACTTTTCCTCCATAAAATTTTTCTCTGATGCCTTATCATAGCATATAGAGGTGGGCAGAGCATAAGCTCTAGAAAATTTCACCATGCTAGAAAAACCATTAATTATGGTTCTGGCAACAGAATAAAGTCTTAAAATCTTTCTCAAGCCTAGATCCTGTATAGGCCCCCCTTTTCTCAATTCACATGGCCATTCCTAGTTCGGGTATTCATCATCTCTTGCCTAGTCTCCTAATCTCCCTGCCTCAAATCTCTGCCCATACCAATCCCCTCTTTCACACAACTGCCAAAGTGATTTTCCTAAAGTGCACCATTTGACCTGCACCCTACTTAATTTACTCTAATGACTATGACCTCTAGAATCAAAAATTTCTTTGTTTGGTGTTTAGAGTTTTTCATAACCTGAGCCCTCTCTCTTTTTTCAGTCTTTATACACCCAAATCTATTTCACACATTCTGTGGTCTAACCATACTGGCCTGTTTGTTATTTCTCATGCATGATACTCCCTCTTTCGCCTTTATGGCTATCCCCATGTCTGCAATGGTCTTCCACCTCATTGCTTCTTAGAATCCCCACCTTCCATTAAAACTCAGTTCAAGAGCTACCTCCTACAAGAGGTCCCCCCAGCTGCTAGTGCCTCCCTTCGTCTCTACTCTCTGCCTTGTGAAGCAAGTACATTTGGAGTGGCCAACAGAACCAGAGAGCTACATTGCTTCCCCTCCGGGTTCTAGGATTCCTCGAGGAGGTTCCTTCTTTAATATGCTAGTGGCTTGGGGACATATTCTTTGGCCATAGCAACCTATGAAATAAAGTTTCTTTTGTAGCTATAAAAGTCATACAGGATCCTATGAAAAAATATAACCAAGGAAATGACTTTGTTCAGTCACTGCTGCGTAGTAACATCATTTGAGGTTTAAAGCTAAAAGACAGGCTAACCAAAGATTTTCCCTAGTGCTATAAAAATATCTTCTATGAAGTCCAAATTAAAAAGAGATTCCATATCTAAATGGTGATTTTCTTTGAATATTGTGATTCTCAGATACTGTCCTGATTGTCCTTGGTAAACTACAGGACTTCTTCAGTAAGACCTATTATTGAAATAAGTCATTCAAAAGATATGGGTACAACCAGATGTGATAGGACTAAATCTATCAGCTTCCTCCCTAATCGTCATGGGATAGGTTTGTTTTTTCTAAAAGGTGACAAAACTGTCCCCAGGACCTGATTAGATCATGCCTACCCCTTAATGAAACTTCCCAGTAGCATCTGGCCATATTTATGTGGCTTCCTGGTCACCTAAGGGCATAAAAAGAGGCTCTTGCTATGGAATCTTGGTAGTACATGAGTAACTATAACCTGCCTTGTTGAACTAGTTCATTTCTATAAGGAAATAAGAGGGTTCCATGTCTTCTATCCTATATACTTGATGCTATACTTTAGCTAAGTGAACCTCATTTTGTTAGCTGTTCAGTGACCTACACGTGCCTTATTTCATCCCAATACTGAAAACTGAACTAACAAATTGCCTACTTCAGGTCTATTCCTTTTTTTTTTTTTTTTAATTTTCTGTTTATTTAAAAAAAAATAGAAAAACAGAAAAGGAAAATAAAACAAAACAGAACAGAACATTGTCATGTGCCCAGCTGAATATCAGGGAGGATTCAAAATATATAATAGTTCAAGAATATATAATAGTAGAAGAAATCCTATTCAAGAGTGTCCATCTTTTCTTTGCTTCCTTGGAGGCTGTTCTTTTGTTCCTTGCTGTGCACTTTTTTCACTTTATTTTTTTCCCCATTTCACTTCCTCTCCCCTTCCATTGCCCCCAAGCAGGCTATAGTTAAGCACAGATACATTTATATGGATATATATAAGTATACCCCATAAACACACACAGCTGCCCACACACACACACACACACACATATATATATATATATATATATATATATATATATTCACACCCATATACATTACGTACATCCATATATACACATATACATATATATACACACATATACATATACATATATAGACACATCCATAGAGTAACATGCATACATATCTAAATATATTCATACACATAGTAAACATACATCTAAAACAATATTAGTATAGTTGACATATAATGTAAATTTCTCTCTTGATTTTCACTTTGACTTTGTCTAAGATCAATGATAACTAGCCATACTTTTATTTTTTCAAATAAATTCTATTCCTGATCCTTGTTATAGTGTTGTGTATATCTCCTCTTTTTTATCCCTGCTAACTCTTCTACTTTAATTTTGCTCCTTAACTTGCCTTTCTATTACTTAATCTCCTCCCACCCTTGAATGCCTCCCTTGTCTTCTTCCCCCACCCCCCTTTTGCTTCCTCTTCCACCCAAACAATCCCTTTGGAGGATGCTATAACCTTCATGCTATATATGTAATGTTGCCTATTTAATCCATTCCCAATGTGAGTAGGTTTTCAGAACTATTGCCAGAACTTTCTCTACACCTCATTTGTATAGCATAATTACTATTTTTACCTTTTCCTAGACAGTTTAGTTTTTTAAAGTCAGTTCATAAGAAACTCTGTCCCAGTCTTTTGAACTACCCAATTGTTAATGTCAATCTTAAACATATGGCATATATTTCCATCTAAAAAAATTTGTTCATATTAAGTTCCTTGAAACTGATCTTTGATATTGGCTCTTTTATGTTAAATTTTCTATTGAGTTTGGGTTTGATTGAAAGTCCTGAAAATATGCAAGTTCATTGAATGTCCATTTTTTTTCATTCAATATTTTGGATAATTTTGCTAGATATGATATTTTTGTCCACAGATCTAGTTTTTTTTTCATTGCTGGCATATATAACTCCAGGATCTGTGGTCTTTTATTGTGGCTACTGATAAATCCTGTACAATTTTAATCGTAGCTCCAGTGTGCTTTAATTTTTTCTTGTTTCTTGCAAATTTTTTTCTGGAGGTATCAAAATTTGGCAATAATATTCCAATGTCTTTTCCATAAAGAATTTCTTTGAGGTGGTAATTGGTAGATTTTTTTTTTTCTATTTTTACTTTCTCCGCATGTCCTATTACTCTAGGACAATTTTCTTGGATTATTTCTTGCATTATTGTGTCAAGGGTCTTTTTTGGGCACAGCTTTCAGTTAGTCTAATTATTCTCATATTTTCTTTTCTTGATCTGTTTTCCAGATTTGTTATTTTTCTTATGTTTCACATTCTGTTCTATATTTTTCATCCTTTATATTCTGTTTTATTATTTCTTGGTCTTTTATAATTTCATTTGCTTTCCTTGCCCAATTCTAATTTTCAAAGAATTATTTTCTTCTTTAAGACTCTGTATCTCCTTTTTTAATTGGTTAACTTTTTTTCATAATTTTCTTGGTTTTCCTGGATGGTTTTTCTTTTCTTTCTTTCTTGTTTTTTTGTTTGTTTGTTTGTTTAGTTTTTCTTCAATGTTTCTCATTTTATTTTTAAATTCTTTTTATAATTCCTTTATAAATTCTCTCTGGGCAGGGAACTATTTAACATTACTCTGTGGGGTAGAAGAAGCTTTTTTATTTCAGCATTCTCCTCTGAAGATGACTGGCAGTCTTCCCTATTCCCATAATAAGTTTCTATGATTGGGTTCATTCTTCTTTGCCAATTCTTTTTTTTTTTTTAATGAGAAGTATTAGTATAAGCACCTCTAATCTTGGTTGGGAGGAAGGGGGTGGTACCTCTAGCTTCACATTAGCTCTCTCCTCTGACCTGGAACCCCCAAAGCAAGAGCTCCTCCTTCTTGTAAGTGCTCACAGCCAGCAGTTTTCCTGCCCCATTGCCTCTGCACTCACCAAGTGTGCTGGTTCCTGCCATGTCTCAGCAGCACAGCTGGACCTAGAGTTCCCAATCAGCAGAGGTTCACCCAGTCTTCCCAGACTCAGACTTTAGACTCATACTATCCCAGAGATGAAAGTTCCTGTGATTTCTGCTGAGGCTCCAGCCAAACCCAGCTTGCCCCAGGAATCCCTAATTGCTATTGCTGCTGAGCTAGCCCAGGGATGTTTGCACTATTCACTGATTAATTTCTGCCTAGGGTCTTTCTTTTAATCTTCCTGGGTTGTACCAGGAGGACTCTATTCTTTACCAAGTCCTCTTGATTTTTTACCGGTCTATGTTTGCCCTTAGGTAAACATTTGTTCTGTTAGAAGTAAGAGGAAGAGATAAATGTACTGACCCACTCCACCATCTTCCCAGAATCTTCCCCTCAGATCCACTCAGCACCATAAAATCTGGGGCTTCAGATAAACAATGAATTGGATTCAGAATTAAGAGGAAGAGATAAGGCTGAATCACATTTGAAAAATGATATACTCTTTCCAGTGATTCCAAGCTGCTCTCTAACACAAAAGCTCTTCCTTTAAAATACTTTCATGGTGATTGATAATATATAACTATAAGCATGAAGATCATGAGCTAAAAGAATTAGACTTGCATGTGACCCAAAGGGAATTAGACACATGTTGGCAGTTAGTAGTCTATATAGCAAATTTCCAGTGATGACTTATGCACAAAGAGTTATAAAAGACACTATCCAAGAAACATGTAAGAATTTTTAAAAGATGAGTTTTTGTGTCACATAATGGGATGAGGACAGCCCATGCACTTAATTGATATTCATGACAGTTTTTTTTTGTTTGTTTTGCTGAGGCAATTGGGGTTAAATGACTTGTCCAGGTTCACACAGCTAGGAAGTATTAAGTGTCTGAGGCCAAATTTGAACTCAGATCCTCCTGACTTCAGGGCTGGTGCTCTATTCACTGCACCACCTCACTGCCCCCTCATGAAAAATTTAATAGAATCAAATTGAATGTCATTATGTTAGTCCTTTAGCACATTTGGTTTATCTTTTATGGAAACCCCAAAGAAAGACATGGAAAAGAATTGCACATCATGGATCCATATAAGTAAAGAAGGGTATAAAATTAAGAATATAAAGCATGAGATTCTTCAATAACTATTGGTGGAATGATTAATTAAGGTAATAAGCAGAAAAGAAGGAACAGAGGAAGAAAAGGGAAATATTAAAAACCAGAAAAGAAGACAAGAAGAAAAGAAAAACAGAGTCAGAAGAAGGCAACAACCAAAAATGGTTCTCAGCTTTTGCTCCTCACTCATAAAGGCCTAAAAATTTTTCAGTTCAATCAGAAGTTTTTATGGGCCATTACTTATAGGCCACAACACTCTATACCACAGTACATAGCATGTACAACAGTCTAGAGTTCCTAGAAATCCCTTCAGCCTTCCATCCTTAGCCATTCCAAATGACCAAGTGATTTTAAATTATAGAGACTTATCATCAACACTCTCCCCAGCTTCATCCTTTCTCAGATAATGACAACAAAGAATGACCTGAGCGTTCAATAGAGTTTTTACTGTAAGACATGGTCCTAATAATGGTATCCTCTTTTCTGATATATTTGCCCATCTGGACTTGTTAATCTTGATGGAAAATTCGCTTCTGCAAGGCGAAATTAGCAAAGGGTGAATTTAATTGGAAGCCACAATATTACCATCAATTTTGGAACCTTCAGAATAGAGTCAAGAACGACAATAAAATTAACCCAACTCTTGTTCTGAGTCTCTCTGGCAGTTAGACATTCAGTAAGGGAACTTGGTTTTATTTTATCTCTGTTGCATGCCCAGCTCCCTCTGGTGGCTTTCTTAAAGAGCTAAATATCCTGAGTAGGCATTATATAGGTGTAAAAGCTAAGAGCAATGTGTAGAAGTTGCAAAAAAGTCAAATTTAGCTTTATATTGGGGAAAAACTTCCTAACAACCAGAAACTACTCAAAGTAGAAAAAACTACCCTAGGAGGTAATAAATTCCTCCTCACTATAGGTCTTCAAGAAAAGACTGGATCATCATCGGAGTGATGAATAAGAAATTCTTTTTGGGGATAGGTTTGACTAAATGACTTCTGAGGTCCCTTCCTACTGTGAAATTCTGTGATTCTAGGAAAAGAAGTTTAACAAGATAAAAAGAAGCATCACAGATCTAGATGAAAATACAGGATGCTGCTTCTAAGAGTCTGCATTAACTTTTAATCTAAGGCCTCTTCAATGTTTCAGGAATGAAATCATTTAAATATTTTGAGAACCTAAAGGCCAGAAATAAACCACATGTGACTAGATCACATGGCCACATGCTCCCGAAATGTTTCATCCGTGTCAGTGAAATAAGGCACGCATATGTTTCTCAGTTGTGGCTTTGGTTCTATGAAGGTATTGGCGTAGCACAAAACCAAGATGTCATTTAAGAGTTACAAAGCATATATGGTACATGCATGGTGCTTCTTTCTAGAGAGCTAAGCTGAATTGCATGCAAGCATAGCCATCTTCCCCTGCACCGTGCTTGAGGAATTTGTGGTAGAAACAGCTTAGAAAGCTGTCAAATTGCTGACTTTGGTCCCTTGGAGAGCTAAAATCTAAAAGAGTTTAGCAAGGGAATAAATGGCGTGGAGACTGGTAATGAGATCTAGCCCCCTCTATCAGAACTCCACTAAATAATTCATCTTCCTCTTTCATGTTGACGCCCTTCAAATATTTGTAGATGGCTATCATGTCCCTTTAGTCATCACTTAGTTGGGTTATACATATTTGCTGTAGTGTTGTGAGTGTATCCTATTATTATTATTACTTCCTCGTGTCTCATACCCTTAGCCCCTTAGCTGAGACTGTTGCCTTTTTGAATTCCCTCCAGTCTCAAGTCTTTCTAGTATTAAGATAGCCAGGATGGAAGGCATGATGTGTAGGGGAGTTTCTGCCAATTGCATAAAAAGGAGTTAGTGTTGCCTCTCTTCTTCATGATGCTTGCACAGGGCACATGTTGTTCTTCAATTTATAGTACTTCCTCAAGGACTGATGGATAGGTTGTGGCACAGAGGACTAGTGTGTTCCTAACCTATGAAGAGACTACAGTTTAGCCCAGCATCCTGGGCAGCACACTCTGCACGTCCCACGCCTGGAATGATTGCTAAAATCACACGTGTGTGTACTGGATAAATGAAGAATAATGAATGTAACACGTGATTGGATTTCTGCAAAACTGTTGAGAGGGGCCTGTTCTGAAGGAAAATTTATGAAAGTTTAAAACAAGAATTTACAAAGTAAGCTGAATGGACGAGTTTAATCTCACAGAGCAAAGCCGTGCATTGAAAGACCATACAGGGTTACTGTTAGCTTCAAAAACTACTGTTACATTTTAGTATTCCAAATAAAATGTTGAACTCTGAGCCTGGTAAGCCTATGGGGACATGTATTTTATAGATTGTCCTTCTGAGAGTTTAGAAGGTTAAGCTGCTATAAAAGATTTTTTAAAATACACCTTCCCTTCTATTTGAAATCTTACTGAAGAATCCCGCTGTACCCCGAAGACTTATTTTCATTCTGAGAAGAATGATTTTCAATGGTTCTGTTGAACATGGAATTCTCACGCAAGTATTTCTATAATTATCCTGTTTCAGTTATAATACAGTTTCTGGAACAATAGGACTTTTATTGTATTGCAATATCTATTATAATAGATGTTTTATTACAGAAAATTATGGTCAAGTCACTATTAAGATACTAGAGTTTTTATTTCAAATTACTCATAGGATGGAAATTCTTTCTCCCTAGTGGTTCTTATTTTAATGCTGCTGTGCTGTTTCTTTTGGAATAGCTTTAGACGGCTAAGGATTCTGTTTAATGTCAGAATGTTTTCTCTTATTCAGGTATACACAATTACTGATATGTTAACATTGGTTTTTCCTTTGTTTCCCTTAACGCATGTCCACGTACACGAAAACTGCCACCCAGGATTCTGTTATATGTACTCATGAGTTATAGAAAGAGTTAGCACAATAATTTTTTCAACTCAGGAGGGAAAAACACCTAATTTCTTTCATTTTGGCACATAAGTACCGTACTGTGTAATTGCTGAGCCCCTTAGGTCCATAAGAGACATCATAACCCAAAGATATACAGACACTCCCTTGTTTGAACCAAACTGGCTGAACACATTTTTTTACTTATAGAATTAATAAAGTAGGAAACTAACTCTTTCTGCAGAACATGAAGTTTCATACTTAAAGAATTTTCAGACCTGAGTATATCATGTGTTAGACCGAGGCACCTACTATGAAGTGTGATATGATGGCCCAATACCTTTAGCCAGAATAGGCAGCTGCGTAAGTGATGTGATTTGAAAAGCCTCTAAGTTCTCTTTCCCTCCTGACCTATCCCCAATTAGTCTACATAGTGTCTGAAATTATCACTATTAGATCCAGCCTTTGGGTTAAGTCACTATCTCCTAAAGATCCCATACTGAAATGCAAATATATTAACTGGGAGGGCTAGCATGTTAGGTCAACTTTAGAGTATTATCACATTAATAGGCTTATTTATCAATTTTCTAACAGAAAAAAAAAGTATTCCTAGCTAAAAAACATTACTAAAATATTTATATTTATAGATTTATATTATGTTTCTTACCCTTCTCTCTTCCCCAATTAAACTGTAAACTGCTTAAGGCAGAAACTATGTATTGTATGTCTTTGTCTTCCTTATAGTGCCTGGAATAAGGCATGACATGTATTTACCATTGATAAGTATTACAAATCAGTAAAATAGAAGTATCCCAAGGAAATGGGGCATAGATTTAGGGGGAAGGAATGACAATATAGGAAGAAAAAACCTGAAGTAAAAGCAATTCCATGTGATGTCCCTGGATATCCAAATGACAATGTGAAGGTATTGAATCACTGTGGAGGGAGAGTGATGTCTAAAGGGAAGATGGAGAATGGTCCAAAGACATAGTTTCATATTTCACCTAAGATCAAATCTCATCATCATACATTATTAATGTTATGGCTATTGGGGGAGTGGAGAAAGCAAAACTCCATGTCCAGTGTAGATTCAGGAGATCCTCAGGGAGGATGTCTATGCTTTGGAAGTATTCATGAGAGTCTACTGGAAGAGAAATTCTTGTAAGAGAAATTCTTGTGAATATGCACCTCCCATGATAAAGTGAACTGATAGGTGGTGACTAGTCCCTGAAGTTATATTAATGTCTTACGATGTCCAGTATGTCACAGGACTGTCCTCCAAAATTTCAATTCAGTCTATTTGAGGATTCCTTCCATAGGAATATATCTCTGATTTTACCATAGGAGTCACTGAAAAACAGAACTTATTTTACCAAAATCTGTTTTACATCAAACTTTGCATGTAAAGGGAAGAACATGTATAGGTAGATTCCTCTCTTGCTTATTCTGACTGTTTTGTTCTAAGAAAACACAACTTTATGTAAAATAAAGTTACAGAGAGCAGATAATGTTATAGACACTGAATAATCTAGGTAGGCTCCAAGTGATCTCAATCAGCTATTGGGATGAAGAGCATAATGTCTATTACGATGGGACTGGGAGTCAGATCTGTTTGAAGCCTGGCTGTGTGTGACTTTAATCAACTTTCCCTCAGTTTTCTCATTTGAAATGAGGAGGTTAGACTCTGATGTCTAGGATTTCTTCCAGTTCTAGATCCTATTACTTAATAATATAGCTCAGTTCAGGGTTATCACAGAGTATGATTATGAATGCCTTAACAATGGTTGGGGCAATGTTATGTAGGCTAGGCTGGTAGATTACTGTCTCTTTTGCTTATGCACTGCAGGATTCTTAAGTAATTTCCCTCCTCCCCCAGAGAGAAGCTTCCTTTGATTTGCAGGCTATTCACCTTCATATTATTTAATTCACACTATGCTTAGAAAGATAAATTGTGGGGTCACGGTCCTGGGAAGAGGTGAAGGCAAGTATGAGGGCAAAACACCCCAGAACAACTCTTCTTCGATGAGAAAGCAGCAGATGCCTTCTTTTGCCGGGAGCCTGCAGAGATTCAACCAGCAGCAAGCCGAGGCCTTGCTCAGTATTGGTTCAAATTTGGATTGTGGAGGGTTTTGTTTTGTTTTGTTTAAACTTTATTTTCTTTCCTTTGACTCTCTTTAGAGAACATTCCTGTCATGTTTTGTTAAAAAAATCCACAAGGGGTGAAAAGATAACACAAGTACAAACTCTAAGAGTGGGGGTCTCCTGAAAGCAAAGAAAATGATAGACTCCACTGAAGAGATTTTCCCCTGAAAGATCAGAGGTTCCAGGCTTTAGTCAAGGCCTTCTCCTTTGCCAGCAGGTTTGGAGAAAGTGATCTGTGAGAGCCAAGTGATTTCTTTCAAGTAAGCTTCTCAAAATAACTACAGAAACCTGAAGGATTACAGTGCCCGAACAATAGGAGGAAAGCAGCTTCAGATAATAGGGACAGACAATAGGGCAGCCGTGATGGCAGCATGGCAGAATATGAAAGGGGATTTAAATGAAATGAGTGATATTTTGCACCTCTAAGGATTCACGTGTTCCAAATTTGGCAGCTCGAGTGTTTATATATCTTGTTGCTCCGCCCCTAAAACAAAGAATCTAAAGCCCATATGTGCGGGAGTGGGTTGCGCACAAGCGTTTTGCTAATCACACCGCATGCAAAATAAGAAAGACAAAGGGAACTAGTAATGCCGATGTGAACATTGGGGAAATAATTAAGCATGAATGAAATATCGTATGCGGATTTGAAATGAATGTAAAACGTGCTCCCAAACAATGGTGGTGTTTTAACTGGTCTGTTTTGCTAAGTTTCACCAAGTAATTTGCATTTCATTTCAATAAAATAAATGAATTATTGCCGAGTTTTTGTTTTATTTACATAAAATAAAGTGTTCGTTTCTATTATTGTTGAGATAACTCAGCCCCAGTCAAGATGCACAATGAGCAGAGGGATATTCTCTACCTCCCCCTAAATCCCAAGTTCAGTTCTGTAGTGCAGGATAGCTGGGTCCCCTGAAACCTAGCACCTGGCCCTGCCAGCGCTCATCTCTTTTTGCCTCATTTTGAGAGAACAAACCAGAATATCAACTTTCACTCTTTTTTTTCACTTACTTTGCTTTCACTATTTTCTCTTCACATTTAGTGCAAATGAAGGTAACTGTCAACCCAGGGAATTTCTTAGGCCACTGAAAAAGGCTTTCTCTAAATGCTCCCGGTCATTCATTTGAAACTACTTCATGACAACATAGCTGGAGGCAGAGTTTTCTTTGCCTTACTTGTTAAAGCTACTACTGCCCGAAGTGACTCAGGATCCGAACAGTGATGGAGAAGTAAATCTACTGGCCAAATCATCTTGGACATACTGTTAAACCAGTTCAGCTTCTTCCCAGCCAATGCTGTTTCCCGTGCTTAAAAAGTGGTTTCTGAACAAAATAAGTTTATATATCTACCTTTATTTCAATTTTCAACCTTCTGAGCTAAAGCAAAGGCTGGAAAACTGGGTGGTGTAGAATGCTAGAAAGATGGGGATTGTCTTTGTACCCCCTTACCCAGACATAGCAATGGCTGGCATGTAGCAACCCCTTAATAAATGCTGACTGCATTGGACTAGAGACGAGAGAATTCTGGATTAGAAGTCTTGGAGCTATGATTTCTAGTCCCAGATATGCCATTAATTTACAGTTACATTTAAAATGATTACTTCCCCTCTCTAGGTCTCATTTTTCCTCTGTGAAAATTGAGTGAGACATAACATCAGGGATCTCTTTTAGTTCCAAAGTTCCATGAGTCTTTAGGAAAAAAACGAAAAACACAATAGGAGGCATAAACACACACACAGGTCTGTCAGTTCTAGACAGGGAGAAAAAGCCTTGAGAAGCAATTTAAGCTATTGTTTCAAGATGTTTTAATGCATGGCAGGCTATTGCTTTGCAATAACTGTAATCAATTCTGTCACTTTCAGAACTTGCTTAAGTTGATTGCCCTGCTGTTACAAACCACCACCATAAGATAATTTCTAACCCTGTCCTAGACCTGGCGGTTCTAGTGATGAGTCCAGAAAGTGATTTGCAGTGTCTTAGGCAGAGACAAAGAGAAACAAATTATTCTTTCATCCCCTTGCAGAGTCTGGAGCTGGAGTCACACGTTTTTATTTTCCTCCTGTCATTTAAAATCTTATTCTTCCCTAATATTTCCTTTAAAAGGAACTTTCCCCTCAAATGATAGAGCAATTGCTCATGCCCATGAATGATCAAGAGTATATATTAGAACGTCCTCTTCCAGAAGGAGGTTAAAGCCCTCAGGCTGGCTGTTTCAAACTGCTGACCCTGCCTTGTTTGGAGGCAAAGGGGGGCTAGTACTTTCGGCAACATTCAGGAGTTCATTTAGCTAAGTGCTCAATGCATCTAAAATAATGATTAAGACCCCTGTAATGTGAACACCGGCTCCAATGACCTGTTTCTGAACCAGGTAAATCATTTAGCTCTTTATGACGCAGAAAGCCTTATTTGCCCCAAGGCTCACAGACCCGATAACTATTTCTCTTTCTTGGGCACAGGGCTCACACCTTCCTCCATTGTTCCAGCATGAAAAGGTGGCTGTGCTTTCTATTTAAACCACATGTAGACAGAAGGCCTAGCACGGGGTCTTTCACAGAGCAGGCACTCAATAAATGGGGGAGGAATGAATGAATCAGGAAACAGATGCATTAGTTTAAACATAGGTGTGCGGTAGAGACTTTTTGCCCCCTCCGTGGGTTCAGGAACTCGGTATTTCTCTTAGACACGAAGAAGTGAAAACAGTCTCACAAAAGAAAAGCTGGAGAGGTCCTCCTTCCCTGTTCTGAGTTTTAAAAAGACTGACTTTCGTGTCTTCACTTTGAGCTCCTTATCAGCATGTCAGGCCATCACTAGGGTGTGCTATAGATCGTGAAATCCAGGAAACTGTACCAGCCCTACTGGGAGATCTGGAAGGTACTACCGCTCTCAGCCCGATTAGGATCCAGGAGAGAACCCATTTACCAACCACTTCTGTCCACCTTTCTGAGGACACTATTCTCTGTCTCCAGGTTGAAGCTTCACTAATTAATCTATTCCATATTGAGGTGGAATTTCAAGACTAACCCAGAAAGAGCTCCAGGTTCAAGGCCAGTGCAATAAGCACTAGGGACTGCATTGTTTTATGAGATGTAAATGTCTGGCTGACATTCATCCCCCCCTGGCCCAAACACAGACAAAAATCCCACCGATTTCACGGAATCATTGTCCTATGGGCCTGCGATTCCTCATCCTCTTCATTTGGTATTTGTGAGCAGTCAGCCCTGATTCTTACGATGCATTTGGGAAATGAAGTAATTTGGGGCATAAGGTTAGTGTATTTCAGTAATGGATCATGATACAGTCGCTCACACAAATGGAATTCTGTTCTTTTTATTTTTAACACACATTTGGAATCTTAGGCAAAGGAAGTTTGATTTTGTTATTAAAATGAAATTGGTCATTAAAAAGAACCAGGGTTCATTCTATACATGGTGAAGGGGATGCTGGAGGGTGGGGGGGAGTGGAGCAGGGAGGCTGCCAACATACTAGGATTGAAGAAATAACACAGAACCCCAGCACAGGCCCCACACTGGCCCTGACATGCCAACTGAAATTCCACCATTAAAGTAATCCTTTGGATTAAGACATCACCTTTTAACTAGGGCTTTCTGGAGATGTAAAGATGTTACCTGGGTGGGGTAATGCAATCACCCACCAGCACTTATGATCATATTAGCCTGTACTGATTTATCAGATTAACTACCTACCTCCTACCCCTAAGGGAAACTGTGAGGTGACAGAAAGAGAAAGGAACTGGGTTTGAATTCCAGCTCTGTTATTTACCAGATATAGAACTTCATCTCTCTGGTTCTCCTTTCCCTTATCTGCAAAGGGAGAATGGGGGAGATTGGACTAGATGACTTCTAAAGTCCTATCCAGATCTAAATTTCATGATGAATAGACACACGGGAGATGAATTTTGATGAGGAAAAGGAGAAAGAAAGGAACAGTGGATAATAAATAGTTCTGGACTTGAAAGTTGCTGAAGTACTACACATTCAAGCACCTCCTGTGTGTTCAATGCTATGAAAGGTCTAAGGATACAAAGACAAAAACAAAAACAAAACAGTTCCTTCCCTCAAGAAGTTTCCATTCTACTGATCCAGTTTAGCAGGGACTGACTTTGAAAGTTTGGGGGAAAGTTTAGATGGGCACTCAAAAAGGCAAGCTTTGCTTCCTACACAGATCATTAAGATCTCTAATCTAAAGATCACAATAATAAAAGGAAAACATTCTGAATAGTGTATTTCAGCTCAATATAAGAAGACACTTACTTTATAATGATCAGAGCTGTCCCCAAAAGGAAAGGACTGCCTTAAAAGGTAGTCGATAGAAAAGTCTTCACAAAGAGGTTGAACAAGGTAGATAGACTTCAGGTAGCACCTGGGGATAAGGAGAGACACCACCACCACCACCACCACCCCCAACTCCCCATGGGAAAAAAATGGCATGGGGTGGGAAAACTCCATTCTATGTGTGGAAGATTTTCTGTACAAAGGTACAGAGAAAGGAGAGGGCAAGATGAGATGCTGTGGAGGAGACTAACGAGGCTGTATATGGATTAGATAAATTGGCAATCCCTTTCATTTCTAAGATACTATGCTTCTATGGACAAAGTAAAAACAATGATCACAAAAGAATCTTAATTCCAGAGTTTGGAACTCTAAGTAACTGAAGCTCAATTTAATTTGAAAATATTTGCCAACCTATTATAAGGAACAATATTTGCAGCTTAAAATGCTTACCCTCTACCAACTGAAAAGTATAAAGATATGCTCTCCACCCAGAAAAAGATGTATTCCCTGGTACTAAAACAAATTGACACAGGTAGCTTAAAAGCCTTAAATTGATGTCATACATGTAACATTTTCCTCCCTCAATTCAGTTTTGATAACTATGTGGGAACAATAAAGGATGAAAGGATATCTAGAAGTTATTACTATGAATATTTGTACAGGGCAGATGTCATGGAAGTAATGGATTTTGTGCTATATATCCATAGAATTTTCATTCCCACCATCCACCTTTAAAAATAAGCTTCAAGGGCAGTGACTCCCTTGGGCATTTCCATTTGAAAATGGAACAAATCCTTAAGTCAAAAGAATGACAACATAATGGTGGAATTTTAGACAGAAACAAGAAAGTAGGGGAGCTATACAGAAGTGAAGGGAGTGGGGTTGGCCAAAAAGGTCTTCCCAATATCCCCAACATCCCTCCATTAGGCAGCCATGGACTCTGGCAGTTCAAGGCTGATTAAACTCTTCAGGAGACCAGTATGGCTCTTGTAGCACTTTCTAGAGTATCCAAAAGATGAAAGTCAATTTTCTGAGGTGGAGTGAGGTTTAAGAAAAAGAGAACTATTATCAGTACCATTTTGCCCCCCTTTTGGGAACATGTGCATTCAAGGTCTCAATGGCTTACTGTCATGTATTGTGTTATTATCATTGTTTTATAAAAGGCCAATTGGCATTATAGCCAAAATGGAGTTATATCAATGAATGGTGGTAATATTATATACGTAAAACCTGAAGGAACTTTAGAGAACATTGAATTCAATTCACTTATTTTATAAGGGAAGGTAACTGAAGTCCATAGAAATTAAGCGGCTTATCCAAAGTCACACAGGTCACATAAGTAAGAGAACTAGAATTTAAACCCAGTTTTCCAATTCCAAGTCCAAAATTCTTTCCTCTACCACATTGCCTCAGTCCATCTCTATTCTTCACTATTTGTATGATGATTCATAAGTCCCTTGACTTCTCTGAGACTCAAGCTCCTCCGCCATAAAATTAAGTGGTTGGATTAGATGACCTCTAAGATCTTTTCTGGCTCTAAATCTATAGTCATATTTGCTGGATCAGGATTGTAAGCTCATTGAGCATCTAACTGGAAAGGATACTAAATTGAGAGTATGGAGTTCTGAGTAATGCTTCTAACACTGTTACCTATTTACTGTACAATGTTGGACTAATTATTTTCTAAGACCAAATTTCCTCATCTTAGTTAGGGAGAATAATAGCCATCTTACCTATCTCATAGGGATATTGGGAGGATTCAATGAAATAATAAATATGATTATATCTTGAATATTAATACTAATAAGGGGAAGAGAAAAAGAATAATAATGAAGAAGAGGAAGAATAAGAAGAAAGAAAGGAAAGGAGAAAAAGGGAGAAGAGAAGAGGAGGGAAAAGAAAAGAAGAAGAAGAAGAAGAAGAAGAAGAAGAAGAAGAAGAAGAAGAAGAAGAAGAAGAAGAAGAGGAGGAGGAGGAAGAGAAAGAGGAAGAAGAGGAGAGAAGAAGGAGACAGAAGTTGTTGCTGTTGTTTACAACGCCATTGAAAAGGAAAGTATAAAGGTTAAAAATGGAACCTCCATTGGATCCTCCATCAGAGACTAACAGAGTGTTGGGTACATAATAGAGTCTCCGTAAATTCCACTTGAATCACGCAGAGGGAATCTCTTGGTCTTTCATCATCGCTACGTAATGACTGGCAAAGCTTATTTCTAGGGCATGTTGATGGTACACTCGCCAAGGATCTATTACTCTACCCTTGGCAGGAGTCAATGGACCAGTGCTTGGGAGGTTGGCAAAGTTCATTTTGCCTGCATGGCCTGAAGTTCTCATACCATTGCAGAGTCCTCTGAAGAAAAGTGTCTTCACAATGACAATGGAGTCACTCTTGCCCAAAAGTTGCTACCTCAACAATGATTCCTTCCTTTGGAACCAAATCAATTAAAGACCTCAATAGTCAACTCATACAGTTAACTGGACCACATGACTAGCTCATTTCTAAGAAAGCTTGGGTGTTTGCCCTTCAACAGTTTTATAAATTCAAATACCATAAGAGGCAGAAGGAAATTTAGCAGCCATTTAATCCAACCCCTTCATCTACAGATATGGAAATTGGGACCCAGAAAGGGAGAGGGATGATATGTCTAAGGGCATATCATGAGTTGGTGGGAATGAGGACACAAATACTCAGGTCTCCAGTCTCCCAGTTCAATGGTCTCCCCATTACACTACATTCTCCCTTCATAAGATCTGAAGTTTGACCTGAAATGTAAAAATAGCATTTCCTTCCTAAATGCCTTTGGGGCCTTCCAGAGCAGTTTATCCCTCAAAATCAACATCAGGCAATGACATGCTCGGGTAAATCCTCCCTTGACAATACAGGCTGGGTGGTTTGACAGACTCAGTTCTATGGCCTCACAGTTTAGGGCTTCACCTTTTCACAGAAAAGCTTGTCCTCAGGCCCTTTCCTCTAATAGCTAATGGAAGAGTGTCAAGGGCCCAATGACAGACCCCTTCCACTAACTCCCCATTAGATAGTGTGCAGAGTGTGCAGCTGTAATTACCCAAGAAGCTTGAGCTACAGGGATGCAATTCTTTCAGGAGTGCCTTTTTTCTGGGAACGGAATAGTTCAATCTGTTTCAAATGGGAGAAAAAAGGAACTTGGCTGCCTCAGGTTTCTGAGGCTAATGCTTTCAGGTTTTTTGATTCCTGTTTTTACATTTTTATTTTTCTAGATACTGATTTCTCCTGGTCTCATTTACTGGGAAGCTAAAGATACCCTTTAATGCCTAAAAATAAACCTGAACTGCTAAAAATTCAGCATTTCTCTCCCTAGCTTCCACCAGCTGGGCCTGTCTGCTTTCTCTTTAACACCATCAGGAGCTACAAACAAGATTTACAAAAATGAACAAGTTTACATGAGGCTGATTAACAGATTCTCTTTTATCTTCAATTTGCCAAAACATTTTTTGGGGCTGTTATTATTGAGACACTTTTTTTTTTTTTGGCTGAGTTTTTCATATCACTTTAATTTTGTGACTTGTGCTCCGTTATTTTAGTGTTTGGAAAAAGTTATGTCCAAATGCAGACTTTAGAGCATTTTCATCCTCTGAGTCTCTCATCTTTCTATTTGGTAAAATCACTTTGAAATCCCTCCGATTTCTATGGATACAGTTAAGACCCCCTGAACACCAGTTAAGAATAAACCTGTTAAACCAATAAATTATATTCACTCTCATTTCCAGAGAAACCTTTTTACATAAATATCTGCCGTGGAAATAAATCAGATAAATTAATAAGAACTCCCCCACTACCCAAACCAAACACTGAACTATAATGGTTATCAGGCCAGTTAAAAGAACAAACCTATTAAATAAATAAATTTGCTCTACACCAATTTATGTCACCGATGTACTTAAGGCGAAACCTTTTAAAGGAATAGATTTACAATGCATGCAGATCTCCACTGGGTATGTGTAATTATGCAAAAGAAAGGCATTACTTTTAAAGTGGATGAATGGGGGATACTTTTTGATTTATCATTCGAAGCAGAAAAATGGGAATGGCATGAAATGGGCATTTGCAAACCCATTTTGGTAGACAGGAAGTGTTTGATTTACCTAAGGGCCTCCATCAGCTCCTGTGTTTTAGATCAAAGTAGAGAAATGGCCCCCGTAAATGGATATTTGGGGAAAATCTACAGCTTTTCTGTCAACTCTGCAAGTTAAACGTTTGAAATGAAGAAGCAGAATGTCTTTGTGCGGGGAAGAAGTAATGATTTATCACTAATTTAGCAAATGGATCTTGTATTTACCTGAAAAGGTGAGATTTTTCTTGAAAAAAATCATCCAATGCCCCCTCTTCACCTTTTTTATATTTCAGGGAATAGTGATTAATGGATTTGAGCTGTGACCCCCTACAATTTGGTTTCTGATCTCTCCTCTACTAATCAGTGATTCCCAATAATTTCTTAAACTTTAGCAGCAGGAAAAAAAAAAAAGCTGATATAGAAGTATCTATAGAATAATTTTACACACACATACACACACACACCTATTTATGTATAATGGTAGCCATGGGGGGAGAGAAAAAATGAAATTTATATGATAATTTGGTGGTATTTAAAAGGAATAGAAAGCTGTGCAGAGTGGACTTGAAGTTTCGTGTGCAATCATCTTTTTTAGTGTAGTATGTTATGAAAGTATTATTTTATTTTTTAAATTAAAATAAAAATAAAAATTTAATAGATGCTTGTTATCTTGACTTTATTTTGATGTTCTAATCTCATTCTTGATCATTGGAAATAGACCTTTTGTTAAAAGAACAGATCCAGTTTTTATAAACGGATCAAATATTTTCACACAAAAAACATTATCATTCTTAGATGTCCACTTATTCATTCTTTCATCCAATACTTAACATGTATTCAGTGGGTATATATTACATAGACAACTCTGAGCTAGATGCCATTAACAGGACAGGCAAATTTCTAGTGACTAATTCAATAGTTTACCAAAAAGACTCCAGACATAAACTGAATGGGCTGTCAGTAACCAAGTCCACACTTGCAAAAATGAATTGGAAAATTGGGGCCCAAGCAACCCCTTTTCCACAAAAGCAGCCCTCTCTCCAACACTCCACCTCTCTTACAGAATTAGGTAAGTAAATTCTTTAAGCCCTCTTTTTGCTTTGCTAATTTAGATCCTGTATTAGAATGAACCCTCAATCCACCCAGCAACAAGTATTGACTGAGCCTGTACTGGGTATGAAGCCCTAGGCTAGGTGCTGGCTGGGAGACAAAAGACCTTTTGCCTCCTCAACCCTGCCTTCCCAAGCCCTAACACAATCCATTTCGGGAGATGAAGCTAAAAAGCATATGACACAATTAGAGAAGAATTGAAGTCCTGAGCTATTAGCTTAAAGATTCTAGGGGCTTAAAGGTAGGGAAAATGTGAGCTGAGTTTTGAAAGCCAACGGTGTTCCAGGTAGAGAGATTGCAGACGCTAAGGAATGGAATCACGAATGATTCTTTTAAGGGAGTGGGAGAGTGAAGAATCCAGATTAACTAGAATGAAGACTCTGTTTAGAGAGCAGTGAGAAATCAAGATTTAAATAAGACAATTGCTTCTTCATAAAAGGGATTTATACAGAGTGGTAGAGAAATCCCTGATCTAGAAGTCGGGAGACCCAGACTCAAGTCTTAGCTCTCTTTGGGCAGGTGACTTTAACCCCCTCCGTCTACAGATGAAGAAACTGAGACTCACAGGAGTAAAGAATTACTTCTCTGCCTCTTCATAAGGCATTTCTTAGAATCAATTGAGATGATTAATGTAAAAGTACTTTATAATCTAGAAAGTGCCATGCATATGTAAGGAATTATTATTATTACTAGAGGGGACTTTATTTGGCTAATCCTCCTGCATTCCTCTGGTGAACTAGGAGGATGTGACTGCCTCAGCTATGGAAGCAGAGGGTCTGCGGTTGGACTTCAGTTGGCCAGGTTCAAAGTAATATATTTCAAGACTCCAGAGGATGTTTGAGAACATAAAACTAGAAGACTTTTTCCTTTCTCCCAGTCTCTGAATAGCTATTAAGCAGAGCCCCAGTCCTGGACACCTGGAGCCTTGCAGTGAGATAAACTTTGTCATGCTTTCCTGCACCTTTTTTGAGAATCATTGGAAGAACTCAACCTGGGCCAAGAAGGCTTTTTCCCCTGTTGGCACCCAGACACTCAGCACATACCCCATCCCAGGCCCCATGGAACAGACTAGGCTTCTTCCAACATTCCAGTGGTCAGGGGCCCTCCTAGCATTCCGACACCCTCCTTCCTGGATAAAGATGATTTCTGGAACTTTACTAAGGAGACTGGAGAGTCTACCTCAAGCCACAGAAATATGTTATGAGCCATAAGGCACACTTTCATAGGGTTCTGAATCAAGGTATAATGCATTACTTTTAATATATAACAGATATCTGTCTTGTCTGAGTGGGGGAGATGACTGTAAATCTCTTTGCTGGCCCCACACACTGAAAACTTGGTGAACATGCCCCAATTATTGGCTAGAGAGATCAATACCCTCGTAGAATCCCTGATTGGTAATGCTCCACTTTCTTGAGTTTCTTCTAGGTGAGAAGAGAGTGCCTTTGTGACTTGGGAGTACACAGAAATTCAGTAGCTGGCAGATTTATGTAGTCAGAATACACTAATGTCCTTTGACCTGCTTAAGAATAAATACGACTTACCAAATTGTCATTTTTATGGGTATTTACAACAGAGGCACTTTGTAAACCCAAGAACTAATATTCCCCAAAGGAAATCTGTGCTCTCGAATCCTGATAAATTATTGAAAATATAAACCACTAGTCACCCCTGCCCCCTACCCCCTCACCCCAACCTCAGTAGTTTCTTTCTGCATTTTTAGCAATGGAGAGATGATCTGAGTCAATTAGACAATCAGTGTCATCTATTCTGGGATCCTGTCTATGACTTAAACTACCGAGCAATATCTCAGGAGATGGGAAGAGTGTCCCTGTGCTTAAATTAAAACAGGACAGATTTCAATCACAGAACTTCATAGTTGGAAGGCACCTCAATAGAAATCTACCTTTACTTGGAAAAAATAATTTCCACTATAATCCACCTAACAAGTGGTTATGCAGCCTTTGCATTGAATACATAAAGCCCCCTCATCCTTATTGTTTTTCCCAATTAGAATGTAAGTTCTGTGACCATAAGGACAGTATTATTTATATTTCTATTGACATTTGAACTATCTCCAGTAAAGTATCAGGCACACTTTAAGCACTTAATAAATGCTCTATCAGCGCACCTGCCTATCTATCTATCTATCCACCCACCTATCTATCTACTATAGATGGTTTATATATTGACCTGTTCAAAGGCAGATAAATAGATAGGAGGAGCCCTAGAGTTCCTGTGGATTGATAGGATACTAGAGTTCAGACATCTGAACGAGGCTGGATGCCTCACATGACAACAAATAAAATTCAAATAGAAATGGGCCACCAAACTATATATAAGGACTCCTCCAGGCTATATAATGGCTTAGAAAATCACATATTAATATTACCTATGTTCTGTTGGGTTTTTGTTTATTTTGTTTGATATTTCCCAAATACATTTTAATCTGCTTAGTCCCACTGGGAAGTGTTACCGCCCCATTAGATCTCCAGGCTGCATATTTGACATTTCTGCTTTAAACTTCTATTCTAAACATCATAGTACTTTACTATTTATAAAGAATTTATTATATCATTTGATTGTCACAACAGCCTTGTTATGTTAGGTGGGACAAAGATTATTATCAGTTTAAATCAATGAGGATCATTTAAAGTCACATAGCTAGAAAGTGATAACAGCATGGGCTAGACTTGAAGCCCCACTCTTAAAGGCAGGGAGTCTTGCTACTATATGAAGCTTCTTTTTCATGAAGAAAAGACAAAATGAAAAAGGGTAATATATGATGGTTGACATTTCTAGTCTCTGATGAGAAGGTAGGAGCCTTCTTCACCAAAGATATAGAGTATGCTTCCCATGAGACTAGCAGCTGAGATATAGTCTACAGGTTGCATTTGAGCATTAAAGTTTTGTTACATCTTCATTCTGGAAATCTCTTACTTTTAAAACCTTAAGTGATCATGTAAGGTATAAAGAGAAAAAAGAATTCAACTGTGATTTAGGAGATCTGAATCAAGTTCTAGCCCTGATTTGTTAAGTAATTAATTGTGTGACTAGGTGTAAATTTGCATGTTTCAGTGAATAAAGGAGATCCAGCAATTACTATTGACATTTGTCTCATTGTAAGGTTTTCTTCATAACCTCTCCACTAAAAGGATCCCCTGTATCAGATGAACAAACTGAGGCTCAAAGGTATTAAATGATCAGAGTACTACAACTAGTTAGTATTTGGACTAGAATTCAATTTCCCTTTCCAACTTTCTCTAAGTTTGGTATATATTCCATTTTACCATGTTGCCTTTCAAGAAATGAAAAAAAGTTTGGAGAATATATAGCTTTGTGGAAAGAAGTGTGGACTGGGAATCGAGAGCCCTTGGGTTCCATATTCCATGGCCTCAATTTTTCCACCTGTATAAAGATAATTATAACCCCTACCCTTCTGTGCCTCACAGGATGATTGCTGCCATTTCACAATGTGAAAACAGATGCAAAAGTACTTTGGAAATAAAAATACATTAGAAATGCCGGGTTATATTATCCATATTACTAACTCCAAGAGGCAGCTGGGTGGCATTTCTTCAATCCAGTGCCATCTAATGACTGAAACTAAGTCCATTTCTGTTGAGAGCTGAAAAGGTCACAGCTCATGATGGGGCTGGGGGTGTTGGCAGAGAGAAGAGAGAGACATGCAGGCCACAAATGAGCTAGACCTGTGCCTAAACTAGAAAGTTTAACTTATTTCACAACTTTCTAAACAACCATTTATTAAGTACTGATTATGTATAATGTGCCAGACATGGTGTTGGGGAAAATACACAGATAATCAGGATAATTTGTCCTCTGAACTCTTCCCCCTTCCTCCCCCCCTTTTTTGATTGCCCTTTCCAGCTCCCATTTCAGTTCCCCTCACACCTGTCCTGCCATTGATCCTGCTGGCTTTGCATCTGCTGCTGACAATTAATCATTTCTTACACAGATTCCAACTGAGCTGTCTGAAGCTGACGCCCAGACTCAGACCAAGTTTCACATATACAGGATGGGGATTTGGGTGAGGATGGGGGGAAGGGGGAAGAGAGAAGTGGCAGGGACAGGATGGCGTGGAAAGGGAATCAAGTGCCCTCAAGAAAAAGCCAGAAAACTGGTTCAGGATGAGAAACATCTTTTTTTCTCCCTAAATCATAAAATATTAAATTATGTGTTAGTTCATTCATATCTCTGGTTTTATCTTTACATATCAGCAATCTCCCTTCTAACATTAGTCAACTTATATGATATATAGTACTGGTGGGGATTCAGTAGCCATGAGTCTGAATCTGTGTTTGATCGCTAATCAGTTTGGGGACTCTGAGAAAACCACCTCACCTTTGGGGACCTTCATTTCCTCATCTGTCAAATAAGAATAAGAAGCCTTGTCATACCTACCTAACAGGATTGATAAAAGGATGAACTAACATAAATAGATGGGAAACCACTTTGAAGATGATTAAATAGGATCCAAGTATCACCCTCTTTCTTGAGTCACTCCCTTTTTATTTCACTTTGAATTGTCAGTGATTTGTGTAAATTACTTGGGTTATTTCCAGTTTATGGGCAGTGAAGCTAAGGAAGGAAGTAGTCAAACAAGAAGTTGACCATCATTTCACAGAGTCCACATCCACACTGACATGGTAACTATTTAAAAATTACCTGGTCATGAAACCAGAGAAAATATGTTATTTTTAACATTATTTTCATTTCTTGGAAATACTTATTTAAAATGTACATGATTACTGGGGTTTGGATGATTCAGGACAGGATATATGGAAGATTTTGTAAGTATTATAGAAACATTTTCCATTAGTAAATATAAGGTGCTGCTAGGAGAAAATTTGTGTCAAAATGTGTTTGCTGCAAAGACAGTGCAAAGTGTTTGCTAAATATTTTCTCAGTTAAGATAGGCTTGCAGTTAAGCCCTTGTTTGGAAATGTTTCTTCATCTCTGCAATGTTTCCCTGACCACGGTAAATCTAGCCAGAAAACAAAGAACAAAGAAAGCATCAGATTTTCATCCAAGTTTCCCATCTGCTCATTTAGGTCTCAGAGAAATTCTTAGAATCTGTATTTGTCCATCATTCCAAAAGAAAACCTCAAGTGTAGACCTTGGAAAGAATCCTGAATCTGTAGTCAGGAAGCCTGGGTTTGAATCCCAGATCTGCTCTTTAGGATCAAAGATTTGCAGCTGGAAGGGTCGGGGCAGTGATCTCATCTTCAACATGCATGATCTTGGGCAAATTGCTTCTCTCTGGACCTCAATATCCTCAGATGTAAAATGGAGAGGTTAGGCAAAGGTTCCTTCAAGCTCTGAAGTCTGTGATCCTATCACCTTCATCCCAAATCCTACATTAGTTTCTAGTTTTCCATAAGTTTATTCTATGACTTTTAGTAAGTTTTTCCCCTTCTTTAGACCTCAATTTCCTACTTAGGAAAATGGAGTTAATTATATCAACCCTATCTACCTCACAAGATTGTTATGAGGCTCAAGTGGGATAATGTAAGCTGAGAGGGTTGGACTACATGACCTCTAAGGTTCTTTCCAGGCCTGACATTCTGTGGGTCTATCATTTCACTTCTGTTCCAGTTATTTATATCTTCTTAAGTCCCTTTTTCCCCAGTTGGACTGAGAGATCTGTTGGGGAAACTTATGGCTTAGCACAAGGATCCTAGGTTTGGCTCAGCTTCATCAGTCAACAAATATTTATTAAGCTTTCTCACTATGACTCCCAGCAACGAGGAAGCTCGAGGAAACATGGAAAGTATGAGACATTCTACCTGCCTTTGAGGGGCTTACAATCTGGCTTGGCAGGCAAGGCATGGAACATCTAAAGAATGATATAAGATAGCATAAATGCAAGTGCTAAATTACAGTATGCAGTTCCGAGAAAAAAGGGTGTAGGAATTCTCAGAAGGGACAGGGCCGTATTTGGCTAGGTAGCTGGGGTATGCTTCACAGAGGAAGTGCCATTGGAGCTGGGATGTGTAGATTTTCAAAGGGTGGAAAGAAGAGGAGGGGGAGGATGGTTATTTTAGTCAAGGGCAAAGGAATAGTATAAGGAAAGGTATGGAAGTAGAAATGAATATGGTGCATTCAAGAGATAGTGAGATCAGCCTGATAGGGGTGGATGGTCCATGTAGGGGATTTTGGAAAGGCAAAAAGGGAGGGGGAGAAGGGTTATTTTAGTCAAGGACAAGAGGACAGTGTTAGAAAAGGTACTGAAGTAGAAATGGATATGGGGTATAGAAGAGACAGGCAGGAGATGAGTCTGATGGGAAAAAAGGTAAATGTTGGAAAATAGTGAAAAAAACTGGGGCCATATTATCTACAGAATTAAAAGCCAAACAGAAGAAGAAGAAGAGAAGGGAATAAGCACATTAATATTGCACTTATTTTGGGCCAGGCATTTCACTAAGAGTTTTACAAATACTATTTCATTTGATACCTGTGAGGTAAGTGCTGTTATTATTTATTTCCATTTTACAGGTAAGGAAACATGCAAACAGAGGTTAAATGTCTTGTCCACGATCACATAGGAAAGTTTGGACTTTAACTTACTGGCAAAAGAAAGGCACCAGCCAAAATTCATGGTTGTTTAGATAATTTAAAAAAAAATAAAGGTAGATACAAAATTACAACCAACTTAGAAGTCCATAAAGAAATAAAATTCCTGAAAGTTTAATGGTCACAAGCAATAAGAAGTTACAGCCAAGCTATCTTCAGTGATATAGTCTTTGATCAAAAGAAACTGTCATTATCTTCCCTGGTATTGGTGTATTCTTTGGGTGTATTACCTAGAATCACAGAATTTTAGATCTGGATGGGACCTCCTTGCACACCTAGTCCAACTAATCCACACCTGAAAAAATAATCTCTACTAGAACACATGTCACATGAAGATCAGCCATGAGGTAATGTCCACTATATTTTGAGATAGCCCATTCCATTTTAAAAATCAAGCTTGATCTTAGATCACCATAAATTCAGACTTCCAACCTAGGCAAAGGGTATCTCCACATCAGTCCCTTGGGAACTGGGGAGCTTTGCTTTCAGGAATGAAAAAGAAAAGAAATTTCATGAATCTTATGAATGGCAGTGGCTCACTGCCCATAGTACTGACTTTGCAAAAATATGCAAATTTTTTTCTCTTTAGTGCCTAGAAAATAAATAAATAAATAAGTGAAATAAACATCTGAACTCAACAAACATACTTTTTTGACAGCTTGAATATTTTTTTTAAAGCCTAACAAACATAATCAATTTTCGATCAAAACAAAGCTCTCTCCCTCCACAAAGGCAGGCTGGGGAATTCCCCATGAAAGGGAAGGGAAGGAAGCCTTACTTCTCTAGGCAGAGATTGTCAAGGTCTTCACACTGAATCCCTATTAATGTGGACACTAAGAACTATTATTATGTTCATACTCTCCCTTCCTCAATCCCCCTCAACTTTCCCCAAACAAATTTTCTTCTCATTTAACTGGGACCCCAGCCCAAGAAGGGTCCCAAGCCATGGGAATCCTTTGCATTGGAACTCCACAAAGCTCTAAGAGATCTCAATCCTGACTAAACAAGACTCTTGCTTTTCTGAGTCTTGACATCTCCTTTCGAAAAAAGGACTCCTTCTGAGCTGCCCAAGATAGTGGAGATTTTTAGGAAGCTCTTCTCTTCATTAAACCAGTGGCTGTCTTCATTAATCATTTTCTCTATTTTGTCCTGGAAGGTAGAACTAGAGCTGGACTTCCGCTCTCCTCTATATGTTAGCTCTTTGGGGTAAAAGGCACACGATCCTCATTCTACCTAACCTCAAGTTTTCTTTTCTCTATATTAAACATGCTGAATTCCTTTACCTGATTCTCAAAAACATAGATTCAACTCTCACTATCTTGATCTCTAATTTTCTCTGGACTCTTTCCTTTCATTTGTCCACCTCAGGTGCTTCATCTGAATGCCTCTGGGAGAGAAGTTTTAAAATCTCAGTGCCTTCTTCACTCAGCCTAGCACCCCAATCCACAGTGGATGTTTAATAACTGTGTAATAATAATAACTCCAATAATGATACCAATCACTAACAAATCATTAAGATAATTATCATTGTTATTTAGTTTCATCTACAATGTACCTTAAAGTTGTTTGCTGATAACTTCAATAATACGTGTAGGGACTATGGTGGAGGGGGTAGAGGTGGGTAATGGTTTTAGGCAAATGTTGGATGCAGCCCTGAGAGAGTCTAGGATCCAGAATGGAAAGTGGGGAGAGAAAATTCTGTTGTCCACTTATTTTTGTGTACCCAGGTCCCTCATTCTCTCAAATAAAAAATGAATTTTCCCTGCCTCCACCTACCAGTCTCAATATATCACTTGTCATTTCTTTTCTATCCCTGTAAGTGTCCCGACCCTGGCCATTTAGAATTGTAGGGGACAAATCTATTGGTATTGGCCAATAGATTTGATAGCAAACACTATATCATTTAGTCTCCTCCATATCTGTCAACCCCAATGTATGGCAAATTGGGATGTGAGCCCAGAATTTTATACTTCAGGAGGGGCAGCAGCTACTAGTCTGCTATAAGGATTTGGAAGTGACTGATAGGAAGAGAAGATAATTCTGTTAACTGATACAAAAATACACCTCTTGTAAGAGAACCCAATGTACCCAGATTACAAGATGAATGAATTAGGGAGTATCCTTCTACACAGGATTAATTAGTTTCCACCACACATGGAAGTAACAACCACCCATAAATTCTTTCCCCAATTGCCAACACCAGAGAGAATTTTGTGCTGAAAAAGAGTTAAATCAGGAGACTTGGGTTTAATTCTGAGTTTTGATATTACTAGTAATATGTCCACAAACAAGTGACATCAACACTCTGCCTCAGTTTTCTCAACAACAGTTGTCATTGTTATTGATCTTTGTTCTAGAAGAGGACCTAGGCATCAAGGAAGTGATGCTATGACATGCAAAGGGGTTGGGTTTAAGTGAAGGTGGGCTTTGCAAAGTCACCAGCCTCATTTTCTCCTCTGGGGCCATTTGGGTCCATTGGCAAGATAGAAATTAGGACTGGAGATAGCCCTGGATGCAGTGGGAGATCTTGACCTTTTTAAACTAAGGTCTTTAACAGGTCTCAGTTTGATTGAGCCAATGCTCAACCAGGAAGTAAGACTAGGTAAAGAATGAGTTAAATAGGAGCAAATAATACTTCCACATCTTCTCTCATAAAGAAAATGGTTTTGTAAACTTTAAAGCTCTCTAGAAATTTGAGCTGTTACTTCCCTTTCCCCTCTTCTACTTGCCTTTCTCCCACCCCAAAACTACACCTTGTCTGTAACTTTTTTTTTCCTCTTCAAGGATGCTCTTGAGCTGCCGAAACCAAGAATGGAAAGAACTCCCAGACTAGGAATCCAGAGAATTATGTTAAAATCCTGACTCTGATGCAGACTCAATACTCGACTTTGAGCAACTTCTTTCCTGTCTTTGAATACCGTAGTAGTCAGGATGTGTTAATAGTGATTATTTTGTTTTGTTTTGGTTTTTATCTCTAAGATTGCTTTCCATTCTATAGCCTATACCCCATGTTCCTAAAACTTTTCTATCTGGAAAGTCTAAAAGGTGGTGACTTTCATGTTTCCTGAAGCTCAGTTTTTTTTTTTTTTTTTCTGTAAAATGAGGGCATTCATAGGATCATAGACTTAGTTAAAGCTTATTTGGTATTGTTAGCTTAGGGCTCTAAAGGCTTTAGACTTACTCTATTTGACTCCAGAGGGTAGAATGAGGAATAATGAATGGAAGTTGAAAAGGAGCAAATTTGAAGTTTGATATCAGGAAAAATTTTTCTATCAAGTAGAATAAAGTGCCTCAAGAAACAATGGGCTCCTTCTCAATGGAGATCCTCAAGTAAAGGTTGGTCAGCATCCTATAGTGTGGATCTGATCATGTCATCACTGCCATCACTGCTCACCCACCAGTCAATAAATTTCAGTGTCTCCATAACACTTTGAGGATCCAATGTAAAATCTATTTGGTGTTCACTCACTCTAACTTTGTTATGCTTTACTCTTTCCCTACCACCACCACCAACATCATCACTATGATCCAGTGATACTGGCCTCTTTGCTGTTCCAACACACAAGACACTCTATATTCCAATTCTGGCTATCCCGTACGTTAAGTTCTGCTTCCTGGTTTTTCCTGGCTTCCTTCATAATCAAACTAAAATCCTATTTTCCACAAGAAAGGCCTTCCCAATCCCCTAAAATACTAGTGTCGTCCTTCTGTTGATTATCTCCAATTTGTCCTGTTTATAACTTATTTGAATATAATTATTTTCATATTCTCTCTCCTATTAGATTGTTAGCTCCTTGAGAGTAGGGACTAAATTTGGGTTTCTTTTCTATTCCCAGCACTTGGCAAAATGACCAGCACATAGTAGGTCCTTTATAGATGTTTATTGACTGACTGGACTAGATGTTGCCAAGATCCCTTTTAACTCTAAAATTCTACGACTGGATCTTAAAGACCATCCCTTCATTTTACAGGTGAGAGAACTGAGGCCCAGGAAAGTCAAATTAGTTACCCATGATCATACAAATAATAAGTTGAGCATATGAGATTCAAACCTTGGAGTCTTCAGCTCCAAATCCATTCTTATAACTACTTTGTGATGTCTTAAGTACTGTCTTGTTCAGTCATCCTAAAAGTCTATAATTCTATATGTAGAGTTTGGTCCTTAAAATATAGAGTTGTAGAGGAAATTATCCTACACTTTGGGTCTAGATGTCAGAATTCTATTTTCTTTCCTGCTACCACTTTTCAGTCCTATTTTTCTGTGCAGATAAGATGGGGATTCAAAGCAGAAGAACATTAAGAACACTAAAAATTCCTCCTTATGCCCCACCCCTTGGCTCTGTAATCCCTATAATTCAAGACAACTTTATCAAAATCATGGTGACACCATCTGAAAAAATTTGGGGCTTTTACAATTCAGAGTTAGAGGCAACCTTAGAGATTATCTTGTTCACCCCCCTGAGGAAACTGAGATTCAGAGAGATCAAATTAATAGTCCATTATCACACATTCAAGCTCTCTTGGGCACTTGGGCACATCATGCTAAACTATGAGTGGTAGTAAATAGATACATCTTTTCTTTTCTCTTTTCACCTCCAGTGACCAGACTTCTAAATTCTGGATGCTCCTGCTTGCTACCTTCCTTCCCCTGATCCAAACCTGCTTTCTGGAAGCCTTAGACAACATGACCACACTAAAGCAATTGAGAAGATGAATGAATACTAACTTTCCTCTGTCCTTCTCAGGGGCACTTAAACTTTAATAGGTATAAAACCTGAAATCAAAATAACTGGGTTCTATACAGTGAGTGGTGTTAGAAGTCAGTAGGGGTCCTGAAATCTCAATTCCTGAGACTCCTTCCATCTCCTGATGATTTTTATTGCCTTTCTCCTGACATATTCTGGATCCTTTCTGTAACCCAAGTCTGCCGTCTTCTTTACAGAACAAGAAAAGTGTCTGTTTTCATGCTGGAGGAAGAAATCTAAGAAGTTATGAGAATGCAAGAAGGAAAACAATCTGACTAGAAAAAAGCCTATTATTTGACATTTATAAAGGGCAAATCAAAAGCAATCAACACCCTACAAAATGCTCTATGTGGGCTGCAGTTTAACTTAGGCTTTTCTAATGAAGGTAACAAGTGAGAGTTTTAACCTAGTTTTAATTCACACTCAATGATCGTTTTATTGAGCAGCTATTATTTACTTTGAGAATTTCTCCATGTCAGCTTTGTTCCTCTCCAAAGTTGTCCTATGCTGGCTGCAGGCTTTGAGAGTATCTGTTATGGGGGAACCCCAAAGAGACATTTCCCCATTCCTGGAGTGGAGGTACCCTAAGAAAAACACACTCAAACTTCGAGGTCTGTGGCCACATTCCCCTCCCAGATCCATGCCACACGACATTGCCATGTGCAACAAGTCAGCAGATGTGGGAGGCTGGGAAAGGTGCCTGGAACATCTCAAGGGAGAAACCCAATTGCTTGGAATTTGCCACCAGTGCTCACCTTCAGGTCTCTAGAGAGTCCTAAAGCTCCCCTTGAAAACCACCTCCCTCCCTACACACCTCCACTCTCCTGTCTCCAATCCAGAGCAAAGACCCCCATAGTTATATTGGAAACAGCTGGGAAGGAGAAAGGGGGATGGTAAGCTGCCCATTCTCTAGTCCCAGACAGGGGATCTGGAGAAAGTCGCAATGGAAATGAAGGAACTCCAGCTTGTGTAGGGGAAACAGCGGCTTCCTATTTATTTCTGTCCTTGTGCTTTACATGAGTCCCTGGGGCACCTATGGGTCAACACATGGATTTACCTTGTTCAACAGGGGAAGAAAGCCACTAGAATCTCAACAAAGTCTTCTTTAAGCATTTTAGTCATTGAGAAGACAATCTAGTAAAATTGGCTGGGTGGAGGAGGTTTTCACTGACCTTCTAAAATGACTTTTCACTTTAGAAAAGAGCTTAATTCAGGATGTCTTTAATCCTGAATTTCCTGAGTACAAGGAAAATTATTAGGTTTAGATCAAATGACTTTACAAATCTTTCAGGGATACTGCCTTCCCAAAGTGAGGTATACCTCCATTAAAAAAAAAAAAAAAAAGAAAGAAAACCTATTTATGAGGTTTGAGGGAGGCTGAAAGGAAAAGGAGGTTGGAAAAAGGGAGAGAGGTAAATATACTACTGTGTTTGTCCATATTTTGTGGGATTTACGTGTTTGCCTCATTCCCACTGTCTATAACATATGCAAAACAAGGATGTGAAACTGGATGAGCTCTAAGATCCCTTCCACCTCCAGCATTCTCTGCATGAATCTAAGAGATTGTGCACTGCTGGTGGGCAGAAACGGTTCCTTATTTACTCTGAGTTTACACTTGGGTACCGTCACTCACGTAGGTTAGCTTGCACAGGCTCTTTTCCATGATTCCACTGCCTGAGATGAGACCTGGGGAGGTTGCCCTGAGATTCTTTTCCAAACAGATCTAGTTCCAGTAGTCTTCTCTCACCCTTTCAGGTGACTTGTGTGACAGACCTACCAAATGTAATTAATATTGGGGCACTAGGAAAGATAGTTCTGAACATCTACCCTCTAGGTATGGTTCCTTATCTGAAATTTCAACATTAAAGAATTATTTCTTTGGGTCCAGTCCCACAAGTTGCTGACCCTTTTAAAATACAAGAAACTCTGGAAGGAAAGGGCAATACTTAGAATACAGAGGAGTCTATTAGATACAGAAAAGATTCAGAAGTGGATTCAATGATATTCCATATTTATATGCACCTAAGGAGTTCAAGGTTTTATTTTATATTCCTCATTTCACAGAGATTCAGAGGATCTTTGCACCCAGAGAATGAAGGGTAGACAAGGCACATGCCAGATTTAGAATGGGATCTCCCCAGCACCAGCACCAGCACCACCATGCCTTTTTGTCAAAGTCCCTTCCTCCAAAGCCCAGCTGAGATGCCAGCTTCTCCATAAAGCCCTTCCCCATGTGCCCCCCTCCTCAATTCCAACGGAAAGGGATCTTGTCCTCCTCAGATTTCTCAGAGTATTTTGCTTTTGTATTTTTCTCACTCTTCTTTTATCATTAGGGTTTCTATGCTTGCCTTTCTTCCCTATAAGCACCCTGAGAGCAAGATTAGTCTTTGAATATTGTTGTATCCCTCGTGCCCACCACAAAGTAGGTAACTTAGTAACATTTGTTGCATTGAATGTACATAATGGAGGAGGAAGTGGATGAAACCTCAGGAGACCTGAGTCCAAGTTCAGCTTTAATTGCCCGTGGGGTTTTAGGAAAATCACTTCTGCATCTGGACCTCAGTTTCCCATTCTGTGCAAAGCAAGGGTTCGACTAGAAGATCTCTATGGTCCCTTCCAGGTCTGACATTCAAAATTCCTATGTGACCCTGTAATGTGAGGCAGACATAAGCCACCTTGAGAGATGGTTTGTCAATGTGTTACTGATGGGTCCAGGGTGTTTATGAAATCCCGCTAAATAGCCTAAAACGTAACTAATTCAATGTAATTCAATTCAACAAAAGGTCTTTGAGTGCCTACTATGCGCTGAATGAGATACAGAGACAAATGAGACATGGTCCTTGCCTGATTGCCATCAAGCATTATATAAATGTAAGCTCACAAATGTGGGAAAATATTTTAAAGATAAAACCAAACAATCTCTAGGTTGTTTGGTGGGTCTGTGTGTTTAACAGCTGCTCCAGGCAGCTGTTGGGGACTTGGAGGGCCCCTGAGTCTCCTCCACCCACACACCACTGTCCAATTTCATGGCTCAGAAGAAGCCCCTTCAGTCCAGGACTTAGACTCATAGAATTACAGAATGCTACAGCTGGAAGGGACCTGAGGGAACAGCTGGTCCAACTCCTCATCATACAGATGTGGAAACTGAGGCCCAAGTTGGGGAATAGGATTTGTTCCAGGTCACACAGCTAATCAGGGACTGAGCCAAAATCAGAATCCAGGTTTTCTGACTCTAATCCAGTGCTCTTGCTTACCGCCACATATTGTCTTTTGTATATTTGTGTATGTTCTGAAACATATACAAACAACTACAATATAAGACAGACTGTGAAAAGTGCCATAAGATAGGTACAAAGTGTTCTGATGGCCTGGGAGTTGGGTTAGGGGGGAGTAAGAAGGCAGAGAGAAGAGCTTTTAGGTAGTACAAAAAGAAGGAGAAATCTACCATTTTGCTATGAGTTATTTCTAACTCTCCTTCATCTTCCATTTTGCTTTATACCTTCTCCCTGTCCCCTGCCTATACCTCAGGCCTATCAGAGAGGCTCCCCAGGGCACAGTTTACCCTCACTGAATAGGTTAGAGGGGCAACTAGGTGTCCAGGCATATAGTGGCTATTTGATTATTGCATTAGCAATAGAGAGAATTTATGAGTAGAAGGCACAGGGAGGTTGGGTGGGTACTGTCTGCTCTCAGGGGCAGCCAGGGCAGTCTCAAGCTGGGATTTTCTTTCTTTCCAGTTTTCCATGCTTTCCCAACTTGCTTTAACTTTACATTAACTTGTACCCCAAAGCAGGCCCCATCTCATGACCAACTCAATGTTTTCTTTTTAATAAATCACTCCAACCAACCTCCACTCTGCAGGAATCCAATCCAACTCAATTCATTTCAATTCAACAAGGACTCATTGAGCCAGGACTGTGGGCTTAGCCTTGGAGTAAGCTGGTCCAGGATGGGGGGAGGAAAAAGGAGAAGAAGAAAACTTAGGAGATGAGGCCTATATATGGGAAACTTGTTTTGTAGCCTCTTGGATACATACAGTGAGACTCAGAAAATCTGGGTTCTAGTTGCAGTTCTGCTACCAAATGTATGATCTTGCACAAATTTTTCTCTCTCTAAGCCTTAATTCTCCCAGTTTTAAAATGAGGAAGAAGACTAGAGGGGTAGACTAGATAGTTTATGAGAGTATTTCCATCTCTGACATTATTCTAAAGTCCCATTGTTCTCTGACAATCTTTATCCTAAGGTCCTTTCCAGCTCTGACATTTTTATGTTCTTTCTTCTAAGGTCCTTCCTAGTTATAGTATTCTATTTCTTCTGCTCTAAGGTCCCTTTCAACTCTGAAATTCTATGTTCTTTAATCTAAAGTCCCTCCTTGTCTTTGACATTCTAAATTCTGAATCCTGTTCTGGTTCTGCTATACTATTATCTATCTTCTAAAGTCCCTTCTAGCTCTGCTATTCTATATTGTATATTCTAAGGTCCCTTTTGGCTTTGACATTCCAAGTTCCTTGTTCTAACTGTCTTGTACCTTTGGCATTCTATGTTCTATCACTCTTTCTAGTTCTGACATATTATGTTTTAATTTTAAGGTACTTTCTAACATTGTTATTCTGAGTTCTATAAGGTAATGAGTAAATACTAGATTTGGTGTTACAGACAAGTTCTGCAGAAGGGAAAATTCTTTTAAGTTACAGTGGAAAGGCTTGGAAGATCAGGTGAGACATAGGATCTTAAAGGATGAGTAGGATTTTTATAGATAGAAAGGAGGTAGAAGGGTATATTGGAAACAACTTTGGATTTGGACTTAAGTTCCTCTGTTTGAATCCTGACTCTGCTACTAATTATCCACTGGGTCTGTTTCCTTATCTGTAATATGAGAGATTTGGCTAGATGATCCTTAAGGTGCTACTCAGCTTTGAAATCTTTATTCCAGGAAAGAAGGAGTAGTGTCAACAGAGGAAAACTTGTGCTGGAAAAAGTTCTAGATAGAATCAGAGGAGTTGGCTTCTCTTCCCAGTTCCAGTGTAAACTTGCTGTACAACCAATGGTAAATGATTTCTTTTCTCTGGGCCTCAGTTTCCTTATTTGCAAAATGAAATGGTTGAACTTGGTGATCTCTGAGTTTCCTCTTAGCTAGGGATATTTTTATCAAAGAAGCTTATTGCTTCATAATGGTCTATCTTATGATGACATGTGTGTGTGTTTGAGAGAGAGAAGGTTTTTATTTTTGACAACCCCTACTTCCATCGTTAATGTTCTGTGCTCTGTGCTCATGATGCTAAAACATGGCAGACAATAAGGTCTGTAGTCAATGCAGGCAAAGAAATCAAGAAGACAATATTATCTAGCTCCTCAATAGTCATGTATTCCCCAAGATTAGACCATCTAATCAACACAATGTTTGAAAAGAGGATCAGATAATCATAGATTGTCAAAGCTGGAAGGGAAAAAGTCTGTTCTAGTATTACAACAGTTAGTAAAGACCCATTGATCTTTAATATGCTGGTAAAACAGCCTCCAATTTGAATGTTGGCTCTTATCATCATCTGTATCGGGTGATGCTGATTTTTAGAATGGCTGAATGCCTCAGGTATACACAAACAATTGTGGGGCCCCTCTGTTGACATAAACTACCTTCCTTGTGGTGTCAGTGAAGAAAAGCAGCCTCCCCCCAGTTGCTGTTGGCTTATCTGCCACTACCCAGTTTAGCTAAGCTCTAGAAGGATGGTAGGGAGCTCAAGAGACATGGTTTGGGACATCAGATCAAACCATTTATCATCTAGTACTGAAAGAGCAAGAAATCACTTTCTACCAAAAAATGCATTTTTCAATTTGAGTGTGCAAAGAAAATATACACACCAAGACATGATGGTTAGGTCATAGAATCCTAATGTCAGAATTGGAAGAGACCTTAAAAACCATCTAGTGGTCCAGTTCCCATACTGAACACTTGAGGAAACCATGGTCCAGAGAGTATAAAAGATAATAGGAACATAGATTTAAAGGTGGAAAGGGACCTTACAGGCCATCTGGACCAACTCACTCAGAGTGAGTTAGTGGCTCTTCCTTGGAGTAAGCAAAATTTTTTCATAATAGAATGACTCCTTGATAGATGTGATTTCAGGATGTAAAATGAGATGTTCATACCTTCTCAGGCATGTATATAACTCTGAACTTCACTGGAAAGATCAATTTAAAGTTCTACCAGAAGAACCAAGATTCTACCAGAAGAAGGTAGTTAGCTTGGTCCTTAGAAAGAAGTATTGCCTCTGAATGTGTCAAATGATAAGAAATCAAGGAAAGAATAAATAGCAATTTTTAAATAACTTTTTAAATGAAATTTTAACATAAATACCAGAGAAACTATAGCATAAGTCAACAGAGCTATCCAAAAGTATGTTTGTACAAGAAATGTAATAAGCTAGTATAAAAAAACAGTGTCAACTGGTACAGATGGCAGAAAAAGCCAATATTCAAATTGAATGCTGTTTTACTAACACATTAAAGATCAACATTTTGCTACCTGCTGCTCATGATAGCAGGATTTAAACACACATACACAACACACAACACACACACACACACACACACACACACACACACAATATTCTATCCCAACAAATGAAAGACTGACTCTTAAAGAGATTGTCAAGGACTCTTTACAACTGGGTGGCTTTAAAAGATCCATGTTTAATAGCAAATCTGCATCTCAAAAATGAACACTTTTCTACATCCTTCTCATTTGAGAAAATTAGTAAATTGTACAACAAAGTATCAGTGCCAACTGGCCTGGAAAGCTGTTAACCTGCTTGTCCCATTCAGCTCTTTCCTATTTAGTCACAGTGACAGTAACACTGTCCAGCTGTTTAGGATACCAAAATGTGGCTCCAATTATGTATTGACGCCGGGTCCATTTCATCTTTTTTTCTTGCCGCCTCTTTCTCTTCTATCTCCTCCTCCCTCTTGGGCCCCCTCCTTTTTTTTTCTCATCCTCCATCTTCTATTGCTTTTATAACTCATGCTTTTTCTTCTCCATTACCTTTTCATTCCCTTCCTATTCTTTCTTTTCTTCTTCCTTTTCCTTCTTTTCTTCTTCCTTTTCCTTCTGTTCTCTCTACTCTTGTTTTTTTTTTCTCCTTACTTCTTCATCTTCTGGTTGTTACTTCCTTTCCCATTCTTTTCCATCTCTTCCTGCCTTTTATGGTGCTCTTTTTTCTCCTCTTGATTTCACATGTTTTCTTGTTCTTTCTCTTTTTTCTCTTCCAATTCCCCCCAGCTTTTCCCCTTCTCTTCTACCTGTTTTTTCTCCTTTCCTCTTGCATTTTCTTCTATTTCTCCTTCTATCTCCTCTTTGCTTCTCCTTTTTTTTTCTTATTCCTGTCCTTTTCCCTTCCTCTTTAGGTTCTATTTCCTGCTTTCTTTTCTACTCCTTTCTCTATCTTCTCTACTTCTTCATCCAACTTCATTATTTACTATTTGTTCTTCTTGACCTCTTCCTTTCTCTCCCCTTTTTTTCTTTTCTTTCTCTCCTCTTGTTCTTCTTTTCTTCATTTTTATGTCCTCTCACTCTTTATCCTTCTACCATTATTTCTTTTTCTTGCTAGTTCTTCAGCTCCACCAGTTCTCTTCCCCTTTTTCCTCCTCCTGGCATTTTCCCTTCTCTACCCTTCTAATTATCCTGACAATTAATTTAGAAATTAATGACATTTATGGTTCATTGTACTTTCCCATGTTCCTACTCTTTCTCCTCTTAATTTTATCTTGCTACTCTTTTTTCCTTCTTGCCCTTCTTTGTTTTCCTACTATCTTTCCTCCTTCTGTTCCACTTACTTATCCTCTTTATTTTCTTTTTCTCTTTCTAATCCTTCTCCATTTTCTTCTTCTTCCTCTTCCTTTTTTTCCATTTTCTATTTCTTCAATTCCTTTTCTTCCTCTTTCCCCTTTTCATCTTGCTCTTTTTTCGTCTCTGCTTCACTTTATTCTTTTTTCTTCCATTCTACCTTTTCTTCAGTGCTGTCAAAATGACAGATACTTATTAGTTGTCTACAGAGGATAGGCCAAGTAGTCAATTCTTTGAGTCAAATTAGGGGTATTCTAGTTGGGATTAGCCTTAAAAGAAGTTGAATTGGTAACTTTTGCCTCTGGCATCTCCCACTTCTTGCATGGAATTTCTCCCTACTCTTGATGTGCACCCCCCCACTCCCAGTGTTCCTTATCTCCTCACAGAGTATTCCACTCATCATTAAGAACTGGGCATCATTTAAACATCCCTGTTCTTTGCAAGATTTTCCTCTCCTAGAAAGTATTATTCAAGAAATTAACATCCATTCAGATGATTGTGGATGTTAAACTCTGGGATCTTTCCTGACAAATGGTACTAAATGTAGAGGGGTATCTGTTCTGCCTTTGCTTACAACCAGCCTTACTTACTATTTTATAGATATAAAATGAGTACCTTTTTTGTTTGGCCTTTTCACATCCCAGGGAACTAATGGGGAATATCAGTTACTAAAGACATGTGAAATTGTTCAATGAACAAATTCTTATAGCACATAGAGTCTTTGCCAAATATATTCTTTTATGGTCCCCTGTTTCTTGTGTGTTAGTCTTATCTCTTCAACTAGACTGTGAGCTCCCTGAGTACAGGGATCATGGCTCATTTATTCTTATATTTCCCTCTCCTGTCTTACTCCTGCCTCCAGTGACTAACATTGGCCCCTGACCATAATAGATGTCCAGTAAATGCTTGTTGAGTGCCCAATAAGTATTTCTAGAAGCAAACTAGAATATAGAATTAACTCTCAATTGCCCACACTAGTGAATTTACCCGTTATTATGAGTAATTGATTACAGTAAATAATCCAAAATTTGTCTCTATTGGGGTTTCACCATGGGTTATTCCCAAAAATAGGAGCAGAGGGTGGGAGACACTATGTTCAGGCCCTCAAAGGGAAGGAAAGGACACAGAGAAGGAAGTGGAAGGGGCTTCTGATGCACTTCACTGATTTCTTGTTTTGCATTAAACTGGCCCTTGGCTATAAGGAAAGTGTGGGAAGGTGGAAAACGGATCTACTTTAAGGTTTCCTTTCTAGCCACCCTTATCCCCCACTCCCCCACTTGAGGTCTGTTCCTTGACCCAAAGAAATGAGATTTCAGGACTTGGAGGGGCTTTGTTTCCCCCCCCAACTCCCTCGGGTGCATTATTAAATCCTGCAGCTTTATTATCCCCAGCCGCTAGTAACATATTAGTTTTTCACCTTCACAATAATGAATGTGACTTTTAGCAACTGTAATGAGTGTTTTTAAAAACAACCCTCTTCACCAAAGAGTCATTATCAATGTATTTGTTACAGTGTCCAAATGGGAAAAAAAATATCTACAAAGTAATACTTTCAGCATTGATACAAAGTGGTTTGTCCTTGGTTCAAGTATAATTATCCTGACAATTAATTTAGAAATTAGTGACATTTATGGTTCCATTAAAACACTTGTGGCATTAAAATGAGAATTTTCTCTACAATTTAAGTAGGTATGAAGCACATGCCTTGAGGCATCATAATGTGATAGAAAAGGCAATGAGTCAGAAGATGGGGTAGGCTATTACTAACTCCTGACAATGTGACCAATCTTGGATAAACTATTCACTTTCCTAAAGCTTGGTTTCCCCTTTGTAAAATAGGTGCTAACAATAGCAGCCCTATCCACTTCAAAGAGCTGTTGTGAGGATTTGGTGAGCTAAAGATAAAAGACACATCCTTTAACTAACATGCTAGGAAAACCAACATACTATATACATGTGTATGGTATGATCACTGTTATAAAGGAACTGCTGAGGAAATAAGTTTGGGAAGAGAGAGGGGGAGTAAAGATATAGTATCACTTATAAAGCTCTCTCTGTGCCCTGGGAAATTATTTGTCTCAGTAAATTTCAACTCTGCCTATGTCTTTAAAACACTGAATTAAAAATGTCATCTTATACAGCAGGAATCCCTGGAGGACTGGATGAAAATTATCTATATGAAAGACAAATGAGTATCTCAGAAAGGGATAGTCTTCAAAATACTCAGAACTTATAGGTTTGAATGCCATAAATAAAATTCAAAAGTTGAGATGAACTAAAAGGAATAAAGGTATTTGACGCCATCATTTAAAAAGGGTCTAGCTTCCCCTTCAATATGATAATAAATCATTGAGCCTGATGGTAAGTCCAGAAATCAACAATGTCCACTTCTAATTGTAAAATATTTTAAAGTTTCCAAAGAGATTTTACACACATTATCTCATCTAATTCTCTTTAAAAATCCTATGAGATTGGCAGAGTAGCACACAGCTTCTTATTCTAGTTTGATAGATGAGAATGGAGTGACTTATTGGGCACAAAGAGAGCCTAGGTTTTCTCTTCTCGGTACTAGGCTCTTGCCACTATAGCAGACATTCAAATTGTCATCCCTTGCATAAGCTATAGAACCAGGTGATCATTCTCCTCATCCCCTTTACTACAGTACCCCAAAGGGATTCTCAAAATGCGGGTAGGGGAAATACTGCTTTTGTGGGTCTATTAACTAGTAAGAGGTCAACCAACAATAGAACCAATTAACTTCAGTTCCTTTGGTTGGGGAGCTCGGCTCTGACACACTCCACCACACCCCCCACCCCTTACATTCAACTTTCAGATGGTAATGATTTGGGGTCAGGGCTACCCTGGGGATGTGTTTACACTGGCCAGCGCCACAAACCACCTTGCTCCCAGATGGAGGAAGGACCGGAAGAGCTGTGAGGGGGTGGGGACCAGGACTGCTGACTCCAATTATTTCCTTCTGTGGTTTTTCTCTTCTTTCTGTCTTCTCCTTGATGCTCTGAAGTTAACAGGGACCTTCTGATCAAGACAGGCCCCTGCTGAAGCAGCAGATGGAGAGTTTAACACTTTCCAACCTCTTGTGGGGTTTGGAGCTCCCCTTTAATGGGGGAAACAAGTATGCAAAAGGGCTATTTCTAGCTGGGAGTTAGTCCCAGGAACGGGTTGAACAGAGTGATTGCTACAGCAATTCTACTTGGGTTCTTCCTTGTAATAACCATAACTAACACTTGGATAACCAAAGAGGGTTTAACATGTAGATGGGATAAATATCTGATTTTCTGACAGGAAGCAAGGGATGATGGGGAGCCCCCCCCATCCAACTAAATTTCTTTTTTCAATCCACCCAGATGACTAAAATGTCACCATTAGAGTCATTTCTTTGTCTTGGTGTCTTTCCTCTTCTCTTTCCTCAAGTCTTCTATTAAAATACAAATAATTCTTCTTTCCCCAAGGATATAAGAATTAAATTCATCTGTTTATTCATTCATCCACCAAATACTTAGTGAATATCTATTTTGTAAAGAACATCATGATAGACACTGTGTGGGATACAAAAAAAAAAAAAAAGATAAAATATGATCTTTGCTCTCGTGGAGCTTATAGACATGAATACTAATAGCTGTAATTCGAGGTGAAAAAATGAAATTACATTGAGAGATCTCTAGTCCTGCTCTAGAAATTAGGAAATGGGGGAAACAAACAGAAACTTTTAAAGATTTAGATTAAACAAGGATTTACTAAGTGCTTACTTTGTGCCCGACACTGTACTAAACACTTTATAAATACCTCATTATTTATCCTCATGCAACTCTGAGAGATAGGAATTATTATCTCAATTTTACATATGAGGAAACAGAGGCAAACAGAGGTTAGGGCACTCAGGAGTACACAGTCATTAAGTGTCTGAGATAAGATCTGAAGTCCGGGCTTCCTAATTGAGTCCAGGGTTCTATCTACTCTACCTCCCAGCTACAGAGATCATTTGTTCCTAGGAGGAAGCAGAGAAATCTTTCTTTAAACTGGACCTTGAATTGAATAGCTGGCTTTGCTTCCCAAATGACAACGAATGTGTTTGGGAAATAGCAAAAAAAATTGGTTACGCTGTAGTGTAGGGTATGGAATGGAATAATAGGCAAGTTTTAAAACATGGGTTGAGGAGAAATGAAAGTGAGCCTTGAATGTCAGGCTAAGGAAATTGGGCTTTTCCCTGTAGCAAATGGGATGCTATTAAAGAATTTTGAGCAGGGGATTGATATGATTGTTTCTGTATGTTAGGAGCATGTGAATATGTGAAGGATGGTAGCAAAGCGAAAGACTTGAAGGTAGGGGATACTACCTAAGAGATAATACAAGAATGTAGGTTTGGAATAGAGTAGTTGAGGTGGTAAGAGAACAAGGGAATGAAAAAATACATACAATAAAGATCAAAATGACTAGACTTTGGTTAGATATAGGTGATGAAGAGGGGATGGGAAAGAGTAGAAACTGCTCAGGATTTTGAGTATGGATGCATAGAGAATGGGGGTTCCATTGAAAAAATAGGGAACTCAAAAAGAAGATCAGATTTGAGGGGAAAGACAATAACTCTTAGACATGTTTGAATTTGAGATGCTGGCAGAACATCCAGGTAGAAAAATGCAGGTCTGAAGCTTACATGTGACAGTTAGCTAAAAGCAAGACCCTATGGGAAAGGGTAGGGCTAGAGGGGAAACAGGGGTGCCAGAAATGAGAGGCCCAAAAAGGGAGGTGGGAGGCCACTGAGGACAAATTTGGCCGACTTCAGCACATTGCTCTGGACCAGCCCTGGTGGTGACCTTAGAGGAGAAGGGGCCCACCAAGGGGAAAGAGATGCTAATTACTTCCAGCCCAAAGTCTCTTCTCCACTTTGACATTGGAGCGTGAACATTTGGATGAAGAACCTAGCGTGCGGTTCAGTGATGCTCTGTGTCCCCCAGGGGTCCCAGCCAAGGTTCAGTGATGGATTGCAGCCGTAATATTTTAACAGGACCCTGGCATTTGCCCAAGCCCAGCACCTGGAGGGTGCGGTTCCCTGTCCCCTTCCCTTGCTGGACTCAAGATCTCAAACTAACATCAGCCTATCAGAACTGTTTGGATGATCCAGGAGGGAATCAAACTCTATATTCTTGGCTCAAACCTGCAGGAAGCAAGATTTCCTGAAGTCTTTAGTTTTTTAAATCCAAGTTCCCAAGCTAAGGACCCCAAAGTTTTTTTTTTTTTGTTGTTGTTGTTTTTTCAATGTGGCAATGGAAAATATCTCTGCTCCTTCCATTTAGAACTTTTCTCTATATTTTTCATATACTCAGGAACAAATGGTTCATAACCCAATCTAGGCCATATAAACAACCTCCTTCAATTCCAAGTTCTAGAATTTTGCCTCAATCCCATTATCCCATTATCCATAAGTAAAAAGTACCCATATATCCATTGTAGCCATGATTATTTAGATATTACAAATCCTATCTCCAAAGCTTTTAGTCATTCCCTTTTTCCTAGAATACTACTCCTAAATTCTTGCCTGGATTTTGAGATTCTCAGTGACCTAGATTTACTTTTCCTCATTAATCTTATTCCTCAATGCTCCTAAACACACACCATGTGAATTTACTATGGATTTTACTGTCCCCAATCTTCACTCATAAGCCATTTAGACCGAACTGCTTCAGATCTCCTCATTACTTCTACAAATTTTATGCATCCTTCAAGGATCAACTCAGATCTCACCTCTGCAAAGAAGCCTTCCTTCTCTACAGAAAAAAATAACAAACTTAGCCACTTGAAATGGTATACCATACTGGTCACACAGCAACTAGAGAGAAGAAATCTTTCTAACTACAAGAATAAAAACATTTGCACATGAAATATTCTAAGAAAATGTAAAAGTAGCCAATGGCAATTGTTTATCTTTGCCACGCCAAAGTCTGTTAATGGAAGTTGTGAAGGGGTATTGAAATGCACAAATGTGTACGCACATACACATGTATTCATCAAGATACAAAGATTGTACACACAGACCCCCAAATAACCAAATACCAGTATGCATACATAGGGAAACACAGGTGTGCTGCCACAAACACAGCAATGTATACATTCACAAATAAATGAAAATGCATGTACAGTTGGCTTTCACTTGTTGACTATGTCTTATCCTTTTTGATATCCATAAGATTAATGAAATCTATTCTATTCTATTCTGGAAATGTCAGTTTTCTTGGTCTCATAATCTCCATTGAAATATGAATGTACAATAAAGAAAATGTCTACAAGTATATCTACACATAAGAAACCTCAGAACCATCCTCAGAAGAAGAGTCAGAGTCCATCTAACTCCCAGAACAGGGAAGGAAGTCTCCCATGTTAATGGGGGATTAAGAGTTCGTCCTATTCCAAACTATAGTCAATTTCTTTATTTATAGTTAGATAAATTAACTTGTCGTGACTTAATTTATACTTTCATTCTGTCAAAGAATAAGCAAGCAATGGTTTCTTCAGGTAAATCAATTGTGATTTGTTATCTTGGAATATTAGTAATAATAAAACATTTATTTCATGGAGCATCATTTAAGCAAACCTTAGTACTGAATACAGCATATTTTGTTATCCAGCATGGTTGGGGAAAGGAAAATTTTGATTAATCCAGCATATGCATGACCTCATTGGAGGAATAACAATATGCCAATGATGACTGTGAAGTATAGTGAAAAGAGCATGTATTTGAGATTGGAGAATTTAAGGATGAATCCTCGATTAGCTACTATGTGATTATGCATGTCATTTTCCTTTTCTGTGTCAGTTTCCTCCATTTTAGACTATTGAGTTTTGACTTTATGACTTTCCTTCTAGCATTAAATCCTATGAAACCTTCCATGAAGTTTAACTATAGCCACATCCATAGATAAGCTAATACCTCCACTTGGAATTAGAAAAGTTGGCACTATATAAACCAGCATCAGAGATCTTTTTTGGAGTTGGTGATCTGATAGTCCATTCCACAACTTTGTTCAGAGAAATGTTACATAATGAGACCTCTGTGGGGCTATAGGGAAGAAATTCATGCAAGAAATTATTTCCCAAAGAACTCTCCCCTGTGGTGAACTGTCCAAATATCTCCGTAAGTGTGAGGTAATATTTTTCTCAGGCACTGATCTAAGGGAGATGTCTTGTTTTCTGTATACCTGGATGAATGTTGACCTTTCTGTTTTAAGAATTAGGGGGCTGGCTTGAGTTGGCCAGTTTCCTGGAGGGTATCAATCACTGACAAAAACTAGCTTTAGTCTAGTTTTCCTGTGCTAATATCTGAAAATATGGTTGTAAATCCATCTTCTTTTTCTTCTCTCATAACAGCAATCATCCTTCTCTATTGTAATCTCCAAAAGGAAAAGAGAATGACTAGAGAAGAAACTATGGAAGTAAAACTGTAATTTCTTTAGTATCTTGTATACATAGACAAAAGGACATAAAGCCTCTCCAACTTTATCAAGGCTGGTCCTTACACGATAGATATCCCATCACAATCACATACTAATAAGTGAAGCTTTTCCAACAAAGTGGGATCTGCCAGAAATTGTGTTATGCTGACATATGCTTTGTGAATCTTAGGTTGCTTCCATCTAGGGTATCAGAAAATGATGTTAGTGGAGGTTCCATGAAAAACTTAATTTATAGGTATCAATTGAAGAGAGAACTAACATTCTAAAACAGATGAGGGTTGAAGTATGAACATGAATCAATCAAAGAATCAACTAAATGAACATGTAAGGCAGTTTAACCAAATGTAGGTTTATATAACTTGTAGGCTAAAGCCCCATGGATAAACTAAGCACAGAAATATGAATGACCAGTGAAGCAGAGAGTGTCATCAAAGACAAAAAATATAATTTGTTTCATGTTCTGAAATAAGTAGTAAAAGTTACTGCATCAGAGGATGACAAAAGATTGTGATAAAGTTATAAAGTTTCTTGGGCTGGATTTCTAGGGACTATAGTTAAGGCAAAAGAAGTCAAACTCCATGCAAGTTTAGGAAACAAAATTGTCTGAAGCAGATATCGCCTTGCACACAAAGCAGGAGTGATTTTTATCACTTATTTTCAAGGGGTTGATGGGAAGCTCACATCCTCATATCACATAAAGAAACAAAGAATGAAAATCATAAAGACAAAGCACTTTTTATTCAAACATTGATATTTATACTGGGTTTTCTTGTGAGATGATATACTTGAAATACCAGAGAGACAGCTATTTAGTTCTAACCATAGATATATTCCTCCCCCATCTCACCTTCTGCATTATCCACTGAAAATACCCACCAACCTAAGCAAGAAAACTATAGTGTGGCTGTCACCAGATCAAGATGCTTGCAGCTATAAGTACCATTCATCACACTGGCTTAATTTTTTTTTTTTAATGGTGAGATTATTAAAGTAGCAGAACTATTCAATAGTGCTGGGCTCATTACAATTCTTTAGTCATCAGCTTAAATCACAATAATGTTGGCTGGACTTGAATATATTTCTGCCACATCTCATTTTTGAATTTATACTCTGCTGACTACAAGAAGAAGATCCTTGGTGGAGAGGCAGCCGAAGAACCTATTCCTTAGCAAAAGAAAAAGCTATGGGCCTCACTTTGTTTCTGGAGAGTTCAATGTGAGCAAAGGGCATGAGAGTGTAGGTAGTTTTGAAAAGACCAGGAATAGAACAATAGTTCCTGAGTTTTCTCTGTGGGAGGGAGTAGAGTCAGTCTGTGCTGGGTTTAACTGGTATGCAACAGAGGTACACAGAGAATAAGACAGAGAAGATTTCTCCCAAATAAAGAACTCCTCATTCAGGCTGAAAGGACTTTTCCCTTTATACCTTGTCCTAAATAAATCTCTGTCCTACTAAACTGTTACTCTTTGAGGTAGTGAGCCTCTTGACTATTTCCATCACACAACCACAGGAACCTGAATAGAGGGAGACAGAGATAGAGAGAGATGGGAATTCCTAGGTAGAGATCCCGTAATCCAATGCCTTCATTTTACAAATAAGGAAGTTAAGAGTTTGAAAGGGGAAGGGATTTACCCAAAGTCGGTCAGTTATGTAGTGTTAGAGACTAGAACCCAGGTCTCCTGATACCAGTCCAAAACACCATCCTGTCTTTTCCCCTCCCTCATGCCCAGAAGACACTAACTGAAAATTATAATATCTTTTATTGATAAAGAGGCACCGAAAACTAACTCTGCATTGAAGTCCCCTTTAAACAAAGCTATTTAACCAGACCATCCACATCAGCTACCCAAGATAGTGACCTTTTTTGTGCCTATATTCTAACAGATGCTCACCACACATCACCCCTCAGATTCGCTGTTTATCCCACTGTTCATTTAGTGAGGATTAAGGCGTGACACCAAATACTAAAGCCTACAGGAGGAAAAACAGATGAGGGATTATTTATTCCTGGTCAAGCAACACGAGAGAGGCAGCCTCTAAATCAGGGGTCCTTAAAGAAGAGGGTGTGGGGACCACGGGGTACCCTTGATGGGGATTGCTGCCTACTCCCATGTAGGGTTAATGTTTAAGATATGACAGTCTCTATACTTTTGTTTCTGGCAAGAATGAATCATTTACTTATGAAGTTTAATATAAACCAGACGTTGCCTGGGAGGTGGTGTGGTAGAGCTGAAAAAACATTGGCCTGAACTAGGCATTGCAGTCAATGCATACATAGGGGCTACCATAAAGTTTTCCCCCCTCCTCCCAAATTTGGAAATAAGGTCAGGAAAATGTCACCCTCCAAGACAGAATCAACATAAAATAAATGAAGTATTCATGAGATTTTGAGAGATTTCGGGAACTTGGGAACATAAATGGAGCTTTCTTGGAGAAGTCTCTTAAAGAAACATCAGTGCAGGAATAGCCCTGAGTTTTAAAGGCCAGAAAACAACCAAATTACTTTACATATGGATGGGGAGGTGGGGCATGAGTATGCACTGGACCCAGTTCCTAGAACCATAAAACACTCTGAGAAAACTCTGTAAAGGAAAGTTTCAGTTACTAAGAGAGAAGATTAATTATTTGCTGCCCCTGTGCCTGAACAAGGAGCTGAGTGTGAAGCTCTCTTCAGGTCAGACCAGCAAGGGATCCTTCCATCTCTGAACAAACACCATCTGTTATGGAAGGTAAATAGAGATGATGAAGACCAACTTTCCTATGGGGTCCTCATCTAAGATTCCTTTAAGCAAAGCTCTGACCAGACGATCCACATCAGCTACCTAAGATTGCATCCCTTTTCATGCCTGTATCCTGACATATGCTAGACACACATCATCCCCTTCCACTTGCCTTACACTTAGTGGGGATTTAAGGCTTCACATTGAATATTAAAGCTTACTGGAGCAAAAAATAAAAGAGGAATAAATAAATATGATCAAAAAATGTGAGAAAGGCAGTCCGTAAATCAAGGTTCCTTGATTGGAGGAGGGCACGGGTTTAAGGACCACTTAATGTCCTAGGAGATGCTGCTTAGTCTTATGTAGGGTTAATGTTTAAAATATGACAGTCTCTATACTTTTGTTTCTGGAGGGCATGAATCATTTACTTATGAAGTCTAACATAAACCAGACATTACCTGGGAGGTGGGATGGTAGAGTTGAAAAAACACTTGATTGGACCAGGAGTTTCATTCAATGCATCCATAGGAGCTGCCATAAAGTGCCCTCACCAAAGTATTTTTTAAAAGGTCAGGAAAATGTCACCCTCCAGGACAGAATTAACATAAAGTCAATGAGAAATGATGCATGAATGGGTTGTTGATGGGGGTAGAAGGGCTGGGTTCTTATAACTTGCTAAGTGAGAAAGGGAGCCTTTAGTACTGTGTAAAGAAGAGGGGGCTTTAATCCTAAATGACTAAGATTTATTCTTTAGGTAGAAATAACCACAGTATGTAAAAGGATAGTCCATCAGGATATCAAAGTTTAATGGAAATTCCCCTTATGAATACTAAATTTATTGTGCTCTAATTCTAAACCTACCAAAAAAACCCAAAAACCTTCAAACCCCCAAACAACCCAAAAATCTTCTAATCTGTCATTTGGTCTATGGTGTAGACCTACTTTAACTAATACTGGCAAATTCCATGGATCAACTGGCATTCTGGTTTAGAGTTCTGCCTCTTGTGAATTGAATCCTCTCTGGGTGGGCTGATGAGATGAGGTTTTTGGGACTGCAAAGCTGGAGATCATACCTTGAAATAGAGATGACTCTCCAACACAATAGAAGGTAAGTTTGAGTAGCCAGTTAAACTATCTTTCCTGGACAGTCATTAGCTGCATCAGAAATCAGGAAACCTTTCTCTGCCATTAGCAAGGTGTGCAAAGTTAGGGAAATCTTAAGTCTCAGTTTTTCCATTGATAAAAATGGGAGAAAAACATTCTTTCTTATCTTTTAGCACAGAAACATTATAAAGGCAAAAGTGAAATGATGAATGTTATAGATCTTCAAAAAGATTTGAAAGCGCTATATAAGATTATATGGCATGTTGAACAGATGTCCCAAAAGTCTTAGTGCAGTTTAAATCTCTATTAGCTTTGAACTACACTAAGACTTTTGGGACACACCATATTTTCTATTATTTGACAACCTATTAAGCAACCATTTATTAAGTAAGATTTCCATTTTGTGTGTGGGATTTATTTGTAATTGAGGATTCAGAAGGTACTCCAGGATACAGCAGTATCTCAGAGTCAACATTAGTAATGACAATAAAAGAAGTACATTCAGGATCATTTTGAGGTTGTGTGCTTTGTTGTATTTTAACTTTCTGAAAATCCAAATATAGTATATAGCTAAGAGTTAGGCAAGAATTTCTTCTGAGAGCCTCTAATTCACAAAAGGAAAGCAATTGAGGGTGACTTAAGTAGAAAAGCAACTCAAACTAGTTTCTTTGTATTGAGAATATAAAATGCTGTACTTTTTCATTTAAAAAATTAAGATCAAGGAGCATACAACTCCACTAAATAAATATAATAAATAAAAATAAAATACTTCTATTCCAAATTATGGCTTTATTTAAGGAAGACATGAAAGGAAGTCAAGCGGGGAGAAAATGGGGATGAAATAGAAAAACACAGAGGGAAAGGTGTGTGTGTGTGTGTGTGTGTGTGCGTATGTACGTGCGTGTGTGTCCATACGTGCATGCGTGTGTGTGCGCGTATTTGAGAAACAGAGAGAGAAACTGATAACTTTTAATCTATGGCCTATTACAATATTATTACTAAAGAATTTCAAAGCCATATTTGCACTATAATATAATTCCAGGTGCAAATAAATATAATTCCATTTGGTATTATCATTAAACAGAGTATATAAATACTTAGTTTAATTATATGTTTTTATTTGATTACATTTAAAAAAAATTAACAAAAACATTTTTCCCTTTCTCCCAGCTTCCAACTGGAAAAAGGAATAGAACTTTTGTAATTAATAAATATATAATTAAGCAAATTAAACTACCAACTTGGCCATGTCCAAAAATGTATATGTCTTTTCTGTATCTTTAGTCTATCACCTCTCCATCAGGATAAATATTTTTTTTTAATTCAACATTATTTAAATTTTCATCCAATACTTCTATTTCATAAGCCAGAATTCTCATGGACATTTTTAAAACTTTACTTTTTACTTCAACTGCTCATTGGTTATTTAAAATGTCTTCCTTCAAATCATTAATTCTCAATTCTTGTTTTTCCTTTCCTATCACCCACTCCTGGCATTAGTTGTTAATTTCTCTTGACTTAAGAGAAATAAAGTTTAATCACTTCTAGTATCTGTCACTTAACAGGTACTTTCTTCTAGCTCCATAAATTGTGATGGGAGGATGCGGTTATCCTTCTTTGATGAGTAATGGCATAGACTCTCCCATGGAAGAGAGTAAATTTTCTAGGGCAAAGATTTTTTAACCTGGAGTTTTTGAATTTTTTTATTCAAAAAAATTTTTTGTCAACTGTATTTCACTACAATTGTTTTTCTTTGTAATTATATGGGTGTATGTATACATATTTAGAACTCATTTAAAAATATTACTCTGAGGAGTCCATAGATTGCTGAAGTTAAGAATTCTTACTCTAAAGGGAAAGAACTTGAATAAATGAGGGAAAGTTATGGAGACACAGGTTTTGGCTTAATCTCAGAGAAAAATTTTCTAATGATCAGAACTGTCTAGCAATGGAAGGGGCTTACTGGTAGGTTAGGGAGTCCCTTGTCACTAGGGGGTTCAGCTGAAGTCCAAGTGACTGTCATTCTTGCTTTGGGTAGAACCTTTGAGGCTTCTTGCAGTTCTCCGAGTCTATCATTCTATGATTTGGTGCCTGTTAAAACTCTTGGTGTGCTTGTTTTACCCTGATGCCGTCTATCTAAATAAACAAGGCTCTTCAAAGTTTTGTGTTGATGTATAGCAAAGTTCTGTATTTCGCAGACTCCTTCTGTGTTATGTGATGAAGACATCTGCTACATTGTAGACACAATTGGACACTTTTCAACATATTGCTAAGTCTATAATTTCCAACAGTTCCAGCCTGCTTCAGCTTACGGGGGGGTGGGGTGGAGATGGGGGCAGCCACAAATGCAGAAATAGAGAAGAATGAGATTTTCCATAGCCTTTTGCAGCCCTTTTAGGAAGAGGGGTGCTGGTGCCAGAGTTTCCCAGTGAGATGGGTGCTGAAAAAAGGGAATTAAGGCAAGGCATCTCAGTGCCAGGAGTTGACCCATGGATAAGGGAACATTGCTTGAGCTCTCTGTACTTGGGAAGGCCCATCGGAACAATAACTAATTGACATAATATTTGCTAATATAAAAAAAAGTGTGTATTTTGCACATAGTAGGCATCTAGTAAGTGTTTGTTGAATTGAATTGTTCCAGAAGACAGAAACCTTGTCTTCCTTCCCTATAGCTCTCATGAACACCCAGAATAAGGGCCACACAGGAAACATTCAGTCAAGACTGGATGACTAATTGATTGAGAAAATAACACCTGCCCCGGGGGAAGTGAAGATGAAAACAGGTAATATATGGAGTCTGCTTCAAGCTCTTTAGAACAAGGACACCCATTAACTAGACATGATGAGAACAACAGTAGCAAGAACACCCATTAACCAGTTATGATGATATCAGCAGTGGAGGACACAATGTGCAGATAAGAAGAACATTTGGGGGCCAGACAAATCAAAAGGAAAGGTAATATATATTCCCAAACTCACTCTTATGTTTGTCCCTTACACTCTGCTCTCCCCATACTCTCAGGCATTTCCCTGTATATTATGTAACTATCTAGCCATGTCCCTTTGCTATAATGGAAAGAGCACTGGGATCATACTTAGAAGATCCAGTTCTGTCACTTACTATGACTGAGCAAGTCATTTGACTTCTAAAGCCTCAGACTCCTTCATTTGTAAAATGGGATTGAAATCCTTGTGTTACCTACCTTCCACAAGGTTGGGGTTAGGAAAGCACTCTGTACCATGCTATATGTATGGGTACTCTTACTATTATTGATTGCATTATTCACATTTATCCTGTATTGATCGATAGTATTAAGGTTCTTTATCCCTGGGTTTATATCATCATTGCCAGAAGTTTATTGATAAGAATGACTAGGACTCCCTAATTGCAAACAAAGTGAAAAAGGTTGTGGTCCTAACCCCAATATCAACTGCACCCACATAGAAAACCTCCCTCAGCTCACTCTGAACACCTCCCCCTGGACCTGTGTTTTTCAGATGTCAGCAGAGATCTCTCTAAAAGTTTCTTAAAACCCTCTAATACAGGCATTAATAGTGTCCTCAATAGCAACAAGAGGAAACCAAGAGTCAAGAGCACCAATAAAGCTACAATGGGAGGATGGGTAAGATTCTCAAAAAAAAAAAAGAAAAAAGAAAAAAGAAAAAGAAAAGAAAAAGAAAGGGGAACAATGTTATACTTATCGTGAAAGATTAAAATGTGTGAGACTTTATGAGAAAGAAAAAGGAGCACATCTTAGAACCCATGCTACTCAGTGAACTGATTAATGCACAATCAACAGGAAGCAATTCATCCAATGAAATGGGTTTGATTTTACTTCCTGCACTTTTGAAGAGACCAAGTACTTCCTATGCCCACAAAGCAGATCTTCATATATTCAATTTAACCTTCCAAATGTCCAGAATTAACTCCATGCACCAATTAAAAGAGAAAATTAATTCACACTTAACAAGAATATTTTCTTTTACTGCATGAAACCAAGGGACATAAAACATTGATTCCTCTACTGTGGCTCAGTTCAATTCTCAATCTGCACGTATAATTTAATAACTCCTACCTTAGACTGAGGACCAAATTTGCATTGGGGTGTAGAGGGAGCAATGTGTACAATTCCCCATTAACAATATGGTGAAAAGGCAAAACTGGCTGCCTTGTTTATATGTATATTTCCCTCTGGTTACTCCCTGAAGTTTCCATAAAAACAGATGTCAGGCAATCAAAAATTTCCCCAGCCCCAAGAATAGCTGCTTCTGAAATCTTCAAGCAAACCTTCTCATTCTGATGGGAGTGCCAATCTTCAAAGGTCTTTTTTAAAATAAGTTTTTTTTTTTTTTTAATCAGAAATGAAGACCCTAACTGAACTAAAAATTCTTCAACCATTTCCCCCCAAAACATTTCATAGTCACTAGTGATAATAGTATAAATGCTTGTAAAATAATAATACCTTCTCAGACCCAACTAAAAACCTTGCCTTTTCCTGTGAAACTCACAGCATGAATAAGACAGCAAGACACTGTCTTATTCATTATCTCAACAATCCATAAGATAGCTAGCATTACTTTTGATCAGTGAGAAAAGGAAAGCAGTATTGGAATTACAGTCTAAGAGGGTACAAGTAAGCTCTTTAAGGAGAGAACCTGGAATAGTTCTTCCTTATCCCACCTCTTGAATGAGGAATACTTTTAGAAAGCAACTTTTTATTTATATGAAACCTTGAAGTCAATGGAAAAGTACACAGTAAAAGATAAAAATTTAGGTATAATGGGAACCCAAAGGATTCACAGACTTCTAGAATGTGAAAGTTGAGAAAAACCTTGGAGATCATCTAATCCAATGTGGCTCAAACCAATTCCATAGATGAAACCCACACATTTTGTGTCTAGGGGCACAGAATTCTCCCTTACTTAAGGTCAAGAAATCTTTGGAGGAAAGAAGAAGAAACAAAGCCATTTTTATAATCCTTGAAATGCTGTATGTAATGAATATTTTTAAATGCATTTAGTATGTTCCTTTTTTAGAGGAACAAATACTGCTAGCATTAACGTTTTCTCACAGAACCCTTTATTCAAAGCAAACAGAACACCAGGGTTCCAGAGAACACATCTTATTGTTCAGAAAAATGAGGTCTCAAGGTAGATAATGGTTTGCTCAAAATCATAGAGCCAATCACTGATGGAATTAGAACAAGGACTCAGGTATTCAGATCTCTCAGCCCATTCACTCTCCACAATGTTGCAAGTCAGATCTGTAATTGTATACCTTGCATTTAGTAGGCACCTAATAGGAATATATAGATTGTAATTGTTCCTGAGGGCAGGAACCCTGTGTTTGCCTTCTCCTATGTCTCTCCTGAGCTCCTAGAATAGTGGGCACAAAAGACATTGCATAAAGTCATAGCATTTTAATTTAGAAAGAACCTTAGAGATTATCTATCCAACCCTGCCTTTCCTCTCCTCTCCCAACCTACATCCTAGTTTCATAGATGAAGAAATTGAGGCTTGTGGAAATCCAAGGATATATCCAAAGTCAGACAACCATTAAGAAGCAGAACAGACCTAAATTTCCTGACTCTCTAGATAAGGCTCTTTCTACTCCATCAAATGCTGTTCCAAAAGATGGCCCAAAAAAGAAAGATGTTTATGCCTGGAAATAACCTGAGTATTCAGGTTAAAAGACAGTTTAGAAACCTTAGGGTATGGAGTCTTGGATTATCTGTCAGGCCACCCAGATGATAACTATCTTTGCTCTCAATCACTTTGCTTCATCAAAAGGAAATGTATTGGGGAGGAATGAATCTCTCTTCATGAATGTATCCTGGTTTCAGCATAGGGAACAGAGACACATGCTTGCAAACACATTCAAATGTATGTCATGTATCAAGACAGATAAAAAGAGACAGAAACAGAGAGAGAGAAAAAGAGAGAGAAAGAGAGAGAGAGAGAGAGAGAGAGAGAGAGAGAGAGAGAGAGAGAGAGACTCAGAGAGAGAATATAGAAAAAGCATGACCACTTGTAAAAGACTATGGAGAGTTTGATTTTTCTGATTTAAGGGGAACTTAAAGGGAGGAGGTCTACATATAATATATGCATACATATACATGTATATATGTGTTTTGATGTTTGTACATCAAAATTTTGATGCTGACTATGAGTTCTTAGAGTAGATTTTAAAGAATTCATAGAATGCCCTTAGCAAGTACATGTTCCCTTACTTAGACCTCCCCCCCCCTCCCCCCCATAGCCAACAACTTATCTCTTCAGATTCCTGCCTGGTAAATAAATAAAGCTGATGGCTGAAGGATAAAGTGAAATTTTCTAGTCCATGACCCTGCTTTCATTATCCCTCTATTCTATAGCCCTGCTACACATTGTGAAAGATTCAAGTTCAGCTGTGAACATGAATATAATAGTCTTGTAAGTAACCATTAAGCATTTCTTAGATATCTATCTTATCTGTTGATAATAATAATAAGTAATAATAGCTAACATTTCACCCTCAGAATAATCCTGGGAGGCAGGTAATATCATTATCTCTATTCTACAGATGAGGAAACTAAGGCAGAGATTAATTGACTTGGTCAGCATTACATAACTATCTGAATTTAAGATTTCCTGACTCCATGCCCTATGCTCTATCCACTGTGGCACCTCCCTGCCCCTTAAGTTCTCTGTCCAATCTTACCATTCTATTCTCCCTACAAAAAATGCATGGAAAACAAAATCAAAGCTTTTTTAAAAATTTAAATTTTAAAATTTAACAAACTTTTACTGAGTACTTACTAGGTGCATCCCCTGTATTTGGTACTATAAAGCATATAAAGGAAAATAAGACATCATCCCTATCCTGAGGGATCTTACAATTGAATACAGAAAATAAGACATTCACAAGTTACTTAAATACATATTGCATTATGATGAAAGATAAGGGGAAACTTTGGGGAGGAGATGGCATTTGAGTTGGATCTAAAATGAGCAGTGCTAGATTTTGATAGTTGAAGATGGGGGAGACAGATATTCCATGAGGAGAAAATGATATGAACAAAGATACTGAGGCAGAAAAGTGTCATTTTGTTTAGAGGAAAGAGGGTAAGACATAGGGCACTTAAAATGGTGGGGAAAGTCTGCCAGAATAGGAAGGACTTGAATGTCAGGCTAAGAAGTTTGGTCTTTATTCTTTAAATGATGAGAAGCCCTGGAAGTTTTTGAGCATTTTTTTTCCTTTCCTCCCTAAGCATGTGACAATCTGGAAGCCTAGATATAGACCTACAAATTGTATATTAGAACCTTTCGTGTGTTCTACAATCCTGAGTCTTGACCAGCACTTAAATCATTTATCTATATTAGACTGAATTAAAAGAGATAGTTATCTTATCTCATAACACTCACCTTCAAACCTGGAAGAGCATGAAAACTCCTTAGGATCATAGAGCCTATTAGAGATGAGCTCCTCATTTATGAAATAATGATTTTCTAAGATCATTTTCAACTCTAAAGCTATGATTTTATGCTCTAATATACTCCTCTCATTTTATAGATGCAAAAAGTAAGATCTAGATATATTAGACAACTTTTCCAAAGTATGATAGTTAAGAAACAGAGCCAGAATTTAGATCCAGGTCCTCTAGACAATACTGTTTCCATCACATCACAATGGCTAATGTCTGGAACTTCCAGAGTTCCCATGGTCCAGGATGAAATGCTTGGGTGATATCCTATTGCAAAGAGGCCCCGGCTTGGCTCTGAGGGAGGTTTCTCCATGTGAATTATTATTATTATTTTTTTTTTTTGCTTTTCTTAGCAGACAAGAATGACAATTTATGGAAAATTATGCCTTGAATGCATAATCTGGTGAGAACGGAAATGGTATTCTATACTAATCCATCCCAACTGACTTGCTATTGTGTACGCACCTGCTAACATTTTTTAAACTGGGATTTTATGGAAAGGACATTCTGATCATTTCTAAAGTTTGCTGAGCAATTCTCCTGTCTCACAGGCATACAGTTTTTGTGCTAGAAAGTTCCCTCCTGGCTCCCTCAATGCACTGGTGGGCACATGCATGAATGCATGCACAGAATAATAAATTCAACCCACATTTGTTTATGTTATTATAGCCAAGAAACTCTGCAGGTGTAGAATAGGAGTGATAGTTGTAAAAGAATACTTGGTTCCCAGATTCTGCTCATTTGCAATGGATCTGGAACCTAAAAGAGGCTGCCTTCCAATGCAGAATGGGAAAAGGAAGGTAGAAGCACAAAGATAAAAGAGGAAATGGATGGAAGTCACCTCACCTCTAAGAAAATCCCAGAGATAAAGTATGAAGGAACACATGGAAGGTGACAACTGCTCTATAAGGAAGTGAATACCAATATTAAAAAAAATTTCGATTCTGACTCTAAAACCCAGAAAATGAAGGGTTTGTATAATTTAAGTCTCCTAGAGTACCTGCTTGCACTTCTGTGCCAGAGGATCATGATTTTGAGCTGTAAAAGGTCATGGAGATCTTCTAATCAGACCTTCCAGCATCCATTCAAGAAGTCTATTTTGAAATGGCTAAGTTGGAGGAGGCTTCTTGGAAGAGGAGAACTATCATTTGAGTCTTGAAGTCTACTTAGAGAGTCACAGTGGTGCAGTTGGAACAATGCTTTATGGCGCCCAAGAGACTTGGTTCTAAACCGACTCTGCCACTAATTAAGTTTGACTGTGGGCAAATATTTCATTCTTCTGAGCCTGTTTTAACATATGTAATAGATATCCCATCTTGAACATTCTATAACTCTTTGATTCTCTAAGAATATAATTTTTTTGTGGGTAGAGATATTTTTGGTTATAGGTGCAGACTTCCTGATGTCTTTCTAATCATATTAGAAAAACCAATGTCTACTTTGTCAATAGATAATGTAGATATCATCTACCTACAGAGCTAATTTAGTTAATCACAAAATCTCAGCATGGTAAAGAATCTCAGAGACTATCTAATACAATCTTTACTTGAATAGGCATTCCAGTTATGGCATCCATGACAAATAGTGGTCAAACCTCTGCTTGAAAATTTCCAGTGATAGAGAACTCCATACCTCCCAAAGCAGTCCGCTCCACTTTTAGACATCTGTGATTGTTAGGAACATTTTCCTTACATGAAGCCAAAAATATGCTTCCCTGTGACTTCCACCCACTAGTTCTACTTCTGCCCTCTGGGGCCAAGGAAAACACATCTAATCCCTCTTCTCAATGACAAATGGTTTTTCCAAAGAAAAGTGTGTGTGGTTTTGGAGAATCTTAGAAACACAGAATCTTAGTATCAGAAGGGACCTTATAGACCATCTAATTCAACTTTCTATTCAATATAAAACAATCTTCTCTATAGTACCTCTAATAGGCAGTCATCAAAGTGTGTTTGTGAACATTTCCAGTGATAAAGAATATACTACCTCATGAAGAAGCCATGATTTTTTTTAATAGCTTTGGTTTTTAGAAATTTTTTCCTTATATAAAGAAGGAATTTTCCTCCTTGTAGCTTTGACAAATTCATGGGTCCTCATTTTCTCCATTGAAGCTAGAACAGGCTTTATTAGTCTTCCACAGAATAATCCTTTAACTGTTTTAAGATAGTTATCATGTCCCTCTCCTCATATCTTCTTTGCTCTAGGCTAAATGTATCCAGTTACTCCAACTGCTCCTCACGTGGCATGGTCTTTAGTCCCTTTACCATTCTAGTTACCATCCACTGGAGACACTTCAGTTTGTTCATGTTCTTTCTAAAATATAGGGCCCACAGCTGGATATAATGCTCCAGATGTGACCTTAGAAAAAACTTTGCCACGTATGAAAGTCTTGGACCAACATTAAAATACCCAGATGTAACTCAGCTCAAGAGAAAATCAGTCCATCCATCCATTTCTCCCTCCTCCCCGGATCTGGAAGCTGCACAGTTTTATTGCAACAATAATCACTCATTCCCATAATGAGGCTCTGGATGGGGAAAATGAGAATGGGGGGCTCTGAACTTGCCAGGAGCCCTCCAACATGGCAATCCTGCATGTTAAGACATTCAAATGTTCTAAACCCTGATGAGCTCTGGGTGAGTGAAGGCATCCTTGGAAGGAAGGAAAAAATAACCTTCTTACTGAAATATTTAGTCTCTGGGAAACTTCTCCCAAAGATCAGGCCTGAAAGAGCCGGAAAGGGAGGCCCAAGAGGAGACAATGTTGGCTCGTTAGCGTGAGATCCAGCTTTGTCTCATTCTGAACAGAACGTCTGGTCTCCCTCTGCAGCCTCTGCAGCACAATCAGATACCAAAAACCCCAGGAAATACACTCCCTGGAGCCCAGAGCACATCAGTTTAATGATGCAGGTGCAGATCTATCTCCTCTCCTGGGAAAGCAGGCCTGTCTGCTGTGCAAATGAAGTTGAGCTGGGGGTGGAAGGTGGGGGAGAAGGGGAGAGGAAAAGGGGGAGAGGAAGGGAAAGGAGGAATGGGGTAAGAAAAAGGGAGATGGAATTGTGACAGAGACAAAAATAAAATCTCCCCATATCCCTGGGATCTTCTTTGAAAGGAAGATCATTGGATCCATGTTCCGTTCATCCTGTTAGTCAAACTGAGTCTACACCAAATAGTAAATCTGCAAAGCTCATGAAAAGAAAAAAAAAACAAAAAAGGTCCTTCAAAAGTGTTTGAGAGGGAAAGTGAAAGAGAAGGTGAGATAATAAGAACTGATATAATCCTCTTTATCTCCTTCCACAAAAATAATTATATCTTCAATTCCTTTTATCATTTTGGATGCAAGAGAGAAGACTAAATATGAGAGGACAATCATTGGCAGAGAAAGCATACCCAGAGGCTAGGCTAAAGAACCATTCCAGATTAGAGAAGCACAGAAAAATAGGTTCTTGATCTCTGCCACTTTGACTTCCTCATCCATAAAATGGGGGTAATGTTTTCATTGCCTTCCTCACAAGTTTGATGTGAAGAAAGCACTTAAAATACAACATCACAATTATACCAAGAGGTCATGGCAAATTCAGCAGGTAACGTCATTCCCAGAGATACTTTTGAATTATGAGCTATTTTTTTCCTTTCCTTTCTTTCAAAGACAAGGGATGTTATAAACTCATTCATCTTTTTATCCCCCATTGTGTTTAGCTCAGTTACACACCTCAAAAACTACTTATTGGTTCATTAAGAAACATAGATCCCATCTTTAGGGAACTAATATAGTCAATTAGAGGAAATAAAATATTATATTCTGACTTATGATAGTGCTACTTGTAGATGTAAGCATATTAACAAGTTTAGAAAGGGGAGAAACCCCTTTGCCCTTGTCTAGAGTAATCAGTTGTGGGGACATTTAAGCTGACTTTAAAGTCTGGGCAAAATTTTTGATTGGTAGATGGGGTTAAACAAATAGAAATGAACAAAATTTAATATTTTGATCCAATATCATGTCTTAAAAAAGTTTAATTGATGCAAAATAGTCACCAAAATCAGGAGGCTGAAAGAACTCAGAAGCTCCACTGGTCAGCAAACCTGATTTTCTTGATTTTGTTTCTGTTATTTACTGTCTATTCGAAGTTGAGTAAACTAGTTAATTTCTGGTCTCAGATTACTCATTTGTAAAATGGGAATCCTGGATCATGACCTCTAAAAATTTCTTCCAGGTCCAAAGCTATGATTTTATGATTTCTAATCATTATGTGACTAGATATGATTAAATATTAGATGATTAGATGTGATTAGAGACCCTAACATTAAAGTTCCAGCTGCTTATTAATTATTATTATCCAGCTTGTTTGACCCTATCTAAATCGCTTCCCCTTTCTGTGAACCTCTTTCCTATAAAAGGAAGGTTGTGGACTAGATGATCCTTATAGTCCTTTCCAGTTCTAAGTCCTACAATAGTGAGTGAGTTAGAAAGCATAGGTTAGAGTCAGGGAAAAGTGGATCTAAGTCATGGAGGACCCCAAATACTAGACTAAAGAAAGTATACTCTTTTTTTTGCTGCTTGAAGAGATAATCAAGGAATCAGCAGAGAAATCAAGAAGCCCAATTCTGCCACAGGAGCCCTAGTAACAAGAAAACTCCGAAAGGGAATGGTTTCTATCTCCAGCCTTATTCTAGATGTGAGGGGAGTTAATCCACCAAGAAATAAAAGATGGTAACAGCTGTATTCTGGGCTTCACCTGATCCAAGGTAGCTGATCTCAGGTCAAAGAGAAAGCAGAGACATACCACATTGGAAGTTTGTTTTGCCAGATTTAGTTTCCCCCAAATCTGTACTCCGTGGGAGCTGTTGGGAAAGGAATGATAGTTTGTTGATGAATACAAACACTTTCATGCGGTTACATTCTGCCTGGTTTCCTTTGAGGTGGGGCTGGAAACCAGGGCTTCAGCTGCTGGGCTTAAAATGTGCTCCACAGAATCCTCTGCCATTTATTGTCTACTGAGATCTCATTTCTCACTCGGCACCAGCACATACTTGGCAAACAGTGGGATAGCGATAAAAATATTCTGCTGATTTAACTTACAGTGTGATTTATAGAAAAATCTTTGGGACATTATATGGAACACTGCATTTCTTTCTATCATTAGTGATCGGGAGAAAATTCCCTATCGCCGCAAATCATACAGAGCTGGGCCAGAAGATCATGTAGTTATATAAAGCTTCAAAGTATATGCCTTCAAGATGAGTTCCAATGGCACATTCTACATTCTGCTATCATCCCTCACTTAAACATCTATCCAGGCCAGAAGCCCCCAGGTACAGGAACATTTTACATTCCCCATACATGGTGGGGAGAGAAAAGGCTAATTGGAGTTATTGGAAATCCTAAATTGGAGAACACCTTTAAAGAAAATGGATCTTTATTCTGCATAGGAAATAAGCACAATGGAAGTGCAAAAAAGGGAGACACCATTATGGGCTGGGAACAGTATGGATGGGTTCCCTAGAGAAGAATTGCCAGAAGGGACCTCAGTGATCATCTGGTCCTGGGGCTGACAACATTTTAAGAGAAAAGAGCCATTTTGGGATAATATTTTTAGAATATAACTTTTTTGAAGAGCCACATGATATTTTATATTTTTTTCTCAATTAATACCAGAAAGATTTTACACAACTTCATCTGTACTGGTTTATACATTGTTATTTCATTTAATTTATACAAGTTTATACAACACAATAGAAAGACCAAATAATAATTATTTATTGTCTTTCAAGAAAGCCTTTATTTCAGCACACATGTGTGGCCCAAGATCTGGAGGGAGGATCCTGAGAAACTCCCTTAGCCTTCTTCCATTAGCACATTAATGCTCATAAACAATGAGTTTATTGGATTAGTTAAATGTCACCTTGTAAGACTGGGAGGGTTTGAAGGGATGAAGTATGAAGCAGGAGGAAATAGAGGTGAGAAGCAAAGGTTGACAAATAGGGGGAGTGAAAGTGGGGGGGAGGGAAGTTGACAAATAGGGTCAAAGATTAAGAAGAGAAGGCCCAAGTGAGACCTAGCAGGGAGAAGAGAATGTTCTTTGGGTTGGAGGAAGTGAGTTGAGACGTAGAATGACAAATCTCCACAGTTCACCTTCCTCTAAGTCAAGTAATTGTTCTTAGAACCAAAGGGGAGTTTGTTCACTTAAGAAATAAATCAGCATAGAGATACAGTTTTGCTAGTTGATTTTCTTTTAAAAGCCAGATGGCATGTATATATTTAAAGAGGTTCATGTAGTTTTTGAACCATCTCAATCTACTTACTTTATGGATGAGGAAACTGAGACACAACTAGATAAAGTGACTTGTCCAAAATCAGACAATAAAACAGAGCGAATTCATGGTAAATCTAGGATTGAAATCTAGATCTACAGATTCAGGGTTTGTTTATTTCCCCCCCCCCACTCTCACTACATAAAGTAATTTAAACTAAGCTATCAGACTTTGTATGTTGGGGGGAGGATGGTCCTTTAATGACTATAAGTCTTCTTTATAAAAAAGAAGCAAGCTAATCGTTTTAAAGTACATGGGATGGGTGCTTTTAAAATTCTTAAAATCAGTTATTTACTTAAGTTAAATCTCTTTATAAGCTTGTTTACACTATTATATTTTGTCAAATTTTGAATTCTCTAAATGTGTACTCAATGGAAACTGTCAGGAATGATAGTTTGTCAAGGCAAGCATTTTTTCCTAGAAAATGTAAAGGTAAATTTAAGACCAACCACTCTTCAAACAGTAAAAGGTAGAGATGTTTTCATATTCTAAATGTTAAAATGCCTGTTGGTATAAGTAAATGAAAATAGTGGTATAAATACTACCATTTCCAATTCCTGGCGCATAAAATGTAGCTTGTGATGACTAGATCTCTGGAATTGAAAAAGGAATAACTACTGAGAAGCAATTCAGTTCAGAAAACATCTGTTAAGAGCCTACTATGTGCTAGATTGGAGGCAAGGACAGTTGACATTTTAAAGATTAGGGGTCTTAATCCAACCTAACCTAACAAATAGTTTATAATTTAGTGGTTGAGAGATAATTCATGCATAACTACCAAACATGGGAGACTTTGGTAAGGACTATATAGGAAAAGGCTGTTGCTATGGTGGCTCAGTGAAAAAAGAGATCTCACTTGGTTGGGGACAGAAAGGAAAGAATTAAAGAAGGCTTTATGGAATTAGCATGTAAACTGTATTGAGAAGAAGCATATAAGGGGAAGAGTATTTCAGTTCCCAGTATTCCAAGTCATAGTGGAAGCATAAAAAACAAATTTTCTTAGGGGAACAGCAAATAGTATAGTTAAACCATTAACAATTCATCCAATATTTATTAAGTCTTTCTTATATGCAAGAAGTGTGCTAGGCATCCAGGATATAAAGATAACAAATAAAATAATCCTTGTCCTCAAGAACCTCATATTACATTGGTGGTTAAGAGAGGATTTTGAAGAATACAACTTATACAAAATATAATACAAAGCAGGGAGTGATGAGGTTAGGAAAGTGAGGAGAAATTAGAGTATAAAATAGAAGAGGGGAGCAGGGAGAAATAAATCTATAAAGATAAACTGAGGCTATATTGGACAGAGCAGATGAGTCAATCCTTTTCACAAGGGTTTCGGATGACAAATGAGCATGTTTCACCATTGATTCTATATATCACCTGGGATAGGTGACTGCATCTCTGTATCTAACTACTCAGAGGGAAATGTTATTTGCTTTACGTAACTCGTAGGTTTGTTATAAACATAAAATGAGATAATAGATGTGAGAATGCTTGCGAGCAAAAGCTGATGAGACTGTAGGTCTCATTATTGTTCATGATTACAAATATCTGAGAAAATCCTCCCACGACTCCATGCTGAGGGTGGCCTTTTCCAAGGGGAAGGGTTGTCCTTGGCACTGTCAGAAAAAGGCCTGTATGTTGCACTTATGTGTTGTATTCTGTTTAATTTTTTAGACCATATGGTTTACCACACACTGGGCTGAATTGCAGCTGCTCTAACTCGGAGCTTTCTTGCTTTTGTGTGTTAATAATAATAATAAAAAAAAAAAAAAACGCAACATTATTTACCACATATTTTTATGTTTACTGAATATCTATCTATATGCATGTAAAACAGACTCTAGTGTTATAAGCCAGCCCATGGTGGGAGAGGGAGGAGGGAGAAAGAGGAATGGGGGAGGAAGGATGGTGGAAAGAAAACAGTTACGGCAAATTAAAGTTCTTGGAACATGAGCTATTGGTATAAAAATCTACAGTTACACAACTGCATCTGCTTTGGCCTTATACCTGGCCTCATGGGAAATATGTATGCATTCACTCAATAGACATTTATGGAATACCTACTGTGTGCTAAGCTTAGAGGTAGACTAGGTGCTGTCGCATAGGAATTTAACCAATTCTTCTCTATTCTCCAAGCTTATTAAGGTAGTGGAGAGAAGAAATGTGGGACTTGTTCACTAAGTCCCCAAATCCTAGAACTGGCACCCTTCCCTCCTCCCCCTAAACCCCTAACCCCCTGAAGCTTGAAAGAAGCAGTTTTTAGGACAAATAACAGGCCATCCTCCTTCACACAGCAGGGAGAAGACTTATGGAACTCGTTACCCTGAGAAGCAGCACAGACTGAAAATATAATAATCTCCCACATTTGTAAAGTGCTTTCAACTTTCTAAAATGAGATACATTATTTTTATTCTCACAACTCTGTGAAGTGTGTTGGGGATTATTATTCCTTTTGAAAGCCAAGGAACAGAGAAAAGGCACATGGGGAATCAGGACAAAGTTTGGTTGGGATTAGAACTCAGCAATTCTGAAAGGAAATACTTTTTCTACCGCCATTTATGGATTTGTTTGAATCTTAACTCTGCCACTTACTAGATATGTGATAGTGGACAAACCACATCTCTTCTGGGTCAGCTATAAAATGAAGAGGTTTGATGAGAGATTCTCCTAAGGTCACTTCTGTCTCTAACTCCAGTGATTCTGTGATCGTCAGGAACAAAGATGTGTAATAGATTTGGGGAAGCTAAGGCCAAATGGAAGCATGTTATTCATTTTTCAGTTTGTCAGGGACAACTCTTTAACTGACAAAAGAAGTTTCCTAGATTTCTAAGAACTTTAGGACTGATCCCCAGGAAGAAAGTGAGTAAGTATTCCCGGACCAAAGACCTTGTTTCTAAATGACTTATAGAAAGGAAGATACCAAAGCTCTAAAGGAGAGATTTCCCCCTTTTAGAGGAAAAAAGAAAAGCAGGCTATTTGGATTCCCCATTATAAAAAGAACACAAGGTATAATTTCCCAAATTAAATTAAATTAAAATCTGGACTAGTGAAAAAAATGGAAGTGGATCAGCACCCACAGTGGCTGACCTTGCTACAGGCAGGGTCAATGGTTGACGGCATACCTGTCTCATTTCAGGGTCCCGCCTGCCACTCCCTGCAGGCACACATCACTTCCTTAAACTACTCAGGGAATTTCTTCAGATGACAGAAATGGGTGAGGTCTAAAAGGATAAAATAGATTATCCCACAGAACTATTTTTGAGAGCAAGGAAAGAGACTAGATAGAGTAACTCCATAATCATGAAATATCAGAGTTGGAAGACTTCATAGACTTTCTGATCTAACCATATCTGAACAAGAATAGCAACAAGTGGTCATTTATCCGAGCTACACATTCAACTTGGAGATATCCCATGGAGTCCATTTGAGTTCATGGCTTAAGAGGCAGCCTCCTAAATTACAGCAAATAGGAAGGAGAGAAAGTTAAAAGGGAACCACTTATTTTAGAGCATTCAATTTTGGTTAACAGAGTCAATCAAAAAACACTTATTAAGTGCTACAATGCACATTAAAGATTCCTATAAAGAAAAGAGACTGCTCTCAAGGAGCTCACAGTCTAATAGAAGAGATACCATACAAACAACTATGTGCAAACAAGATGCATATAGAATAAACTGGAGATAATTTCAGAAGGAAGGCACTAAGGTTAAGGAGGCTTCTTGTAGAAGGTGAGACTATAGGACAGAGGTACAGGGATTAATTCTCAAAGGTAAGGACTCTTGTTTTCGTAGTCCTGGCATTTAGTACCTCATGTGTTATGGATAAGTGCCAAACTAAAATCTATTATGTTCATAAACCTATGCTAGGCACCTTAATAAGTATCACCAAAGTTTGAAGGAAGAGATAATGAGATTCTCAAGGAGAAGCTTCACAGAAAAGGAAAGATTGGAACTGAGACTTGAGGATGTCTCTTTCTTGTCCCCCTTCTATAACCTCCTGGAAGGTAGTTAGTTTATCAATAGGCTCTGCTTACAGAATAGTCATTGACATGAATGCTTTCTCAAAGATTTTTTAGAACAAAATCTAACTTTAAAAGTTAACTTTGCACTACAACTAGGTTTGAAATTCACTGTGCAAATTACAACCCTGAAAGAATCACCTCCCTCCACCCCACCTTTTCTTCCCCCCCCCCCCCAACTCCGGATCCAGGCTAGCAGAGGAATTTGACAGCTGGAACCTCCGGGATTTTAAGGAGGAGGTAGAGTGGAAAGCATACACAGGACTGATGAGGCAGCCCTCTGTCCTGGATGGATTAGACCACAGCTTTCCAACCTTTTTCGTTCCAGAGCACATGTGTACATTTCTGAATTGGCTGCCACATACCCAAGAGGCCCTACGCCCACTGATGAAAACGTGTGCTGGGTGGGTTAGGGATGAGGCAGGGTGTGGGGGGGAATTGGAGAGGAGGTAAAGCAGACTGTGGTGCTCCCAAGGAGAGGCATCAGGTTTGGGGAAATTCAAACGAAAATCTTGAGAAATATTTGTGGGGAACAGGGGTTCTGGTTAATTGAATTTTCTTTGGTAACTCAATGTGAACCTGAAAACCCTTTTTATTCAAAATCTTTGGTAAAAATCTGGGTCTACTTTCCTGCTTCAGTAAAGAACAATGAAATGAAGACAATAACATCTTCTTTTCATGATTGAGGGTCTTGAAGGACCTCAAGGTCAATATTCTGAATGACTATGACCACTGCTCATGTCCGGAGATAGACAAAACTGGATTAAATATGGATCCAACCAGCACACGACCACTGCGCAGGGCCGGAGGGGGGGGGGGGGAACCTACTACATACTTAGTCCTGTGCTGAAACAATTCCAGAATATCTCTTGGCTGATAAGACTTGGGAGAGAAGGGGCTCCTTCATTTCTGCTCTGATTGTTTCCCTATAATGCTCCTATCTCTAAAAGAGTAATGAAGTAACAAATTTCATTTGTTTCAAGGTGCAAATAGGGCTGTGATTGAACCAGGTGTTAGTTATTGTAAAAGTCTTAACTACCCAAAGAAAAAGGAGGCAAACAAAAGGAATTTGGCTGTCCTAAGGACCCTTAGACCATGGTCCATAAATCAGATCACCCAAACTTTGGCAAACTGAACTCCAAACTGGGAGGTTTCAGGAAGGAAGCCATTGTTGGAAAAGCCTTGGAGAGACCATACACTCACGTGCCTTCCATTCTAGGAATTCCCTGGCCCACAAGAGCAAGCCACACCAAGACCACAAAGCTAGAAAAGGTGAGGATAGGGCCAGCTATGGGTAGGATTGTGAACTCAGCAAAACTGCATTTACTTACACACTTGCACATATTCTTTTCCTTTCTATACTTTTTCCCTTCTTTTATCAACTTTATTTCAAGGTGTCTACTTCAAGGTGCTTTCTATCTCTAGTCCCCACTGGGGAGGAAGAATATGTATCTGATAAACCCATTGTACTTTATGATATTAAGGATTTAATGTGGAACTTAAATGCAATAATAATAATAATTCCCTCAAAGAATTTTGTAGTCTTTGTACTCTCCAACTCACTTCACATATATTTCACTGGAATCCTTGCTGAGATAAATAGGGAGGATTGTTGTTTTTTGACAGATGAGGAAACCTCTGAGGCCCTAAGAGGAGAGATAACTTCTAAGGTCAGAGAGCTGGGACTAGAAAGTAGGTATTCAGAATCCCTGTCCAACAGCCCTTAGAAATTACAAAGGCTCTCAATTTTATTCAATAACCATTTATCAAACACCTACCATGTGCCAGGCACAAAGCTAGGCACTGGGGAGACAAAGACCAAATTCAAGCCAGCCCTGCCTGCCCTTCTAGAAGCTGATATTGTCTCAATTTCTAGCAGCTATGTGGAAGGGAGGTCACTAAGGAAGATTGTATCGGGCTCTGCTGAACAGTAGCTGTAGATGCTGTTGGTTTTATAAAGTTATATAAAGTATATATTTAACAAGTATATTCCTATAGCAGAAAAGATATAAAGGTTACTGAAGTATCAAGTCCTTTGACAGAGACTCACAGCACCTGTAAAAGGACAATGTGATTAATCTAAGGGAATAAAGGTATGTATTTGTAGTGGTGAGATTTCAGGCATCAATTTTCGGGGAGAACTTTTTGGGAAAGGGGTCTTCCTGATGCTTCTTAAATCATATCAAGTGAAGCCTTCTTTGACTTCTGGGTAAGATCAACCCTCTAGCCTCAATAGCTCTTTAGTGAACCCCTGGGAAACAGTCTTCCTACCTTCAGAACACGTTCTTTTAATCTTTCCAATCCCACTCAGGTGTTACTTCGAGACGCCTGTCTGATGGCATGGAAAAGTGGATCCAAAATAGAGAGTTGGTAATATTTAATCTCACACATTCATGGAGCAGGCAGAAGGCAAATTCCCCCTTGGTAAATGTTTACTGTTCAGCTTTTGCCAGTACAGGAAAATAAACGCTGGAATGTGGTTTTGAGGGAAGAGTGAGGAGCGTTTGTACTCCACGGTTCCCCACTCCCAGCCCCCATCAAAATGCTAATTTACAAGAAATGAAATCCTTGCAAACTCTGCAAAGAGCTGGACAGGCAGAAAGCTACAGCCCCTCCAAGCCCCTGCGGTCCCAAGAAAGTAAATTACTAGAGTGGCAAAGGCCTGCCAGCCCGGGTGTTTTATATCTTCCCCTCAGGCTGGCTATAAAGGAAAAAGCAGGGTCAGAATACAAGTTGCTTACATACTCCCCTCATCCCCATCCCTAAAAAGGAGACAATCCTACAACTTTCTCTCTCCCCCAGCACACAGTAGGCACTCAGTAAATGTTTGCTCAATGACTGACTGACAGAAAGGATAAATTCAACACTGACTTGATAGATAAAAAGGACTTTCAGACAAGTATGTCATTGACACAGATGAGAAACTTATTTTTACTGTACCAAGAGAAAGCACAGGTTGACACTTGATTTCATTTTAATTATCCAACCTGTATGGATAGTCATCTCCAAGCAGGTCAGACTCCTTTTTGTAAGGAGCTCCATATGCCCATCGGATCTCTACTCCCCACAGGAGATACACATCACCTCCTCCCCTCTTACATTACACACACACACACACACACACACACACACACACACACACCCATTGCTTATTTCCACCTCTTTACTTTTGCACCCAGTGCGATGTCAAATGTCACTGTTTGGAGTTTGACTCTATATCGATTCTAAGGTCTTTATGTGTTAGCACTGTGAAGCAGCAAAGAGGTAGGTGGGGTGAACTGGAAGTGTATCCAGGGCAGAGATGATACAACAATCATTATCAAAGTCTTATAACTCATTTAATTTTAAACCATTCTTTAAAAAAATAACATAAAAGAAGTACAATAATCCTTAAAAGGTTGTAAAATAACTTATTGTCCTCAAATATATGAAGGGTGGTGTTTTTTTTTTTTTCCAAGGAGGAATGATGAATGTGGGGGGCAGCTCCTAGCAGGTGTTGAGCCACATGTTGGCCCATGATCAAGCAGTTTGTTCCATTGGGGTTCTGGCAACAAACAATGGATGCTTTTCCAGTTCTATCCAACAACTGAGATATGAGCATCCATGGAATATAAGAAGATAAAGACAGCTGGAGACAAGCTTTTCTCCCACAGCAAGTAGATCCCCTAGGGCTATGACTGCTGCATATAAAAAGGTTAAAGTTAAAGTCTGCCTTGTTCTACAGAGAAGGCTATAGCATATTTGTCATGGGTAAGAGGAAAAAAACAGCTTTATAATCATGGTGAAGAAGAAATGCTGGCTAATTATCTATAGGAGAGAAGAATAATTAGAAAAAGTAATAAGTAATTCTATAGCACTTATAGGGCCTTGAACATGGTAAGTGTGCAAAGAGCTCATTAAATATTTCTTGATTAATTGATTCTGTTTGTACTCTAAAATCCCCAAAGTTAAATTGAAGTTGGGTTTGCCCATTAAAGTGTTGCCTGAGCTTGGCTCCCTCACATGAAATCCAAAACTTGAGAAATTCAAACATGTTTATGAAATGCAAACACAGTTTCACTTATTAATGACCACTTCTGGACTGTAACTAAAGCACAGCTGCTATACAATTACCTTGTTTGGATTGCAAAAAGGATAACTAATCAATCTGTTAATTATTCTTCCTTGCTTCATCAGGCATTCATATGTGCATGTAACATATGTACTTTGTATGGCAACAACCAAATCCAAAGCAACCTGGTATGTCTAAACTTAGGATAACTTGAAGATATGGGTGTGTCTAGACAACTTGTTCACACAGAGACTGTTTGGCAACCGGAGAGAAAAGCAGGCAGCTCTGGCCTTTTCCCACACTTTTTTGATCTCAAAAAAAGGGGAACTGAAACATATTCTCTGGAAGCCTCCACAAGTTTATGGTCCTAGTCTTGCTTTATCTTGTCTTGGCTCTTCCCCCACCCCTCAATCCATACTGGTAAAACAAGTTTTGTTTACTTCTTCCTGAAGAACTGGATTGTCACACAAAGGTAAAAGCACATAGGTCTCTATGATATGGAAAGACCTTCATTCGGCCCTGGGGCTTCTTTATCTTAGTTACCATCCTATTTCTCTCTTACCTTTCACAATTTTTTTTTTTTTTTTTTTTGGTGGCTGGTCAATATTTGCTAAATCTATTCATTCCTAGTTGCTCCTTCTTTAATCTTCTACAATAAGTCCCATCATTCCACTGGAACTTCTTTCTGTTGGTCACCAATGACCTCTTTTAATTCAAAGACTTATTTCATTTTTTTTTTTTTGAGGCAATTGGGGTTAAGTGACTTGCCCAGAGTCACATAGCCAGGACAAATTTAAACTCAGGTCCTCCTGACTTCAGAGCTGGTATGCTATCTACTACACCAACTAGCTGCCCCAAGACTTATTAAATGACTACTAACTGGAAGGCATTGTGCCAGATATTAGGGACATGAGACAAATATGAGAGTCCCTGTTCTCAAATAGCTTACGTGAGGGGAGTAAGGAGCAGCAGGACAGAATGAAGCATGTACACCGATAAGTAAGCAAATGCAAGAGAAGTCAAGAAGGAAAGAACGATGGAGGAGATGAGAGTGAAGGATGTGAGGAAAAAGTTCCTATGAGAGGTATCAGTTGAGATAAATCTTGAAGGAAGCTAAGTATTCTTAGGGATAGAAGTTAGGAAGGAGTATGTGTCAGGTATGGGGAAAGATGGCAACAGAAGTGTAATGATGAGTTTGGAAAAAAGACAGTAGTTATTTGGGTTGGAATATAGAATGTGGAATTACATAAAATAATTCTGCAAAGTTAGGGTTAAGCCAAATTATGGAAGATTTTAAAGTCAGTTTATTTGTCTCCTGAAGCACAAGGCCACCATTGTAGTTTTTTGAGCAGTGAGGTGGAGGGAAGGATAAGTATGGTCATAATTGTGTCATAGGAATATCAATTTTATCAATTTGGTAGCTATGAGGAAGATGGGATCAGGGAAAAGACCATGTAATAGTTTAAGCAAGGGATGATGAGGGCTTGAACTGTTAGTGGTCATGAGAATTGAGACGATGGAAAAGATAAGGCTTAGATAAGTAAGGGAAGAGGCAAAGATATCTGTGAAGTTGTCCTAATCAGAAATAGGGAAGTTTGAAAAAAGGATGATTTTAATAGAAAAATATGAATTTCATTTTAGTCAAATTGTGTTTGAGCTGTTGATGGCATATCCATATGGAGATGTCCAGTAATCAGTGACTAAAATGGGACTAAGATTTAGGAAAAAGAAAAGGCTAGATATATAGATTTTGAAGTCATCTGAAGGGAAATGATAATAGAATCCAAATAAATGGATGAGATCATGAAGAGAAATAGAATAGAGAAAAAAGAAAAGAGGAAAGGAGAGGAGAAGAGAGTTTAGGATAGAGCCTCAGACACATTTGTATTAGTGGGCAGGAGATAGATGATGATCAGTAGAGAGAACTGAGGATAAGATGCAAAAAATGAACCCCAAAGAGAGCAGAATCAAATAAGCCAAGGGAGAGAATATCCAGGAGTGGGGAGGGGAGTAGTCAACAGTTCTAAAAGGTGCAGAGAGGTTAAGCTGGATGAAGGCCAAGAAGAAATTTGAATTTAACAGTTAAAAGGTCATTGGAAGCCTTGAAGAGAATAATTTCATTAGAATGTTAAAGGTCAGAAGTCAGACTGAAGGAGATTGCATACTGGAAACAGAGGAAATGGAAGTAATAATTATTGATAGCTCTAAGAGTGGAAGAAAGAAGAGAGAAAGATATAATTTCTGAGGATGATTGCTTGAAGTTGTGGTTTTTGAGAAATGAGAAAATTTAGGTATATTTTCAAACAGCAGGAAAGTATCAAATAGATAAGAAGAGATTGAATAAGTCAGAGGGCCAGCAGATGCAGATAGACAAAGATACAAATGAGGCCAAGATATGAGAGTATAAACAAGACTCTGAGAATGAATGGAGGGGTCCCATGTCTGCTATCTAAGAGATGACACATATGGGTGAGGAAGGTATAAAACTAAGACTGCTGAGCATTTGGACATGAAGGTGAAAGAAGAGAAAGGTTTCCCAGCACGAGTGTCCATCTATTAAATAATACACTCAATAATTAATTCAGCATGATACATCATTTCAGTAGAGGAAGAAATAGGGGAAAAAGTAAGCTAGCAAGAATGTTTGGAGAGTATGATCAGGCAAGGATCAAGAAAGAGAAAGGATTTAAGGAAACGAATGGGTCAATTGAGTTAAAACTAAACTCACATGATATTAATACTGTGATGAGGATTACAGTGAGCCAAAGTAGTAACAGATCTGAATAGAAATAGGAGTGGCAAGATGGGACTTATGAGCAAGAATTAGATTTGAAGAATGAAATAGACAAAGGAATAATGAAAGAGATAAAGGATTGATTTAGATCAGGGAAAAAGTAAACTGCAAGATATCCTAATCCTTAAATCCTAAGGATTTATCACTCTAAATGAGGAAAGATCCAAAGAAATACACATAGTGACTGAGAGTCGGAGAGGAACATGAGCGATCTAATTCTGGAGGATAAAGAGAGGATTAGACAGAATACAGCAAATGAACATAATAAGAATCTCGAGAGATAATGATAGCAAAGTTTAGAATCAAAAGTCAACCCCATTATGATTTAGGATCATGGAGAGAAATGCTCAGGCATAGTAAAACTCCAAGATATCCCTATCTTATCCTTAATATCCCTAAGATATTTATCACTCTAAATAGTAGCATTCAAAGAAATATCAGCATAGTTGTATTGAAGTCCGAAGAGAACCACTGTGAGCCAGATACTAAATTCCTGGAGAAAGGAGGGAGGCTGACCAGAATACCAGCAAATGACTATAATAAGAATCTGCAGAGGATGATAGAGATAGACCAAAGTTTCTTAAACTGTGTCACAACCCCATAATGCAGAGGTGGGGAATATCTGGCCCTCAGGGCCGTGTAAGGCCTGTGGTCCTTTGCTAAGCAATTGTAGGCAATGATAAGCTGAAATTTAGGTACATCAACTTTCTGTTGCTTGAGTTCAATAAGTTGATAATTTTGTATGGCTCATGAATGATGTTCTAAGTACCCAATAGTGAATGGTAGAAAAAAGGTTCCCCAGCCCTGCCATATAGGTTCACATAATTAAATGTTCAGATTACAGAATTATGATTTTATCAGTAAATGTTTGGCTTGCATACCTATTTTATATATCTTTAAGCCCATTAAAAATTCCTCAGCAAAAAAGTCATGAATGGAAAAAGTTTAAGAATCCATGGTATAGATAGGTAGATGGAGTCTGTCTCAAAGAGGTTGATCAGTGATAACAAATAATCTAGAAAGGGCAGTAAGGAGAAAGGAAAATTCCAGCTTTTCTTGGCTTAATGTCTTGGGAATAGAGTGTGGATAAAAGGCACGAGGTAAGAAAAGGAGTGTATCCAGTTTTGGAGAGACCATAGATATAGTACCTTCCAGAGGGAACCAGGTTTATGTGAACACTAGTGAACATTGAAAGATTTTCAGATAAAAATAGAATAAAGAAGAGTTTATAAACAATATGCCCCCCCCTTTTTTTTTTTAAATCCTTATACTCTTCATCTGACTTTATTGGCTGCCCTTTCCTTTTTGAGGATTTTTTTCTCTCCCAGTTTCTGTGGTGCTTTATCTTCTTGATCCTTTCCATACCTCTCTAAGACCATTTCCCCATTCTCTTTAGTGAGTCTTCTTATTCCATTTTTAATGGTATCCGTCATGACTCAGTTCTTAGCTTTCTGATCTCCTGCCACAATATATTACTCTGTACCCCAAAGTCAAATCTCTGGTACTAACTTTTTGTCTGTTCCAGTTACCTACAGAACATAATTCATTTCAATTTGGCTCAGCAATCGATTTCTAAAAATGTACTAAATGCAAGACAATATGTCAGGTGTTGGGGATACAAAAATTAAAAAACCAGCAGTCCTTACTCTTAAGGAACTAAGGATGGATGAAAGGATAGCAAAACATGTAATCAAATAACTATACTGTGAGGTAGAGTGAAATAAAGGGAAAGATATAAAGTACTAAAAAAAAAAAAAAAATGAGGTGTAAGATAACATTCATCTGGGTGGGTGGGGAGTCAGTCAAGGTTTCTAAGAAAACATGGCACCTGAGCAGCTTCTTGAAGGAAAGGAATAGTTTCAATAACCAAAGATATAAAGGCAATGTACTGTAAGCATGGGAAATGATAGTGTGTATAAATGTAAGAAGACAGGATGAGATCAAACACAACCAATTGTGTGGTTTAGATGGAACATAGAGTAAAGAAATATGAGAAATGAAATTGGAAAGATGGATTGGAACAAGAATGTAGGATAAAACATTTTATAGGCAGTAAGGAACCGCTGAAGGTTTCTAAGAAGGTGGGGTGACATGACAAATGTAACATTATTTTGGCAATTGTGTGGAAAATGTATTGGATCTGGGAGGAACTAAAGGCTCAGAGATCTGCTAGGAACCTAGGATAATAGAGCCTTTGATCAGTACCAAGGGCTTGAAGTGAAGCAGAATGGAATTAGATTGGTAGAGTGTGGTGGGGATGGAATAGAGAGAAGAAATATGAAAGCAGAACAAACATAACTTAGTGACTGAGTAGATGTAGTAGACACAAGAGAAGGAAGAACAAAGGAGGACTACCAAGTTTCAGATTTGGGCAACTGAGACAATATCAGCTCCATCAACAGAAAGGACATATCTCAAGGAGAGTGGAATTCTGTGTTGAATATGTTGAGGTAATTGGAAGTACAGAGCTAAAGGTTATTATTTGTTATTATTTGTATAATACCTTAGAGTTTACAAGGCATTTTCATTTATATTATTTCATTTAATCCTCACAACAAATCTGTGAGATAGGTGGAAAAGTTATTGTTACTTCCATTTTATAGATGAAATTCATGGTCACACAAGTCACAAGTGAAGCCTGCTTCAAGTCTTATGGTTAGTTTCAGAGTCAAGAACAAGATGTGGGACTTATGCCCTCTTGCTGTTCTATCCATTATACTATCCATCCACTCTGCTTTCTGGAAAGTATAAAAAGCAATTAGAAGCCAAAGCTGAAAAATAAGGTGGAGAATTAGGCTGAGTAGTATGATTTTGAGTAAAAAATGAGGTATGACTGTAAAGTAATTGGACTGATGTGACCCAAAGACTGGCTTAGACAGCCAGTTCCTAGGAGGATTTTCAGACACACCTGAGCAATGGCAACATTGTTGGAATAAATATATTATCTCCCCAGAGGACTACTTTGAAGGGGATAGTATTCATTTGGGTGTGTAAATTCTGGGGTGTTTGTGAAAAGACTGAATCGTGTTATATCTGATGTACTGATGTTTCTCTAAGTAAGTATTGGTTGAATTGAATGGAATGTTTGCATGTCTCTCAACCAGACTGTACAAGTGCCTGAAGTACAAGTTTTGTTTTGTTTTGTTTTATTTAATATCTATTGTGCAAAAGGTCTAAATAACTGATATTTATGCAGTGCTTTAAGGTTTTCAAAGTACTTTATATTCACTACTTAATATGCATCTTGCATAAAGCCTGAGGTGGAAGGTTCTACAGCTAACCATTTTCTAGATGAGGACACAAGAGACTGAGAGAGATCAAGTGACTTGTACATCTTCAAAAAGCTTTGAACTCCGAGCTTCCAGACTCTAAGACTGGTGCTTTATTACATGAAGCATGTTTGAAGAAAGAAAGATGAATAATTTTTTTTTATTTCAAGGAGCTTACCTTATAATAGGGAATCTTAGATACTTAGTAGCTTTGCTACTAAGGGCAAGTCACTCAATTTTTCTCAACCTTAGTTTCCTTCTACAAAATAAGGAAACTATATAATAGCACCTATCTCCCAAGATTGCTATGAGGATCAAATGAGATAGCCTATAGAAAGTGCTTTGTAATCTTAAAGTACAATGATATAAGAATAAATCTAAGTACAAGACCAAATATGATGAATGTCCAGTGGATGACAGAGATGTGAAGGGCCATGAGATCTTGTCATGTGAGGATCTATTGAAGGAACTGCTGATGCTGAATTTAGAGGACAGAAGGGGGACTTAGGGGGAATATGATAGCCACCTTCAAGTATTTGAAGGGCTGTCATGTGGTAGAGGGGATTAGGCTTGTTCTGCCTGGCACCAAAGTGCAGACTTAGAAGAATGACTGGAAGTTAACAGAGAAGCAGATTTAGGTTTGATGTAAGGAAAGCTTTCCAACAATGAGAGTTATCCCAAAGTGGAATGGGTTGCTGGGTACAGGGAGGAAGGGAGGGCAAAGGAGGGAGTGCCTTCTCTCTCTGCAAAGATCTTTCAAGCAAAGGCCTGACCTCTTGCTGGCTCTATTTTAGAGGTAATTCTTATTTGGCTACTGCTTCAAAAGTCTTTGAGATCTCTTTAAACTTCAGGTTCATTAATTTTTTTGTGTGTGTCACAGTACCTTTTGGCAATCTGATAAAGTCTATAGACCCCGTCTCATGATAATGTTTTTAAATACTTAAAATACATAAGATTATAATATAAACCAATTCTATTGGAATAAACTGTGTGTGCACATATGTATGTATACACACACATATATATGTATATGTATGTATAAAGGACAAATTCATGTACCCTGTTATGAACCCCTGGTTTAAATTTTGAGAGTCTGTGATCCTCTCTACATAGTACACAGCAAGTGCTATAGGAATTCAGAAAAGGGCAGATGCCTGTGGGTTGGCAAAGCTTCACATAAGAGGTAGGATATATTCTGGGTTTTGAAGAATGGATAGCATTTTGACATTTAGAACCACAGGGAGAGGGACATGGAATAGGCATCAATAAATATTTGTTGATTGATTGAAGGGGACAGATGGAAGAAAGGCTCACAGGATCAGAGGCAACACTCTTTGGATGTATAAAGTTCATATGAGTTGATTCAAAAATTAGCCTCCTTGTTAATAGTTACATCTCATAGAATCAAATAGGAAAATGAGGGAGTCACCCTGCTTCCCCAAAGATCTTCTAGGCTGACTAGTTGTACATAGTGTTATATAAAAGCTCCCCTCTATAGAGGTTCACTTCTTTCAATCAAAGCTTTGAAACATTTGTTAATTGAAAGGACTATATACACTAAAATATCAAAAATCTGAATATAATTGAACTTAACTCTGAAAATGAAAGTACAAAAGAAATAATGTCAAGTTTAGTTTGGTATAAAATATATCAGTTTATATATATATATATATTTATAATATTAATAGCACAATTATAAATATTTAAAATATATCAGTTCCATTTAATATAAAATGCTTAGAGGAAAAAGTCATAGGAAGATGAATCTTACTTTACAAAGCAAATTTTTTGGGTGGAGAAAAGTTGACTTTTGGGACAAATCATTCCATCTCTGTAGAATTATTTCCTCCTCAGAAAATGAGTATTCTCCCTGCCTAGTCCAACATTCTACAATTCTACTATTCTAGAATCAGAAAAGAACACAACTTTTCAAAGAATCAGATGAGAATAAAAACTTTTCAAAGATTGAATGGGAACAGTAAGCTGGACAATCAGTGGAAAACAAGACCCTTCAAAGCAGAAGACAAAAGTATGTTGATTTTAAGGAAGAAGAAAAGAGGTAAAAAGTGGGGTCTATCCTCAGGTTTGGGGGGGTACAAGAATGCAAGTCTGTGGTAGGGGTTTCCCAAGTAGGGATGCTAAAGATGATTTCCATTACTTCATATTTTTGCCTAAGGGATGGTTCTGAAACTTTCAAGACTGGCTTCATCAGTCCAATCACTTGGATTTAATTTTGAAAGATAGAAGGGATATAATTGGAATGGACAGGTCATCTTCAGAAGTTATCTCTGGCTGAATTCATTGGCAAACTGTGATACAGGTTATCCTGTCCTGACTCAGACAACAATTTCACTCTGCTTTGCTACTATCCCTACTCCTCAAAACCAGTTAACAAATGGTCAATTCATTCATTCGACAAACAGGAGTTGAGATACTAACAAGGGAGCCTTGAAACATCCAAATGTCTGGCAGGAAGGAGAAGCCCTGGGTATAGATAATCCCTAAACTGAAAACTGAGCTCCAAGGATAAAGGGGAGCTCACTTCCTTGGAGTGTAATCAATACCAACTGCAGATAGACAGAGGCTGCCTCAGTGACAGCAAAGTCCAGTTGTGCACACAGCTGCCCAAACTTCACGGACTATCAGAGAGAAAACAAACCCTCAAAATGCTTGCCTTGTCTCATTATGTCCATGTCTCCCAAGAGGAACTATAATTTGTATATCTGTAAGGGAGGATTAGGTGTAGTGTGCTCTGAGAAGGCTGTCTCTTTCCCAGGGAAATCCCCCTCCAAAGGCAGAAAGGTCCCTACGCCAGATGACAAAATGGTGCATGGCTCTCTTCAAATTTGGCACTTGTCTTCTCCCATTTCCCATGTTTGTGTCTAAGCTTGTTCCTCTAATCTAAACCAGTATCATTCCCTCCAAATTCCCATTTTGTTATTCCCTAAGCTTCATTAAAAATGGTCTAGGAAAGGATCAGGAAAACAGAAAACCAAGGGATTAAGGAAGATTTAGTTCTAAATGAACACTAAACTGTAAGCTTTTTGAGGCCAGTGGACATATTTTATCTTGGATTTCCCTAGTAGAGATTTGTACATGATGAGTACTCAAAAATAAATAAATAAATAGATGGGTTGTTTTTTTTTAATTAAATTGAATCTTTGCTTTGCCTCATGAACTTAAAATCATTGAATGTTGAGTTAGAAGGGTTTCTTGTTGGCAGGTCTAATCTAATCCCATTTAATTTTCATTTTACAGATTGGGAACTGAGACCCAAAGAGATTAACCTAGCCTAACAAGTCAGAGTCAATAAGAGGAAGATTTGGGTTAAAAGCCTATTCCCTTAGTTCAGTACAATGCAACTGCATGATCAACTTACTCAGGTTTCTCCCTGCCTCTCTTTCCCCAAACACACCTGGAGCCTAGTAATTAGTTTGCAATCCCTCTAACACCAGGCACCATGGAGACCATCATCTTTATTCATTAATTGGCAGAAGCTCTCTATCATTATCCATTTATTCATAACATCCTGCCATCCTTATTCATTTGAAGAAGCACTCAATGTCAGTTAGATCTTCATCTAAGGACAGTCCAACCTGTGATGGATAGATAAAGAAACTGATTTGCCAAAAGTCACACTAGCAGTAAGCAGCAGAACTTGATAATGAATATAGAACCTCTGACTCCAAATCCATTCTCTTCCCACAAAACAGCTATGTCTTTATTCATTCAACTCATTCATCCCACAAATATAATCAAGTATCTACTACACCTCCTAGAGTTGGGTTTGGGAGTAGAGATTCTAAACTCTGTGTTTTTTTCAGTTTCATTTTAAGAAAAGAAAGTATATTTTCAACCAAGGATGCTTTCCCAAAGAAACATCCTTTGTCAGATCACACTTCACCCCCCTTTCCCAATTTTTGTTCAGAAAATATGGCTGTGGCATTTTGTTGAGGGGCCCAGAAAAAGGATCATTGATAAATCATGATTCAGTTTATAGTCTTTTGGAAGGTTCTTTTTGAGGAACTCCAATTCACAGTCATGTCTGATATCAATGCAAGACCATGTACAGCTAAGGACTAAGATGCATAAAACCAGGGGCCAGAATGTCTGGAACAGCCAGTAAGTGCGAGGAGGTCTCAAGAGTTAGAAAGCTCGACCTGGGTTGGAAAGGTCTCCCAAGCCTTGGAATCAGTGATTGCGCATGAATGAGAGGCAGAAGAATGGAAAGCCACACAAGTTCCTGCAGAGCCAGGTAAGTTTGATGTTATCCTGCGTTGGATATACCCCCAAAACGGGGAGAAGTGGGAGAAGTGGGACTAGCGGCACGGTCTCAAAAATCAAGAAAAGTGGCTAAGTGAGACTCCCTCCCGCCATACACCACGGAGAAAGACACCAAGCACAAGCTACAACAGCGACGGCACCAGAGAACAGTAACGCCTCCCTTCCACGCCACTTTCTAAGTTCACCCCATACTGTTCCCCAATTCTGAGGCTGGAACCAACTGCAGCCTGGGGCCCCATACTTATTTTCTCCCCCTCCAAAACGGCTATACAATCGCTCCCTTGTTTACACGGATCTGGAGCCGACCACGCTGTTTTTTGCAGCTCCTTCAGCTCAGTGCTTGGGCCAGCCCCGCCTCCCTTCCCCGGGCCCTTGAGTTGCAAGCACCCCCCCCCCCCTTCGCCTCTCCCAGAGCTCCAGGAGGCCCCCCCCCACTTAGGCAGCTGCACTTTAATGCGCATGCCCCCTGCACATTGAAGGGGGTGGGGGGGCGGTGCAGCCTCTCATCCGGAGCTGCTGGCCCCGTGCCCCCTACCTCCAGAGTTCGACGCCCAGGGAGAGAGAGCTGGCCCTGGTCCGGCCCAAGCACTGAGGCTGGGACTGGCCAGACCTGGGATGGAGGGGGTGGGGGGAGGAGGGTAGAGAGTGGGGGTGGGGAGGTAAGGAGAGGAGGGGGAGAAATGAGGGGGTGGGGTGGGGGGGGCCACTGCGCGCCTTAGATATTTTTTTAATGTCCCGCTGGAGGGGGGCGCGGGCAGTCAGGGTATAAAGGAAGGTAGCTGCGCCCTGCACATCCCACCACAGCTGCCCAGGAGCTCCGAGCTTCGCCTCCTTCGGCCTCCTACTTCTTCGCCTCCGGCCTTTGCCTCTCCTCCTCTTCACCCTGCCTCCCTCGGCCAACCCCGATCACCAGCTGCCGCCTGCGGGCATTCACCAGCAGCCCCCGCCGCCTCTGCCGCCCCCACCACCTCCACCTCCTCAACCTCTGCCTCCACCGCCACCCCCACCGCCTCCTCCGGCTCCTCTGCCGCAGCCTCCACCGCCTGCGCCCGCTGCTGCTGCCACCAGCCGCCGCCCGCTGCGGGTAAGGATGCACCTGGGGCTCCCAAAAGAGGGCGGGAGGAGGAGGGACGTAGCATGGTGGGTATCCCGGCGCCACAGCCATGGAGTTCCACAACGGAGTTTTGATAACAGCCAAGTGCCAGCAGCCAAGTCTTCACCGCGGCATCGTCAGCCAAATCCCTGCGGCCAAGTCCCTGCAGCCAAGACCCTGCAGCCTATCTTGCAGCCGGGTCCTCGCAGCCGGGTCCTCGCAGCCGGGTCCTCGCATCCTTATCCTTCCAGTGCAGTGACAGCAGCTGGTGCCAGAGATGGAGCTCTGCGTCCTTCAGCTGCCACCGGTCAAGACCAGTCAGCGGAGCCGGCAAGGGCCACACTCCGCACGGTGTGGCTTGGCGGGAGGAGCTGCATGTGGAGGCGGGAGATCGGTGAAGGAGGGCGGGGAGTGGGAGCCGCAAACACCGCCCCTGAGGGCGGGCAGGCCAGCCCAGCCAGCCAGCCAGCAAGCTGGAGCCAGGGAGCCCCAGAGCGGACAGCGAGCGGGCGGGAGATAGGCTCAGATGGGCTAGGGAGGTAGAGGCAGAGGAGTGCGCAGTCGGCTCGCTACTCGGCTTGACCCAGGTTCGCAGTACAAGCCGCCTGTCATCCGGCAGGTCGGCAAGGCTACCCCTGGCAAGACTCCTGCCTTGCTCGGTCATTGCTTCTGCCACCTGGATTCCTGGTGTGTGGCCGCTTGCCAGTGCAACGGCGGAGGTAAGGGGGAGGTTAAGGTAGGTGAGTGAGATTCGATAGCAGGGGAATCGGGATTGTGCGGACCCCGGGATTATCCGTATAAACTGCCGCCGCCGCCGTCTCCACCGCTGCGCCGCTACTACTACCACTAGGTTGGGGTTTGATAGGAGTAACTGGCTCATTTTCTCGTGCCTGATGGTTTGAGTGGAGTCGTGCCAAGAGGGGACAGGGTGGAACTTTGCCCCATATCACCCCAGTTTTCTAACTTTGCACATAAACCCACAGCGGCAAATCTAGTACTCCGGGCTGCACTTGAGTTTGAAAGTTCAGTGTACCCCGTGGACCGCTGTTCTCAGAGGGCTGAGAGGGAGGTTAGAAAGTCTCATTGCAATGGGTAGATGGGTTATCTCTTGGAGATTGGTCTTGAGAATCTGTAGCCCCTCTTCTTTCCAAATTGCCGTTCCTTCTCCCCTCCTTCCCCCAGGCTTGGGAGGCTTTCCCTGCCACTGCCGGGGGAGAGAAGGTAGAAGGAGTAGGTGGGAGGTGGCCTCTTGGGAATTAGATGGCCGCAGGGTAGATAGCTACAATTCGGCAAAGACTTAGTCCTTTTAATCTTTCCTCTTTCTGTCCCTCTAGAACTGAGGTCTTAGCCCTTGCTCTGCCACAATGTCCAGAGAAAGGTGAGTATCTCTGTGGCAGGGAAAGAGAGAAGTTGGTTGAGGGGCAAAGCTCCTCCCAACAATCCCCATTGGTTTTATTTTTTGCAGTAGTTCTGAGGAATGCCACGAGAAGGATGAATTTGCCCAGGATGGGAAGGAAGATCATGTTGATGAGAAGGAAGAACCAAACTCCGATGAACTTGTGAATGGAAAGGAAGAACCAAGCCATGATGAGCTTATGAATGGTACACAGGAGCGGAGCCCCGATGTGCTTATGAACGGTACACATGAGCCAAGTCCTGATGAGCTCTTTGATGGGGAAGAAGACCCAAGTATTGATGAGCTTGTTTATGGCGATGATCCAAGCTTTGATGAAGTTATCTATGAAGAGGAAGATCCAAACCCCAACGAACTTGTTTGTGAAGAGGAAGGTGCAAGCTTAGATGAGCTTGTCTGTGAGGAGGAAGGTGCGAGCTTAGATGAGCTTGTCTGTGAGGAAGAAGACGCTAGCTTAGATGAGCTTGTCTGTGAGGAAGAAGATCCCCATGCCGATGACCTGATCTGTGAAGAGGAAGATCCCATCCCTGATGAGCTTATGTGTGATGAAGAAGATGCCGTTGAGGAGGAAGATGCCAGTCCTGAGGAGCTTATCTGTGATGAAGAATATCCCAACGCAGATGAACTTATTTGTGAGGAAGAAGACCCAAACTCAGATGATCTTATCTGTGAGGAAGAAGACCCACACCCTGATGATCTTATTTGTGAGGAGGAAATCCCACACCCTGATGAGGATGACTTTATTTGTGAGGAGGAAGACCCAAATCCTATTGATCTCATCTGTGAGGAAGAAGATCCAAGTTTTCATGAGCTTATCTGTGGGGAACAAGATCCAAGTCTCCATGAACTTTTTGATGGGAGGGATGAGCCAAGACCAAATGCAAGGGAAAATCCAAGCCCTGACGGCAGGGAAGATCCAAGACCTGATGGCAGGGAAGACCCCAATCTTGATGCCAGGCAAGATCCAAGTGCTGGTGAGCTCTTTGACGGACAGAATGATCAAAGTCCCAGTGAGCATACTGAAAGGATGGGGGAAAGAAGCCCTGATGGGAAGGAAGATCAGTGGAATGGGAAAGAAGAAGAGAACATGAAAAGGGTAAATGAGTCTAGAAAAGAGCAAAGTGGCAGCAGCTCAACAGAATCCTCTCGATCCCGGAAAAGAAAGGCAGATGTAGCTGTGGTGAGTACAAGAGAGGTAAAATATGGGGAATTCCTTCTCTATCATAGATTGCAAGTATCCTGGGACTGTAAGGATCCTTAGTCAAGTATTGTGGGGAAAAAGATTGGATTGGAGAAGACAGTTTTTTTTGGTCAAACTATGCTCACAGTTTTTGTTTTTAAAATTCTCTCTGTTGTTGGATGTGTTTTTTGGATCTAGTTTTTGCTGGACCCAGATGAAGTTTTGGCCAAAAGAGAAACAATTGGAAGAACTGCAGTCAGGATACCGGTAAGATTCATAGTCTACAAGTATGATCATTGTTATTTTCCAGTATTGATAAAGATGATTTTTAAACTTTCCTCTCTCCATGCTACTATAATCATGCTTCTACTATATTCTTTTATTCTTCCTCACTCAGTGGAATTAAATTGCCTAATTCCTATTGCCTAATCATGTATTCCCAGCTTTTAAGCTGAGGGTGCTCACTCCTCTTCCCCCTATTAGGAAAGTTTTGGACTCTTAGATTTTAGATGTCATATAATACCTGGAAAAAATCCTTGCAAATGTCTGTTTTAAGCATTTCCTTTTACTGGGAAGGAAACTGGGTCCTAGAGAGGTAAAATGATTTGCTTAGAGTAACAAAGCTAATTGCTGGTGGGCAGACTTAAAGCTAAACTCTCCAGACTCTTATTCCAGTGTAGGTGCTCTTATGTGATCCAAATGTCTTAGTCAACTTCTGAAGAACAAACAGCTCAAGTTAAGTAGATTAATGATGGTTTCTGAAAGAATAAGTTTCTAAATGAAGATCTCTTTCTATTTGGAAAGTCCTTTTATACCTCTGAAATTCTTGGAAATTCTTGAATTCCTTCTGCACAGAGATGTAACGTGGTAACATTAAATAAAATGACTTGATTTGAATCTTGATGATTGCCTCACTGTCTCTGGCCAGTGATTTTTATGTGTTGAACATTTAAATAAGTGTCCCTACCAACTGGGATTTGAACTGACCTTAACAGGTATAAGTGTTTGTTGAAGATACTGTATATGAATATACATGCCATTATAGAATTTCAGTGGACTAATCTATTTGTCTTACCTTTCCCTTAAAGACAAGCCACTAAAATTATACATTGTGATATCTGATGCTCATTATGAAAAGAGTCCATGCTATCTTTACTTCCAGAAATGACTACAGACCATAGTCATGGTTTGGATTTAGAGAAGATATCTCTCACTCTCCTCACCCCACCCCTGGTCATATCTTATGACATCATATAAAAAACAAAAGCAGGAATATTTTATTTATTCTGAGTTAAATGCCAATGACTAATTTAGGGTTGGGTGGTACATCATTTCATAGGATAATGAACAATGAGATGTATCTAAACGGAGGTAGCAGCTGGAACCTTAAAGAGTAAAGTGCTTCACAGCAGATGGGCAACATTGTTTGAAATGGTAGTCATAATTGAATATTAAAAACACATTCAGTCTTTTATAAGCAGGATTCACTGAACATTGAAGAGTGAGATTGGTGACTTCCTTCTACATAGGAAAAAAAATTAGTTTAGTAAAGGCAATAGTTATTCCTTTTTTCTCATGTCTTCTCATACTCTCTAAGCCTTTTTAATCAAACCCAATAATGAGGGTTATGTGGGTATTATAAATCCATTTAAAAATGTAAAATATGTCATTAGATATACTTTGATTAGAAAATAAATTTATTTTTTCTTCTCTCCCAAATCTTTAAGTACTTACTATGTGCAACTTCATTGTTTAGGGAGAACAGCAACAGTGGATACTGAGTTAGTTAAGCTTATTTTTAAAATGTAAATACTTAAAAGTGTTTCCAATTCTTAAATGAGGAATAGACCAAGCAGATCTCTTGGTCTCTGATATATTAATAGAATATGATAATAGTTTGCCTCTATATAACACTTTCCAATTACAGAATACTTAATATAACACATCATATGAGATAATCTAGTTGCCCTATCAATTCAACTGGTCCTATACTCGTGGTATGTGAATAGTTACACTGAATTTATCCATTAATTTCTAATCATGGATATTTTTAAGGGTTTCTTGAAATTTTCTACATACTCAGAACAGTTTCCTATTTATTTTCTAAATATATTGATATCTGAGTTTATCAGTTTACTTGGGGAATGTTAATTTGTAAAGGCAAAATTTGGAATTACAATAGAAATCTTTTGGTTGGTTTGTGCATAAAGTCATTCTGTCAAACATTTAATAATTATTGATCTGCTGAAGTAAGTGCATATGTAATAGAAGAACAATGGACAGCTTTCTGAAAACTGTCTTTAAAAATCATTAGTAAAGCTGTTTTGAATAACTACTTCATCAACACCATATTTAGTTCTAGAATAATATTGATCTTCAAGTCTCCTACTAAATATGAGTAGCAATTTTATGAAATTCTAAGACAAATATGGTATATCCACCATGTTGCTTCAGGAAATTTGTAGCCCTAACATTCCATTTCATTGGAACATTAATTTGAGCTTTCAGTTTATATCAGTCTTCGCTATAACTCTCTTTACTTTGGGCTAATTTTTGAAAGGTAGGTACATCTTCAAGGTACGCTCAACAGAGTAGTAGAATGTTGTTCTGATTTACCTATTTCTTTTCTAAGATGTGTCTTCTAGAGAAAAACTTATCAATTGTTAGGTCTCTTATTCTCTGACTTGTAGTTTTAAGATGTTTGGCAACTTATCTACAAAAACCTATTCTTAGCTTTGCCAATCACATAGTCAGAGAAGATGACACTGTGGTTGTGCTCACATAACAAAATTTCCAGCCCACTGATAGAAAGAGTAAAATTAACTTAAAGCACTCTTAACATGTTGAATCATAAAGATGGTATCAGTAGAATGTTATAGACTAATTAGGAGGAGTTCCCTTTCTCCCACAAGTTATCCCATGAACTCTGAAAGGGAAATCTAGCATGTCCAGAGGTCTTTCTGCCTTGGGTGAAGAATAGTCTTATATTTTTAGAGTGGGCAGGGAGGAGACTTTTTTCCAACTTTTTGCAGCTTGTAAAGTATATAAGTAACCTCTGAATGATACATAGTATGTAAAATGTGTTAAATAAGGAACTATTATTGCCTAATCAACACTACTTTAGAGCCAGAAGCTAGATTATATTCATTTACAATTTTTTCAGTCTTTTGTATTAAAACTTAATAGGCTTCCTCCTTATTAAAATAGTGGAAATGCAAATAGATTCAGACTTTTCTATGGGTTTTCCATGCAGGCATAGTTGGCTGACATTTTCGGCAAGATGGTTGCATTGCTTTAAAAAAAAAAAAAAAAAAAAAAAAAGGATAAGGAGTTCCTAAAATTGAGTCTAAAATTGTTTATAAAGCCAGAAATTAAATATGGTAACTTAAAATAAGTCTTAATGCAACTCAAACTTTGTCAAAACATTCCTATTTGAATAGAAATCAAATATTCCAAAACTTCAACTGAGACCACTATAACATTTGGGATACATTTGGTGTGCAAAGGTGGTCTTAAATGTTTTGATTTTCTGTTTTTATGGTTTTTATAGATGGCATAAATTTTATTTCTCACAATGCTAGAGTTACTGTTTGTTTTTCTTAAAACGTATAAAAAATTTTTAAATGTGTCAAGCATTTTGATTCTCTTTCAAGGGGGTTAAATTTTTTTAAAGTTGTATCCTTGTACTTTTTAGTACCATATGAAGATAGAGCAGAGACAGAAAGTAAAATTTCAATTTAAGGGAGCTATACTAGGAAGCTATGTGAAAAGGTTGCCTAGTTCCTTCTATCATGAATCTGAAAGGTACAGCAACTGATGGATTTCAGTTTCAGATTTGCTACTGCAAAAGTTACCAAAGCAGTTTGGTTTGGAAAATCTTACTTTTATACTTTTTAGTACTCACAGCCAGCTGAAAGCAACTATTTTGTTGTAGAATATATTTACTTAATCTCTTTTTGTTAATTTGATTGTAAATTGGTCTATAACTTTAGATAAGGTCTAAATAAATGAGGTAGTAGAAGCCAAGAGATCTTTTATAAAATGCCACAAAAGGGTGTGAAGAATGTTTCTAGAAATTAAATTTTAAATAGGAGGGGCTTGCTAGATAAAGAGACAAAGTTAATGGTCAAAATGAATATTTGAGGTTATGTGAATTTCATTTATCTAGACAAAGGATTCTTAATCTGCTGTCTTTGAATATATTTAATTGGATTCATGAATTTATTTTTTTAATATTTTAAGTATATTTCAGTACAACTAATTTATTTTGTAATCCTGTGTATTTTATGTATTAAAAAACAAAACACTGGGAAGTCTATACTCTTTATCTGATTGCCAAAAGAGTTAAAAATCCCTAATCCAGACTTGTCTTCATTTTTTTATCCCACAAAATGCAAAGTTCTGTTTTAATTATGACAATGCCAATATTTTTCTGCAGTGTGTTACTATTTCTTTTTTATTAATAAATATTATCTGATTTAAAGAATCATTTATATCCTCTATACTGAGTGATTTAGAGTAATCCATCACTTAAAAAAAGGTTTTTCTTCAACAGGCTTTTCTCAGAAATCCATGGTCAGTGATTCTTACACCTGATAAAGGATGGGATGAGCCATCCTTACCTAATTCTAATATGCCAACCCACAACTTTTCACAACATAGAGCTACACCATTACCATTATTGGGGTGAGTAGTTAAACTGCCACATCCATTTATATATCTATAGCTCTTCACCATAACTTTCCTTCTAACTTTTAGGCACTTTAATAAGTGTTTCATTTTTTATAGCTGGGCAAATAGAGATGAAGTTTGGAAAATCATGTTAAGCAAAGAACAAGTATATCTGAGGGATAAGAACTTTATGGAGAGACATCCTTCTCTCCAGCCAAGAATGCGATCCATCCTTCTGGATTGGATGATGGAGGTGAGTTTGACGGTTCTCATTAACTGTGACAGTATAGTATAAACAAGTACGTGATCATATTATGCTCATTTACAAAAGAATTCTTTGAATTGGTGTTCTGGTTTTTTTTTTAATCCATGGTGTATTCATTGCCTTTCTCATTTCCAAAACATAGAAATCAAAGTAATTCTGTTTTTCTTTTCTAATTTGGCCCTGGAACAAACATTTTGATTGTTTAAAATTAGTAGCAGACATGAAGTAAAGTTGTTCCCTATTTTGTGATTCTTCTAGATAAATCCATCTTATCTGGCATATCCAATCTTATATGAGAGGGTCTTCATCATGTATAACTTTTGATAAATTATTTTTAAAAAATTAGGCCTCCTGTAACTCTTAACTCTGTTACCAAATTCTGATACTTCTGGGTTAAACTGAGTAACAGTTTAAAAGTCAGATAAGTCAAGAAACCTAATACTTATTACAACTGTGATTTTTGTATATGCAAAGGGTGCCTACACTATTAATGGCAAGTACCAAATTTGGGGCTTAGAGAAGGATTTCTGAAAATTTGTCTTAGAAACAAAAAAAGAGTTTCATTTCCAGAGTTGGGTTTTACTTCTGTTCCAAAATATAAGTGGAACTTGAATACTAGTGAGGGATGTTAACTAATCATTAGAAGTGGTTTTGGTATGCTAAGGAATCTTCATAAACTTATTTTGCTTACTTAAGTTTCTGTCTCTTTACCCTTCCAATCATTCTCTTCTACCCATCCCCTGAACAAAATGCCTATCTTTTGCTTGCATACAATTTAGATTCTAACATAGACAAATTTTCAAACATTAAAATGTTAATGTTGGCATATCCTATTCCTAGAAAGATTCAGTGTTTAGTGTTTTCTAGCTTTTGTGATGATATCTTACATTTTTATTGCAATTTGTCATTTGCAAAGCACCTTCACAGCTTATATAATTCTCACAACAACCAATTAGGTTGGGTAGTTTTACCTGTTTTACAAATGAGAATACAGACATATTCACTTAATGATAGAGCTGGGACTAGAATCAAGGTCTTCTCCTTGGTCCATTAATATTTTTTCCATACTGTGATGCCTTTGAAGCCCGACTTTGTGCCTCTCTTTAAATGACTGTATATTAATGTTTATTAAACTTTTTTGCTATTTCAACTATCTAGTGCTATAAGGTATGTGATGCCCAAGTCCTAACATTTTTAAAATTAAATTTATAAAGATTGATAATCGTTTATGAGAATTTCTTAAGAGGGTTTCTGTTGAAAACAAGTTTTTAATTCTCTTAAGTATTAAACATATTATACATAAGCATTACACCTATGTAAACCTACACTTGGAAGAGTTGGACCATATTAAGTAAGACTCAAGTTCTCTATATAAGTATACCTATAAGTTAGAATGGAGAAAAGTAAACTTGTCAGCACTTTTGTTTTTGCTGTTTTGCCTAAAAGCAAAACATTGAAAGCCTATGAAAAACATTCTTTCAGGTAAATGTACTAAAACTTATTAAATATTTTTTCAGGTGTCTGAAGTCTATAAACTTCACAGGGAGACATATTACTTGGCCCAAGACTTCTTTGATCGATATATGGCAACACAGCGAAATATTACAAAAACACTTTTGCAGCTTATTGGGATTACCTCATTATTTATAGCTGCCAAACTTGAGGTAAAACTTGTTCAAGTTTTTATATTAGTATTACATGTTAGTTTCAGTGAGGGTAGGAAATCTGTTCATGTTTAGAATACAGACGATTTTATTTTTATGGTATGGAAAGTACTTTACTTTTGGACTGTGAATATGGTTTAGATGGAAGAAACAGCCTTAATCTTGGCAACTTGTGCTGAAAGTTAGGCAACTTTTAAATGTGAAGCTAACAACATTGAGGGGACCAAAAAAAAAATGCTCTAAAAGTATATGACAGCAAGCACAATTCATTAATTTCTTTCAGACTTCACAGGCATTTTGACTACTAGTGGTTTCTTATATTTTTCCATGAATATATTGATATGAATTAACCATTTAAAGATGCTAGAACTCAAGATTCTTAAGTCAAAAATGGAATCTTTATGTTTTTATATCTTCATCAGTCAAAATTGGTTCAGTAAAAGCATGTTTAGGTGAGTACTATGATATGGAACTATCTATGTTTGGATTTGATGGTAATGATGACATTATTTATTTATTTTTCATTCAGGAAATCTATCCACCAAAGCTGTACCAGTTTGCTTATGTGACCGATGGAGCTTGTACAGAGGAAGAAATTCTTACCATGGAATTAATCATTATGAAGGTAAGTTAGTAATGATTTATAAAACATTTTCTGCTTAATCTCCATTTAGAATTTCTTCATAGATGAAAACAATTGCCTATTTGAATTTGATTCATCTTCAGTTGTATTATCATACTCTTTAAATTAAGTAATGACCTTCTAAGTCTTGATTCTGTGTAGACATATTGTAACTCAAAAATGGTTGATTTTTTGTTTGGCAATCCACCACCGCATGTCAGGGTGCTCCATTATTTTTGGCTTAGCTGTTGATCTCTAAATTTGCCTTCTCCTTTCCTCTCTTCATTTTACTCTAGGCCCTTAAGTGGCGTTTAAGTCCAATGACACTTGTGTCCTGGCTAAATGTATATATGCAGGTTGCTTATCTCAATGACCTGTATGAAGAAGTACTTATGCCACAGTATCCTCAGCAAATCTTTGTGCAGGTTGCTGAGGTAAGTACCAGCACGATAACTCATCCCATTTTGTGTGACATCTCATCTATCTTAATTTCATGGGGGTATTGATTGATGGACTTGTTCTGTATCATGTTTTCCCCATCCTCCTGTAGCTTTTAGATGTCTGCATCCTGGATATGGGCTGCTTTGATTTTACTTATGGAGTGCTGGCTGCCTCTGCCTTATATCATTTCTCTTCCACTGAGATAATGAAAAAAGTTTCAGGTAAGTTGGATTTCAGATTAATTTGAACCATGTATAAAGTTGACATATCTACATTTAAGTTTTAGCTTGAGCAAAGTTTTCACTTTGTTTTCCAGGCTTTGATTGGCCAGAAGTAGAGGAGTGTGTGAAATGGATGGTCCCATTTGCTATGGCTGTAAAGGAAGTAGGAGGAGCCAGACTCAAATATTTTAAGGGTGTGCCTAGTGAAGACATGCATAACATTCAGACTCATGTGAACACCATAAATTTGCTGGTCAGTATTAACCTTTATATTTTCTTATGCCTTGATTTACAAAATAGAACATCATTCTAGAAGTGACCTTACCCAGTCCACGTAGTCCTTGCCCCAGACAAGACTACATATAAAACCCCAGAAAGACGCCCACCCATTTAATTATATATTTTTAAATCACTGAAGAAAATTCTACTTCTAGGTGTTAGATAAACTTTATATGACTTTATTTTTTTGTGTGTTTATTTTATAAATTTATATTTTTGTTACTTTTTTCATAAATCTAAGGTAGATTTTTAAGAAATCAGTTGGTGAAAAAATCCTGAATCACCTTATTATATCAGTATGAAATTGATCATTTTCCCCTTTTAATATCTTTGTCCCTAGATTATCACTTCTGAATTTAAGACTTATTTTATTCAAAATTAATGTTGATTTGCTAAACTACCTTAATATAAGGGAAAGTTTTGAAAATGTAGTAGGGTTTAAGAAATATTAGATGTGTTCTCTTCAGAAATAATAAATATGTAAAAAAAAAAAAAACCCACCTTTTTTTTTTTTTAAAAAACCACTGTCATTTCTCTCCTTTGATCTTGTTTTAGGACAAAGCTTATGAAAAACAAGCCATGTTGGCTGATGAGAGAGTGTCTGTTCCCAATGGACTCCTCACACCACCTCCGAGTGATAAGAAACCTAGCAAAGAGCAGGAGTGAATTTTCCAACACTTCTCATCAGAAATGAATTTGCTGAAGTGCCTGCTCTAAGCTCTGCTCCATTGACTGCTGCCTGGGGGATTTGTTAGCTTTTACAGATTTTTAGATGAAAACATGCATTTCTTTTCCTTAACAGAAGCTTCTTAGATGGGACTGGGGCGGAAGTAGTGTTTTTATGGAACACACGTTTTTTGTTTTTTTTTAAAGGGGGTCAAGTACACCAGCCACCTATAGAACACCAACGAGTGCTCCAGATGCTGCTAGGAGGGTGATACTTGGTCAACCATTCATACAATAAAAAAGCCTTGAAATTAAGTATAACTCTTTCTGGCCTCTGCTTTGGTACCCTAGGGTTATTAATCACATTTAATGCATGAATACTTAATTATTAACATTATACTGCAATAGTTGCAACTAACTATGGAGGGTAGCTTGCCTTTCCTGCAATATTAATACGTGAAAGTGCTTTCCTTTTTAACCCTTCCAATATGTAAACTGCTGCTATATCGCTTTCAATTCAATAAAGTTACTGCCTCAAAGGCAGCAGATTTTTTGGAACTTTGTCTAATTAATTGGAGTTGAAGGTAAACTTTGTTACCCTTGCTACTATCTATTAGGCATAATTTAGAGTGCCTACTTGGTAGTTTGTCTTTATCTTCCAACAATGAATTGTACTTGGTGTTGACCAACAGACTGTTGAATAACTGTTTCCTCTTCCTTTGGACAAGATGACATATCTAATGTCATTGTGTGTGAGCACACACATTTATTATGAGATTCTTGTCTATAATACCCTTTCATTACTATGCTGGGTGGATGGTGGGCAGGGATGTGTGCTGGAGATGAGTAACTGGGAACAGATATTTGTAGTCACATTCTACCATTAGCTACATAATCATGGGTATGTCATTCAACAACAAATGTTTTTCAGAAAACCAAAAAACATAGCCACTTCATATCTCTGTGTGAATGCTGTGGGAATCTCAAAACTATGGTTTATCCTCAAGAAGCTCCTGGTCAGATTGGGGAGAGAAGATATGATCACAAATTAATATAAGTAACAAATTCATGAGAGGTATGGAAAAATAACTTTTAATGTCAGGAAAAATCACTTGACTAGGTGTATCAGAAAAGGTTTGGCTTCCCTATAGCTGCTTCATCAACTGAACAGGAATAGCCAGAATATAGTAGCAAAAGCCCTGACACAGAACCTTTGCTGTGCTGCCTTTTCCTTAGATAATCATGGGAAGCTCATTTTACTTTTTTAGGAGTTGTTCCTTGTTCTATAAATTGAGGGAGTCAGTTATTTTTAAGACTCTCTCATACTTGGAGAAGGAAAAAAATAAGCCATTTGCAGTATCCTTCTTTCCTTAGTGATATCTCAGAATCCTTTAATGTATTCCTCATTTTTTTCTTCCTTGATACCAATTCTAGAAGAAGCTGAAGAACTGGCCCTACTCCCTGCCAAGACCTACTGATCTATTTGTATTCTTAGATCCCTACATTCCCATCTCCTCTGGTAGACTTCCCACAATCTAATCTTCAATTTTTCCCATCTACTCCTCCTTCCAACAATGGTACCAAGTCTCCCAATCCTTAAAAAAACATTGTAGTTTCTACCTCATCAAATTATTATCTTATTTACCCTTTACATTCAAAATCTTTAAGAAAAATTTGTCTAGATTCCTTCCTTCGGCTTTCTCACAATTCACCTCTGAGCCTCTTGCAATTTACTGAAATTATTATTTTTTTTTAAACCTCTTGATTTTCAAATCTGATACTCTTTTCTCAATTCTTCTTGACCCTTTGTATCCTTGATACTCTTGAGCACTGCTATCTCTTTTTTCTCCAATCTCAGTCCTCAGTCTCTTTACCTTGGTCATTTATATCCTATCCCCTAACTAGGTGTATCTCCAAGGTTCTGTCGGGATCCTTTCTATTTGCTTTCTCAATGACCTTATCAAATCTCATGGGTTCAGTTATGTTCCCTACAACAATGGTTCCCCCCCTTCTGTCTCTAACCTTTCTCCTTTTCTCTCTTCCTCTCCTCCCCCGTCCCTCCAGCCTTGAGCACCAATCTCATATTGCTAAATTCCTATAGGAAATTTTAAACTGAATGTCCTAGAGGCATCTCAAACTAAGCATGTCCAAAACAGAACTCACTATTTTCTATTTCCAAACTTCTCCATTTCTGTGGATGGCATCACTCCTTGCATTCACTGTGCTTCACAGGTGCAGAACTTCTTCCCTCTCTCACTCTACATATCCAACCAGTTGCTAAATCTTGTCAGTTTGACCTCCATAACATTTCTCACTTATGTTCTTCTCTTTATTCAACCATCACCCTTAAGTCAGTTCCTCATCACCTCTTGTTTGCATTATTGCAATAGTCTATTAGTCTGTTATACATCAAGTCTTTTCCTTCTCCAATCTACTCTCCATACAGATGCCAAAATGATATCTCCCCAAAGTAGAGGGTTTCCACTCTTCTATTTAATAAATTCTAGAGGCTTCCTATTATCTACAGTTAAGTCTACTCTACAGTTAAGCATTTTTCTTCTCAGCTTCTTTCCTACTTATACTTTTAGGGTTATTATATGTTATTCTCCTTTGTGTACTCTACAATCCAATCATACTGTTCTCATTATTCCTCAGTCATGCAATTTATCTCCCATTTCCATGCTACCCTTTGCATTTTTGGAATGCATTCCTTCATTTTGTCCTAAAATCCTAATTTCTCCAACTTAAACACTACCTCCTACATGAGACCTTTTATGATCTTCTGTCTCCCTCTGAAATTACTTTATACTAACCATATTCTGTATATATTTATATATGACATGTTTCCCATGAAAAGTTGCAAGGTCCTTAAAAGCAAGAATAATTTCACTTTTGTTTTTATATCTGTCTTTAATGCCTAACAAGTTGCTTGTTGATTGGTTAATCTCTTTGAGTTCTAAAATCCTATGGTATTAGGATTTGCCTGACTAGAGGCAGGAATTGTATAACATGGTCTCTTGAGGTTCCTTCTTTTTAACTGTTAAGATTTAGATTCCTAGAACAGGCCAAAAATTAATCAGTGTTTATTAACAGTATTCTTTTGTTATGAATTTTAATGCTTAAGCTGAAAAAAGTAGTCTTAAGGCCATTGGTAAGCCTATGGCAAACATCAGAAAGTAAACTATGTAAGATAATTATATAATACTGGACTAAATACATGCTATACTATACATTTAATATTTCAGTGATCTATTATTTTATCAATGTGGGTACTCTTTCCTCTAATCTATATCATAACCCTTTAGGGACTTAGTAGATATTTCTTATCTCTCCTCCCTCCCTTAACTCCTTGAAAAAGCCATCTATTATATTCTGTGCTTCTATTTCCTTTCTTCACTTTATGTTCTAGATCCTATGCAACCTAGCTTCTGAACTCATCATTTACCCAACACTGCTACCTCCAAAGGTACCAGTGATCTCTTCATTGCCACATCTATTAGTTCCTTTCTTACATTTTCCTCCTTTATCTCTCTGCAACATTTGACACTGTTGAACACCAACATCTTTCTCATAGAGATTTTCTTTCTGGGTTTTTTCTGAAAAAAACAAAAAACAAAAAAAAACCTTATCTCTAGGGCCTTTTGTTCTTAGTTTCCTGTCCTGGGTCTTCATATATGTCATGCCCTTTAAATGTGAATCTTTCCTAAGATTCTGCTCTAAGCTTTCTGTTTTCCATCTATAATCCCTCACTTGGTGTCTGACTAGTTTCCATGAATTCAATCATTATTTTTACTTATATGATTGTCAGATTTATTTATCCAGTCCTAGTCTTTCTCTAGTTCCACATCATCAATTGCTTATTGAGCATCTTCATACTCAAAATGTCCAAAGCAATATTAATTTCCCCTCTCCCAAAGGCACCCATCTTCTGAAATTTATTATTTTGAAGGGTTCCATAATTCTTCTGATATGTTTGTCACCTTGATCATTTTTTACTCTTCTCATTTACTCCATTTATCCAAACCAATTGCAAAACTTGTGATTTCTCTATATCTCTTGCATTTACTTCCTCTTCATTTACCATCTTAATTCAGGTCCTCATATTCTCTCCTTAGAGCAATCAGCAAGCTATGGCAATTGTTCAATCTCAAATCTCTCTTCACTCCAATCTATCATCCACACTGTTGCCAAAGTGATTTTCCCAAAGTTCACTGTCATAGTTCTAATCAATAAACTCCAATACCTTAGTGTTACCTCTGAATCAAACATCAAGTTCTCTATTTTGTATTTCTTTACAACTTGGCCCCTTTCTATCTTTGCAGTCCTTTAATACATTATTCTTCTCCACATATTATGAACCAGTCATTAGACTATTTGCTGCTTCTTATACACCAGATTTCCCGACTCCGTTCCTTTGCTTCATCTGTTCCTCTGGAATGCAATCCCTTCTAACTTTGAACTCTTAAAATCTCCCATGTCTTTTAAAACTCTACCCAAGGACTACCTCCTCCAAAAAATTTTTGCTGCATTCCACAGCAACTTGTGTTTTCTCTTCTTAAAATCTACTCAGTACTTATCTTCTGCTGATTTAGATGTTGCTTTCCCCATGGAGAAAGTAATTCCCTTGAGGGCAGGGAATTTTTTTGTTTTGTCTTTGTATTCCTATTATTTAGCACTGTGTCTAGTGTAGTAAAATACTTAATAAGCATTTTCTGATTATTGATTGGTTGATTACTAAAGTTCACTGAATGGCCAACCATCTAGTGATAAAATTATCTAAGCTAGCCCTTATATTGCAAACATTTGAGTACATCATAGGGCTTGGTGATATATCTTGTATAGGTGAAATAAAATTGTTGGTCAACTACAGAACTTGGTGCTTGTGTAAGTAACAGTTGCTAACATTTTTACATAAAGAAATGCAAGGGTATAAAATTTCAACCTCATCTCAAATAATGTAATCACAGAAAGACTTAGAGTCTCTGTTAAATCAATCAACAGAAAGGTGGAGTTTTATGTATGCAAATAAGAGAGTTTGGTGATCTCTTTATGAGGTTCAGAAAACTTTGATTGGATTAAAAAAAGAACTGAAGTGTTTGGCTAACTAGTAAACCACATCTCCAGGGGCTTTAAATAGTGCTAGGTGAGAAATATAGATTTCAATATTGAGCTAAGGGATCAACCAGTCCTATAGTAGGACACCACATCCAGAAGTTGAGACCTCAAGATCATTCCTCCACTATTCTTTAAAGCTATACTAGTGTACCATAGACTGCAACAGTTCCCAGTAATCTGGGAAACACTAAATATGGATGCCAGGATGAACTTTCATATACAGATCAACCTGGCTAAGCAGAGGTAGTCTCTTCACCAAAATACTGGCCACATTCATGAAACCACTAATTAAGATCAGTGAGGGTAGTGAAGAGTTACACTCAACATAGTAGAGTGATTATGAAATCACTTTTTTTTTTTTGAAATATTGATGCATGTACAAATTGTAAAAAATCTAGGAATCTCAGCTTTAGAAACTTGAAGTCATATACTCTAACCAGCACCTGATAAGAATTTCCTCTATAGGGGCAGCTAGTTGGTGTAGTGGATAGAGCACCAGCCCTGAAATCAGGAAGACCTGAGTTTAAATCTGGTCTCAGACACTTAACAATTCCTGGTTGTGTGATCCTGGGCAAGTCACTTAACCCCAATTACCTCAGAAAAAAAAAAAAGAAAAAAAGAAGAAGAAGAAGAATTTCCTCTATCATATCCTCAGCAGATGGTCATTTTAAACTTTGTTTGAAGACTGTGGTAGGAAACACTCAGTTCCCTTTCCGGGCAGCTTTAAATTGTATGTGAACTAAAAAATGTTCAATTATTATGGAGTATGTATTGGTCAGTAAATGATTTGTCAACAAAATAGTTAAGGGAGATAAATTTATCTTTGGCATTATATAGTCGAAAGTTAGAAACTGGAAAAAAAAATAAGTTCAAAGCTTTATATTTAAAATTAATAAGAAAATGTCAACATTTTTGTGGGACAATACCTGGTTGACTACATGCTGAAGGCAAAGTGAATAAATTTTTGCAACTAGCTCTAGAGACTTAGAACACATCCATCTCCCTATAGAACTAGTTGTGTTATTGTATTTTACTTTTATTAGGTTTATTCATTTAAAATAATAGTTCACAGTAGCAAAAATACTTTCCTTGAATAATATTTTATTGAAATATATAATTTAATTTGTATAATATTTCATTCTAGGAATGCCGATTTTTTGTTTCTGTTTTTGTGATTTTTTTTTAAGCAGATACCTAAACAAAAAATTTTTTTCCAAGTCCACAGTCTTTCCCTGTTTCCTTCCCCCTTCCTCACTCAATGAGAAGGTAAGAAAAAACAATATCTATTACAAATATGCATATTCATGCAAATCAAAATTCTAATGAGCCATATTTTCCAAAGTGAGGGAGGGGACAAGATAAAAAATGGAAAAAATGTTCTTCAATCTGTACTGTTTTCCCCAGTCTTTGGCAAAGTCTTTTTCCATGAGTTGTTTGGAGTTGTGGTGGTTTGTTGTGTGGATCAGAGTTACTAAGTTTTGAAGAGCTGCTTATTTTATGATGTTACTGTGTATGGGTTTGTTTGGTTTTTTTGTTTTTTGTTTTTTGGTTCTGCTTATTTTCCTCTATAAACTAATGTTTGTACAAGCCTTTTAATGAAAACATCCCCTTCATCATTTCTTACAGTACAATAGTTCAATTCTATCATAGTCATATATCATAATTTATTCATTCATTCCCCAATAGATGGACATCTTCTCACTTTCCAATTCTTTGTCACCATCCCATCAAAAAGCCACTATGAATATTTTTGTGCAGATAAGTCCTTTTCCTCTTTCTTTGTCGTCTTTGGGGTAGGTATAGCCTTAGGAGCAATATTACAGGGTAAAAGGCTATGCATTTTGTAATGGCTTTTTAAACTTCAAAGCTTTATGTTTGAAAATATAAAGGGAGAGGCTAAGGCAGAAGGATCTCTTAAATTTGGAGTAGATGTCATGATCTATTTAGGCATAGTTCAAATGTCCTTTCCAGAATGATTGTATTACTTCATAGCTCCACCTACAATATATTCATGTGCCTGTTTTTCCACATCTAGCATTTGTCATTTTCCTTTTTTTTTTTTTTTGGTCATTTTAGTTAATCCAGTGGTATGAGAAAGTACTTCAGAGTTGAGGTTTTTTTGTTTGTTTGTTTTTTTGCATTTCTCTAATTATTAGTAATTTGGAACATTTTTTCATATGACTATTGATTGCTTTGATTTTTTTTAAACTGCCTATTCATATTCTTTTATATTTAACAATTGGGGAATGGTTCTTATTTTTACAAATTTGATTCATATCCCCACTTATTTTAGAAATGAGGCTTTTGTCAGAGAAATTTGCTGCAAATATTCCCCTCTCCCCCACTCCAGTTTTGTGCTTTTATATTGGTTTTGCTCAAAACCTTTTTAATTTCATATAATCAAAAGTATTCACTTTATCTCTCATAAACCTCTCTATCTCAAGGAACCCTAATTTTTTGAAGGCAGAAATTTACATGGCCAAATCTTAATCATTCTTTTACATTAAATGCATGAATGGAAGAAATTAAATAATTAAAGGGAGGTTTTGGGGTTCTGTGGATCTCAGTCTCTACTTTATGAAAACTTTTAACAAATAGTAGAATTATTTCACTTCTTTTGAGAAAATTCACAGTGAGGAAATATATTTACTTATAATCTCTAAATGATCAGGGTGGTTTTTTTTGTTTTTTTTTGTTTTTTCTGCATCAATATCACTGGACCTTTAAAAAGCCAACTTGGAAAAAAAGCATTCACTCTTTTCAACTTGCAGGCTTTAATTGAAATCTACTGAGGCAAGACAGTTCCACAGATGACTAGTATAAGAAAGGCAGCTCAGAGGCAACTGGAAGAGATGAATCCATTGAGTGTTTTTGCTTCAAAATAAATCACAAAAGCCAGGTGTGGGGATGTATGCCTTATCACCCCTAGATATAGGGCAGGCTGAGGCAAGAGGATCTTTTTAGTTCAGGAGTTCAGTTCAGGACAGGGGACTCTGCCAATAGAGGGTCTATACTATGTCTGGCATCAATGTAGTAAGTCCCTGGGAGGATTTGATGATGGTTCAGCACTTATTTTGACTTTTCTGTTCGCCCTCCAAGGAGTTACTTCCCCAAGTCCCACTCATACTGTTGGGTCAGATCACCAGAAGAATACTAATTCTTCCCTAAGAGTTCTAGTACCATTGCTTATGAACATCCCTTCCCATTGATAACCAGCTAGAATTACTTGCCTAAAGATTCGAGAGAGTCCAGCTTGTAAACAGAACAGCTCAAAGCTTTTGAGAATAGTAAGGTAGTACAATGGCAGAACCTTTGGCCTGGATCTTATAAGATTTGAGTTCATATCCAGACTCAGTTTACCAGCTGTGTGACTCTGAGCAAGTCAATTAACTCGTTTGTCTTGGTTTTATTTGTAAAATGTGAACAATAATAGCCCTTATTTATCTCCTAAGTATGAAATAATAATTATAAAGTATTTAATATAGTATCTGATATATAGTAAGTATAGCTATTATATTAGTCCTTGTACTTCCAACCTAGGTGAGATTTAGAGAACTAGAAATAATAAAAACACAGATTTATAGAGCTGAAAGCATTTTAAAAATTATCTAGTTCAAATCACTCATTTAAAAGATAAAAAAAAAAAATAGTGCTGCTTTGAGTTATTCTAGAAAAAAGGCTGATATTTGAAGTCTAAAAATAACCTAAGAAGCAGTCTTCCTGGTCTTGGAGTACTTAATGTAGTTAGAAAGAAAAACAGTGTGCATTATGAATGAGATTTTGACTGTTTAAAAAGCAGATTTGTGTAAGAAAGTTAGTCAAATCTAATGTTGCAAGTCTGATTAGACAGGAAATATCTATATTTTTAAAAAGAGGTGGTTGGAATTGATGGGATGGAGAGTATTAGTTATCTGGTTCTAAATCTGTCCTCCAATACTTAAGGTCATAGCTCTAGAGCTGGAAGTGATTCAGCAGCCATTTGGTCAGATCCCCTCATTTCAGAGTTGAGAAAATTGAGATTCAAAGAGTTTAAATGATTTGTCGAAGGTCACACAGGAGGAATACATCAGAAGCAGGTCTCATTAGCTGTGTGAAATGAAGCAAACTCAATTTCTTCATCTATAAAATGAGGATAATAATAGAGTCCACCTTGGAAGATTGTGATAAAAGTCAACTGAGATATCATAAAGGACTAGCCTCCTGTGCAGCTGTTCAGCCTGCTACCTATCAAACATTGAGCTTGTTTCTGGAAATGCATGATGATATATCAAGGATAAACCCTAAGCATAGATATTCTGTGACTGTTTCCTATCTATTCATTGAATAGTATTTAAAAAAAAAAAAAAGAGCCTTTTAATTGGATGCTAATTTGGCATTGAGAGTACACACAAAAGGCAAAAACAGGCCAAATTATATTTTATTTTTTCTGGTGATTATGGAGGAAAGAAATGTTATAAACCTGCTTGACAGGGCAAGAGGCCTCAAGCCCTTATCTCCCCACCTGGACCATCCCATAGTCAATGAGTGCATAGCATTGTTGAGTCGTCTGTGCTTATTGTATTGATTCTTTCTTGTTTTGAGTGAAGTAGTACTAGAAACAGAAGGATCCAGTGAGCTTTGGAAGATCAGAACAGCAGCTAACCAAGAATGGGAAAGAAATTGCTCAGAGGAGCAAGCTAATGAATTCCATCCAGCAATGGATACACCTGGCTATCAAGATATTATGTCCTACATGCAAGGCAGCAACTCATTCTTCAGCTACACTACACCTGAATGTGATCTCCCTGGGAAGAAAGAAGAATGTCACAAACTACTCTAAATCTAAAATTCTAGGAATCAAGGTGAAAAGGGGGAAAGTATGCTCCTGGTTAAAGGGATTGTGCTTGAATTTCTGTTCTTGCTTTAACTTTTCAGTGAACATTCTTTTTTTTTTTTTTCCTTATTTTTTTTTTTATTAAAGCTTTTTGTTTTCAAAACATGCATAAGTAATTTTTCAACATTAACCCTTGCAAAATCTTGTGTTCCAATTCCCCCCCCCCCTTTTCCCATCCCCTCTTCTAAAAGGCAAGTAATCCAATATATTAAACAGTCCTTTTTGAAAGCTAATTGACCATCAGTTGCTTTTTGGTGGCATCAAGGTGATATCAACTGGTAAATGATGCTGGGGAAAAATTAATTGGTTCTGGCAACTAATTATAGGGAAGTAGTCATTGAAAATTAATATTTGGGAAACATCCTCAGTAGGAACCCCTAATAGGAAGTCAAGATGATAGCATCTGGAAAATCTCATTATACCTTGGATATATCCTAGAATCCTGAGGAGGAGATATTGTCCTTCATTTTCAAAGAGGACCAATGACATCATGGGGTGACCCTTTGACTTGCACAAGAATTGGATTTAAGTGAGTTAGAGCTACATAAAGTTGTCACCCTTACTCTCTCTTCCAGGATTATGAAAGTCCAATGACAAGACAAAAGTCAGGAGTATTGGAGATGGCCCAAAATGCAGTGGATAACCTTGGAATCTTTAATTTCTGACCAAGCTCTAAGTTCTTCAACTTCAGCTGCCTTCTCATTGACCATTGGAACAAATTGTTTCCATTTACCCATTGTTCTAGAGGAAGATTATATATACATACATATAGATATAGATAGATAGATATAGATACATACACTTATGATAGACATCCCCTTAATTCGCCAACATCAGCTACTCTCAACTTGCTTTAGCCTGTCTGTTGAGATGGTTTTAATGGGATGTGGTCCCTGCTTATGCTAGAGCTTCTTGGAGCCCTTGGTGAGAGTTGAATGCCAGGTGGACACCAAAGGTGGATGGGCACTGAAAAGAGTTTGGCAGACCTTTATACCAGAGGTAACTAGTCCTCTATGAACATCCCATACACTCCTCAGGGAGAAATAGGCAGCTGTTCTCTAAGAACCCAACCTGTTAATGTACATGTCAGTTGAAAGGGTAAGTCCAAAATCTTACTTCTACTATATAAAGTCCTTTGCAAACTGTAAGATACTATATAAATAGAAACTATTATTGCCAAATTATAATGACACTGACACTGCTAAAAAAAAAAAAAAACTATCAAAGTCCATTCAAGATAACAAAGTTGATGTAGTCTGGAAAGAACTCATTTAGTGCCTTTAGAACTTTATCCAAAACTTTATATGATGAAAAAAAGAACATATAGCCCAAGGATAGGCTAAAAAAACTTTGAGAAGTAAGAATATGGATAATCAATCAGCCCACATTTATTAAGGTATCAATAAGCACTTAGAGCCTATTAAGGCACAATAGTAAGTGCTGGATATAAAAAGACAAGTCATATAGTCTCTTCCTTCCCCTAAAGAAGTTGATGGCCTAATGAGGGATACAACATGTGTGTAGGTAAGTATAGGCAGAATATAGACAAAATTATTACTATGAAGTTTGGGGAAGGAGAGAAAGCACTATCAATAAACAGGAGTGAGTTTGTATTATTTATTTCATTTAGTTTACCAAAAGAGCAAGAAGTTAATGATGATTCTATTGGATTTAGATCCACAGCTCTTGCATAGCTCACAGACAAGAATGGGGCATTCTAAAGGTCATTTAGCTGTTGAATGAATGACTGTTTTCAGGTTTTGTGGAGGAGAATTCAGCTTATCGATGACCACAAGCATAGGATGGTGTCACATCAGCCAAAGCCAAGAATCCTTGTGTAACAGGCCAAAGGAAGCCAGAAGAGAAGACTCTGTATTAGTAAGTTCTCTAATTATTCTTCATCTTCTTGGGTGAAAAATGAGTCCTTAAGAAATGGCATATATTAGGATTTTTCTTATTCTAATTTCAGGATGTTTAAGATGTAAAGTAGAAGACCTAAGAAAGCAAGAAAGAACAATTAAAGTCATCACAAAATGATGAAAATGTCAAATGAAAGAGTATGTTCATATGACCCAGAAATCTCACCACTAGCCATGTATCCCAAGGAAGTAAAAAAATAAAGGGAAAGGTCTAGCACTTTTCATATAACTAATGAATTGGAAGGGGCAGTTAGGTGGTGCAATAGATAGAGTGGCTGGGCTGAAATTAGGAAGACATACTTTCCTGAGATCAAATCTGGCTTCAGGCAGGTGATGAGCTATAGCTACAAAGTAAAGAAAGCCTTCTTAGACATGCCCAATACATTGATTCATTTTCCTTAACTATATTTCTTTGTTTGAGATGGATAGGGGAAGAATGATAGGCTCATGTATTTAGACTTAAAAGGGTCCTAAAGATTACTGAGCCCAGGCCCCTCATTTTGCAGATGACCAAACAGAAAAAATATAAAATTTAAGCCAGGGTTACATAATAAGTTTCTGAGGCAGGATTTGAACTGCAAACAACTCTCCATCTACCATAGCAAGGAATTGACAGTGATAAGGTAGAAAATAGTATTGACAAAATATATTTTAAAAATACTACCTCCATGGCATAAGACAAGAACCAATACCAGAATTTAATTCTCAACATTAGAACTCCAAATTTTAAAAATTAAAAAACCCTCAAATCAACTTTAGAAACATTGGCCATAAGGACAATATAATCAGAAGCCTAGAACAGAGTGGACTGTGCCAATACAATGCAGACTACTTAGGTTTAAGTTTCAAATGATCCAGTTTTGGAGCAAGGGAGAACTAAAGAAGCAAAGAGAATTTAGCAACAGAAAAAGTCAGTACTCCTGAAATTGCTTTTTTGGGAGCAGCAGTCTTTCCTTAAAATCTTATTCATAGAAAGAGAACTTAAATCAACATAGGAATAAGCCCATATAAATATTTTTTTCTAGTGGGGAAAAGACTTTTAAATGAAGAATGTGCAGCTCTGATGCTATCATTTGTATGTTCTTAGGACTTTTAAAGAACAATAACTGATATTACACAGCTCTCTCCTCGTAGGGCATCTGCCATTGAGTCTTTTAGATGCCAGTTTCCCTACTTTTCCTGAAAGATACCCACAAATATTTTCTATTGTTTTATTTAATCAGTAAATAATACATTTTTGACTCAATCCTGGGTTAGTACAAAGGATTTAAGATAGTATTGACTTCAACTCCACCAACCCAAGAAGCACTTATTAAGCACTTCCTGTGTGTTGAGTGGATATTGGGCTAAGAGCTGAGGTCACCAGAGATAGAAATAAAGCTGTTCTTGTCCTTAAAGTATCTACATTCTAATGAGATTGACTAGTGTGTTCACCTAACAAGTACAAATTATATACAAAGGGAATACAAGGTCATTTTGGAACAGGGCTGTATTAATAGTTGGTGGGGCTTTATGAAGAAGGTGGTCCCTGAGCTGAGTCTTGAAGGTAACAGTGGTTTCTGAGAGGCAGAGGTAAGTGGTGAGGGCATGGGAGGATGTGCATTCCAGGCATAAAGGGCAATCTATGCAAAGGAACAGTGATAGTGTGTGCAGAACAGTGGGTAAGACAGGATGACTAGATCAAAGAGTTCTGGGGGAAAGGGGAATAAGGCAGTCAAGAAAAAGAAAATTAGAAAGGTAGGAAGGGGCCAGGTTGTGAAAAGCTTTAAATATCAAACAGAGGAATTTATATTTGATCCTTGAGGCAATAGGGAGCCACTGGAGTTTGCTGAAAAGATTTGACATGATCAGACTTGTTCGTTAGGAAAATAATTTTGGCTGTGTGAAGGATGGGATTGAAAAAGATAGAGTTGAAGCAGAAAATCTAAATAGGAAGGCACATAATAGTCCTGACTAGGAGAGGCCTCCTGCAAAAAGGGGAGTTTAAGTCAAGTCTTGAAAGAGATCAAGGATTCTAAAGAGTTGAAATATGGAGGGAGTGTATTCTGATGAACTACATCCATCTTCCTGCTATGTTCTTGCCCTCATCAGACTTAAATCCAGTATCCCAGCTGTCACCATGGTACCCTAATGCTCCTGTCTAGTGAACAAGACTTCCATCTTTCTATCATGCAGGAAGTCTCATATGTATATATGTATATGTATATATATATATATATATATATATATATATATATATATATATGTATGTGTATATGTATGTATTCTATTAGAATATAAGCTCCTTAAGAGCAGGGAACATCTTGCTTTTTCTATTTCTATCTCCAGTACTTAGCCTAGTATGTAATAGGCTCTTAATAAATGTTTTTTCAATCATTCATTTGTAATCAATGGATTAGTTCATGTAAGTTTAAACCTTGGCCCAGTTACAGGGATATATTGCTTAATTAGATCTAGAAGTACCACTCCACTGCAATTTTTACCTTAGTAGAAGGAGGCATGTAACTGAGTGTCCAAGAGGGGTTCTGAAGTAGAATCATCTCTCTCTATTTACTTCATATCAAATATTTGAAGTCTAGAGGTACAATTTTCTTTTGAAATTTCAGGATCAACACTAAATTCCTGTTCAAAAAGGGAGGATACCAACTTAATCTTGGTTAATTTAGTTCCCTCCTACAAAATACCTGGTATACAAAAGACAGTCACAATTAGCACTCAAAAAATACTTCTCAAAATAAACAGTAAAACAGAAATCAAGGAAGTTCTGCAGAATGATAAATTACACAAGAGTAATTAGGCTCTTCATTTCAGAGTGAGATAAAATTTCAACTCAACCAAGAAGAGAATGATCTCATTGGAGAAATCTGCACGTAGTCTCTGAGGAAGCAGGCAATGGGAGTCAAGAAACATGTTGAGGATTCAGTTTTTCTCACATGTCTGGGGATTCCTTGTTACTATTCAAAAGTTTGCATCTTGTCTGTCAAAATCTGCTTCTCTACTTTTTTCTTTCCTTCCTTATCTCTGAAACTGAAGTTGCATTTTCCTCACATAGACCATGTGTCATATGTAGACTCAGAGATTTCTTAGTCAATCAGAAGTATCATCTATCTCCCTCTATATATGTAGCATCACAGGACTGTCCATTATTTGTTATGCTGTTTGTAGGTAGCTTTTTTTTTTTTTTTCATGTTGTCTCTCTCATTAGATTGTGAGCTCCTAGGAAGCAGGAACTGGCTTTTGCCTGTTTTTTTTTTTTTTTTTTTTTAAATACCCAGCATTTACCACAGTGCCTGATAGATAACAGGCACTTAATAAATGCTTATTGACTGCTCAACCCTCCTAAGGCACTAAGATAGGGCTGTTACACATTTAGTCAAGGGAAGAGGAATAAGGCACAGAAACATGAGTTTGAGTTTTTTCTATGAGACAAAGAGAGATAGGGATCCACAGGAGTTTATTGAGTAGAAAACTAACAAGGTCAGACTTGGGCTTTAGGAACCTCACTCTGGTCATAATGTGGAAGATAGATTGGAGAAGGGAAAGCCATTAGACAAGAACAATTAAGAGAGTATTACAATCTTATATGGGAGTAGTGATGAGGGACCAAACTAGGATGTTGACTTCCATGAGACAAGAGAAGGGAACATATCTGAGGGACAGTATAGATTTGGATAGAGACAGCTGGTGACAGTGGATAGAGCACTGGACCTGGTGTCAAGAAAATCTGAGTTCAGAATCTGGCCTCAGTTACTTATTAGTTATGTAACCCTAAAGAAATCATTCTGTTTCCTCAACTGGAATAATAGCAACTACTTCACAGAGTTGTTGGGAGGATTAAATGAGATAATATTGTAAAAAAGTGTTAAGCCCCCTATATAGTGGGCACTATAGAAATGTTTGTTCCCTTTGTTTCCCAAGACATGACAACTGATTGTTGTCATGATGATGTCATGAAGGGTGAGGGAAAATGAGAAGTTATGGATGACTTTGTTATTGTGAACCCTAGCGTGTGAAAGAATGGCAGTGCCCTCATCAAGTCAAGGAGAGTCAATAATCATGTATTAAGTGCCTATTATATACCAGTACTAAACTCTGAACCAGAGTAGAAAAGTTCAGAAAATGGGTGAATGTAGAGGTGGAAGAGGAAATATATATTTCTATTATAGCTTTTATTTACAAGATATATGCATGGGTAATTTTTCAGCATTGACAATTGCAAAACTTTTTGTTCTAATTTTCCCCTCCTTCCCCCCACCCCCTTCCCCAGATGGCAGGTTGACCAATACATCTTAAATAGGTTAAAGTATATGTTAAATACAATATATGTATACATGTCTAAACAGTTATTTTGCTGCACAAGAAGAATCGGACTTTGAAATAGTGTACAATTAGCCTGTGAAGGAAATCAAAAATGCAGGCGGACAAAAATAGAGGGATTGGGAATTCTATGTAGTGGTTCATAGTCATCTCCCAGAATTCTTTCGCTGGGTGTAGCTGATTCAATTCATTACTGCTCTATTGGAACTGATTGGGTTCATCTCATTGTTGAAGAGAGCCACGTCCATCAGAATTAATCATCATATAGTATTGTTATTGAAGTATATAATGATCTCCTGGTCCTGCTCATTTCACTCAGCATCAGTTCATGTAAGTCTCTCCAGGCCTTTCTGAAATCATACTGTTGGTCATTTCTTACCGAACAATAATATTCCATAATATTCATATACCACAATTTATTCAGCCATTCTCCAATTGATGGGCATCCACTCAGTTTCCAGTTTCTAGCCACTACAAAGAGACCTGCCACAAACATTCTTGCACATACGGGTCCCTTTCCCCTTTTTAAGATCTCTTTGGGATATAAGCCCAGTAGTAACACTGCTGGATCAAAGGGTATGCACAATTTGATTTGTTTTGTATATATTGAGTTTGAGATGTCTATGTACATTATAGCACAGGAACTAGAGACAAATGAGTATAGACTGATTTTTCAAGGCATTTAACTGAAAACAAGTATAAGGCAACAGTTTGTGAAGATGATAGGATCTAATGAGGGGATTTTTTTTTTAAGTATGAAGGAGATTTAGGCTTTAGAAAAGTAACAAGTATAAAGACAAATGTTGAAGATTAGAGTAGGGTTGTTCTTGGGAAGAAGAGGCACCTGCTCAACTTCAATAAAGGAGGAGAGAATGGAAAATACAAAATATTAAGGGATTTTGAGGTTTAGAAAATAGAAAAGAGAACTTATGATAAATGACCTTAATTTTTTCAAGATAGTATGAGGTAAGTTTCTTGACTACAAGTATGAAGGTAGGGCAGGTGATTAGGGAAGCTTAAAGAAAGATGAAAATGTTTGGAAGGACATCTTCCAAAGTAAAAGGATTGCCTACTTCAGTGAGGGCCTAGTTGAAATTAAACAATATACATTTGTAGTTGATTCAGTCAATATAGAGGCAAGGTAAGACTTCTTCTGATTCTGTTCCACAGCATGTCAGCAGGAGCAGAGGAGATAGATGGGAGCAATAATTAGAGTTTGGAGTTTGGCACTATATGAATAGACAAAGGAGCAAGGGATGCAAGAACAAATGATAGAGTAGAAGTGAAATGGTTAATAAAGGGTTGAGATTGGAAAGGAAGGAATTGTTGTTTAGACCAGATGCAATGACCTTGGAAAGTACTAAGGTATCAGGGTTATAGATTGGTTATAGATTTCACCAGTACAAGAATATAGATAGAATTTGCTTGGATTTGAACAAAGCATTTGAGATAAAGTCTCTCAAACTACTATTGTGGACAAATTAGAAAGATGAGGGCTGGTGAAACCAGAACTGATTGGATGTTAGGATTAGTTGTCATTAATGATTTAATACCAACTTTATTTATTTATTTATTGCTTTTTGTTGAGGCAATTGGGGTTACAGAGTTACCCAGCTAAAAAAATGTTAAGTGCCTGAGGCCAGATTTGAACTCAGGTCCTCCTGACTTCAGGGCTGGGGCTCTATTCACTGAGCCACCTAGCTGCCCCCTTTAATGCCACCTTTAAAGGAAGACCCTAGGAGAGTAATCCAAAGATATGAGTTGGCAGTGTGCTATTTAACATCTCTATCAACCTCTTCATTAAAATAATAAATGATATGTTTATTAAATTTGTAGATAACAAAAAGCTAAAAGGGATAGCTAGCACTTTGGATGATAGTCAGGATCCAAAAAGATCTAAGCAAACAAATAAATTACACATTTATCCCTATTACATTTCAAATCTTTCAACTTGGATTCAAAAATTCAATTTCACAAGTACAAGATGTGGGAGGCATGGCTAGACAGAAATTTATCCAAAAAAGAACTAGAGATTTTAGTGGATTACAAGCTAAAAGTGAGTAGAGTGATATAGTAATCAAAAAAAAGGTAATGTGATTTTAGGTGCCATTAAGAGAGACAGGTGTTGGGTCTAGATACATGAAGATGGTGAAGTCTTTCCATTCTGCTGTATTCAGATAATATCTGTTCTGGGCACTATACTTTAAGAAAAATATTGACTAGATGGTGAAGGATATTCATAGCCTTAATGTCTTTTGAAGGGAGACTGAAGAAGCTTGGAAAGAGTAAGAAAAAGAAAGCCTGGGAAAAAAAAGTCTTAAAGAGGGTTGTAATCACTGCTTTCAAGTATTTGAAGAATTGTCACCTCAAAGAGGTATTCTACTCATATTGGTCAGATCTTGACAGTTTAGAGGAGAAGCAATGGGTGGAAGCAGTGAATAAATAAATTTAGATTCAACATAAGGAATATTATAATTGGAGATGTCCAAAAGTGGGATAAGTCATCTTGAGACTTAAGTTCTCCTTCCCTGGAGGTTTTCAAGCAAAGTCCCCTCCTTAGGGATATTGGAGAGGGGATTCCTGTTCTTTTTCAGAGCTCTGAAGTCCTTTAACTCTATGATTCTATAAACAATCCCTTTAATTCTGGCCATCTCTCACATTACTTTTTCTGGAGATATAAGGGGGCAGATAGAGAGGTTTTTATATAAAATAGATAAATCATTCATAGACCATTTTGGAAAAAGGCAAGCAGCAAAAGATTGGGAGTCTCTTGTTTGGGGGCTGTAGAGGATAGTGGGTAATACCCTTCCAACCTCTGATTCTGACACAAAGCTATTTGAGTTTATGCAGACAGACAATTAGACTCTAGCTTATGGCAGAGAGGGAGAAATCAAATCTGATCATGTCTCGTCATATTTACCCAACCTCACGTTTCCCTACTGTGCCGTTTAACATTTTGAAATTCAAATCACATTTCTACCTTGGACATTGTGAGAGAACTATTTTTATCCCTGCCGTAATCATCTAATTTGCTGATTACAGGTCTAAAATTGCCACAGAGAACTCAATTTTTTAAAAGAATTGTCCTGTTTGATCAAATATGTTATTCAAGCATTGCAGTCATTTGCTCTACAAGGTTACCTGCCAGGGAAAGCTAACCAGCAGTAATAGCATTAGAAGCCTATGCTTAAAATCAAGCATTAGATAATCTCCTTACAACAATAGAACCTTAAATACAATTTGCTACAGGTATTTCAGTTTCTGAATTGACAGACAATTGCATTTCACATTGAATGAGTACAGCTTTTCCCACCTCATCCCATTTCCAAATTTAACTTTAGAATGCAATTATGGCCTCAACTTAATCCAGGCTGAGCTGACCAGTATTTCCCTGCAGACTATGGTGTCTGATGTATTGTAACGGCTTGATTCACCAGGACTAATTTTATTATTATTTCATTGTCTTACCTTTCTGGTTAGCAGACATTCCTTTCCAATTTATTTCCTAGGGCCTTTGGCCTCCCACAGTTCTCATCTTCTTTCTCAAGGATAGGTGCTGCCTTGGAGTGAATGGCTGTTTTACAATTGTAGGAACAGGCATGCATTCAGAGACCAAAGCAATCTGCAGATCTCTGGCATTTTAAAATCTGCAAATCAGAAAAATATTATTTTCTGGTGCATGATGTTAAAAGTCATACTGTCTTCTTGAGTTCAAATAAAAATCTACACCAATAGCTGAAAAATTATGATGCACTGGGATCTGATATTGAAAATGTTCTCTATATTCAGGTAATGTGCTATCTTCACCTTTCCCAATGCATCCCACTTCTTACTTTATTCCTCAGCCCCTTTGTCATTTAGCATATAGAATTAAAACCAGGTTAGCAGGTAGAAGGCCTGGTTTGAATGACACTAGCTGTGTGAACTTAAGTAAGTCGCTTCCCTTATCTGATCTCAGTTTCTTCCTCTATAAAACTAAAGAGTCTGACTGGGATGACCTCTGAAGTCTAACAATCTGGGATTCTATTACTGATACTATTCCCTGCTCTCCCCACCTAGAATATCCTCTGCTCAACCCACAATCCAATTCAACCCCAGGAACACTTATTCAATATCTTCTATGTGCAGCTGTGCTAAACCCTACAGATAAAAGGCAAAACTAAAATAGACCCTGTCCTCAAGGAGTTTACATTTTATTGGACCTCATTGCTCCTCTCTAACTAAATCCCATTGGCCTAAAAAGTTCTGTCCAAGTCTTTTACCTTACATGACTGCAACCTAAAACGAGCTCTCCTCCTTCTGGCTTCCCCATTTCCCAACACACACAAATTTTTCATTTGTTCCCATAAATCCTGAGTTTCATTCTATTAAAGTGTTATCTCATTACCCATTGCTTACAAGATTACAAAATGGGGGTCCAGGAATGGGGGGACTTATTTGTGTAATGTGGGCTCAAAGTGTGAAGTGGCTTTGCTATTGCATTTATATATGAAGGACCAGGAAGAGTAGTTAAACAAGAGACAGACCATGACCTTGCCATCAGGACTTAACTTTTGAGCATGCTTAGAACCATTAGGGTAGCAGACACAAAGCATTTCATATCCCCAAAGACACTATAAAAGAATTAAACCCTCTGTGGCAAAAATTCTTTGAGGTCCCACTAGTGTCTGAAACTATGATCCTATAATCTATTGAAATTAGTTGAGGGCACAGTATAGCCACTTGAGAATTAAATAAAAAGACCCGTAGATTTTCTAGCCCTAAGCTAGAATGGCATCTCGAATAGAGATTCATCTCTCAGTGACCAAGAAATAAGAATTCAAAAAAATTGAATTAAGCCTGAGGACATTGGCTATATGTTAGCAACCCTGCTCTATGTTTTTTACAGTTTGTTCCATAAGGCAAAGAGTTTCTCAAAGGCAACTCCCTTCTAGTCAAAGCTCTGAGAAGGTAAACCATTTTTCTTGAGGGGGTAAAAAGCAGTATGGTTTTTTTCACCAAAAACTTTTTTTTAAATCTCCTTTCTAGTCCAGTAACTGGGTATGTTAAGATTTCTCTTCTTTCCTAAAGGAAATATATCTTGAAAAATCTTGCAGTTTAAAAAAAGACAATGCAGAACCCACTACTACAAAGAACAGATAGCTTACTAGGTAAGGGCTCTCAACTGAACTCTACAACCTTAGTTACTTAGTGGCCTGGCAACATTTAATAGTGACTGTGGTTCTGATAGAACTATCCCCAGTGGAAACCACTGGGCATTGGAGACCATACCAATCACATAGATGATACAAGAGACCAACAGGAAGAAAGGGAAGAAGCCGGGCAATGACATCACCATAAGATATCAGTGGCTCTGTAGCTTCTGGGATCTAGACTGATCCTCCATTTCCATGTTTTCTAGCCTTACACATTTTTCTCCAAATCTTTGTCATTTCCCTTGCTGATAGTGTATTCATTTAATGAAGCAGGTGTGATAGTGGTATAGGAGAAATATTTTATTGCTACATTTTCTACATGGAGAGGCTTCAGTTTTTCCACTGGCCAAAGCAATCAGGCTTTGCTGCGGACAATTATGCATAAGAAAGACAGGAATGTGCCCTTAATTCGAGTAAGAAGATGGAGAGGTGTGTCTTCTCATTTGACCTCATTCAGGTTAAAATGTATTTGAATGTTCAAGCAGAGAGGATATTCTGAACTAGGAAGTGATAAATAAAAGAAGTCTTTGTTCTCCACCTAATAATAAAGGCTTGAAAAGGAAAAACCTAACTTTAGCCTGGATCACTTATTTTTCACTAGCAGTGTTGTGACAATGTTGTGAAAATTGCAAAAGAGCCATTCTTATTAGGGAGAGGTTCTAACTGTCCCCTCGCAGAGTAAATCTGAAAAAGTTTGGGTGGCTCTGGATGAAGACAGAAGCAGAAAACAAAACTCAGCCCAAACTACATGCTAAACAGCTCTCAGGAGTCCTCTCAGCTGGGACTACAGAACCAGGATAGGAATATGCTAATAAGAAAAAAAAATTTTGCCAGCAGTGTCAGGGGAGCAATGAGCCCAGGAGAGATGTCACAACCAGCAAGAAGCAGGTCCAGTGAGAATGTAAATGGAAGACATTGGCTTTCAGAGGGCAACACATACCCACTCCCCTAGAATGGGGTCCTTGTGCATGAGCTCTGTAAGTGCTCACGGATATATACATAATGATAGTATGTGTCGCTGATAGTATACATATTGTGGGAACGTGTGTTCTATTGCAAATGTTTTTACTATAGCATTTCATTAAGTGTTTTTGTTCTGAATTCATTGTGTGCTCTGGTGGACTAGTACAATGAACTGTGGTTTCGAGGGGATAGAAATACATAAACTACCTTGAACCAGGGGTAACTTTATCTAAGGGACCCATCTTGCAATTTGAGGAGTGTCCTTAGGTGCTATCCTCAATCTCTTGCAAGATTTAGCCTAAGGCTAGGGTGAACAGTAGGGCTCTGTAGGTTCTCTCGGTTAATCTTTGTTGCTGGCTGTTCAGTTCAGTTCAGTTCATGATTCCATTTGGAATTTTCTTGGGAAAGATTCTGGAGTGATTTGACATTTCCTTCTCTAGATCATTTTACAAATGAGGAAATTGAGGTAAACAGGGTTAAGTGATTTTCCTGGAGTCACACAGTTAGTAAGTGTCTAAGGTCAGATTTGAACTCTGAAAAATGAGTCTTCCTAACTCTAGACCTGGCACTCTATCTACTGTGCCATTTGCTGCCCTCATATTGATCTATATCACTCTTTATAATAGCTTTCCGTTCCTGGTCTTAACCTTTCTTGTCTTCCCCTTACCTTTGATGGGTATGGGAGACTGCACAGTATTTGCTGGGCTGAACAAATCCAAGGCAAGATCTGAATCATTATAAATCAGGTTTAGCCTGCCATCCCTAGACAGTGCTAAAATAGAAGAGAATCTTTTGATTCTCTGGAAATGGAAAAAGGTTTTGATAAGAGGTAACAGTTTGGGGGGGAATGAGAAAAGTCCTCTGAGAACTGACATTTCAACACTTGGGTGCCTTTGGTAAATTGTGCTTAATGGTGAATTCTTTAACTAACTTGTGAAGGAGACTAGCTGAGAAAGAAGACAATGATTTCCCTTATTCCAAAGCTGAAACAGGCCAGCTGGACGCCCCCCTGCCATGGCTAAACACCAGGCTACAGATCTGCTGCTGCCGCAGCTGCCAACTTAACAAACATCCTTTGCACACACTTTCATCAATTCTAGTGCACACCTCATGGGAAGCTGATTCCTTCAGCTGTTGGTGGCTTAAAACTCACGTACACAGAGTACATTTTTTTTTTTTTTTATGTCAGAGACTATTTCTCTGCCAATTGATTTTTTCAAAACTAACTACCTTTATTAACTTACTGATTTTTCTTGCAGCCAAAGAGATATTGTGGGTTGAGTTCAGCCCGCTAGAAACAGGAGAGAGGGAAAAAAGCAAATCTATGATTAAAATTGTGAAACAGAGACTGATCTATTAGCAAGAATGAATCAAGTACCTGTCATTACATTAGTTTTTTTTCTCTTTTGAATGAAATAAGTCTAGGTTCCCATGCCATTGAATTCTAATATCTAGGACTGCTCTAGGAGTGGGACTGATTTCAGAACAAATGAATCTTAGGTTTGACCATAAATTCGTCATTAGGCAGACAATCCAAAACAAAATGGGCACTAATTGGAAATATCTGGCTGATCTTGGTCACCTTATTCAACTCTCTGCCTGAAGTAAAGATGATACTGCACCAGACCAGGAAAAAAAAAAAAAAAAAAAGCTGACTATAATCCTTTCTTAAAAAACAAAACAATCTCTGAGGAATCACCATTCCCTCCCAGATAATGAGTCTTCACATCTCACTATGATAGCAAGTTAACAAGACAACAGCTATTCACTATTTGCTAGGCACTGTACTTAGCACCAAGGATACAAAAAGAAAAGACAAAAAAAGTGCCTGCTCTCAAAAGAGCTCCAATCTCATGAATTCTAGAATCATTCTGGTGGTATGGAAAAAGCCCTTCAAGTCACTTTTATTCTCTGCTCTTTTATTTCCTTATTTGACAATGGAAATGAGGAAATCTGTCTTCCATGCTTCACTAGAATGTATTGTAAGCATAAATAAGCTAATGGCTATGAAAAGGCTCTGAAAAAGAAGTTAATTCCTATAAGGAAGCAAAGGTTGGAGCAAAGGCATCTCTAGCCATGTTGAGTTCTTTTTCCACCTCTTCAAATTCTAACTGTAAGATTCCTTAGACATAGAAGAGCTCGTGACAAGGATTAGATTGGACATACTTGAGAGTTTATTATAATGGCATTTAGTTATCCAAAAAGGTGAATTTTCCCTCTTTCATTTATAAAGCTTTCATTTTCCCCAGAAAGCACTATTCTACTGTTCTTGGGGGCTGGGAGACAACTTCTAGGAAGGAAATCTGAGCAAGTAAGGGGCAGAAATGATGATAGGAATGACCCCCCCCCCAAAAAAAAAAAAAATATGGCAGACAGGCCTTTTCCAGCTCTTTGCTAAGGGCTGAGAACCTGAGTCCTGTTTGATTTTTAGTGCTTGCTAGGATACTTGAACCTTATCCCTAATGACTTCCAGGTCATTAGAGCTTCCTCTTCAATTACCTTTGTGTACAATGTCTTCAACCAGAAGCTAAATAAACCAGAAAATAAAGGAAAATCAACTCTAATTTTCAAAGGTCTTACTCTGAATCTTGGAATATCATTGCACAGGACATCCCAGGGAAAGCCAGAGTAAATAAGGTTTCTCTGACTGTGTGATATTGGTCCAGAATAGTATATTATTCAGGAAAACTTTAGATGATTATCTGTTGTATATCATAAGCCACCAGAGAGAATGGAAGAGCCCAAAGGACAGAACTAAATCTAGAACTAAAAGGAACCTTAGAAGTCTTTGAAGCTAAAATCCTTATTTTGAAGATGAGGAAATTGAGATTCACAGAGATTAAATGACTTACCTATGATCATATAAAGAGTAAATGCAAAGCTTGAATATGAACTGAAATTCTATGATTCCAATTCAATATTTTGTTGGGTGCTCATTATGTGCCTAGAATTGTACTCAAAAAGTATAACTAGGAATTATTCTGTAGATTCAGGATGAGGCTGGGAGTACAGTATAGATAAATTTACTCCAAGAATAGTTACCTAGGAGAAGGGGGATCCTGCCACCCATTGTGCCCAGTTTCACTCATGTCTTATGGACTATGGCCACTCACCTAAAAATCCCTGGGAGAAGATAGAAAGGGGAGATAGAACCTGGAAAGGGAAGCTCTAGTGACATGGGTAGTAAGTTAAGACTAAGTGCTAAGATACTTGCGAGATGAGAGAACAGCAGTCTATAAAATAGATTAAAAGGGAAATGCTCTAAGATGTAGACCCAGTGAACAAAGCTCTATCACTCTATCCTATTCTCACAAAGCCTTCCTCCTTTATCTTGTTTTAGCTTCTCTAATGCACGTTATATTATTTTATGTGATATATTTATTGGCTCAGTGACCTCTGAAGTCCCATTGGGCTCCATTATTTGTGGGTGTCCTGTCTCCCTACTAAACTCTAGGCTCCCTCAAGGGGAGAGACCCCATGTCTCGTCTAAAATTTATATCTCCCCCTTTACTTAGCACCATGTTTTGCACATAAGTGGTAATTATGATTGTTGAATTAGTAGTTTCAAGGAGGCTATTTAATGGACACTTACAGATATCTGTACATTGGATTTTTTAAAAGTAGCAAACTGGGGACTTCTTTACTTGTCACCAAAGAAATAGAATTCTAACAAAGAACCTGAGGTGAGGGAGTTGGCAAAGGGAAAAACGTTCTCCAAATACCAAGCCAATAAGTGACAATGATGCTGAACAGAAGGGAGAGGCAGGAATTTTCCCTTAAGAAACATGTTCACTCACAGAAGGATCATGTTTCCCCTGAGGCTGAGAAAGCAAGTTTCCTTGGTGAGGGGGTGGTTTGCTTTAGGTAGCTCAATCCTACAAAGACAGCAAGTTGCAGCTGGGGCTGGAGATAGAGGGGGAAATCACAGGGTGGGAGGGGGGTAGAAACTGGTGGCTCCCTTCTCCCCAGGAATGGTGCATGCTGACATTAAAGTGATACTAATGGATTTGGAAGGCAGGGTTGTCAACTATGCTTCGTTACCAAGAGGGAGAGAGGGAGGAAGAACTCGGAGAAACCTACCAAGAATTAGTGGCTTCAAAATCATGACTAGTAACTTCTTGGGCAGAATTGGTCTGAGGAGGCTAAACCAGCTTCTTTAGGGGGAAAAAAAAGGAAACAAAAGGATGAAATCATTAGCATCAATTAAGTATATTCTGTGTCAATTACTGACATGCCATTGTTATATGGATAAAAGAGATATAATTAATAAAACCCACCCAGCCTGCCTTTTGTGTTCTCTTTGAATTTCTTATTGACGACCATGTCTATCTTCTCTTACAGCCTTCACATTCTTTTCAGCTGTTCTGGACATCATTAAAATGAAAAGTACTGAAAATCGCTTTCTGAAATCTGTAAACACATCTCATTCAGCTGCAATTTGTCTTCTCATTTCTCAATTTTTTCCATCAATCTGACAGAATTTGAGAAAATATTTTCCAATGACACCAAATACAGGCCAGACGGTTAGAAGTTTCCTCAAAGGAAGAAGGGAAGAGAAAAACCAAATCCAACACATCCCATTCTGTTGGCTTAATTTCCATCTGGATTGCTCCTCTACTTGGACCACATGTTAGCCAAGGGTTAGTCCTAAGTCAGCTCCTTCCCAGGCTCTCAGCCCTCAGCTCCCAAGTGAATGTCATTCCTGGGCTTTTTTCTGAACAGCAGAGAGGGTCTCCAGCTTGCAGGTGGAAGGCCATGCTACGGTCACCATGAACTTTCACCCTTCCATAACCCAACAGAGAAACTAAGTCTACATTAAAACATGGGGATGTTTCCTCTCCCAACTTCACAGTACCCCAGAGGCTAAATACTAGAAATTCTGCTGAGACCCAGCTATTCCAAACCCAACTAGAACTGGGGGGAATTTATTCTGATAAAGTGCAAGATGTCCTTTGTTTTCCCATTGCTCTTACAAGTAGAAATAATGAACATTGGCCTCCAAAAGGAATGACCTATATAGCGTTGAGCTCAGGGATGGGAAGGAACCAAGATTTACTCATCTACTCTGGGAATACTCAGCAGATAGATGATTAAATCATGTTCAGTGGTTCACATACAGTTGAGATGGAGAAAGAGCCAGACTTTGACAAAATGGCAAACTCAGCAAAGTTTGTCACTGCGCCCTCCATACCCTCTTTCCCATCCCTTCTTTCTCTCCATTTCTTTCCCTTAGGAATAACTGACACCATTCCTCCTTCCTAGTTCTCCTATTCTTACTCCACTTTTCCTTTAGTTGGCTGTGGATCCCTGCTAAAGTCTTTAGCTAATAACAAAAATATCAGTTTAAAGCAGGGTTCTTAACCTTGGGCTTTTTTTTTTTTTATTATTAATATTTTGACAACTGTATTTCAATATGATTCTCTTTGTAAATTTTTGTATTTTATTTTATGCATTTAAAAACATTATCTAAGAAGGGGTTCATAGGACTCACCCTATGCCTTATGATGAATCTATGATGAAAAAAAAAAAAAGATTAAGGACTCTAGCCTAAGATGCTTTTTAACTCCTTTTCTAACTTTCTAACTCTGGAATAACTTCTTCCCAAGAATATTTGTGTTTTCACAATGGTCTCTGAGAAGGTAAAAAAATCTTCAATTCCTCTCTCCCACTCTCAATCTTACAATGAAACTTTAATAGTGGAATATCTGGCCAAAGGGTTGCTGATTTAAATAAAAGACCTCTGTCCCCTTTGAAAATATTGACTTATAAGAATGAAATCAATAATCATCTGCAATAGGTTATTGGTTTCTCTGGTAAGTATGTCCTTTCCTCAAATCTTAATACTCTATTTCATCTTCCGCATAGCTGCCAAAGTAATTTTCCTTAAGGGTAGTTCTAACCAAATTAGACTCCAGGGACTCCCTATTGTCTCTAGGATAAAACAGAAATTCCTTCATTAAAGCCTTTCCCAAACTCAGGCCAACTTTCTAGTCACTATCTCCCCATGCTCTGTAACCTAGTTACCCATGTCTTCTGTCCATTACTCATAAAGGATGCTTTCTCTCTAACTGCCTCTCTACATAAACTGTTTCCAAAGTGGAATGCACTCTTTTGTCACCTCTACCTATATAATATCTTTCCTCCATCATGATGAAACATAAGCACGACCTTATATGGAAAACTTTTCCTGATCTCTCCCAAGTGCTAATGCTTACCTTCTTTCCTTATCTTGTATTTCCCTAATTCATATTTATTTGTATTTATTTATTCTCTTTACATTTGTTCTGTGAAGATTTATATATGTATTTGTTCTCTCTTCCCATTAGAATGTAAGATCTTATCAAATAAGGACTGTTTCATATTTTGTGATGGTATCCCAAGCACCTAGAAGAGTGTCTGACTCATGATTGGGGCCTAATAAAGGCCTGTGGGTTAATTACTGGAGAGATCCCAGTTCTACCTTACTTCTCCTTATATCTCCTTGGAGCATTGTAGTGGGTATTTAATTAAGGTTTACTGAATAAATGAATTCCAGAACTATAGTCCATTATCTCCCTCTCTTATCCCTTTTACCTATCACATTGCCGAAAGCTCACCCGGAGTCTGTCAGTACAGAGTCCATGCTATGTCAATGTAATATAGCAAGAAAACATCAGACCAAGTGTCAAAAAACTTGAGTTTGTGTTCTAATTATTTATGGCCTTTGCTGGGTATGTGATCTTGAATAAATCATTTCTCTGTTGTGATCTACAACACAGTTTCCTCATCTACAAAATAACTAAATGACCTCTGAGGTTGCCTTTAACATTAAAATTCTGTAAATCTGAATTTCTCTGCATTTCTACAATCAAGAGACACTCCTTACATAGATAGGGCAAAGGTGTACAGTATTATCTCACATCATTTGTAATGGCAGATAAGGTTATATTGTCCCTAGGAATCCTCGCAGGCAGAGGGGTAACTGAGAAAGTACAGGGAATGTGGACCTACCCACCTCCCCCCATCTTCCCTCCCACAGCATCCGGATGTGAATAGATCCCAGAAGACAAAGTGCTGAGAGAAAGAATATCGATTCAGGGCATGGTGCTACCCTGGTAGAAGGCACCACATCCATGCACACCCAGAACAGCTGTTGGAATTTGGCACAAGTGCTGTAAAAATACCAGAATTGCCTCCCCAAATCCTGTAAAAATTCTTTTCATAATGACAGCATGGAAAGTAATCATAAATTTGAATTTCTTCTACAAATCCCAATTTTCTCCAGACAAGCTTAAACCTGCACAGATGGCCCCAACCACCAAAGAGTAAAAATAACAAAGCTTGCATTTTCCCCCTTCTTTTTTCTCTGTGCAGATGTGTTCGCTGTACATTTTAAAGAAGCACATTGCCTTCACCCTAGCAGAAACATCTCCCTTTTTAGAATCATATTCTCCCATTCAGGCTGCACTAAGTGCATGAGTCTCCAAGCTTTGTTCTTCCACTTTTTTCATAACAGCAGTTTGGAAGAAACAAAAGATGGAGTTCAAGCTTAGATATCAGCAAAGGTCCAAAAAAGACCAGTTTTCTGTAGCAGTTGGTGAAAGACCACCTAGAGGTGCTTTTCTTTATAAATGGGAAAATAGAACTTTAGACCCCTATTCAAACACAGGAGGGAAGTTTGTTAATGATCTTCCACTGAACAGTTTTGGTTTCCAAATAGGGAAGCATTACTTGACAATGCTATAAGAGTTGGCATGTGGATAGGGAGGAGTACGAGATAGGGGTTATTGGTTCTGGGTGAAGTTTGTCTTTGGAGATTCTCTTCTCCCTAATGGGGTTTCCTTCTTTCTTCCTGACTCCAGGCAGTCCTGGACTCTGTATCTAAGTCTTCTTTCACCGTTACTCTCAACCTTTCTCCTATCTTCTTCATAATCAAAATTTGCTTTTGGTAGCTGTCAAATGGAAAAGAATATAATGAATTCTTTAGCACTCACACAGTGGGCTATAAGCAGAGGTTTGCATTTTAGGGACAACTGATTTAGGGTATTCATCCAAGCAATTACTTTCTAATGATGGGATTTCAAGCAACATCTCATGACAGTAGAAGAGATAGTTTTAACTTAAAAGTCCTTCCCTCTTCTCCTTCTATTCTACTTTTTGGGCAAATAACCACTCCAAACAACAAAGGATAATATTTCTCAGAAGGGAATGTTGTACTCAATGAACTCTAAGGCTCCCTTCTAACTCTAAAGTTCTAGTACCCTATGAACTGTAATAATAATTCACATCTACAAAGAACTTTTTCACAACAACCTTGACTGGTAAGTAGTTCAAATATTAACCTTCCCATTTTACAGAAGAGGAAATAGAGGGAGATAAAATAAATTGTCATAAATTACACAACTAAGGAGTTCTTGGTCTAGGACTCAAAAGAGAAGTCTTTTGACTCTAGATCTAAAGCACTTTTCACCACACCACCATAATGATGGTGAAAATGAATGGTCTGCAGTTCATGAACTGTGCTAGAAAATCCCCTTTCTCCTGGCTAATGTATCAACTGTTTTTGCAATCTCAACACTGAAATAAGAACAGTAAGGGTCTGCTCTGTTAAGTTCTAAGAACAGATATAAGTCAGAATCATAAACTCCTAGAACTTAAAGGGATTTCAAGAGATCTTCTAAGATTCTTAACCTGGGGTCCAGAACTATATTGCAATAGAACTGGTTTTCTTTGTATGTTATCTTACGCATTTAAAAATATTTTTCTAAGAAAGTTTTCACACCAGCCCTGAAATCAGGAGTACCTAAGTTCAAATGTGACCTCAGACACTTAACACCTCCTATCTGTGTGACCCTGGGCAACTCACTTAACTCACTTAACCCCAATTGCCTCAGCAAAAAGAAAAAAAAAGTTTTCACCAAACTGACAAAGAGATACATGACATAAAACAATGTTAAGGGAAAAAAAAGGTTAAGACACACTCTAATGCTCTTTTAGGCCCCCATGTCGCAGATGAAGAAACTGATAGAAAAGAGATTGTCTAAGGTAAAATTCATTGACCAATATATTACTGCTGACTATTAAAGGACTGATGAAACAAGGAGTGCTGTTTCCACTGAATACTCAGGAAGCTAGTTTCCCTTTTGGTTCCCAGCTACTGAATATTGAAAATAAAGTAGTGGTGTACCTCTGACATTAGCCACTGTAACCACAGCATCTCACATCAGTGGATGCAAGCTTGGTGGTAGGGGGAATTCTAATGTGGGTTAGTAAATTATTTGTACTTATTTACAAAGCCAGGTTAAATTATTTCTTATAAACTTTAAAAATTAGGCAAAAGGGGAAGTGGATCCCTGTATCCCATTTTGAAAGGGCTAGGCAAGACTCCTTGGGGTAAAGGGAAAGATAAAGGGCAGAGATGTTCTCAGATCTTTCTAACAGAAGCAGCCCAGAGCCTTGCCCTCATGAGTGTTTAATAATATTTGCTGACTGACTGAGCTTTCCAAACAAGGGGAATGTGAAAAGTTCCCCAACAGTCCTAGAAACATGGAGCCTAGACCTCTTCAAAGGAGGTTTAATTAAGAATCATACTTCAGAGGCAGGTTCACTTTAGTCACTGGGCACTTTAAACCATAATTCCTAGTGAGAAGATTTTAACTGGAACAATTCTCTTATTGGGAATCAAACCTATCTATTGAGAACCCATGGATGAAAAGTCTATTGACATAGTAGCTGAAAGAGAAGCTCTATCATCAAGTTGGAGAGAAGGGATACTAGCTCTTGGGGCTGAGAAAAAGGTCCCCTTACTTTCCTAGCAAACAAGAGGAGAAGAAATGGGAAAATAAAACATCTAGAGCAGGCAGTATAAGTATATATAAGTTGTCAGATGCCAACCCAGCGGAGGTCCCAAGTTGGGTCTTTAACTTTCTCTCCATGAAATCCTGTTCTGATACCCAAAACCAGCCTCAGGTTGGGGGGAGACTCCTGGGGAAAGACATCAAAGCCAGAAACAACTCTAGCTTACCCTCATTCAGAGCGACTAATTCCTCCTGAGTCCTTATAAACTAGAAAGGTCCCAAGGAGGGAAAGCAGAAGTAGTTGCCAAAGAACACATGTGCCCTTGTTGTACCAGGTGGAGGGGTGGAGTAGCCTACCCGAGGCCTCCAGGAGTTCTGAGCCAGGCAGGGGGTGGTGAAAGAGCCAGCATTTCTAGGGTGGAAAGTGGGAAGGAGGAAAGGTCAAGCAATAGGGGGGTAAAGGGCAGCTTTGCCAAATTTTAGCTCAGGGGCCTGGAATCCAAGCTTACGCCCCTGCTCAGCCTCATCTTGGAAATGTTCAACTCATACTCAGCCAACAGACTGAGACTTCTCGAGGAGCCAGTGGTACTGGGAAGTAGGGGAGCTATGAACCAGAGTGGAGATACTGTTTTCTCTCCAGGACCTGTTGGTGGGGCCAGTTGTCTGGTGGATTGGAGTTCTCTCATGTCCTCCCACATTTCCTTCCTGACCGGGTGCCAAGGCTTTGCTTTCAGAAATAAATCTTTGCCTGTTATGTCCCTAGTGGGTCCTTTCCTTACAGTCAGACCATGGAGGTTCAGAAGCTAAGCAAGGTTTCCATAGTGCTGGAAACAAATTGTCCTTTACCTCTACCACACACACCCTTCAGCCACCTCACCCCTGAATTGAGCAAATAAGAGAAAAGAGTGCTGAGCTAGATAATTCTCCAACAAGCCCACACAAACCTCAATCCCCTTTTTCTTTAGTAGTCAGAGACAACTTCATGCCTGTTGTCTCCATCAACTTAGTAGAAAACATTGATTTTTTTCTAAATAATATAAATATATTGACATTGATAACAAATTAAAATTGTATTACAAGACACAGAAGGGTCCATTAGGTTCATAAGAACAGGTGTGGGTGTCTTTATTGCCCAAGGAAAAAGTATTATCAGAGGGGGACTTAGTGAGAATATCATCCCATTGGCCAGGGGAGAATAGGATGAGACTCCAGGCAGGATGAGTGAAATTCTGAACCAGAGTCTTTAGACCAGATGTGTAAATAGTGAATGACCATCAAGTTTGTAGAAGCTTAGTTTTTAAACAAAGAGATACAGGCAGCTCATAATGACTATTCCTGAGTTAGATGTTCCAATATTTTGTGAATTTAATCCTATTTTAAATGCATTTAAAATACTTGCTTGGTAAATTGCTAAAAGATCCTTTGGAAAGCAAAGGATTATAAAATATGGTGGTAAACTTGTAGTCTTCACTACTGGGAAGGCTGAGGTTGGTGGATCACTTGAGTTTGGGTGTTCTGAAACGCAAGAGGGGCAATATGATGAACCTTTGGGAGTGGAGGGCCACCAGTCTGCCTAAGGAGAGGAAAACTTGTCCAGATTGGAAAAACAGAGTAGGTTAAAGCTTTTGTGATGATCAGTATTGGGATCCGCCTGGGAGTGGCTGCTGTCTTTCTAGCCTAGGCAAGATAGGGAGGAGGCCCAATCTCAAAAAAATAAGAAAAAAAGAAAGAAAAGAAAAGGAAAAAGATCACTCCATGGAATAAGGGAAAGAATGCTGAAGCTGTAATTAGAGTATTGACAGAAGTAGCTCAGCATTTGGGAGGTTCTGAAAGAAAGTGTGGGAAAGAAGTATTCAGCTGCATACCACACTAAGTCTACAAAGCTGCTGTGCTGATTTCATTGTTGAATACCTGTGAAACCTGGACAGTATACCAATGTCATGACAGGAAATTGAACTACTTCCATTTGAATTGTTTCAGGAAGATTCTGAAGATTACCTGGCAAGATAAGATACCAGACACTGAGGTCCTCCTGAAGAGAGTGCAACTTCAATGCTGGTCATGTAACCCAAATACCAAACATACAACTTACCTTAAAGAGTACTTTACAGAGAATTCACACAAGGCAAGTGTTCACATGGAGGTCAGAAGAAGCAAGGACATTCTTAAGGTCTTTCTGAAGAACTTAAGATCAGTTGCAAGATGTGGTACAGGATCATCCAGAGTGGAATGCCTAAATCAAAGAAGGTGCTGTGTTTTATAAGCAAAGCAGAATTACAGTAGCACAAAGGAAACATGAGGTGTACAAATCTAGAGACATCTCCATCCCAAATGTTCAAATGTACCATTTGTACCTAACTTGTGCTAGAGCCTTCTGAGCTCATGTTGGACTGATTGGCTATGGTCAAATACATAGTCCCTCTACTTCAATATTGTGATATCATTGGTTCTCTTAGAGGACAAATCACAGCAACCACCTGGATTAGAATGACTTATGACCTCTCTGGGGCTTTGGTTTCTTTTTCTATAAGATGAAGTGAGAGGGAGATAACCTTTAAAATCCCATCTAGCTTGAAATATGCTACTGCAGCTATAGGAGAAAAGTACCACCCTGGGAGTCAAGATACTACCAGTTTGATCCTGGCCTTGCCCTAACTCACTGTGTAGGGAGTTACTCTTCTTTGGGCTTCTTCCTCCACCAAATGGGAAAGTCCTTTACAGCTCTGAGTGATGAGACTACTTGTTTTATAGATTTCAATTTTTGGTGACTGGGTTTTCTGAGAGAAGTGTCTACCTATATGTGTGAACAATATTCTTACCCACAGGCATATGCATTAGGGAGACAGATTGGACTGGCATGAATTTGGCATTTTACCAAGAAGTAGAACCTTCAAAATCGAGGACTAGCAACACAGACTGAGAAACGGCCCCCAAGCATGTTCACTTTGGGACGTGTTATTTCCTGTCTTAATTGAGCATTGAATGTTGGTATGATCCTTGGAATCTGCATAATGCCCTTCTGTTCGGCCATTTCTCCCATGTCACTAAAAAGCACCCACCTGTTGCCATTGGCGTTAGCAGTGGGAATACGAATCTTTGGATTTCTTTGTTTTCCCTACATGTGACCAAAATGCTAACAGGAGGCCCCCAGATCAGACCCAAACAACTTGGCTTGGCTGAAAATCTTGCATAAACTGACAGTAACATCTGGAGGGCAGAGACTGCATCTGTTACATTTGCTCTGGTGAACAGATCCTTGGGCCATGTGGGCTTGAATGAAAGAACTATTTGAATTTGAGAATGAGGAAGAGGATGGCTGGGCCAGACAGAATTTAGAAAAATGAGACTTGGGTACTAAGTTAGCTCTGGGAAAGTAGTAACAATTCATCTGAAAAAAATTGTTAAAGACTCACATAATATAATAATAGGCTTAGTATATCATTGATGATATACTAAGGAGGAGACAATAGGAAAGTCTTACAATTGACTCTACATATAAGTATATAGTATAATAAGAATAATAAAGATCCTCTCCAGATTTAAAATTTTATCGTTCTATTATATAGAATTTAGAATAATACTAGAAAGTTAGAGTTGGAATGCACTCAAGAAGGCATTTAGGATAGTAGTTCTCAAACTTTTGCTCTCAGTATCTTTATACTATTAAGTTATTGAGGATCTATCCAAAGAGTTTTTGTTCATGTGGGTTATATTTGTAAATATCTACCACATTAGAAATAAAAACTAACTTTGAATTTGTAGACCCTCTGGAGAAAGAATTTCAAAGACCCCCCCCCCCCCCCACACACACACACACACCAGGATTCTCTGGATCACACTTTGAGAACCACTTATCTAGGACAATTCTCTCATTTATTCATTTTCTCATTCAACAGACATCTGTTGAGTTCCAACGATATGAGGTATCCTGGGCTAGGCACTGAAGGAAATATGAAGATCAACAATGCATGGACCTTGTCCTTAAGGAGCATAAAATCTAGCTTGGGAATAACAAGTGAAGCACATAGCTATAAGATGAGATAAAACATGACAATTAATATGAGAGTGGTGAATGAAGTGCTAGGAGTTAATATGAGGTCAAGATCATTTTTGCCCTTTTGTGTGAAAGCTTCAGAAAAGAGATGGTATTCAAGCCATGTTTGGAAAAATGGCTTAAGATTTCAACAGGTGGAGATGTGAGGGATGTTAATCTATGCATTCATTAGCTATGGTGTGAGCAAAGGCATCAAGGCAGAACGAAAGAATTTGTTGGGGAATGAGGAATTAAAATGCCTGGCTTGAAGTTGTGAGGAAAGCTGTAGAGTTTGAGGGGAATTAGACTGACTTAAGGTTGAAAATATAGGTTGACACTAGATTGTGGAGAGACTTAAGTGTAATAAGGAGTTTTTGAAGAATTTTGAGTAGAGCAGTAAAATGATGTCAATCAACAATAAACTTCAACATTTATTCATTGATAATTGTGCATAAGTTATCTGTCTAGGTGCTAAAAAAATCAAGACAAAATGATTCCTGCCCTTTAAGGAGCTTACATTCTACTAGGGGAAGGATGGAGGTTAAGAGACAAAATCATTCACAGGAATTGGTGATGACTGAGGACTAGAGCTGGGTGTAGGCTGAGAAGAGAATCAACAATTAGGTTTTTTTAGACTTGAGTACGTAAGGGAAATGTGGTGCCACAGAAACTGAAAGAGGAGGAGAAACTGAGTTGAGAGAGAATATGAGTTTGATTTTAGATGTGTTTAAGTCTGAAGTCTGGTGGGAATAATCTACTATAGACATCCAGCAGTCAGCTGGAAATACAAGTCTGAACAGTAAGGGCTAAAGATACTTATTTCAGGAATTATTTGCAAAAAAGGAGGAGGAGAAAGAAGAAGAAGGAGAAAAAGGAGAAGGAAGAGGAGGAGGAGGAGGAGGAGGAGGAAAAATTTGGAAATTTGGAAACTATGCTCAAAGGATATCAAACTGTGCATATTCTTTGATCTGGCAGGGGCTCTACTGAGTCTATATCCCAAAGAGATCATAGAAGAGGGAAAAGGAAGGACCCACATGTATGGGGGTGTTTATAGTAGCCCTTTTTGAAGTGGGGAGGAATTGGCAATTGAATGGATGCCTATCAGTTGGGGAATAGCTGAATAAATTATGGTATATGAATGTTGTGCAATATTATTGTTCTATAAGAAATGATGAGCAGGCTGATTTCAGAAAAGCCTGTTAAAAATTACATGAATTGATGCTAAGTGAAGTGAACAGAACCAAGAAAACATTGTACACAATAACAAGATTATGTGATGATCAACTGTGATGGACTTGGCTCTTTTCAACAATGAGGTGATTCAAAGCAATTCCAATAGACTTGTGATGTTAAGTGCATCCAGAGAGAGACAACAATGAAACTGAATGTGGATCAAAGCATAGTAGTTTCATCTATTTTTGTTTGTTGTTAATATTTACTTGCTTATTTTTTCTTTCTCATGTTTTTCCCCTTTTGATCTGATTTTTCTTGCACAGCATGAGGAATATGGAAATGTTTAAAATAACTGCACATGTTTAGCCTATATCAGATTGCTTACTATCTTGGGGAGGGGAGGGAAAGAGGAAGAAAAATTTGCAACACAAGGTTTTGCAAAGATGAATGTTGAAAACTATCTTTGCATGTACTTGAAAAAATAAAATACTATTAAAATAAATTAGAAATGAAGATAATGTAAAAGGATATTAATTTTAAGAAGATATTAAGTTAAAAAATAAAGCTGAGGATTGGGGTGGGGAGAAGAAACAGAGATAGGAGTACAGTACTTGGGAAACCAAGTTCAGCAAGTCATTTAATTCAAATCTATTCTTTGACAGATGAAGAACAAACCATTTCATAGAAGTAAGCTTAGAAAAACAGGTCCACAGATGAAAACGATTAGATCAATGTCTCGTAGGCAATTCATATAAAAGAATCAGGACTAGAATACAATTCTACTTTTTAGTCGAAGGCTCTTCCCACCACATTAGGAAGACCCGAAATCTGATAGAACAAAAGTCACAGAAGGGGCTAAATTAATTCCCCTCCCATTCGTTACTTTCTCTTCCCACTCGTTACCTGTTCAAAGGAGCCCAGGTCTTTATACCTGGCTTTCCGCTTTCCCTGAGGGCCCGGAAGCCTCAGGACCAGCCTTCTCCACGTGCGCCTTGTTTACCCACGTGGTGCGAAAATCCCGCCCTAAGGGCCCAACCTTTCCAAACCCGGTTCCTCCAATTTAAAACATAAAGGCCCCGCCTCCAGATCATATTTTAGGACACCCCCCCGCCCCCACTCCATCCTGCTCACCTCGAGCCCCTGCCAAAGAGACTTTGGACCCAAGAGCTAGGGAATTGGGGCTTTCCCGTTTTTGCGCCATCCTGCTCTAAGCCTACGGGCTCAGGCTCCACCGCTCTCTGCCGTGCAGCCCTAGGTCCCGCTCCCCATCTTTGCCGCGCTGAGCTGGGTAGGGTCCGGCTTGAGAAGTAGTTCTGGCGTCACTCTGGGTATGATGCTCAGGTCTTAGTGGAAATGGGAGTGGGCGGGCGCAACGCGAGAGAAGTTGAGGATGGTTGGACCGAGTTGGAGAAACAACCCAAAACTCCGACTCATCCGCCATCTGTCCTCCGACCAGATTTAATCTGCTGCGAGTTACCTCTTGTGTATACGTAGTTGTACACATCTATGTCTGTATATGTGTGTATATACGTGCATTCATGCATACATCTACCGATTAATCTCTGTGTGTGTATGTGTGTATACATACAGACACATTGTTTCTATCTTATTTATTCTAGTAGAATATAAACTTACATAGAGCGGGAAGTGTTTCACTTTTGTGGTTATCTCCAGCCCCTAATACAGAGTTTGACATAACAGTTGAATGGTTTTTAGTTAATTCAATCTTCAAAATTTAGAAAAGGATGTCTTATCTGAACTTTCTATTTCTCCCTCCCCGACTCTCTACAATCTTATTAAAGTATTGGTTGCTTTTATTTAATTTATTCATTCAGAAACTCCAGTAACCCTTGTTTTGTTCATGTTAATTACTGTCCTATTAGGTGCTGTGTTCTCTAATTCCAGGAACTGACCCTATATAGCTCATATAAATTGTATATTTCTAACCCAGGGCTTTGCACACATCAATTCATTTGGTAAATGCTTATTGAATGAATGTTGGACTTTTGGATGTCCATTTTAGGTAAAAAGTGTGTTACAGGTGGTAGAGAAAACAAGAATTCTTGCCCACAAGAGTCATCCTCCGAATTTATAGCATTGCTTTTTCTGTACATATTACAGAGTATAGAGTATTCTCAAGCAGAGAAACGAATTGGGAACCTTTGGACCTTTGAATCAGGAGAGACTGTAGTTCAAATCTTGCCTCTGATATTAGGAGATGTGAGTCTATAGGCAAGTCATGTCACTTTCTGAGCCTCAGCTTCTTCATGTGTAAAATGGGCATAATAATTACCTCACAGCACTATTGTGATGTTTCATTGAGATTTAGGCATGTGCAGCACTTTGAACCATTTCAAAGTATTATTAATCACCTACCTATTTATGTGCTAGATACTGTGCTCAGCACTGGACATACAAAGGAAGGCAAAAAAACAGTTTTGGCCTTCTTGGAGCTCACAATCTAATGAGGAGATAACATGCAAAGAGCTTTATACAAAACTATCAACAAACAAAAGGCACTAGCTTTAAGGTGGATAAGATAGAAACTAGTTGAGACTTAAAGGAAGCAAGAGAATTTAGGAAGGAGAGATTGAGAAGGAGGAGAGTTCTAGGCAAGGGAAACAAAGTGAAAAGGAATCGAGTTGGGAGTTGTATTGTCTTGTACAAGGGAATGATAAGATGGTCAGTATCATTAGATACTAGCTTAGTTGAATGGATGGGGAAGGGAAGCTGATATAAGGTAAAAAGACTGCAGAGATAGAAAGGGATCAAGTTATAGAGTTTTATATTTGATCCTAGTTGCAATAGAGAGACACTGTAGTTATTTGAATTGTATACTAGCTGCTTATGTGACCTTACTAAGTTAAGGGAAAAATTGGTTTACAGAGGATATAGCTGAGTCAGCTCAAATGAAGGAATGCAGTAAAAACTCCAGGTAATTCAAATCCTCATCCCACTTGAATTACTAAGTGATGTTGTCTGCTGAAGAGATCAACTTCAGTGTGGTGAGTGGGACTGGAAGTAGAGATCTTAATTCAAAGCATTTTGTTCCCTTTTGGGAGCTCTGGCTTTGGACTTCCCCCAGACCAGAGGTAGATTCAAAGAATGTCAGAGCTGGTAGGGTACTTTGAGAACATCTGGCCCATTATTTTATAGAAAAGAAAACTGAGGTCCAGCAATAAGTTGCCTTAGGCCACACACTGAGCTGGTAGCAAAGCCAACTAGAACCCAGCCTTCTGTCTTGTCTTTCATAGGGAATAACCTCCAGTGTTGGCCACTCACGATGGGGGATCCATTTCATTAGAACAAAGACAGGACTGGGATTATAATCTGCCAGCAATTTTGGAGATTCATCAACACAAACATAATGAGTCCTTTAAATGTTTCACCAAAGCTCAATTTTTATGGCAGGGCAATTGTAGGCTAATCTTCATCCCTGGTGTGGAAATCTCTTTCATAAGACTTTTTTTTCCTTCCCTTACAGTAGGGAGTAATTTGCTGATTGATGAATCACTGACCAAAGGAAAGGAAATGCTAGTAATTCTCATTGCTTCTCCTTTCCTCAAGATACTAAAGCCCCTTGTATGTTCACAACTTATTTCTGGAGAATTGAACTACATCCATGTTCTATCTCCAGATTTCCCAGTAGACTGTCAGTGCCTCACAAGTGACAATAGAAGTTGTGTGGGTTTGTTTGGATTAGTCTCTGGGCAAGGAGCCCAATTTTGGTTCATTTATGTCCCAAAGTCTGTTTCTGAAACAGGACACACTTTTCTAATATTACCCCTTCTAAAATAGCTTCTACCTCACTAGCTTGGCAGTAGAAAGTTAAAAGAAAAATAAATAAAAAACATCGACCAATAATTTGGTTATCTTTTTTCCTAGTCAAGCTCTCCTACAAACTTCAGGCTCTTTCTCTGCCTCCTCTCTGCTAACTCCCCTTCCCCTACACATACAAAGGAAGAAATTTGAAGAAGCTGATAATAGAAGGAAAAAAAAGGAAGGCAAGCACCTATCTCTCTGGGTGGTAGTTTCTTTAAAATGAGGGGATTATAGTAGGTGAATCCTGAGTTCCTTCCAGCACTGACATTTTAAGATTCTTTGATGAGTATTTCAGTGATCTGGGGGCTCCCAACTTTCTGAAACCAAAGATTCTCTTTTCTTATGAAGTCATTCCCCACCACCACCCAAGCCAACAGAAGCTTCTCCCACCCCTTTATTATCGTGAAATAATAAGAAGAGATAAGGAGAGATAAGAAGAAATGAAGATTTTCATTAGATGCTAGCTTTATTCTTTTTTCTTCTCTGTCTCCTCTCCTCTCACTCCCAGGTGAATGAATGACCTGTTTTCCCAGCTACAAAATCAAGCCGTTGACGAAGAAGTTAATGTGGTCTACCTGGGCCTCCAGGATCTAGTAGGAGATTAGTTGAGGAATATGTGCAAAAATGAGTCAGAAGATAAACAATGAGAGAGGTGTATGTGGGTGGGTGGGGTAGAGTGGGAGGTTTCCTGGAGGAAGATTGAATTATCCTCCTAAATTTAGGGAATGAGATGAGACAATGGAATGGAAAGAAAGGTAGATTCCTTCTCAATCCTCCATTTCAGGTCAGATTTCAGATCATTAATTCTAAATTAATCTGATTTTCATTGATGTTTACTGTCAAAGGGGAGAGAGAATGTGATGAGATCTCCCTGAAGTTGTAGGGTAGCTGGCCTTCGTTTTCCCCCTTAATGTCACTATTAATATTACTACATAATGTTTTACCATTGAATGAAATCTTTCTAGTAAATTTATTATCCTTCTCACTCTCTTGGCCCTTATCTTATTAGTTATCTTTGCAAGTTTATGTATGTCTTATTTCTTTGACTGGACTCTGAACTCTATCAGGACATGATCCATTAGGAATCACAAGATTTAGATCTGGAAGGGACTTTAAGAGATTATTTAGTTCAATCTCTCCATTGAGGAGACTCTGATCTAGAGTGAGCAAATGAATTTGTCCAAGGTCATATAGGCAGTGGTAAGAAATGCATGGATTTGATCCTAGGTCTTTTGATTGGTCCTCCTACATGGTGTTTAACACAAGGATAGAGGCACACTTGATTCTTAATATATAAGTAATACTTATTAGTTGCCTGAAGTTCCTATTTACCTTGGAATTTCCCCTCATAATCCCAAGGTTCAAGTTCTTTTCTACTTTGTAGAGATTGGAGGGTAAGGCAAATCCATACAATAAAGAACATGGGTTGGGGAGACGGGGAGTGGAAAATATAATTAAAAGAAGCAGATAACTACCATATCGGTGTCATATGTAATAAAAAACACATGATTTTGAATGAAAGGATCTAGGCTAGAATCCGAGCTTTGCTATTGAACAATCTTGAGTATGTCCTATAACCTTGATGGAACTCAATTTCCTTGTCTACAACAGTTAGGGGTTGGACTTGATGGCCTTTAAAATCCCTGCTAGTTCTAAACCTATGATCCTATGATCCCATTTTAACTTACAGCTTCAACACCACCTGCCCAGACCTAAAAAGGGTTGCTAAAAAAGAGCAGAATTTCTTGGCAACTTTTTAGAAGTAGGTTGCCAAATTGCTGACTCCTGCTCTTCTTAAGAGAGGGGTTGGCTAGGGGAACAGAAAGGATCTCCTTGGCATGAAACTTTATCTTCAACTCATTCTACCAAAGATTCCCTTTTAGCTTAAAAATTCTGATTCTGTGATTCACTTGAGTTAACAAGCCTCTATTTTAACATGCAAATACCTCCTAGGAGGGCTAAGCTTAATGACAGTTGTTCCCATTTCAGATGGATTACTTTAATCAGACAATCAAGTTACTTTCCTCTAAAGCTGGGGAGGAGTAAAGTTTTGAATGAAAAGGATGAAAGAAAGAATAATTTAGGAAGGTGAGGATGAGGGCAATGGAACTTTTTAGGGGGAACCCAGGGAAAGTGGAAAAGCCATTCAAAGGGAGGTAGGAAGAAGCTAAAGAAAAACTTCAGAAATTCCAAGTGTCAAAGGTTGACTGTATCTTGTTTTTGCTTTATTGATTGATAGAAAGTAATAGTACTACCTATTGATAGAGGTAGGTACCCCTTAAAAATCGGGTGAGTTATTGTTTGTTATGATCAAAAAGTAGAAAAAGAAAGGGAGGAGAAAGAGAGAAAGAGTCTAGATTTAATAAATGCCCAATGAGTTCTCTGTTTAATGTCCTTCCCTCCTTTAGTTTTTTCTTCCTGCCCTTAGAACTCCCCCCATCTGAGGGCTATCTCTAAGTTTCTGCTGTCTTTGTGATCCTGGCTTTCTGGTGGGTGTCAGCTAATTCTCAGAAAAATCTGAGGATCCCATATAGGATTTGCAAGAAGCCTTAGAATTCATATAAACCATTCATCTCTCCCCAGTCCTCTACTACCATGGCCACACACACATATACAGAAACAGAGAGAGAGAGAGAGAGAGAGAAAGAGAGAGAGAGAGAAAGAGAGAGAGACTGACTCTTTATTTTCCAGAGGGAAAAAAGAGGAATCAGAAATCAAAAGAAACCTAAAGTCACATGAATAGTAAATCACAGAAGAGGAATCTAATCTAGAGGCTCTGGAACTAAATCTAGTGCTCCTTCTATTATTTTAAAATCTTCCTAATCCAACCATTGGATTCCACTGCTAAATTACGGCCCTCCACTGGGATTCTAGAAATAGAATATATCCCACCCTATAAATACTTTGCTTTCTGATATTCCCCACCACCAATAACATTTATCTTCTCTAAACAATCTGCCCTGCCCTAATGTTTTCCCTAGTCTCTGAGCAGTTTTGATCTTAATTACATTACAATTGGCTGGGTCTTCACATGGTAGGCTGTGCTAGTCTATAGTTTTCATCTCAGAAGTCCATCAAGAAGAAGCTATCAAGAAAAATATATGCTTATTTAGAGATCCAATCAATAAGTTATTTTGAACCCACTTGTTTTTGTATCTTGAAGAGATATTTTTCCTCCTGACAATGGCTGGCAGTGGTCACAGCCTTCCTCTAGCAATTAGATTTGGGTCCAATTATTATACTTCAATTTGACTGTCTGAATCAGCTCTTCAAAAACTATTTGTTGAATTGATGTCCTAGGATTTATTAATTGTTTAGTGCCAAAATAAAGTATGGATTTGTGAGAATTGAGATACCCTTCAATGTCACCTTGAATTTGTGGTGCCTTTGCTAGGAATGGTAGGGATATAAGACTTCGCTTGTGATTCTAAGGTGATCCTACCTCAAAACCCACTTCTTTCCAAAGGATAGAATAACTAATATCTTACTGTTTAGTATGCTGTAATTTACTATTTAGTGTTATGTTATTTTTCATATGTGTGATAATTCTGTCCCTAACTTGGAAACAAGGAACAGTTTAGGTGTCAACTTAGAAACAGTTCTCTAGTTTAACACCCCAGAGATCTGTGCTTTTTAGTATTTTTATCAAGGACTTGAAGAGAAGCTGTCAGATTTAGCTGATCCTCTGGATGACAGGATGGAAAAAGGTTATAGTAGACTAAAAGTTTGGACTGAATATAATAAGATGAAAATTTATAATGATAAATGTAAACTCATGTCTTGGCTCAAAAAATCAATTGTTAGCCTATTTTCAAAAAGATTGTATATTTTACAGAAAATTCAACAACAATATGATAAGGCCATCCATAATACAAAAGCCAATGCAAATCCCATTAAGAAAAGTATAATGTCTAGAAATAGGGAGGCATTAGTTACACTGTACTTTGTCCTGGTCAGATCACATCTAGAAGATTTATCAAGAATTGGGCAACACATTTTAGGAAGGTTATTACTAAAATGGAAAACATGAAGAGACAGTGAAGGACCATGTGAGGATAATATAAAAGAACTGTCATGTAGTCTGGAAGAGAGAAAATTTTAATGGTAAGAGGAATCAACTTATAATTGTCCAAAAATGTTAATGGTTCTTTGGAAAAGAGCAGGTTGACACTCACTAAAGGTCTTCAAGGAAAGGCTTAATTTCCACTTGTGAGTGACACTATAAAGGATATTTGTGATCAGATGCATCTTAAATTCAAAGTCCTTTGGAGTTCCTTAGAACAGAAGTTTCAAACATATAGCCCCATAGATTAAGATGTACTTGGGAAATATTTAATAAAATAAATAAAAATACATTAAGATATCAATAACCTTACATTTTGAGAGTAAGTGAAAAGTAAGATCCATAGGGATCCTTATGTAGTATGATACCCATTTCTATTTCATTTTGACACCACTGCAACTCATAGAGTCTGTGATTCTAGTTTGTGTCTCTCATGGACAATCTTTGTTTTGTAGCCTTCACAACACTTAGCAACAAGGCTGGGCACTATTGAGTAGTAGGTATTCCATAAACCCTTAATGATCAATTCATGATCTGGTGGGAGGAAAAAAATACTAAATTCGAAGCTAAAAAGATCCCAGTAAAAATGCCGGCTTACTAATGATTACCTGTGTGATCCTGGGAAAGCTGCTTCACCTTCTGGAACTTACTTAGCTCCCTCATTTGTAAAATGAGAAGGTTGGCCCAGATGATCTCGAGCATTCCTTCCAGTTCTAAAATGCTCTGATTGATTGATTGGAAATAGCTGTCCCCTGAAATAACCCAACACTGAACATTTGGCTGTCCTTGTAAGGAGCCGCAAAGGAAATGGACCCTGAGCAATGCACACAGTGCTATGTGAGACCCTAACCTTGGACAGACTTTCAAAGGCAGCAGTGGAGATCAGATGTTCATTCTTCTGCCTTCTCCTGAAAGTTAACCAACACCCCACCGGGGGAGCTTTCCTCAGGCCAGACACCAGCCCATTGCAGAATGGGGCTCTGGGTTGGAATGCAGACGTAGCCCCGAGAGTCCCCTCCCTGAGGCAGGGCAGTGGGGTGCTGCTGGCTTTCCTGTCCTGTGCTCTTGCCCTCCTCATCTCTCACCCACGCTTTTCCCTTACTGGCAGCTCTGGAACTGAGGAAACTTCTCAATTCAAACATGAGAGTAAATTTTGGCAATAGCCATAAATTGAGATGACTTGATAAAATATTTCTTGTTTTCTCAAGTTTACATAGACCAAATTTTCACTGTTGCTATGGGGTAGGTTGGCAGAGAGATGAAAATAAATCTGTGTAATTTATTTTTTCTATGCGTGAAGTATATTTCCGCTTATTTCTCACACACACACATGCATAGACACACACACACACACACACACACACACACACACACATATAGGCTTTAATAAAATACTTAAACCCCTTTAATGCACTCTGTGGAAGGAATAAATATGTACTGTACTTTCAACTTCTGTTCTTTGAAATACCATATGCTCTGCACTGTGAGCTTAAAATACACTGGTGAAGTGATGCTTTAATTCAATAGATAGCCAGGTGGAGATTTTCCCCACAAATCTCACAAGGTTAATTAATCCCTTTAAAATACACTTGTACAGAGGCCTGTTTGCTGGGAACAGGCACTGTCAGTATGAGGCACCCCAACTGCCTGGTGTGGATGATGAAATCTGAGTACAAAGGAAAATAGGTAAGGCTAGGTTAGGAGGAGCAGGCCCGCCGCCTGTGACAGCAGCCTTTGATGAGTGCTGTCTCCACTCAAATATTCACAGTTTGGATCCTGCATAATCAGAGATAACAGGCTGATGGTTTGCATGAATAACTAAGTTTGTCATGTTTAATTTTCCCTTAAAAAAGGGAACAGCAAATGCTTTACCCCCCATCTTTCAGGTCCAATACATATTTATAAACAGCCAGGAGACAAAGAAGAGAGGGTCTGGGGGTGATGGGAATGAGGACAGGGACTGGAATGGCCGTGCCTGGGGAACTGGCTGGTTCAGGAAGACTGGGAATTCGGGTGGTATGAGAAATCCCCATGGAGGAGAGAAACAAAGAAATAGTGGCCTTCTTAAGAGTGGTCAGTTAGCATGCAGTATCCAGGAGACATAGGGCCAGTACACAGGACAGCTGTCCTATGGGTCTTTCTGTTCCTATGTGGTGAGAAGGAAGTAGAAGAGGAGGTGGAGGGAGGAGGAAGGAAGGAAGGAGAGAAGAAGCAGCTGGAGACTCTTGATACTCTGCTCCATGGCCAGGCCTCCTGGAGGCTGTGCCCATCGGGCACTGGTAGGTTGTGCCCACCCTTGTCATAACTTCTTAAATTGGCTCTGGCCACAGGAAGATGGATTGAGCAGAAGGGTTTTGCTTTTCAACCCTGAATTTCCACACTGTCAACTGTATAGCGTGGCAAACAAATGTAAAAAAAATTAAAAAATAAAACCAAACAATCTCTAGGTTGTTTGGTGGGTTTGTGTGTTTAACAGCTGCTCAGGGCAGCTGCTCTGGGCAGCTGCTGAGGAGAGGAAGGCCCTGGAATTGTTGCCCCCACCCATCCACCAGTCTCCAGTTCTATAGCTCAGGGAAGCCCTCTTAGTCTATGGACCTAGAATCATAAATTCACTGAATGTTACAGCTGGAATGGACTTTGGAGGTCATAATTCATTTTACCCCCTCATTTTACAGATGAGGAAACTAAGGTTCTTAGTTAGCAAAGGGGAGCAGTTACAGTGTCAGAGACTAGATTTTTGAGCAGGTTTTGATAGGGGAAAAGTGATGCTAAAGAAAGAAAAGATTACTTAAAAGAAGAATTAAGTGTGCTGCACAAAACAGAAAGGGCACAGGGGAAGCGAAGGGTGGCGGAGTCAAGTTTTGCTGACTTTGACTATACTCCACCCTTCATAACATTGCCAGACCATTAACAGCATTTCATCACATTACACACCTTTTCAGATTTCCTCTTACCTCCCACAGTGAATCCAGCTTCTTCTACTTAGGACCACCCTATTTGTTCAATTGTATAATCTCAGTGTAGGAAAGAACCTCAGAGACCATCTTGTCTAGCCTATATTTGATGAAGAATACCCCACCCTCTGGGGAATCCCTGGCAGCTGGTCCCCCAGGTTCTCCTGGAAGAATTCTAGTAATAGGGAATCCAGATCTATTTGAGAGAACCCAACCATATCTGGACATGTTAAGTTGTTAGGAAGGTCCTTAATATATGGAAGCCTCCAAATCTTCCTCCCTTTAATTTCTGTTTGTTGCAGAAGGCAGAATTAGAATCCCAATTTTTCCTTTTCTACAGATCAGCTAAGCACGTACCAAATAAATAAATTTAATTAAAAGGAAGATAATGATTCTGCTTTCCTTAAGTCTTCTCTCCTGTGCTTTCAATTGGTCTTCATAAGACATGGTTTCCAGGCATATAACATTTCCCACTCTAACCAGACTGGTCTATTACTGTCCTTTACAGGAAACATAATACAGCATCTACCTTCCCACCTATTGGCTTCACTTAGAATGCCTTTCCCTCTCCTCATCACTCTTCCAAATAAATCAGTTCTTTAAGTGCCAGATCATTTACAAAGTCCTTTTTGCTTTGATCATTCCCTTCCACAGATGCCTCCTCTCTGATCTCGTCCACCATGGAGAGAGACTACATTTTCAAGTTAGGTACTTCATTATATATCGCTTAGTACTCTTCTCCAGTTTTTTCTGTTCTGCTTTTCTTCCTCTCTGATACCTAGGGCAATAATTCTTTTGTGTACTCGGGCAATACACTTTCCCAATCACTTTCCTCATCTGTAAAATGGCTTGGTTTTAGACTAAAGAAATCTCTGAGGTCCATTCTAGCTCTGAGACATTCATCTATCCAGGTTTGACTGACTGATAAGCTCTGGGCAACAGAACCCAAGGGTAGCTTCAGTTATTAACTAATTAATGAGGCTCTTTAAATTACTACTTAAGATCTCCCTTAGTTGTAGAGGAGGGCAGGGGGGAGCTGATCTGAAAACTATTGAATGGCTAATGGCTATTGAAATATAACTAATGTCTACTAAGTCACATCCTATTTGGTATTTAAGGTTTAAATATTTAATTAATTAAATGCTGCCAAATATTTAATTAAATGCCATCAAAGCTATCCTGACACTTCCACTATGCATAATTCAAAGGAAATCAAGATTTTCTTTCCTACACACCCTCCTGGCTAAAAGTACTGTCAATTTAGCAGCCAAGTATAAATAATTTCAACCTTGGGAGCCCAAAGGCTAAGAACCTAGGGGTCTCCCAGACCAGGGACTTTCTTCTATTCATATATCTTTATGATTACCAAAACGCCCCCTTCCCCCAATGGCCGCTTATATTCTTCATTGAAAAGAACGTTGTACTTGCATGTTGACTTTTAATTATTTAAAAGCAAATGCTGACTAGTTAGTATGGCACATACCTGCCAGCAGTTTACACTACTTTTTATTTAAATATTTACTTTGCTATTCAATAAAAGATGAGGGCACTGGAGCCAGAAATGAGAAGTTCCCCCTTCCCTCCTCCCAATCCCCCAAATATGCTTTCACTGTCTGGAGCCTAGAGGCTGTAGAAAAAAACTGGGGTTTTTTGGATCTGATACTGCTTCTTGCAAGGACAAATGCATTTTTGTAGAGCCATGTCTTGGTTTTAGACTTGAAGGTTGAGAGAACCTTGGGGATCATTTTCAGGAGTCAGTAAGATATATGTAAAGGATGACCTTATTGAACTTCAAGTTAAGAAAACTGGGTTCTGGTCTGAGCCCTCCCTCTTTACTATCTGGGCAACCTTGAACATGTCATTTTTACTCTTCTGGCCTCAGTTTCCTCTTTACATCAACAAGGAGGGAGAACATTAGTGTGTGTATGTGTGTGTGTGTGTGTGTGTGTGTGTGTGTGTGTGTGAATTCCTTAGGGATCATCTAGTCCAATCTCTTCATTTTATAGATGGGAATTAAAAGACAAGAGAGGGGAAGTACATTGTCCCAAATGAAACACATATGGAGAGGATTACTCTTCAGAATGGGGTACTGGATAAATGATTTTCCGGTTCCAGCTAGGACTCAACAGTTCACATGGCTCCTTATTTTTCAGGAGGTTTTCTACTCATGTGGCCAACATCCATGACAATGATAGTCTCCGTCTCTGTGGTCCTTCATGTTCCTTCAACAATTATGAAAGGCAGGTAGCACAGGGATCACTACCTGGATCCAGACATTCTAGAAGCTGAGTTTGGTGCTATTTCCCACCACCTTTTCTTTGACTCTCCATGCATGGCTTATCCTTGACATCTTCAGAGATAGAGCAATGGAAAAAAAAAAAAAACTCAAGGGCTTGAGATCAGGCTTCAGAAAGTGACTTCAGAATACAGAGCTGAAGGTGGTGAAACTTTAGAAGAAACTTTTAGAAAAAAGGAAGTGAGGCACTTTTCCCTAGAAATTGAGACCTGCTTTGTCTGCTTAGTTTTAGGTGCTTGTCAGCTGGGGACAAGAGATGGATTAGATTACTGAGTTTAGGAGCATGGAGGTCCCAACTGTCAGAAATCATAGAACAAAAAACAAAGAATGGGGAGGAGATGGCATTGCCAGGGTCAAAAGATCATAAAATCCTAAGATTTAGAGCTGGAGGGAATTTCGTTTATAAATGAAGAAACTGAAACCCAAAGAGGTAAGCAACTTAAGTCCTGTGATCCTCTACATTTGGTTTCAGAGATATCCTCTTCTACTTGCTTCCCAATATCGGTTTTCTTGAGGTCAGAGATGATCCATCTTTCAAATGAAGTTAAAGGTGAGATTTTGGTAGTCACCTTGTTTTAGTTAGGGTGTTGCCCCAAGTTGCTTCTCCTAAGTACTGTCTAAATGCCTGATTTCCAAAATTTGGAAGCTGGAGAAGCTTGTTTCAGCCTTTAACCCTTTTCTCACCTTCCTATTTCTCCTCACTACCTGTCTCCTATTCCCAGTGTTCTTAGGACAGGTCTCTTTTGTGAGAGGAGACCAATATACTAATGTCATTTATACTGAAATTTTTAACAACTCGCTGAATTTCAAAGTAAATTAATAGGCTTCACCCAAATTGAAATTTTAGGCTTCTTGACTGGACCCAGGGATCCAAATATTGGGAGGAAAGAGGGCCACTGAAGCAAAGGAGTAAGGCCCCTGCCTTCTCTCTCTCACAGTCAGGGTGCTTGTTCTTATTTCCCTGCCCATGATCTGCCAAAGTAATATCTATTTTCCTGTTTCATACTTAGCCTCTCAGTCTTTTTGAGCAGTCCATAGATGAACTGCCTAGCAGTTGGGCAGGTGAGGGCTGGTTCAAGAGAACACATTTGATGGGCTAGATCTGGACTTCCAGGACCTCATAGCTAGTAGTGTTCACACACCAGAAGCCAGATGCACTTTTAATAGACACAGGCCCTGAGTCTATTTTTACTGGTGAATTTTACAACTTTCTCTTTGAGATACTTTCATATTTTTTTTCCTAAAATGAAACAACAAAAAGAACCGTTGCTTTCTTTGTCCTTTTTTCTTCTCCTTGTCTCTCTATCCCGTTTGCTCATCTTTTTCTTTCTTCACCCAAATTTGACCTTGATGCACAGAATGAAAGAGGTAGAGAGGATCCTAGATGTTATCTTATGTGTGAGAAAATTAAAATGCATAAAGAGTTCAAAGAAGTGTGCTATAATAAAAAGAACCCAGAGCCCAAACTTACATTAGCTCTCTCTCATTAGCTGCATAGGTAACCTTGGGCAAGATCTTACTTTTCCAGATCCCACATTCCTCATCTGCAAATTAAGGGATTTGACTGAGATGATCTGTATCAATGTCTCTTCCAACCTAAGTAGCCTCTGACTTGCTTCATTCACATCACATCAACAGTAAGCAACAGAGCTGGAACTGGGGTCTTCTGAAATCCAGTCCAGTTCTCTTTCAACTGCATTGTTGTTATCTTGGGGCTGTCTGCCCCCTCTTGGTTGAATAAACTAAATTTAGTCTTCTCCCATGTACCTATCCCAAAGCAGATCTTACTGTAGTAATAAGTTTTCACCCAATGGCTAGATGGATGGTTGGAGAAATCCTTGATTGTCCCAACGGTTGATGTGAACCATCAAGAAAAAGGGACTTATTTGGGGGAAATAACTGTCAATGACTATTAGGCTTATTAAATCATCTAAGTCCCTAAGAGTAGGAGTGACATAGAGACATAGATAGAGTTTATATGGGTGAGAGGTGATTGGTAGTGGATGTGATTGATTCAAGAGCACCTTAGGAACAGAGAGAAAGAAGGAAAAGAAAAGCCGCCCCAGAACCTCTCACTGCCTTTCCTTGGCTCTAAGGTCTGGCCACCAACTTGGGTGGGCCTTTCATTGCAGAAACAGAATAATGCAGCCTTACAGCTGGCAAAGACTAGAGATAGTTTCCAGGCACCTTATCTTACAGAGGAGAAACCCAAAGTCTGGAGAAGGTTCCACAGGCCAAGTTAGTGGCAGATCTAGGACTAGAAGCCAGGTTCTAAGAGATGCCATATTTTCTCCCCAGCAGCACAATTGATTCCCTTTGAGGTTCTAGTATATTCCAGATGCTAGGTGATCAGTTACAAGTAGATTCCTCCATCTAACCATTCAGTGAAAACTTATTAACTACTATTTGAACTGAAATACTAGTCTTGACACCCAAAGACCTAGGGAGGACCCTATTTTATTTATCTTTATGTTTTATCTGGTACTCATCACAGAGCTTTATCACAGTACATATATAATAAGTGTCCAAATGAATGGATGGATGAATGAAACCCTGGGGCCAAGCGCCAGAGACCCCACCATACCCCTCTCAGACTTTCCCTTTCTTGCTGTTTGTTCCTAGGCGACTTAATTTCCTTTCTCCCCACCCTTTCTTTTTTCTTTCTCTCTTTTCTTTCTTTCTTTCTTTCTTTCTTTCTTTCTTTCTTTCTTTCTTTCTTTCTTTCTTTCTTTCTTTCTTTCTTTCTTTCTTTCTTTCTTTCTTTCCTTTCTTTCTTTCCTTTCTTTCTTTCTTTCTTTCTTTCTTTCTTTCTTTTGTTTCTTTCTTTCTTTCTTCCTTTCTTTCCTTTCTTTCCTTTCTTTCCTTTCTTTTTTAACTTCAGCAGGAGCCAATCAGCATCCTTACTGTCTGGAACAGCATGAGGCAGTGACACTGGGGAAGATGAGAGCTTTGGGGTGGTGGGGAATTAGTAGCGCTGATTAACTGGAGGAGAGACTGATTTACAACCAAACAACGGTGTTAGTGAGCTCTTTCCCCGAGCCAGTCTCAGAAACCCAGATTCTGAGACAGAATGTTCCAGGCACAGCTGACACCGCCCTGGTTCATGGTCCCAAATAAAGCCACTTCTGTCTCTGGTCTAAGGTTTAAGATTCCGGGACTCAGCAGTTGTTGGACCGCCATCCTTTTCTGTATTTTTTTTTTTTTTTTTTTTTTTTTTTTTGAGTAAATGCTAGGTTAAGGCTCAGATTGGGAGATTTCAAAGATTCTACTGCCATCTCGTGGAGACATCTACAAAGTTTTGCACAGAGGTCACTGCCGAAAGTACAAGGTTCATCCCTCATCCTCAAAGCATTAGTGAATAAAGATGCCCAAAAGCTTGTGGGACACATGAACACAGTCATAGTTAGTGACTTGAATGGCTTCATTTGATGAGGTTTTATATTAATTTATTTTTTCTGTATAGAAAAAATAATCTAGCAAAACCCAATATAAAATCAGTTGTATCAGTCACCAAAATACCATTTGAAAATTTTCCTTTAATCTTCCTAATGGAAAGGAAAAATGCTGTGAGGTTCTTCTCCTACTAGCTAACTTATATTCAGTTATTTCTTCCCAATGAATCCAAGAAAACTGTATGCCAGAAATACATATGCAGAGATATCAGGTTCTATGGAGGCAATTCCTTTGTATCAATGCATGTCACATTTAAAAGACATAAGGTCCTCTATTTTCATATGCCTTTCTAGTACACAATAGCATGTATTTCATCATTAAGTGCTTCAAGGGAACATACCTACTATGGGCAGAATATTTCACTAGGTGCTAAGAATATAAAAATGAATGTCCTATATATATATATATATATATATAGTCCTCAAAGATCATGTAGTCTAGTTGGACAAATGAGACAGGGAGAGAAATAAACAAAGTACAAAATAGAACATGGTAAGGGTCCAAGAGATGTATCAAAATAGTGCTGTGTATGATAAACAAAGTCAGGGCTTAGAATGATGATTTAATTCAGTCTTGAAAATAAAGGCAAAGAATTTACCAGCCCACCTAAATGAGTTACCACCCTGTTCTCTTCCCAGAGGATCTATAATTGACTCAATTATACGATAAATTAAATCATCAGCAGACATAACTCATTCCTTGAGGGTAAGTGTCTGTTTGCAAGGGGAAGTAAATCAACACACTGGCTCTGGAAGGACACACAAGAAGGCTACATGATAACAGACAAACTATTCATCAGGGGCCAAACTAGATGTCCATCCTGCAGTTTCTACCCCTGACATTCTGACCTCTTTCATCAGTCAGAAACTGAAAACACTTGTTTTAAACTTTGAATGGGATTGAGGAATGTAAAGAGGATAAATGTGTATGTGTCTGTGTATAGACACACACATACATATATATATACATAAAGGTACATATACACACATGCACATAGATACACAAATATCTCTCTGTCTATCTTTATCTACATGTAGATAAAGATGCACGTGTGATCTGTCCTACCTCCCCCTCCACCCTGGAGACCTCTTCCTCAGATTCAGGGCTGATGAATCAGGCTATGTGTGTGTCACAGACAATTCCATCAGGCAGCCTACTGTAATTATGTCTCAGCACATAACATGAGGTTGCCTACAAAGCAGATTATAATAACCTGATACATCGCTGAGAAGGGAGACAAAAGAAGAGAGGGTCTCAAGAAGTAGCATTTGCTTTGGCTCTGAAAACACCAACCCGGCTTCTGACTTGATGGTTATGTTCAAACTCAAAGGTATCAAATATTTGCCAAGCTGTTCAACATTTCTTCAAATAAAATACTACTAGCTAATTCAGATCTAGACTCAATGTCTTTATTTCTCTCAAGCCTTCCTTCTGGATTAATATATTATATATTCTGGGGAGAGAGTTGTCCTACATCCTAAGCATCATTTCTAGGATAAAAGACATGAACACACTGTACACATGTGCACAGAACATATTCACGGTTTATATATATATTTTGCCTAATAGCAAACAGTTGCAGCAGGAATGGCATCTAATGAGGTTCTAAGCAAACTGTTGGATGCCTCGTCACATACTTCAAAGAACCCAAGCCTCAAGTCTGATGCCCTTGCAGTCTGATATAAGGGGGGAATTTTGTATTAGTTGCCCTTTGCTACATAGGGACAGAGAGTAGTGAGCTGCCCACCTTGAAGTCTGTCACTCAGTGGGGTAGTTAAAGCTTAATTAAGACTTGGGTCCAACAAAGGGCACGATCTTATTCAGTTTGGAAAAGAGCTTCCTAAGCTTGTTATTTTAATAATTTATTTCATAACAAGCATTTTGCTATCTGTGTGTGTACCTCAGTGACTCTCTGTGTACTATCTTTCCCTGCCTTTTTATGGTACTTACTATAGGGAAAGAAAATTCACCTTTCCTAAGTGATCCAGCTTAAATGGTCCCTCATTACATCTCTCCATGGACCGTTGGAGGTAGCCGTGGTTGCTGGGCCATGGTGATGATTGTCAGTTGATTCTCTGCTATTCAGTGGTGGCAATCCATTTCTGAACTGTTCTAAATGAGGCCAATCAGTATTACTTTCACTTCATTACTTCAAGAGCTCACTCATACATTTACTTTTATCCATCTTCCCCTTTGGCCTAGAATTAGCTGCTGGGTGTGCTGTTCCTAACTAGGTCTGCCTTGCCTCTTCCTCCCCCACATGCTCTCTCTGCCAGGGTTTGGAAGCAAAAGGCATTGTAGCTTTTCCAGGACTGCAGGGAATTCCCAACTTGGTTCATGTTGTAATTATTCATGAATTTGTTGAACACCTACTGTGATTCAAAGTCTGGGCTAGGTGGTTCTCAGGAAACAAAAGAAACTCTGGCTCCTGGTTCTAGCCCAAAGGGGAAGGTAATGTATTTTATCTGCAGTCTATCTTGTGGCTCCTACTAATTGTGTGATAGGGAGCCAAAGAAGGGAAAGGTCACTCTAAACTGGAGTAGTTGGGAACATTTAAAATACAGGCATTAACCCTTTATTAATTAGAGCTGAATAACTCCTTGATTACTCAACATTGACTGAGCCTTCTCTCTGACACTATGAGTGCTAAAAGACAGGGAAAAGTAGAGGATAAGGTTAGAAATGCAGAGTACCATAGAATATTAGTGCTGGAAGGACTTTTAAGGATCCTTTTTGCCTAGTCTTCTCATTTTATAGATGAAAAGACTCATAACAAAGAAGAACCACCATGGATGATACAGATACTGTGTAATTCAAGTTTATGTTGATGGGCAGCCAATGAGGGTCTTCACTAAGATATGAGACTGGGTGCACACAGAACAATTTGTCCCGTATTGAATTGAGCTATGAAAATATGCTTGAATAGAAATGGTTTGGATTAAGGAATTGTCATCTCTGTTAGTCAAAGAGCTTTGGCAGAGGCAGGAGGCAGAAGTGCTTTCTTACAGAATGGCCTCAGAAGAAATTGAAAACTCACTGCTAGGGTCCTTCTCCAATGCCTTATCACAGTATGGAGATAATCTAGTCTTTCTGAATACTATGATGGTGTCAACCAAGCTCTGGTAAGGCAATCCAAGATGGAAAGGCTTTGAGAGGGATTTGGCACCCAACTATGTTATCTTCCAGCCAAGGACTAGCTTAGCTAAGTTTAGAGAGCTCATCTCCAGAAAGTTAGTCAGCAGATGATTTTTTTTTTTTTTTTGCAATTCATGAAGTCTAAGAGTTTAGGGCCCATTGTTGTGAAAGAAGACAAGATACTGATGAAAACTTGGTCCTTGAAATATTGAAATTAAAATTAATATCCATTTGTATTCAATCAGGAATCCTGAAACGAATTTTCATAATATTTTCCCTCACTTGTTCCCAAGAGAAATCCCAAAGGATGATCTACCTGGATTAAACATGAGCATTCAAAAAGGAAGGTGGTCTCAGTGTTGAGTCTTCTGGCTTTACTCGGGCATTGTGGTAGGATGCCACTCCTTTGAAGGAAGCCAAGGATAAAAGGTCCATGGACAGAAGCAGCCTCACTTTACAGAGGAGCTTCAGTCTAGTTTCTGACCTAGATTCGTCATCTTGATATCTGTGCCTGGACCCAAGGCAAATATTGCCCCTGATCTGGTCTCCAAACTCCGTCTCTTGGCCTAGTCATGGGCTCTAGCTCTAGCTTGGACCCCTTCCCAGAGTTCTGAAGATTGGCCAGGGTTAACATGAGAGGAAGGCCTAGAGCCAGATAGGTCACTGACCGCAATCTATCTCTTTTTGCTTGTTGCCCAATTCCTGACTCATGTCTGTTCCTTGTTCCCTGAATTTGGCCATGTGTCTCCTACTGTGGGATTGCTCATGTCTGACCTTGGCAGGACTGATGCATAATCCTGCTTGACTTTGGCTTCCCAGGAAAAGTCTTCTTAGACAGATTGGGATGAGAGTGTAGAATCTAGAGAAGATGTTCTGCTCATGAGAAGTCTCATTTGGAGAAGATAGATATTCAGGCTATCTTCATCCATATTAATTGTGGTCTAAACATGGTGGAATCTAGATTCCATTGGCTAGTTGGGACTGACCTTGGATTTGGGTAATGCTCAGCTTGGCTTTCTGGGCTTTCTATTTGCAAATCTTCAGCTTGTCACTTGAATTTCCAAGTTTCCAACTCAAAGGAATCTACACATCCTACAACAGGCCCATGTATCATTCTAGTTTTAATATGATTGAGTTGATGCTGGGGGGTCTTGGGATTACTTGCCTAATTTCCTACAGAGACAAGACCAGCTATGCCCAAACACTTATACCCAAGGTTTAAATTGGGTATCTTTGAGGTAGGATGTCAATCCTTTTCTTTTATTTCAATTTGACTCAATATTTATTAAATGTGTGTCATGTGCAAACCTCATGGTTCAGTAACCATTCCAATGGATTTGTCAAAAAGTCTTATGGATAAATCAAGTTGTATTTCTCCAACTGAGAAAGTATGTTCACCATCCCATGTCCTTTTCTCTTACTTTTTGCTTCAGGCCTTGCTAAGCTTTCTCCTAAAAGGGAGGCAGGCAGGCCCATCCTAAACTTCACTCTATCTTATAAGCTAGTTGCTTTCTTCTGTCATGAAAATACTTGGTAAACCCTAAAACATTGTGCAAATGAAAGCTGTTATTCTTTTCTCTGATTCACTTTTCAACCTATTTCTTTCCCCTTTCTTTTGCTCTCTTCTTTTTTGTTTCCCTCTGCTTCTTTTCTCTGTGTTCCTTTCACACACACACACACACACACACACACACAATGATCCATCTATCTGAATAACAATCTTGCAGAACAGCAGGCTGCCAGATACCCATGGGTGGGAATTCAAAGGAGAAGGATTCTGGCATCTTGACTGTGCCTCCCATTTCTGGGGTCCTCTCCTTGGAGTCCTGTGAATCTTCTGCTTCTCCCCATCTTTGCTGCCAATATGGGAAGCTCCCCTGGCGAGCCAGCAGCTGGGATCCTTCTAAAGGGAATATATTTTTTTTTAAACACCAAACAGAGTCTTTAATGATCAAATGTTCAATGAGTCACTAACTCTGTGTGGGACCCTATACCAGGCAGGTAATGAATGAAAAAGCTACAGACTTAGGTAAAACACGGTTTTCTTCCTGGAGAAGTTTGTAATTCCACAGGTAAAATAAGAGGTTTCAGATACTACCAAGGTGAAACTTGCTTTGATCAAATAAAGAAATGTAGCACAAATGAAAGAGTTCTGGACCTGGAATCAGAAGATGAAACCTGGGCTTAAGCTTGCTCCCAAATACTTAATAAATATGTTATATTCCTAAAGAGCCTTAACTGCTCAATATCTCAGTTGCCTCATCTGCAAAATGGGAGCAATTATTTTGTTATAACCTGCCTCTCTGGATGGTTAGTGGAAAAATAATTACAAAAGAACAGAAAGAAAGAATACCTTATCTTTTCACACTTTCCTGTCAGAAAAACTCATATTTGGAATCAAAAGGCAAGGATTTCAATCTTAGTTCTGCCATTTATAATTTTCATTATTTTGGTTTAGTCATTCTTCTTAGTGTCTCTCTCTCTCTCTTTTTTTAACGTCATCAGTAAAATTAAAAAGTTGAATTAAATGATCTCTAAGACTGGGGACAGTCTATTACCCTATGTTATTTTGACCCAGATTCTCAAGCTACCAGTTCAGCTCTTGTAAGTCATTCCCAGTTTTGCTGAAGAACTGGGATTTATTTCTCTCCTGGAGGTCCTTGTATTAGTACCACCATGACAGATTTCACCCTAGCCTCATAAGAAAAAGCTCTAATTTCCTTAATCTTTCGTGATATATGTGTACCACTAATGCAAAGTGAATTTTTATGTTATTTTGCATATTTTTTTATTCTGTTGGGCGCATCATGGCTGATCCATGTTATGGTATTTGTCTTTACTCATTAGGAGAAGTAACTGCAGTGAATTATTGGTACTCTGCACATTCTACACAATAAATATTACTATAGACATCAACCTTCTCTTGCTCACCAGTGAGCCAAGGAGATGGTTATTGAGAAATAGGTATGTTCAGAAAGCATGGAGGGAATGGGGGGAAGGGAAAGAGAACAAAAACAAGAGCAAGAAAGAAAGAGGGAAATGCAATCTGAGGCAGGAGTTGAGAAATAAAAACAAAGGGTCTAATTTTCCTGAAGAGTTCTGCCAAATTGAAGTGCTACAAATTGAAGCTTTCTTAATAACAATAAACTATGACCATAACCCATCTGTGTGAAGGCTTAGCCCCTTTGACACTGTCTTTCTGGCTATAAGTGCTATGATCTGTGAATGCTTCTTATTCATCAAAGTGATCTCCAACATATTCTCTCGGTTGATCTTCACAATAAACCTGTGAGGTAAGAGGGGCAGATGTTTTTGTTCTCATTATACAGATGAAGAAACTGAGGTGAAAGGGAGACTACCTGCTGCTTGAGTAGTAAAGTCAGTACTAGAGCCTGACAGAACAAGGCTGATTCTCTGGTTTTCTCTAAGATCTAAAATTCTACACCACCATTTTAGAGCTGTTAAGACTTTCTAGTGTTCAAAGAACTATAAACAAACACAAGTGAATTTCTAAAGGAATCTTTTTGCAAAGTGAAGAATCCTTTTGTTGTGGAACAATTCCCTCCCATCTATATGATTTTTTAAAATTTCCAGTTTCAACAAAAGTCTACTATGTGCTAAGTCTTACAGATACAAAGATAAAACATAAAATTGTCTCTAGCCCTCAAGGAGTTTATATTAGGATTTCCCTATCAATAGGATTTGGGGTAGGGGTTGAGAGAAAAGGAATGAATGGGTGCTCAATGAGTAAGCAGTCCAGACTTTCCATCTCAGCTTCAAGGATTACAAATTGTGTGAGTGTTGACAAACTACTTCATCTCTCTGGGCCTCAGTTTCCCTTATTTGTAAATGTGGTAATAATATTTGTATTATTTATTTTGAAAGGTTGCCATGAGATGACTAATCTGTAAACTGATGTCCTATAAATGAGTGTTGTTATGATGATCATTATCCCTGCACTTGCTGAAAGGAGAAGGGAAGAGAAGGAGGAGGTTTTACATTTGCTCTCATTTCTATGTTCACTTTCTTCCCAAAGGCCACTGTATTAGTGCCCTGTACTTCATCTCCATGCCCCCATTTTCTAGATGCCTAGAAACTCAGAATGGGCCCAGAAAGAGCCTTGTGTATAGAAGAAACAAATAAATGTTTATTGAATAAAGTTGAATGTAGTTGACCAAAGGGCTTAAGATAAAGCTCTGAAGGCACTCACTGTATTTGTGCACTGGGTGGAGTATCCCTGAATGAGCTTCCATGGGAAGGGAGGGGTTACCCATCCTTCTGTATTTTCAGAGGAAACAGAGCATGGGTTCCTAGTCCTGGGAGGTGGGAGGGACCCTTTTCCCCCAGCCTGGCTCCAAGACGGCTCCCTGGCTCCTGAGCTGACCCTTTGGGTCACAGTTAATTTGGCCTTGGGGGGATTCTGTGAGGATGAAAACAGACTAATTTGGCCCGTTAGTCATTTTTAGTACTCTAATTTCCTGTTTTACATGCAGAAATGGTCCATAAACAGCACAAAAGGCTTCAATAAGCTGAACCCAAACGCATCCTGTGAAGACTGACTGAACTCTATGCTTTTCCTTTCAAAAATGTGGCCAAGGAAGGACCAGGGACTTCATTTTCTGAAGTCCAACAAATCTCTGGCAATTTACGACTGGACTGACATCAACTTTATTAGTTGTTTCAGGCTCATATTTCTCCCATTAATACAGTAGGTTTTTGTCCTTAGATTTTTCAAAGGAGGTTAAGTATTGAATTAAAAGTAAACTCTTCTCTTCTCTTCTCTTCTCTTCTCTTCTCTTCTCTTCTCTTCTTTTCTCTTCTTTCCAGGAATGAACAAAAGACTAATCAGTATCATAAAATAGCTATAGAACACATACAAATGTCAATAACAGTTCAAGGGTGAATCTACCCAGGGATCAATCACAGAATGAGAACATTTCTTACTGGGGTCCAAAAATCTCCAAATGATAAGTGGTATAGAGAGGTTATGGCCCAGTTATCTCCCTATTCATTTCCCCAAATTAATCATTTCATTTAAAACACAATTTTTATCTATCCTAAATTTTATGACTAGATTTGTATTAGATAATGAAGGGGAAATACAGGAAAGAGAAGAGAAGGAAAAAGAGAATATGCATTTACATAGTACCTACTATGTGCGAAGCACTATATGCTAAGTGCTTTACAATTATCTCATAACAATCTGTGAGATAAGTTCTATTGTTGTTCCCATTTTACAGTTGAGGAAACTGAGGCAAATAAAAATTAAGTGACATGCCTAGGGTCATACAGTTACTTAGTATCTGAGGCCAGATTTAAATTCTGGTCTTCCTGACTTTAGATTCAGTGCTTTATCCAGCTCCCCGTATCAGTCTTACCTTTGGCTCATTGACAAAAAACCAACTGTAGAACAATCCAATATTGAATTGAGTGGTACCAATTCCAAAGGATACATCAGTATAAGGTGGAATAATCAATCAATTGATTTTTCTAAGCACCAAGTATTTGTCAGGCATTGAGTAATTCAAGAATCCTTCTAGGGGAAGCTGAAAATTGAGGAAACCTTGATAAGCTTTGTCATGGAAAAGTAGGATGAATAGCAGGATGAAGGAATAGCAGAAATAAGGGCAAGGTGGGGGAGGGAGCAGAAGGAGAATGAGATGATGATAAAATATATAAGCAAAGGAATTCAATTAAGATTCCTACCCACTCAGAATTCTAAATCTTTCTTTTCAATCCTCCAGTTTTATTGATAATGAAAATCAGGAGCAGAGATATTAAATGATTTATTTATCCAAGGTCATATAGGTAATAAAATATCACAATCTGAACTTAAAGCCAAATCTTCTGATTCCAAGGCCAGTGTTCTTTACTCTTTACTTAGAAGGTGAGGAAAATTGGTATAACTTCCCTTTCACCCTTTAAGACTCTAAAGACTCTGGTTCTGTGAACAAATAATATTGAGGTAATTAGTCTGACTGAAATGGAGGGTGCACATTCAACCTAGTTAGAGAAAAAATCCAAATTACATCAAAGTTAAATTTGGAAGACCTTCTCATAAAAGCAACCAGCAGTAAATTGCCGTTTGAAGCTCCCAGAATAAGAGAGTAACAGAAGAGAGATGTGCTTTAGGAGGAAGAAGCATGATATTACTGAAGTGAGAAGAAAGCAGATTCAGAATAACTAGCTAGGAGGCTGTTGTAGGAAGCTAGGTAGGCAGTAATGGGTATTTAGATTATGATGGTAGTAGCAGGAATAGAAAGGAAGAAGCCAAATCCAAGAGATGTTTCCAAGTTAGAATTGACAGGCTACCGTAACGAGTTAGCTCTAGGGAATAAAAGAGCTGAAAGATTGAAGGGATGTATGACTATGAGTCTTCAAGCCTGGGAAACTCTAAGAGTAATAGAAATGGGTTTGGAACTGGAATAGAAAAAGACAGAAAATTCTATTCAAAAATGGTTCTATTCAAGAACCATCTTCTACCCAAAGGCTCTCCTGTTTCTCTCAGCTATTAGCAGCCTCCTGTTTTACTTTATGTATATTTCAATTATATTTTTATGTGTACTTTGCCTCCTCCAAAAAAATGTAAGTTCTTGAAGGAAGAGATTGCTTATTTTTTGTCTTTTTATACCTAGCATCTTGTATGGTACCAGACATATTTAATAAATGCTTGTGGATTAATTAGATTGTAGATAGTTGGAAATATGGGACTGAGGACTGGAAAAGAGTCTGGGGTGAACATATATTTAGCCATTTTCATAGAGGTGATAGTCAAAGCTATAAGAATAGATGAAAGAGGATCAATTGAGATAATATGGAAAGTGCTTTATAAACCTTAAAATATTATATAAATTCTAGTTATTATTATTATTATTATTGACACATATAAGATAGTTTGTGAAAATGTAGATAATCGTATCTCAGGATGCCAAAACAGCCAGGCAATTCCATGGGAAAGGAATAATGTCTGATATCAGAAATATAGTAAACAAAGTGAAATTATATTCAACCTGATCATTTCAGGCATTTTAAGTGTCAATCCTGACAATTTCATGGTTTGCCCAGCCGTCGGTTCTGAAGAATAACATTTCAAGCTCTATTCTCTTCCCTAAATTCTTATATTAACCCTGCTTTATTCCAGCAGCATTAAAGCCTAGATTTGGCATTCTGCTAGCCAAGAATTTATTAATTGCCTACTGTGTGCAACTCAATCACATTTGGATCTTGAGAGAACTGCTAGCAGCAGGAAGAAGGTCTAATTCAGAATACTTTTGCAGATTTTGACAGTGTGAGCTACAAACACAGGTGCTAATTCGGCCCCTGGATGCTAATACATGACTCCTTCACACACACTCCTATATAGTCACATCTCACAGTGAAATTTGGCCCTCCTTTGAAAATATGACCCTTATTTAAGCGGACTCATCTTTGATCAGCTGCTGACTGATCTGTGACGCTGCAGGGATACCGTTTATCCCTTGCTCTGTCTACCTCCAAAGATAAAATAGATAGGAGTTTATCTATTCATTTATGTAGCTGCACTTCTCTCCCAGGCCAGACACATTCAGCAAATTTAGTGGTGTATGCCTGAATTCTAGATTCTGGATAAAGGTTTTATTATAACCAGATGCTGCTGAGCTCTTGGAAGTTTGGCTTCCGAACAGTTAGAAAAGCTGTTGCCGAAGTGAGACCAGGAATGATTCCCTATGATCATGGCTAAATTCAAAAATATTTTTTAAATCCACAAAATATATCTATTCTGTAATTACTGTAAGGTGATGGGTCTTACTTTGAAATCTTTATTAAAATATCAGAAATTTGCCTTTTAACATCAGAAATTTTAAAAGTCCTTTTCTGAAGCTTTGGGTCAATTTTTCCACATCATTAAAAAAAATGGGTATTTATTCTCTTTGGGGGGAAAAAGAGATATTTGCTTGGCAGTCCTGGATTCTAAAATGTGACACAATTACGTCCCTAATATTGCTGTGTAATGTTTTTGTTTGGGGGAATGCTAGTGTCATCAAAAGCTCCTGTTTTTGATCTGAACTGAACTGAGCTGAACTGAATCTAAAGTTTTTGATGACTTTTTAAGATGACATTATTTGTCCATTGGACAAAATAGACCCTGTAGAAAAGTAACCTTGGAGTCAGAAAGGCTTAAATCCTGTCTCTGAAACACACTGTCCTTTCAACTCTCAGTATCTTAGAAAAATCTCTAAGAATGTGCGTTACTGATGAGTTGTCTAAATTGATGAAATTACAGGTTGGGACCCAAAAGAAAACAAAACTATGTGGGCATCTTTAATCTCACAATCAGTTGGAGATTAATCCTTGAATACACTTTCAAAAACAATTTTAAAATGAGTGATTTATTTTACTCTGAGATTTGTTTTCCTCTTTCTCCCTCTCAACCTTCTAACCCTTTCTCTTCCTTAGCAGGAAAATCAGGCTTTTATGCATCATTAGTTTACATGGAGGTTGGGGGCAGGGAGATTGTAAGACTCAATTCTAGTTAAGGTAGCAAGTTGATCCCCTGCTGTGTGGTCAGTCGGAGAAACAGGACTAGAAGACAGAGTCCTGCTCTCATGACTTTTACCTAGGGCACAAAATTCTTACAAAAGCAATTAGAGAACAATACAAGATGGGATTTAACCTGGGTTGCGGGATCCTGATTATAAGAAATAAAGGTAGACTGGAAAGCTAGTATGCCGTAATGGGTATGGGCACTGGACTTGAAGTGAAGAAGTGGGTTCCAATTGTGTCTTGAGTACTTACTAACTAGCAGATCAAATTGTTTGCCTTCTCTGGATGTGCATCTATAAAATGAGAAGACTGACCTCTAAGGTCCTTTCCAGACGTAATTTTATAATATTATAAATCAGGGAAGATTTACTGGCAGGTATGACATGAACTGGGCTTTCAAGAATAGTTTTTGCTAAGGGAGAAGAGCAACTTCATACTTGAGTCGGGCAGAGGAATACCGCACTTATTCAGCCAATGTTTTGACCTCCTAGGAAAATCTGGAAGGTGTGGGTTTGATAAGAGAGAAAAGGGACAGAGATATGTATACATGGAGGATTTGGTTAGTTTTGGGGGGCCTAGAAGTGATATCAAGAGACTGTGGGTGGCTATTGGGACCAAGAGAGGCTTCAAGATGGATAGAAGGATGATTTCTGCTTCTCAGGATGTTAGATATTTGCAGCCTCCTCCCTGACTTTAAGGGAGAGATTAAGCCCATAATTTCTTTTATTTTAAGTTAAATTAATTTAAGGATTTATTGAGACCAGCTTTTCAGTGGAAGGACATTCTCTTTTGTTTTCCTAGATTCTGTTGTTTGTCCCAGCAGCAATTACCTTGGGATTCAGGTCCTTTCTGGGCACCAACCTCAGTGGTCAGAGTTTTTTTTTCTTATTTGTTAAATGACCTCCTTCATCTAAAGGATTTAAAAAATCCCAACTTTATGTTGTTCCATGATGTTTCATCTAATTAATCTAATTAGTGGGAAAATGTCTCAGAGGGTAGATGGAAGGAAGTTAAGAGCTTTAAACAATTATTCCCACCCCACCCCAGTTTTTTCTCCCATCTTTGAATCCTCATCCATAACTGTTTTTTATCTTTTTTTTATGGCACTGTAAAGCACCTTTTATTATAATTATTCATTCCATGTCTAATCTCCCCTAATTAAATTCACTTCAATTCCACAAACATTAGCATCTACTATATGCTAGGCATTATATTATACAGGAAAAAAAAAAAAAAAAAAGAACAAACCTTAACCTCAAGGAGCTTACACACTGGCATGAGGACTGGGGACTTATTTTCGTGTGTTCTTTTGATTTGTTGTGTTTTTGAATATCCTCCTCTTGAGCATAGATTTTAGAACCTTAGATACAAATGCTTCAGTAAAAATTAATGTTGACTGTGTGTTTCAGATTATCTCATTGACAAAGTCAAATATATTTGCCTATAGATTCTATGCATCTTATACGAATCAACAACCAGTAATTAGAAGGATACCACATTTGTGTTCAGGCAATACAATTTACAAAGCCATTAAATGACTGGTTCTGATAGACCCAGATGGATGGTTTTAGGAATAGCCCGGGTAAAGCATAGAATTTGAGCTGGAAGAGAATGAATAACCTCATCAGACAAATGAAAAAAAAAAAAAAACAAACAAACAGACTTAAGGAGGTTTAAAAGCTTATCCTCTGGTGCCAAATAATGAAATTCATTACGCATCAATATATGTATATTGGTGGGTCAAGAAGTCATTCTTTGCTGTTTCTAAGAGGTGACTAGTAAGTAGAGTTGATTTCATGAACTGGTGAACTGGTGAAGAGTAAGAAGGTTGCAGTGCTAGCAGGCAAACAGAATAGCTAGATGAAAATAATCTTTAAAAAATAAACAACAACAACCAAAAAAAAAAAAACCACCCTAAAAACTGATGGTAAGAACGAAAAGAAAGGAGATAAAAGAAGCAGTGGAACTGGGATTGGGAAAAGCTTGGAGAAAAAGTTGAGGTTGCTCGGACTCAAGTCCACAATGAAAATCTTTTCTGAGCCTGAGACAAGTGGCAACCATATGTGGAAGCAAACAAAGTTTTACTACTCCCTGCAAGAGATAATTTGAAGAGCTCTATTTTTCTTGCCAGTTGGCTTAGAAGGGAACAAGGAACAATAGATTCGAGCTGAAATAATTTGCATTTATGATGAACACAAGGAATATCTACCTTGCATTTTCCTAAAAAAGAAAAATTAAACCTCGTTTTTAATTAACTGATAAACTATTAATCAAATTTTTGCAATGTTAGGTGACACATTATTCATTTAGATAGAATGACTGTGAACTTAAACTAATCAAATCTGATTTGCCCACATACGCTTGATTGAAATACATTTTAACTAGCATATACAAAGAGAAAATCTTGGATTTCTTACCTAATCTTCAGAGTATACTGCTGAGTTAATAAGGGCAGTTTTTTTTTTTAAATGAGACCACCATTTCTTAATCTGCATATCAAAATCAAGAGCAACTTAATTGCAAAACACATATTCCTGAAATCTAATCATTATACTGCTTTAGGGTATTTTATTGAAGCATGTTAAATTATGGACAGAATATTAATGATGAAGCTAATCAAACCCAATTAGTCACTTCTAACAATAGTCACATAAATATACAAGTCAGGTACTAAAGTACTGTAGATATGATTTTTTAAATTTTTAATAGAAAATGTATGGGATATTTACAAAATCTACAGTTAGAGTTTAAAACCTAAAATTATGGGCTAGGTCACTTTAAAAAAAATAAGTTGTCTTTTTTTTTTTTTTTTTTTTTAAAGGATAAGCTCCCCTAAAAGATTTAAAGAGGATTCCCTGAATTTTTGGTCTTCACATAAATTCATATACAGGAAATTAAAGCTTCTATAATCAATCATTCATTTCATTCAAATAAGCTGATTTTCCATATTCATGACCCTATATTTATACTTTTGTATTTAAGTACTTAAAAAAAAAATCTGCATTCTGACTCTTCCTAATGCTTGTCTTTATGAAGATTGGAGACCTTAGTCTTTGAAAATCATAGCCGAAGCTAGGAACTTGCTGATGTGCAGATTCCCGATACTGCCCTTTCAGTGCTTTTCCACTGAAGGGGCAAGAAAACTGAGTTTCCTTTGGTTTTTATGCTTCTATCCTCACCCTTCCCAAGGATACATATACTAGTTTATTTCTCTGGCATTAGGGACCCTGCCTCAATGGGAAGACCAAAGCAGACCAAATTAGACTGTAGCCCGACAGTTGGTACAAGATGTTCAAAGATTACAAGGGTGTTCATTTCGTGCTGTTCTTGGGGACTCACTGGGGTAATGAATATTCATCTTTTTCATCACATCTGAGGGTCAGTTCACAGAGTCATACTGTTATCATTCAATCAAAGTCAAAAGAAAATTTCTACTAATAAGGTGGGTATTTCCTGACTTGACTTTGCCTGATTGCTAGTCCTGCAGGTTTCATTAACAGGAACTAGGTGGGCTGTAAAGGTAGAAATATGGCTCAAGGGAACTTAATAAAACTAATACGTTAAACATGTAATCTTGTAAGGGTCAATTTTGGACTCACATACCTAATTCTTTTATAACCGGCTTGGTTTCTCTTGGTTCTTCGTATACTATCAGAAGCAGCACTTTCCCTCATGGTCCATGAACTTGTATTTAAAATATGTTGATCATAATATTTAATCATAATTAGTATTCTTGGTCATCCTATCTATTTTATTTATTCATTTATAAGCATTATTCTGAAAATGGGATCCATCAGCCTCATCAGGCTGCCAAAGAGGTTCATGAAACATAAAAAGGTTAAGAATCACTGCTTTGAGGAAATGGCTGAACAAGCGGGCTCTGGGAGATGGCTAGATGAACTGATCCAAATCTGACTATGCCCTCAGGCTGTATAAAACAAGAACTATCAAGTCACCTGTCCTGCAATATCAATGCTATCACTATTCTCCGAAAATTCATTTCCAATCAAATACCTTCTAAACCCCAACTTCCCTCCCCAGAAATTACAAAATGGCAAATAATGCAATTTTTCTAGTCCTGAAGCTATAGCAATACTTTAAATTATGGCTATTAGGGAACGTCCATAAATTTGTTTTTAGCAATTTAGTCACTCACTCTACCCTTCTATTTCAACACTTCTCTTCTACCGGTATCTTGTCAGGGAAGGAATTAATCTGAAAATTTTACTTCATTTTAAGATTTAGGATATAATCTGAAAAAAGATAAAAGAGGGTGCCAGGACAATTTGGTTTATTGTAAAGAATTAATCTATCCATTAAGTTGGTTTTTTTTTTTTTTTTTTTTTTTGGCGGGGGGAAGAAGAGGGAAAGGATACAACTGTGTTTCTGGTCCTGCACTAATCTGTATTTGTGAAAGCAGAAATATGGCATTGTCAATGTCTTTAGGGATCATTGATTGACTCTAGTTGTAGGTAGTGATCTCGTACTAGACTAGTAATCTTATACAACAGAATGCAATATAGACAGAACATAATTAAGAGTTCTGCTGTGTGGAAGAGACTCTAAATGTTATGAGTATTCTACACTGAGAAATCAGTAGTAGATCAGTCAGGGAAGGCTTCTTAGAGGCACCAGGAATTTCTGGTACTTGAAGGATGAAATTTGTGTCCTTACTTCCATTTGTCAACTTTTGAGTGTTTGGGGAATGGTGATGGTGGTGGAAAAATGATAGCAGCTATTTTTGAGGAGAGGATTGATGATGGACTTATATGTATGAGCAGTGGAAAGTGTAGATAGACAGGTGTCAGGGAATGATGAAGGATGGACATGTTGGGACAGGTGGGCAGGGGCATAGTGTGTCCCAGCATGTTCACAGGTGGGGCTCTAATTGAAAAAGGTTGGGTAACACCCCACCGCAGCTGCAGCCCCAGGGGAGCGTCTCTGATCACAGGGGAAGGAAATTAGTACTGGATAATAATCTTCCCATAGTTTCAGTTGCTAAGATTATATAAAAAATAAAGTTGTTCTTTATCTCTGATCCTTCATCATCAGTGAATAAAACCAAGAGGGAATTTAGAACCAAGAAGCTCCCAGGTAGATCAGATGTTAGGAGTTTCTCTTCTGCTTGAGTCTCTTTTCTGCTTGAAAGGGACTAAGACATGATTGTTGTGTACACTCACATAAGTGTATACAATGAGTGTTTCATAAAGCACCTTCTCATTTATCATTTCTTTTGATCCTTCCAATATTATGCAAGTCGTATGATCCCCATTTGACAGGTGAGGAAACTGAGGCTCAGAGGGATGAAGTGGTTTTGACTCTGAATCATATGTCAAAGAACTGGAAGGGAACATAGAGATTATCTAGTTCAATCTCCTTATTTTACAGAATGGGAAACTGAGGACAAATGAAAGGAGTAATTTGGCCAAGGGACAAACAAAATTACATACAAATTAGTGGCAGAACTTCTAATGAACTCATAGCTCCTGATTTTTGGTGCTGTGTTCCTTCCTATATTGAGGTGCTTCTCCCAGTGTATACAGCTATATGCCTTTTAAGGCAATAGACACCCTTTTGTGTGTGTGTGTGGGGGGGGGGGACTCTGTATGAGAGAGTAATTACTCAGAGGGGCTACTTCAGCATCTTTTGGTGACTGCAACAGGACTTGGTTTTCTCCTACAAGCAATCTTTGGTACTATGCCATCGTTTAATCAAACTAAAATCTAAATTAAACTTTTTTTTTTTTTTTAAATCCCCTTTTCCCCCCAGTCAGATAGAGGCCTCTCTCAGAAAAGAGAGGCTCATACATTTCCCCAGCAAGTTCTGAATAGAGGAGTTGGCCTCCAAGGGGCTGACTTGTTGCTGCCGTGGGGACTGGAGCACTCACCTGGGGTCCAATTTTCTGCGAGACTAGGGCTGGAAGTTCGAGGAGTTTGGAGGAGGGAGGTTGCCGGAGTTTGCTCTGGGTGTTTGGCTCTGTCGGGACAGTGAGCTTGTGTGGAGCTGGGAGGCAAGCCGAGTCTCTCCTCCGTATTTGGCAGGCTTCCATCTGCTCCGAAAACAGACCCTGAGATCTCGTCTTGTTAACAATCTCTCATTGGGCATTGTGGGAGGAAAGAGGGAAGGTGAGTCAGGACCCAACATTTAAAAGGGGCTGCGCACAGGCAGAGTCACCACTGCTGAGATCAGGAGCAACTCCTGCGTCCGCAGAGACGCTAGGATGGATGAGTTATTTCACGGGGCGAACACCAGCCCCTGACTCTTCCAAAGTCTCCTGTTTCATCTCTTCAGAGATCCTTCGGCTGCAGAGAGTGCAGTGAGTCGGCTGCAGCTCGCTCCCCAGAAGAACAGCTGGACGACGGCCGAATATCCCTTCTTTTCCTCGGCGAGTTTGGACTTCGCGGGACACTCCGAAAACTTCCCCAAACTGATGTGCTATGCTTCGGAGACGCAGTCACCCAGTCAATAAGTGAGTATGGAGTGCTTGCCGGGTTAGGCGCTGTGGGGAAAACTAAAGGAAGGGAAGGAGGAGACAGGTCCCTGCCCTTAGGGAGTTTATAATCCCGTTGTTTTAGAGTTGGGGGTCCAGGTCCTGAGTTTTACCCGAGAGGCATACTTATAAATAGGGTCTTTTAAAATTACTTTGGTAACTAAACTCTTGGATGGGATCCAAGGTGAACCTACCAGATCCGTTCTAAAGTAAATATTATTTCAGTGAGTTTGGAGTGATTTTTTAAAAAAATCTCTGATAGAATTAGAAGCCAAACTTTTTAGTTTTCCTAAAGTGCAGCTTTTTAAAATTTGGTTTTAAAAAATACAATATTTTTCAGCAAGTAGTGTGTCTGAAACTTCTTTGTTGTTCTGTATAGTACAGTAAAGCAAGTATTCTTAAGAAAAGCCAGTTAATGTCATCTATATAACAATTGGGGTGATTTCCTGGGCAATAACTTAGTGGCACAATTTAGCAGAAGTGTTCCAGTCCAGATGTCCAACCTTGTTAGGAATTGCAAAATAATATGCGAGAAGCTTTGCCCACTCAGAACCTTGTGTCTTTTCTGTTTGCAAAAACAGAGACGTTGCTCACCCATTTGGCAGCACCCTCAGTTTTCCTCATCTGTAAAAGGGGGTTAAATCTTATTTTGAAATGCTCCTATTTTCTGGTTCCCCTTCAAAGATTCTATTGTTCTGTTATCTGGGTTCATTTGAGGATGCCGAGTTGCGTCGTCTTAAAATTGATTAAGAGAAATTTGGGACAATGCAAAGATTTAATTTGATATCCGTTTTTATATTATTAGTATAGATTGTGTAGACTGCTACAATTCCATGGATAATAAATACAGGGAAAGTCAGAAAAGCTCCCAGAGCCAGGTCAATGCAGACAAAACAAAAAACAACAACAAAACTCTTGCACTTTGATTGTAAAATAGATAACTGGAGCTTTTGAATTAAGGTAAGCACATGAATAACGTATAACTTTTCTGTCAGGGGATTGACACTGAGTTAGAGAGTAAATTTCAAAGACAAGTCCAAGTTTGAAAAAATACAGGGTCACCATATAGAGAATATACTAGGTTCTAGTGTTTTGTAAAAGCAATATCGCTAAAATAATCATTCTAAATATCCCAAAGCAATGGGAGATATCTCATGAGGAGAACTGATAATGTGAATTCTAGCTATTAGCAATGATACACATTAAATAAAGACAATATTTTCCCTGTTGCGTGTATAGATGACTTGACTGTTGTTGATTCTGTATGTTTTTAATGCCTCATAAAGGGACAGAGGATGGGGCTATTATCCTGAGAATTTTAAAGGTCTTTTTTCCTTTTTCCTTACAGGAATTTCAGGTCTCCTGAATGGAGAAAATCACCTATTTTGACGCAGAAAATCATATATGTTGGCAGAGTAAATCATCCACGTTGGCAAATAAAATTAGAGCGGCTGCTCTGAAAATGAGCACTGAAACTTCGTGGAAACGTCTCTCCCACCTAGCTCAACAGTTCAGGTGAGCTATAACTCGCCCCCTTGGCTTTATGAGCAAAAACCAGGGAGAAGTGCACAGAGAAAGAGGTGGTGAATTCAGGACATGAGAGACCATCTATACCCCATTTTGTAAATGTGGGTAAAGTGAGGAGTGGCACCCAACAAAGGGTACGAACTGATTCCCTGAGCTCATTCCAAGTCAAATCTCCTCTCCCTCTACCCCACCCCTTCCCCAGCCCCACTCTGGCCATCTCTGAGCTGCCAAATCTATTCTTGGGTCCTAAGGGACTTAAAGGTAACATTTCTCCTTTTGGACAGATCTTGTCAACTAGGGTGTGGTCATAGGCAAAGTCGGCCAGTTCTCTCTGGTGTCCACTTACTTTACCCATACCATACTCATATTCTAGATCTCACTCATCACAATCTCCTTTATCAAAATTAATTTGTCCTGTATTTCATTCTAGCAGAACAATGTCTTCACCCAGCTCTCACTTTGGAAAAGTATTTTTCAGATTAATTAATGCCAAGCTGTTAATGATAAATAAGGTCTGGTAAGGGCTTAACATACATTTTAACAAGATACATTTTCTTGATTTAAATGGATCTTTAATTGTGGAGTTTCAGGTATTTTGGCCACTGGAAGGACTTCATACTCATACCTCATCCACTGTGCTTCAGTGCCTGAAGGATACAGCTTCAGTTTGTCCCCAATTCCTTTTTCCTTTCCTTTCCGGGGGGCTCCCTGGGAGGCTACCAGAAATAAATATAAAGGTTCCTTTTAGCATGGTGTATAGAGCTCTAGATTTAGACTCTGGGAAAGATTTGGTTTGAATCCTGGCCATGACTAGATGTGTGACCCTGGACATGTTTCTGAGTCTGCTTCTTCCTCTGTAAAATCAGGATAGTAGTCCTTTACTTCCATCTATCTAAGTAATTGTGAGAAAAGTACTTTGTAAATCTTAAAGCCCTATGGAAATATGAACCAGTTCCCCTCCCCAAAATCCCAATTTTTCTTCTACCAGGGACTAGAGCCAAAAATTAGCCTTAAGAACCAATGCCTTCAACATTCAGCTGGCTGACCACACCCTGGACCCTCTGGCCCCCAAGCACTAAAGGTGCCTTCAATCCAAAAGGTTCCCAAGGATCTAGACAATCCCAAAGCCCCATGTGTACCATGTAATACAGGGATCACCAATAATCCTTTCATCTCTCCTAATTTATATAAGGAGTTCCCACTCTTTTCACTTGGATAACCTCCCCACCATCACCTCCTCGGCTTTCAACAAATCTTCCTGAACTGCTTTTACAAGAAATAAATAATAGGGTTTATAACTCATATGCCCATAAGAAATAAATAAATAAGAAATAAGAGATTAATTAATTTCATTAAAATAATAGTTATTTCCCAAATATTTCCCATACTCCTTTGACAGGCTTTTCATACCTTTGAAGAGTATATGTATTGGGAACCGTTGCTCTAATCCCCCATCATATAGTCTATTATGAATCTAATGACATCTGCACCCAAGGGAGTAGAGGCAAGGAATGGGATATCTGTTCCATTTCTTTTCCCTGTTTTATTTTTGCTTTTTCAAAAAGGAATAATTTTTTCCTTTCTCTATCTCCTTATCTTCTTCTCCCTGCAAGTAAATTTAAATCAACAAGAATTTATTAAGCAACAATTATGTGCTAGTCACTGTTCTAAGCAGTAGAAATACAAAGAAAATCCTCCCCTAAAAACTGTCCCTCCCCAATAATCTTTGTCAATCGGTAACTATGTTCGGGGTGACAAACCTAATTGAGACGAATACTGCTTGTCCAAACAGCAATCCTTATTTCAAGGACAATCCTTGTCCTTGAAAATATTTCTCCTACCTCAATAGTTACCAGAAAGTCATGGGATGGAGTGGGAAGATAAACTAAAAGAATTTGATTGGCTGAGGGACAGGTCACAAGCTTACCATCCTATTTTTGATCATAGTTTCTGGGCTAGGTGGCTATTTGCTTTGAAAGTCAAATTTTATAATAATAATAACAATACATCTTACACTTGCAGAGCTCTAGGCACATCATAAACTTTAAGGTATTATTTAAATATGGGTCAGGAATATTTACAAAGCACTTTGAAAACCATGATCTCATTTGCTCTTCCTTGTGAAGTAGATCCAAGGCAAGCAAGGTGAGAAGAAAATTCAGATTCATAGAATGCTGGAGCCCCAAGAAAAGCTTGGAAATGACTTAATCCAATCTTATCTTCTTTTATAATTTGGGGAAACTAAGGTCCAGAGATAGGAAGAGACTTACTTATCCAAGGTCAGACAATGAATTATCCATAGGGTGAAGATTATAACCTAATTCCATTGATTTTCCTGCCTTAGGCTCTTTCAGTCTCTTCAAGGTCTAGTATTTCTCATCAGTGCAGAAAGAAATGGGGCTTTTGTCTTTGCACTACAAACTTCACAGGTTGGAGAGTCACCAAGGAATAGTCATTCTATTGGTACCCCACATCAGTGGAAGCAACTATATATCTAATTACCCCAAAACAAACTGACCTAAATATCTTTCTTTGCTATAGTGGAAATTTAAAATGGGTTTCCCCTAGGAATATTTCATTCTTCTTTGACTGCTCTTTATACCCCTTGCTGTTGATCATAGGAAGGGATCCTTATAGATCAAGTCCAACCTTCTCTTTTCCTAGATGTAAAAACCAAGGTCAAGAGAATAACTTGAATAAATTGGATTTTAATCCAAGTCCCTTGAGTCCAACAAGCAATCATTCAACAAGCACATATTAATAGGCACCCTGTGCCAGGCATGAGACCTGTTTCTTCAGTGAAGGAAAGAAAATTTTTCTTATCTAAGGTCATTTTCATGCCCTTTCTTGTTGTCAAGGAGCAGCCTAAAGCAGTCCATGGTATCTTAGCAAATAAACAAAAAGAAAAACAAAACAGTATTTGAAAAAGAGAATAGGTTTCAGAGAAATAACTAGGTTGGCACAGTCAGTTTTTGCTCTCTGGAAGTGGAAAATACCAATAGCATTCATACTCCTTGGGTAGCAGAGATATGACTGAGTTTATCACTTAGTTATAAGAATCATCTATTAAACTAAGAAGCTACCAGAAGCTACCCACTTATTCCCCCTAGCTGTAATACCCGTAGGTAAGTTCCTGTCATGTTCCATCTCCTTCTACAGGAGATTGACTATGTCCTGGCTTTCTGTCTTAACTGAACTTGTCTTTAGACAGTTGATTTGAAGGTACATTTTCTACTACTCATATTTTATGAAGCTTGCCCCTAGTGGAAACATTTTTATTATGGTTCTGGGGTTACGGGGAGACATACTGGCAAGGTACTGAAGATATGGCTTGTGACACATGTAGATTTATTTATCTTGTTTTTAGGATGTTCTTAAAGATGATTTCAGATAAACAACCAACTTCCTCATAAAATTATAAGCTTCTACTGTAATTAAGGTAGACAAGAAAGGCAAGAGAAAACATTTTCATGTTGGGAAAAATTTTTTTAAAACCCTTAGGTCTTCTAATACTTCCCTTGCCCACTTTGGAACCATGTAACTTATTTTTTAAAAGTCAAAAAGTTTAATGGTTTCATCTCAAAAAAGGAAAAAAGGACTTAGACTACATTTTGTCTCCTCAGTCTGGAAAGAAAGATAATATGGTGTTGTGGAAAGAGTACTGGACTTTAGAGTAAATATACCTATGTGCTGGTCTAGCCATATTTGGCCTTGAGAAAACTACTTCCCTGCCTGACCTCAGTTTCCCGAATTATAAAAAGAAGAAATTGGATAAACTGATCTTTGAAGTCTCCTCCAGTTCTACATCATGTATTCTATGTTTAGTATTCACATTTGGTGTCAGAGGAAAAAAATGCCAGGAATCCCTCTATAGAAACCCTCCCTGCTGCACAACAAAAAATGATGCAGCACAACTGAAAATAATAGTCTGAACCTGGCTCATTCTCACCATTAACTATATACAGACAAGCTCAGATTTTTAAGAGACACACATAGAAAAAAAGAAAGAAAGGAAGGAAGGAAGGGAGGGAAGGAAGGAGAAGCAGCTACAGAGCAAGTATCTTTTGATGAATCACCGGTTTTTTTTAATGATAATAATTTTTTTATTATAACTTTTTATTGACTGAACATATGCATGGGTAATTTTTTTTTACAGCATTATCCCTTGTACTCACTTCTGTTCCGACTTTTCCCTTTCTTCCCTCCACCCCCTCCCCTACATGGCAAGCAGTCTTATACATGTTAAATATGTTATAGTATATCCTAGATACAATATATGTGTGCAGAACCAAACAGTTCTCTTGTTGCACAGGAAGAGTTGGAGTCAGAAGGTAAAAATAACCCGGGAAGAAAAACAAAAATACCAACAGTTTACACTCATTTCCTAGTGTTCTTTGTTTGGGTGAATCACCCATTTTATAAAATGAAAATGGCAATAGAGAGCAGTGGGATTGGCTCTGATAGGTCCAGGAATCTGTACTCTGGGAATAATATGTGCCTCAATGTGATCTTTCAAGGGCAGCACTCTTCTCTAAATTAGTGTGCCTAATGAAAAACTTTTTTTTGGAAGAAGTGGGGTATGAAGAAGGGTAGAAGAGGCAATTGGGGTTAAGTGACTTGGTAAGGGTCACATATAAGTATCTGAGATTGGATTTGAACTTATATTCTCCTGACTCCAGACCCCAGTGTTTTATCCATTGCGCCCTCTAGCTGTGTGAGAACTTTTTAAAAAATGGTCTTCCAGCTTGCCCCATCTCCAAGCCACATAGATACTGAATCCTAAAATCTTTGGAGTCCAATATCTGGACAATAAGCAATTTTAAGAAACATTTTGGAAAAAAGTATTTTCAAAATTCCCCTTCTTTGCTAAAGTCTCTACTGTAGGTTCTCCTTAAATTATGTTTTGCTCACACATTTAAAACAGGATTCTATTTTTTTAAAAAATTAATAGATTTGATTTATTTATAAGTTCACACAAAGTGATCACACAAATTGAAAGTTATCTGTGGTATGCCCTGCCCTCATTAGTGAGGACCATTAGAACAATAAGAGCAGTCTCACATTTCCCTCTCACCAGGCAAAAGGGATATCTTCCAAGAAGAGCATACAGAGCTGCCTACAACTTGTCACATAAGCTAGGTCTATGTCCATCTCTGAAGTCTGGCCCTCTTTTATTTTTTTAATTGAGAATCAAAAGATCTATCTTTGCTGCTATGAAGAAAGGAAAGATCCAGCTCTAGAATAAAACTATAATTTAGTCCCCTTCATTGAACCTAGCCCTATTTCTTTCCCTTGCAGTTCATAAATGTACCCAGTTGTGTTCATGAAAATGAATACTAAAATCTAACAGTCCCAAGCTGTTCTCTATGAGATTGTCACTCCTGTGAGGTAGAAATTATTATTTTTCTTACAGTCTATTCTTTCTCTAATGAAAGGTAAAAAAAAAAATCATTGGACAAATGATCATCCAGTGAAAAGTAAGAGTGGTGCATTTCAGGTGAGACAAGAAAAGCAGTTAGACTTTGCTTTGATGATTTTGTCCTTTTCCTTTCAGGACCAGAAGCAAGTCAACAATGTGAGAGAGACCAGATCATCCAGATCAGGATGCGTAAAAGAAAAAGAAAAAGAAAGAGGAAAAAGAAGCGGAAGCGGAAATGGAAGCAGAAGCCCAATTGGAAGAATATTCTTCAAAGATGGTTACAAAGGTCGGTCAAATACTCTGCTGTAAAACCCCTTCGTTGTGTTAATCAGTACCTAGTGTACATAGCCTTAGCTCATCTGGGGTCTTGAGAGAAGATCAAAAGGAGGACAAGAAATATAAGGGGGATTTGGGGAAGCATCCCTACAATCCTACAAAAACTTAGCAGATGATTTCTACCCTGACAATATGAGGGATGATTTCTGTACCCCCTCAGGAGAATATGGCCTGAAATAGGGTCATCACACCTCAGAGTTAGAGAACTTTCTGTTGTTCTTAAAAGACTATCCAGTCCTCCTTCTCACAACAGATGGAGAATTCATCTTGGGAAGTACTTGCCTAAAATCACAAGAGAGGCAAAGATGAGATTTGAACTCAGTCTGCTGATTTCAAGTCCAAGATTCTTTTGAAGGGACCTTAGAGATATTCTGGTCCTACTTTGTAAATTTGCAGCTGGTGAAACTGAGGCCTTGAGGGCAAACTGGCCTGAGCTCCTGTTCTACTAATTAGCTACATTGTAGAAGCAAGCATCCCAAGGCTTGCAAATAATACATGTACCTTGATCTAAAGCATTTGATTTCCTGGCATTTCTAGGGAGGAAAAAACAGAGAGAGATCATTTTGTCCAAACTGTGTGAGCAGCTTTGGAATAACTGATACTCTGGGCTCAGAGAGCTGCCAGGCAGGGAAAATAATAAGAACCATGGAGCAATGTGGTCTCTCCAGAGAGCCACACCCTATTTTTTGGCCCAAGACCATTTTCCTCAATGGAGCATTGGCTCCTGGAAACCATTGTACTTAATGGGGCATTGGCTCCTATAAACGATTGTGCTTAATGGGGCATTGGCTCCTAGAAACCATTGTGCCTAACGGAGCATTGGCTCCGAGTGGCTCCAGGTATGCTCCTGAAGGGGTTATGGAGCCACAGACACTGTAGGCTGAACTCCCTCTTAGGATGGCTGAGTGAAGCCTGTTAAAGAGTCGGTTGCTCAGGGAGAGGGAGGGATTATGCCAGAGCTGTCACTAGACTACTGATTTCATTTGTTATGTCACTTCCCTGTTCAAAGACTTTCCAGGGGTTCCCTGTTCCTAATAGCATCAATTCCAGATTCCTTAGGCTGGTGGCTACATTCTAGTGCCATACTACCTTTTCCAACCCCATCTCCCATCTTTCAAATGATTCAACACTTCAAGGATCTGTAGTTTTACTGGTGTGGGAACTCCTTCCACTGAGACAGATTTTAATTCCCTCTGTGGCTTAGCCGATGTTCTTTGAGGGGTATTGTTTCCAAAAACTTTCATCTCCATGAGGCCGACCTGGCCCTAAGTCTTTATGAACTTAGCTTGGCTGATCCTCATGCAACGGTCCATCCTTGGCCCGTCCTGGCAAAGCTTGTTCCCCTACCCCCGAAGCACAGACTTCAAGGATTCCCAGTCACCTTCTCCACACCACAGTGAGACTTCTGAAGAGGGACATTTGAATTGAGCTTCACAGAGGAGATGAGACTTGAACCCTGTCATCTTTCAAAGGCTCAACTTAAGCCCAACATTCTCCATGAAGCCTTCCCTGATTCTACAGTTTCAGGGGACCTCTCCCTCTTGTGAACTCAAACAGCATTTGTTTGTACTGTATTGTTTAGTTGGCACTCACATCATATATTGTCCAGTGAGTGTTCTTCTGTTGTTGTCTTATATTGTTACTCAGCTTAATCTATGTTTGAGCCTGGGCTCCCTTGCCAAATGGTGAGCTTGAGGTTGTGTTGAGGGCCGGGAATGTGCTTTATATGTCTTTGTAGCTCCCAGGGTGAATGTAGTCTAGTATTGGGCTAGAAACATAGTTCTCTTGGGTTGGTACTTATTGTTATTATTTTTTAAGGCTGGGTTAGTATTTCTTTGGTTAAGGTCCTAAAAGTAAAATGCTTTCTTCTAGACCTTAGGGAAGTCATAAACACTTCAGCCTTTAGAATTTTTGACATTGCTGAACTGTATTCCCCTTTGGGATTAATTCCTTCCTTGGTAGCTAGAGAGGAATGAACAATGGAGAGAAAATGATTTTGGGGAAGATTATGCCGTGTAACTGTGTGCCATTCTGTGGAAGTCACAGGGAGAAAAATTGTTGACTAGTACAAGAAGCAACAATGATCTTGTCCTGCAATGGATCAGTAAGCCTCAGAAGGGAGTGTGAGCTTTCTGACACTAAGCATTCAAACAGAGGCTCAGAGAAGCTCCCCCTCCATCCACCCATCCCTCAGCAATATGATAGAGTGGGAGGACGGATAAGATCATTTCAAAAGTCCTTCCCATATCTAAGTCTTTACTTAAACACTTCAAGTATATTGTGGGTATTCCCAACAAATGTTATAACCCTTATATAAACTTAGAAGTGGGTCTTTAGAGAATTGCTGTGGGAAATTTTGTAAGATGCTTCTTGTAAAACAGACCCATGGCACTGCACAAGAGTCTGGCCTGAGAGTCTCAGATTTTATAATAAGGGACATATTTCAGAATATTCTGTGATATGTTCCAGCATTTAGGAGGTGTGAGGGGCAAAGCTGGGCCATAATAGAAAGGAAAGTCCATGGGCAAAGGGCTTTTCTTAGATTTCAGCATAATGGAAGGGGATCACTTTGTAGGGAGATTAAAAAAAAAATCTCTCCAGCGGCACCAAGCTTGCCACTGCTGTCTGACTGCTGACAGCTGGAGATCTCCCTTTCTCCCTCTTCCCTCCTCCTCTTTGCTCACTCTTCCCTGGTTGAGCTCTTTTTTGGAAGGACTTTCCAATTTGTTCAGAGGCTGTGCTTGAAAAGGCACTGGCTGGAATGTGACCCAAGGCTCCCGTAACCAAGCCTCTGCAATTAGAGACTTGATTCTTGCCCTTCTTTGGGAATATTGTGACACCAGCATGTGTGACTTTCCAGGTGGCTGCAAAGGCAGCAAGATTTCTTAGGCTAGGGGTATGAGTGGCAGGGGATCAGAGGGAGGAACAGGAAGTTCTCCTAGCCAGAAAAGGGCCCTTCTCTGGCCCTGAAAGGCAATCTGATGATTGCAACAAGGACAGAACCCATTATACAAGAGCTCATTATTTTAAAAATTGCAAATCAAACCATGTCTCCTAACACCAGAAATGGGCAAAAATCTGGCTGAATATGGTAGTATAGAACTTAAATATTAGCTTGGTGCCCTCTTACCTTTATACTGTTGGTTTTAGCCTATCCTTCCTTTATAACACCAGCATTATATAGGGGTTTTGTTGTATGTACCAATAGTATTGCAACTTGTATTCAGTTTCTTTCATCCAGGGAATGCATCAAGCTCATGCCTATGAGCAACACCTACTTCAAGGTAGAAGAAGCAGGAATAGTCAATCTTGTTCTGTTTTAGCATCAAACAATTCATTGTAACAAAGAAAAACAAACAGTAGCCACTAATTTGGTGACTCAGAGAGGGAATGCAACATGCTGTACCCATAGTTGCCCAAATTTCAGCCAAGAGAAGAAGGCACATTTCATTATCTGGTCTTTGGAACCAAGAAGAGTCATTCTAACTATATGCAGAGTTTGGGTTCCTTTTTTCATTCTTTTCATTTATTGTATATACTTTTATATGTATATATATTATTCTCTTGAATATGCTTGCTTGTTGCATCAGTTTATATAGGCCTTCTCATATTTCTCTGAATTCCTCACATGTCCTTTCAAATGACATAATAATATATTACATGGGTACTGAAAAACATTTTATTCAGTCATTCCCTGAGTGAAGGGCACCTAGTTTATTTTCAGTTCTTTGATAAAAAATATATAACTGCCTTATTAGGTGAAAAGATATGATCAGAACGTTGCAGTTCCACACTAAATCTGCCTTGTCGTAAACAAAAATGGTTAGGCATTACCAACTCCAAGGTCACCCTGGCTAATAATGTAAGTAATAATGTGTGGCCATACATTCAAATCTCTCATCCCAAGGAGGGGAAGCAGAATGCATTACCTGCTTTCTATAATCAAAACAGGTCATTACAGTTAGCTAGAAGTTATCTTCTTTTTAATGTTTGTTTTTTTTTTCACTTAGATAATTGTAGTCATTGTATATAATCTGCTCCAGATTGAGCTTACTTCACTCATAAATTCAAAGAAGTCTTTAAATGTTTCTTCATTTCCTAATATTAATTCTTTATTCCTGTACAATAATATGTTACGTTCGTACGTGAGGACATGATTTACTCACCCATTCCTCTAGGGGAAGGCACCCGGGTTGTTCCAATTCTTTACTACAAAGTATATTGACAGCACCTATAAAAAGGTAGAAAGAGCAGGTATGGTCGTCCCCACTGGAAATCCACCATGAACATGCCTTGTAGCAAAGAAAAACTGAAGCAACAACAACCCAAAGGGTGACCCTGTCAGGCAACGAATGTAAAAAGAATGAAATTGTAGAGCCCAAACTCTAAGACCAAAAGAGAAAGGCATGGTTCAATACCTATTGTGGGGGGGATGGTCCTGAAAATTATTCAGCATTTACCTTCTTTTTACTTATACATTACTTTAAGTGGTAAATATATTTTTATTTTAGACTAATTTTCTTCATATAAATTTATTAAAAATCTTTTAGGGATTCTCAAAATTCCTGACCTTTACATATTCTTCTTATAAAGTAATATTAAGTTATAATCATAGAGAAAGGCTTCCTCAAAATGTCTTCTTCCTTTACATATTTACTATATTCACTGAACTGACACTAGTTTTAGGAAAAAAGTGAACCAAAATCCACCTGACTCTCAACAGAGAAGATACCATGTTTTGTAATTTACTTTTTAGAATCTAAATTGTTCTTTGTAAATATACAGATAAGGAATTCTTCATTCTTTTTTCCTTTTCAATACTAGTCAGTATATGGTCAAAAATCTGTCAATCATACCTCATCTGAAAGGCTTATTGATTTGTTTCAACTTCTAAGACTGAGGATATATTAATAATAACTTGATTCAGGCAGGAGGAGCATGGGTACCATACAAGTATCAACACAAACCAATCCTTTAGCAAAAAAATTAAAATTAAAATAAAAAAAAGGTATGAGAAAAGATTATAAGTAAAGGGAACCCATATGAGTGAATAGGCACCAAAATTTAAAATTACCGAAACCCAGTTGTCATTTTAAAGGAGGAATCCTTGCTACTTTTGACTTGTTCTATAACATACAAATAGGTTACTCTTTTGGTAACTAGAGGTCGTTATCATTACTTACATAGAAAGCTGTTTTTTCCTTTCCTTAAGCAACCACTGTGGAGACAATAAAAATTGGCTACTGAGAATTATTCAGTTGTAGGACCTTCAGCTCCATTCCACAATGAGGATAGCTATTGTTTTAATTATGATATAAAAAAGTAAAATGAGCATGGTTGTCTACATTTTATGCTAGAGACACCTTGAACATGAATAAAAGAGAAAAAAATTAATCCGCAACTAAGCAAAAAGTGACCATGTCTGAAAGAGCAGACATTATTTGGATTCATACTGTCTTAGCTCTCTGGACACAGAAGAAAAAGTAATTCCTGATTTATTCACAGAAAACCATATTGATAATTAAAAACAATGAAATATCCCACCCCTAGTAATATTTATCAAACAAAAATAAACATAGTAAGTCAATAGAGAGAATTTGTCTCCTTAATACTGAGGGTATTCTATTAAGTCTAGTTCAAGAAAAAATGAAAAAAAGGCTGAATTCATATATAATGTACCTTGAATTAATTCTCTAGCTAATAAAATGCACTTCAAAAATAACAAGGGGAACAGTAACCCTGTTTTAAAGGGTAAGCTTTATTGAACCTCATGTCGCCCACAAATAAAGCAAGAACCAGGAAGCAGGTATACTAAACACTTCCTTCACTACCATATTACTAACTTTAATATATCATTTAAAGGCTTCCTCTAAAAACTCTCCTACCTCTATGACTCACTCGTCAATATAGAGACGAAGGTTTCTCAGTCATTCTACCTCAAATTATCCAAGAGTTTCTTTCCATTTCTTCATGTAATGATCTTCCATTCCATGGAAATTAAAGGAGAAAATACAAGGGGAGGTGCAACATCACTGCATTTGGGATACCCCTACCATTCTGCTCAGCTGGGGGCAGAAGCTATCCTAATCAGCTGTCTCTATGTGCTACTACTGGTCACGCTAATGACTCAGGCAGAACCCCATGCCTTTTGCTCTTTTATCCATATTACAGAATCCTCAGAGTAGAGATAAATCTCCATATGCAGGGCCCCTGGTTTCTTTCGGTATTGTTGTAAAACAGGGCTTCCATTTTGCCTGAATGAAGAGCCAAACAATACTGCAGTCGGTTTTCATATTTGGTGCTCTTTGAGGAAGCCCTCTACCAAAGAAAATCCACTTTTCAAAGAGCCAGATAAAAGGGAAGCCTGTATTTAAGAGTACCCAGGGTCCCTCTTAGTCTGGGATTAAAGGCATGTTTTCTTCTAAAGATTATTTTACACTTAATGTTCACACAATCTCAGGCTAAAAAGAGTAGTTTTAGTTTTCAGGTATCATTCCTCTATACTTAATGCTCTCTCTGTCTCTTGTCTCTAACTCTCTCTCCTTCTGTCTGTGTCTGTCTCTTTCCCCTCTTTCTGTCTCTGTCTCTCTCTGTCTTTCTGTCTCTCATTCTTTCTGGCTCTGTCCCTATGCCTATCTATGGGAATCTCTTTGTCTCTCTGTCTGTCTTTGTCTCTCTGTCTCTGTCTCTCTCTTCCTCTGTCTCTTTCTCTCTCTCTCCCCCTTTCCATCTTTCTTCTCTCCTCTCCTCTCCTCTTCTCTCCTCTCCTCTCCTCTGTCTCTGTCTCTCTATCTCTCTCTGTCTGTCTCTGTCTCTCTCTCTCTATCTCTCTCTCTAGCACACACACACACAGCATAAACAACATTTCCACCTCTCCACATGCAGACAGAAACAAAATTCTCTGCACAGACCCTGGTTGGTTAGCAATTCCAATCACAGAAAAGAAAATAGGTAGGTTATGTACCCATTCTTGGGAATGGAGAGCTTCCATTCTAAAGGCATGCAGGTCGAATGGCCATCAGAAATCACCTCCAACACCTCTGCTCCTTATCTGGGCTTTCTATTAAAATCCAATTAACCCAGAGAAAAATGAATATGGTGCCTCAACTCCATGTCAGTCCTCCTGGCATTGGCCCCATAGCAAAGACCAGACATTGAGTCACCACCAGTCAGTTCCATGCTGCCCTGGTCTGCCAGGGGAAGCAGCAGTTCACCCAGAGGGCCCCACTCTGACCCCAGAGATGGGGCCCAACAAGCTATCTTGCTCTCTGAGACCAAGGAGGGTCTTGATATTCAGTCAGAGGGCAGGTCTTTCCTTTCTATTGGTCAGTGACCAGGATTTCAGCACTATATGACTATAGGTTGACAGCTACTTCCCAGAGGCAGGGCCCCTGGTTTCTTTCTAATACTTGGCCAATCAGAGCATCCTTTCCATCCAGGGCAAGGGTGAAGGAGCACTGAATTGTAGATCAAGGGAAGTAGCTCCTTGTTGAGACCCTGTAGCCAAGAAGACTCACTGCAACCCCAAACCACATGAGATTTCTGAAAAAAGGTGCCACACTGCATCTAGACTCCCCTATCTCTCTGCTCAGCTGGGACTGCAGGGATTCTAATTAGCTATTTATATAACATATTGTAATACCTCAACAATAACTTTTGTTGTTCTTTTGCCCTAATCACTTAATCCTCAGAGTACAAAGGTTTCTCAGCCATTTTTCAACACCAGTCACTAATTTACTTCTTGAAGGCAGAGCCTTGCATTTTAACAGGATAAAGGGAGAGTCTACATGGTTGTCTGTCCCATGTGGAATGCTACTGGTTTCAGCCTAATAGGAAAGAAAATTCACTATTCCAACAGTCATCCAAAAAGGAATGCTATCATGATAAAGTCCATCAGGCATCCCACAATGCATCACTTCACAGCCCAGAGGTAAGGTCTTTATTTCTTCTCAATTTTCAAGCATCTTTGCTATTCCCTGTATGGTTTCAAGCAAAACAGGCTTTATTATTATGCTTATTAGCATCCAACACTTTACACCCAGTGTCCTGTAAAGATTTCTCATTCATTCTCCACCTGTAGGACTCCCAGTTTGTAACCACTTCTTTGTTATATGGGTTCAACATACCAACAGTACTCAGGGGTATTCCACATTGTTCTCTGCCCGATGTGTGATGATCCTTGAGCCAGCCCTATGGCACAGAAAATTCACTCTTCCCACAGTCATCCAATAAGGTAACCCTGTACTCTAGGGTAAACACCATCATGCACCTGTAGTGCCTCACCTCGCAGCCCAGGGGTGGGGTCTTGACTTTTGCTCCTTTTTCTAATATCCTATTCTATCTCTTGATTTCTGCATAGGCTTTCTTCAAATGTCCATTGGTTTCCAACCCTGTTCCCTCAGTATCCTGATAATGGGTTCTCATTCATTTTTCTCCCGTAGGGCCCCCGGTTTGTAACCACTTCTTTGTTATATGGGTTCGACATACCAACAGTACTCAGGGGTATTCCACATGGTTGTCTGCCCCATGTGTGATGATCCTTGAGCCAGCCCTATGGCACAGAAAATTCACTCTTCCCACAGTCATCCAATAAGGTAACCCTGTGCTCCAGGGTAAACACCATCATGCACCTGTAGTGCCTCACCTCGCAGCCCAGGGGTGGGGTCTTGCTTTCTTCTCAATTTTCAAATATCTTGGCTATTCCCTGTATGGTTTGTAACAGCAAAGGCTTTCTTATTGTTTATTGCATCCAACACCTTACCCTCAGAGTCCTGTAAAGGTTTCTCATTCATTCTCCAACTGTAGGGCCCCCGGTTTGTAACCACTTCTTTGTTATATGGGTTTGACATACCAACAGTACTCAAGGGTATTCCACATGGTTGTCTGCCCCATGTGTGATGATCCTTGAGCCAGCCCTATGGCACAGAAAATTCACTCTTCCCACAGTCATCCAATAAGGTAACCCTGTGCTCCAGGGTAAACACCATCATGCCCCTGTAGTGCCTCACCTCGCAGCCCAGGGGTGGGGTCTTGACTTTTGCTCCTTTTTCTAATATCCTATTCTATCTCTTGATTTCTGCATAGGCTTTCTTCAAATGTCCATTGGTTTCCAACCCTGTTCCCTCAGTATCCTGATAATGGGTTCTCATTCATTTTTCTCCCGTAGGGCCCCCGGTTTGTAACCACTTCTTTGTTATATGGGTTCGACATACCAACAGTACTCAGGGGTATTCCACATGGTTGTCTGCCCCATGTGTGATGATCCTTGAGCCAGCCCTATGGCACAGAAAATTCACTCTTCCCACAGTCATCCAATAAGGTAACCCTGTGCTCCAGGGTAAACACCATCATGCACCTGTAGTGCCTCACCTCGCAGCCCAGGGGTGGGGTCTTGACTTTTGCTCCTTTTTCTAATATCCTATTCTATCTCTTGATTTCTGCATAGGCTTTCTTCAAATGTCCATTGGTTTCCAACCCTGTTCCCTCAGTATCCTGATAATGGGTTCTCATTCATTTTTCTCCCGTAGGGCCCCCGGTTTGTAACCACTTCTTTGTTATATGGGTTCGACATACCAACAGTACTCAGGGGTATTCCACATGGTTGTCTGCCCCATGTGTGATGATCCTTGAGCCAGCCCTATGGCACAGAAAATTCACTCTTCCCACAGTCATCCAATAAGGTAACCCTGTGCTCCAGGGTAAACACCATCATGCACCTGTAGTGCCTCACCTCGCAGCCCAGGGGTGGGGTCTTGATTTTTGCTCCTTTTTCTAATATCCTATTCTATCTCTTGATTTCTGCATAGGCTTTCTTCAAATGTCCATTGGTTTCCAACCCTGTTCCTTCAGTATCCTGATAATGGGTTCTCATTCATTTTTCTCCCGTAGGGCCCCGGTTTGTAACCACTTCTTTGTTATATGGGTTCGACATACCAACAGTACTCAGGGGTATTCCACATGGTTTCTGCCCCATGTGTGATGATCCTTGAGCCAGCCCTATGGCACAGAAAATTCACTCTTCCCACAGTCATCCAATAAGGTAACCCTGTGCTCCAGGGTAAACACCATCATGCCCCTGTAGTGCCTCACCTCGCAGCCCAGGGGTGGGGTCTTGACTTTTGCTCCTTTTTCTAATATCCTATTCTATCTCTTGATTTCTGCATAGGCTTTCTTCAAATGTCCATTGGTTTCCAACCCTGTTCCCTCAGTATCCTGATAATGGGTTCTCATTCATTTTTCTCCCGTAGGGCCCCCGGTTTGTAACCACTTCTTTGTTATATGGGTTGGACATACCAACAGTACTCAGGGGTATTCCACATGGTTGTCTGCCCCATGTGTGATGATCCTTGAGCCAGCCCTATGGCACAGAAAATTCACTCTTCCCACAGTCATCCAATAAGGTAACCCTGTGCTCCAGGGTAAACACCATCATGCACCTGTAGTGCCTCACCTCGCAGCCCAGGGGTGGGGTCTTGACTTTTGCTCCTTTTTCTAATATCCTATTCTATCTCTTGATTTCTGCATAGGCTTTCAAATGTCCATTGGTTTCCAACCCTGTTCCCTCAGTATCCTGATAATGGGTTCTCATTCATTTTTCTCCCGTAGGGCCCCCGGTTTGAAAAACCACTTTTTTTTGGGTTCCAACCAAAGACTAGGGTTTCCCAGGTTGTCTGCCCCATGTGGGAGATCCGAGCCAGCCCTATGGCACAGGCCCACTCTTCCCAGTCATCCACAAGGAACCCGCCCAGGGTAAACACCACTCACCCCCTCAGCCCGGGGTGGGGTCTTTTTTCCCTTTTCAATATCTGCCCCTTGATTTTGAAGGCTTTCAAATTATTGGTTTCCCAACCCTTCCTCAACCTTAAGGGTTTCATTCTTTCCCTGTGGGGCCCCCGGGTTTTAACCCCGTTATATGGTTCATACCAACAGATAGGGATTCCACATGGTTGTCTGCCCCATGTGTGATGATCCTTGATCCAGCCCTATACACAGAAAATTCACTCTCCCCACAGTCATCCAACAAGGTAACCCTCTGTTCCAGGGTAAACTCCATCATGCACCTGTAGTGCCTCACTTTGTAGCCCAGGGATGGAGTCTTCATTTTAGCTCCCTTTTCTAATATGCTTTTCTTCCACTTGATTTCTGCAAGTTTTTTCTTATTCTGTACATTGGACCTCCACATTAGCCCCTCAGTGTGGTCTAAATATTTCTCATTCATTCTCACCCATAGGTCTGGTTGTAACCACTTCTTTCTTATATAGTCTTGACATTCCACCTTTACCAATGGGGATTCCACACGGTTCTCTGCCCCATGTGGAATCTTATTGGTCCAAGTCCCATAGTAAAGAAAATGCACAATTCCCATAGTGATCCAAAAAGTTTACCCTGACTGCCATGATACATCTGTAGTGCCTCACCTCGCAGCCCAGGAATGGGGTCTTGACTTTACCTCTCTTTTCTAATATCCTGTTTTCACTTTTGATTTCTGCACAGTCTTTCTTACTCTGTTCATTGTTTTCTAACAATATCCCCTCAGCATGTTCTCAATGTTTCTTATTCATTCTCACCCATAGGCTCTCAGTTTGGAACCACTTCTTTGTTATAAGGAGTTGACATCCCACCTTTACTAATTGGGATTCCACATGGTTGTCTGCCCCATGTGGAATCCTATTGGTTCAAGTCCCATAGCAAAGAAAATGCCCATTTCCCACAGTGATCCAAAAAGGTTTCCCTGTCTCCCAGGGTAAACACCATCATGCACCTGTAGTGCCTCACCTTGCAGCCCAGGGGTGGGGACTTGACTTTAGTTCTCTTTTCTAATATACTATTCTTGCACTTGATTTCTGCACAGGCTTTCTTACACTGTACATTGGTCCCCAACACTATCCCCTCAGTATAGGCTAAATATGTGCCCCATAGGGTTCCAGGTTTGTAATACTTCTTTGGTTTATGGACTTGATATCCCATCCTTACCAATGGGTATTCCACATGGTTCTCTGCCCCATGTGGAATCCTATTGGTCCAAGTCCTATTGCAAAGAAATGCACGATTCCCACAATGATCCAAAAAGGTTACCTTGACTGCCAGGGTAAATACTATGATACACCAGACTGCCTCACCTCATAGCCCAGGTATGGGGACTTGACTTTTGCCCCCTTTTCTAATATCCTCTTCTCCATTTTAATTTCTGTGCAGGCTTTCTTAAACTGTTCATTGGCCTCCTACTCTGTCCCTCAGTGTACTGATAAAGGTTTCTCATTTATTTTTCTCCTGTAGGGTCCCCAGTTTGTAGCCACTTCTTTGTAATATGGGGCTTACATGCCACCATAATCAAGGGGAATTCCATATGGTTTCCTTGGCCATGTGGAATATTGTCGGTGACAGTCCCATGGCAAAGAAAATTCACTATTTCCACAGCCATCCAACAAGGTAACCCTGTGTTCCAGGGTAAACTCCATCATGCACCGTAGTGCCTCACCTCACAGCCCAGGGGTACAGCTATGGAGCTTGAAGAGACACAGTGAGAGAGAAACAAAATCCACTGCATAGACCCTCATTTGTTAGCCCTTCCAATCACAGATAAAGGCCTTGTTTCTATTTCCTACCCATTCTCTGGCAGGAAGGGCTTCTAGTCTACTGGCTTTCAGGTTTAATGTATATGGAATACCACCCCCACCTCTTTTGCTCCTTTCCTAGGCCTTCTAGATCTTAAAATCACTTAATGCAGAGCCAGTTCAAATGGGAGCCTCTCTGCCTTGGGAGTTATCCCTTTTCATTCATAGATACTCACCCCTAAGCACTGAGGTTTGCAAACTCACTTATTCTCTGGAGACCAAACAGGGTCATGATTTCTACTTAGAGGAAAAGACTTTTCTCAGCATTTCTATTCCAAGCCTTCTGCCAGTGTATGATTAAGGATTCATCTGCTATTCTCCATAGGAAGGTTGTCCCTGTTTGTTTGCCATTGCTAGTAAGAACTGGCCTTACAGTGGGACCAAGTTAGAATGAGCATCATACCCCAGCTTCATGTCAGTCCTCCTGGCATTTGCTCCACAGTAAAAAACCAGACGTTGGGTCACCAGTCAGTTCCATGCTGCCCTGGTCTGCCAGGGGAAGCAGCAGTTCACCCAGAGGGCCCCACTCTGACCCCAGAGATGGGGCCCAACAAGCTATCTTGCTCTCTGAGACCAAGGAGGGTCTTGATATTCAGTCAGAGGGCAGGTCTTTCCTTTCTATTGGTCAGTGGCCAGGATTTCAGTTTTATATGGCTGTAGGTTGACAGCCACTTCCCAGAGGCAGGGCCCCTGGTTTCTTTCTAATACTTGGCCAATCAGAGCATTCTTTCCACCAAGGGCAAAGCTGAAGGAGCATTGTATTGCAGGCCAATGGATATTGTTCCTTTTTGGGACCCTGTAGCCAAGTAGACTCACTGCAACCACAAACCACCTTTCATTGCTGGGGAAGGTGCCACATTGTACCTGTAAACCTCTCTGCCCACCTGGAGCAGCAGGGATACTTGCTAATCAGCTATCTCACTATCCTCTTGCATACTCCAATACCTCATGCAATAGTCTTGTTGCTCTTTTGCTCCAATCACATAATACTCAGAGCAGAGATAAAGTCTTGTCAGCCATTCTTCACCTATAGGGCCCTCAGATTTGTACCCACTTCTCTGTTACATGGGGCTTCCATGCCATTATCATCAAGGACTCTACAGGGTTCTCTGCCCCATGTGTGATATTTCTTGACCTAGCCCCATAGCAAAGGAAATTCACTCTTCCAATAGTCATTGAAAAGGGAACCCTGTCTGACAGGATAAATACCACCATGTACCCGTAATGTCTCACCTTGCAGCCCAGTGTTGGAGACATGTTTTCTATTTCAGCAGTGTATGGCTATAGATTGGTCAGCCATTTCCCAGTGGCAGGATTCCTGATTTCTTTCCAATAGTTGGTTACTCAGGGCATCCTTTTTACTCAGGGCAAGGGTGAAGGAGCACTGGGTTGAAGGCTAATGGAAGTTGCTCTTTCCTGATACCCTTTAAGAAGGAAACTCACTGTTACCTAAGTTCTTTCATTGCAACTTCATTTTTCAAGCAAATTTTTGTGTTGCCTATCTTTTTAAGGTTATGAATTAATTTTTCATTATGATATTTTCCACTAAATGTTACTTCCTTTAATTACTCTTTTTTCTTCATTAATTTTGATTGTTGTTTGAAGTTTCTGGCATTTATCTATTATCTCATTCTTATAATTTGGCCTTTTTCTTTTAGTCCCATTGAACCATGCCTTTTCATACTTAAATATAATAAGCTGTTAACTTTCTAATTTTATGTCACTGCCTTACTCATTGGTTAAAATGATCAGGTTGATGATAAATGCTTAACAAATATTTTTTAAAATTTGCATTGTTTTGGCATAGAACCAGTCCCTAGGACTCGGGAGAATCTGTGTCCCAATGTGGCTGATCTTACCAGATCTGTGACTGTGGGCAAGTGATTAAAACCGCTTTGTTTCCAAAAAAAAGAAAAAGAAAAAAGAAAAGAAAAGCAATTTTGAATAGTTCAAATATTTATCTATTTTCTTTTTCATTTTCCTTTTTGAGTAATAAAAAATATCTGATTTGTAGTAATAGTAGTTAAAATTGTACAATCTGTTTCAAATGTTACAGTAATTCCAATAGCCTCACAAGTTCCTCATTCTCTTATGACAATATTGGAGGCATATTTCATTCTTTCACCTCTAGAATTGTTTTTGTTGTTTTCAATTATCTTAATTCAGGTTTATCTTTTGTTTTTTTCCTCCCATCTTTTCATTTCCCCAAACTTCTGCTAAATTCACCTGTATTTATCTCATATAAATCTTTAAATGGTGTTCATCTTTATAGTCATTTTTTCCCCGGATATAATACATCTTTTATTTCAACACAATGCAACCTTTGTTTTAGTTCAATTTTATTAGCATAGTATTAACACTGATTTGTTTTGCCATATTTTTAGATTCACGAGCATGGGTGGGTTGTTTCCATTTCTTTGCTACAAAGTATATTTACCTCACCTAATTCAATTTAACAGGAATTATTTTTGATACTCCCCCATTTTACAGATGACAAAATTCAAGTGTTGAGAATTCCAAAATTTTGTTGGACTGGCATAAACGAATGCTTTGGGACTATTCATTTCATTGGGAGCCTAGAAAAATGGAATTGGGAGACTTTGGCATGTCAATGTTCAACTGAAGTTTCCCGAGATCTAAGTTCTATGAGCTCAGCTATGTTAAATAGTCCTACTTCAGGAGAAGACAGCATCTAAACCATCCCAGTCCTTTTTCATCTTATTGGGCAAGAGGCCTTATAACCTCTCGGAAAAACTTTTTTCACAATGTTTTACAAACTTAATTGTTGATAACATTGTTTTTTGTTCTAAATATCCTCAAACCAGTTCCCTTCATATTCTTCTTCAAAATGGAGATGTAGATTTGTGAAATACATCTTCCTAAATTTCAATTTCAAGAACAAATTATTCCTCAGCATTTTCTTCTCCAGACTAAACAAGGCCCATCATCTTTTAAAACAAACAAACAAACAAACCCGGTGCTGTTCTCATGTTCTCATGCTTCTTCAAAATAAAGGCCCACACAAAAAAAGTAATTTTTCACCTCTGAATAAGGCCTAATCAATATGGAATATAGTTGAGAAAGCCTTCCTTTCTAGCTTTTGCATGTGGCAATGTAGTATGCGCTTAATGGTTTGCACATAGTAGGTACTTAATAATAAACATTGCACGGAGTAGGTGCTTTCAAATATTGCACATAGTAGGCATTTAATAAATTGCACAGAGTAGGTGCTTAATCAGTGTTTGTTAAATTGAGAGAAAACATCTTTCCCTCGTAGTACCTCACATGGCACTTTGTTTTCACTTCTTTCACAATTCTTGCTGTCTTTTTAAAAAATCATAGTTATTTGCATTTGTATCATATCTTTATTGTAAACTTCTTGAGGGCAAAGAACTATCTGTCTAATCTACCAAGCAAATTGTTCTGCTATATAAATGCTACTATATTGCTTAATCAATGTTTAATTTTTGATTTGAGTAGAATTGTTTCCTTGTTGATGCATCTCTAACATCATGTTAGGATGCCTGTACTGCACGATTAGCACCTTATTATATATTATCCTGTTGTATCTTATAGCATTATTTTGAGAGAAGGAAAAGCTTCATATACTATAAAACATTGTATTCATGCTATTATTGTTACTATGACATTGTTATTTTCTAGTTGCTTTTATTATATAATTTAGCACTTTATTGTATTAGTATATAGTGCTTTCTTATTATCTACTAATGTTATTTTGTGTGTATATCCCATTTTCCCAACTAGATTGTAAACATAAGGTAGGCAATGGCTATGCATAACTTGTAAATCGTATGTACTCAATAAATGCTTAATGAATGATGATCTGGCTGAATGAATTAATCTTTGATTTATGCAACCTTAGACTGGATAACAAACATCTTTCTTGGTACATTCCTTTTCAAATGGTAGTATAATAAAATCTGTGAGACTGCTGCTCCCAAGGGTTAAGGTAAGGGATAGTTATTTTACCTAAATAAATTTTCCACAGTGTGATCTTTTTTTTTGTTAATCTTTCCATTACTTCCCTGTTCAATTATTGACAAGTAATCACTTTTGCAAATTTCTTGATATCAATGTAGTACTTTTTACATTAAAAAAAAAACTTTGAGTTCCATATTCTTTCCCTTCTTCCCCACTCCATCCTCAATGTGTGGGCACATGTGAAGTTATGCAAAACACTCCCATAAATGTCCTTTTGTTAAAGAAAACATACATTTCTTCCCTCCTCCACAAAAACCCTCAGGAAAAATAAAGTGTAAAAAAATAGGAGTGCTTCAATCTGTATTCAGACATAGTAAATTTTTTCTCTTGAGTTTGGATAAAATTTTTCATCATAAACCCATCAGAGTGGTCTTAGATCATTGTATTGAAAAGAATAGCAAAATCATTCACAATTGATCATCCTACAACACTGCTATTACTTTGTACACAGTATATTTCAATTTACTTAAGCTCATGGAGGACTTTCCAGGTTTTTCTGAGAGCATCTTGCTTATCATTTCCCATAGAATAATAATATTCTATCATAATCACATGCCATAATTTATTTAGTCACTCCTCAATTAAATGGGCATCCTCTTCATTTCCATTTTTTTGCCCTGAGAAAAGAGGTGCTATAAATATTTTTGTATAAATATGTCCTTTTCCTTTTTTAAAAAAAATTTCTTTGGGTTTCATGCCTGGTAGTGATATTATTAGGTCAAAAAATATGTATAGTTTTTTTTTTTTAGCTCTTGGGCATAGATCATATCTTTTGATCATTTATCAATTTAGGAATAGTTCTTATTTTTTATAAATTTGACTCACTCCCCTAATATATTTGAGAAATAAGGCCTTCATCAGATAAATCTATTTCAAAATTCTTTTCACAGTTACTATTGCTAACTGTATTTCCCCTTTTACTATGTTCTCTCTCCTTTTACCCTGTCCCTCCTCAAAACTGTTTTGCTTCTGACCAGCCTCCCCCCCAATATGCCCTCTCTTCTATCACCCTCCTCTCATCCTATATGCCCTTCCCTTTCTACTTTCCTTCAGGATAAGATAGATTTCTATACCCATATTGAGTGTGTATATTATTTCCTGATGACGGTAAGGTTCACTCACTCCTACTCTCCTCCCCCTCTTTTCCTTGACAGCACTTTAGAATCTGCAAAAGAGAAATGTGGGTGGCAGAAAAGTAGGATAGAACCCATTCCAGGGCTATCTCCCAGGTGTTAAGTGGTGGCATGAGTTTGTGCCTGAATCTGGATGAGAGAAGAGAGGCCCTAAAGGTTTCTGTCAACAAGTTCTGTTAGTTGGCTAATAGCCTGATGTTACTCAGCAATATGGTGGGACAACTGAAAAAGCTAATATTAAACTAGACTGCATTGGTAGAATTATAGCATCTTGTGGGAAACAAGCATTGCTCCTCTATAGTTTGCTCTAGGCTAACCCTATCTGGAATATGGTATTTAGTTTGGGACTAAAGATTAGGAAGAACATTCACAAATTGGAGAGCAACCAAAGAGCAATCAGATGAGAAAGGGGGATTCAAAGTCATGTCATGTTAGAAAAAAGCTCATCACAAGACATTTTTTCCCAATAGAGGGAGTGGGTAGTCCCTTTTCAGATGTATTTTGTCTAGCTTCATTGACGATGCAAGTTAAGTTTTACCAAGATAAGCATTTTGTGTACCATCAAAGCTTCTGACTATTTTTCGAGGAAGCAAACCAGTTGGGGCTTCTCATCCTAACCCTGAAGGAGAAGGAAGGGAAAAAGCAGGACCAATTATGATAACCAAGCTACTGCTGGCATCTTGGCTCTGGCCATTCACATATCTACTCCTTCACATGATGCTATGAGTTTTGAAAACACTTCTCTAGTCTGTCAGGAAACAGCAATACAAAGAACAGGGCAAAGTTATATTAAATACCTGCTTTTTCTTCAAACTGGATATAACTAGACTTCCTGCTGCTAAATTTTTTGGTGTGACCAGATTTACTCTTTTATAGTTGCAGTTGTTTCTGACACTACTCAGGAATCCATTGAAAGAAAATAGGTATGTTTAGCCTGGAGAAGACTTATAGGGAATATCATAATTGTCTTCATGTACTTAAAGATAAATCATGTGGATGAAGAAAGTGGGGTATCCATTTCACAGATGGGAAAACTGTGACCTAAGAAGATGACTTATCCGAGGTCACAAAGGTTATAAGAGAAAGAGGATCTGCAAGATATTTAATATACACAGTCTCATTTAATCTTCAAAAAGAAAATGCTGCAAGGTAAGTGCTCTTCCTATTATTAGCCTCATTTTACGGATGAAGAAAATGAGTACCTTTTCTCAGGATCATGGAGCTAGAGAATCTGACTCGGGATTCAAACCTAAGTTCTCCCTGACCCCCTCCCCAAGTACTCTCTCCACTGCAGGATACTGCCCATTCCCAGAAACCTAGATTGAAAGTTGGAATTAACCTTAAAGGACATCTAATCCCAGAGTTGTTAAAAGACTCATCCTTGCTCACACAAGTACTAAATGGCCAAAACAAGAATTAAATCAAGGTCTTATAACTTCATACGCAACAATCTTTTTATTGAACCAGTATGCCTCTACAGATAAAGCAAACTTTTTCTGTTGGACCCAAGAAAGCATGACCAGGGCCAATTGAAGGGAGTGGGGTAAGTGACAGGGTGTTAGACTTTGGTTCAATAAAAAGAAAAACTACTAAATACTCAGAGCTGTCCAGTGATGGAGTCGGCTGCATCTATAGGTGCGCTCTGTATTTGGAGCTGTCCAACAAGGGGCTAGATGACCTTGACAGGCATGGTGTAGAGGGAATCTTTTTCATGGGAAAAGGTCCCTCCAAATTCTAAGATTATGTGATTCCACTAAGTAATACAAGGTTAGAGATCTTTGTTCCCCTGGAGAAGAGTGTCTAGTACTGCTTACAGTCACAAACCCACCCTTAAGAATCCCAAATTTTAGCAACTGGCTTGCTTTTTGAAGCCAGTCCTAGATTGTCTAGAATAATAGCAAAGCTAATTTAGTTAACCCCAGAAAAAATAAAACAAATCAAAACAAAACAAAACACAAATAAATAAACAAAACAATGGCCAGAATGCCTAGGTAACTTTCACAGGCAGCTCCAGAATGCAAATGGAAAGGTTGCTGGGCCTAAAATCTTCTCTGTCATTGGGAGAATTTGATAACTAGCAGTTGGGTTCCAGCAGACATGATATGAGGAGTAGGGGAGGGGAGAAGGAGAGAACATTTTTGCAAACAAAGCTCACTACCAGATGGAGAGACAGAGTGGGGTTCAAAACCAAAAAGCAGAGCGTCTACACCAAAGATAACAGCAAGCATAGGTTTCTTGAATTCAGGCTAGGTCACTTAAATATCAGTTGTTACAGGTGTTAGAACAGAGAGGAAATATCCAGGTGATCTCTCTGTGAACATATATATATATATATATATATATATATATATATACACATACATACGTGTGTGTGTGCCTGCACTCATGCATGTGAACATTTGTCCCACTCTTAGAATATAAACTTCTTTAGAACAGGGAGACTAGCACCTAGTGGCACAATGGAAGAATAACTGGCTTTCAAATCAGAGGAACAGGATTCATATCCCTTCTTTATACTTCTCAGCAAAATTATCTAATCTTTCTGTCTCTCATCTGTAAAATGAGGGATTTGGATTGTTACACCTTAAGTCCCTCCATCTAAATCTACATTTCTTATCTTATTTTTATACATAATATATTCTTTTTGTTTTTCTGAGGCAATTGGGGTTAAGTGACTTGCCAAAAGTTACACAGTTAGAAGTGTTAAGTGTCTGAGGTCATATTTGAACTCAGGTCCTCCTGACTTCAAGGCTGGTGTTCTATCCCCTGCATCAACTGGCTGTTCCATAGTATATTCTTAATAGGTAATTCTTCTGAAAGGCATTAAGATCTCCAGTCACTAAAATGACCAACCATCCCTCCAGAGAACAATGAAGCTTGCTACCCATCTCTCAAAAAAAAAAAAAAAAAAAAAAAAAAAAAAAAGGTAACGGACTTAAAAGGAGGAGGAGATATATTTATGGATAAGAGCCATGAAAATAGCAATTTGTTTTGTTTGATTATGCATTGTTTTAGGATTTTCTTTTTCTTTATTTCAGTTTTGGGGTAGGTAGGAGGGACAGCAAGACTGGAATTTAGAAGAAAGGAGAAGAAAGACAAGAAGGAAGCACAGAGAAGCTAGATAGCTTTGAAAGTTACATGTTGAATTTATATGTCTAAAAACAAAAGCAAATTTTATGTGACGGACTGTTAGAATCCTTACAAAGTGTTAAGTCATTAGAATTGATAGAGACAATAATTATCTAATTTAGCATGGTTCAGTATGATTGATCTGATCCTACAAGGAGATGTTATGGGCCAGAACTTGAAACAAGGTACTAAGTGGAATTGAGGAGACAATGTTTAAATCTAGTTTAGCATTGATTTAATCCTACAGGGGCAGCTAGGTGGTACAGTGGATAGAGCACCAGCCCTGAAGTCAGGAGGACCTGAGTTCAAATCTAGCCTCAGACACTTAATGCTTCCTAGCTGTGTGACCCTGGGCAAGTCACTTAATCCCAACTGCCTCAGCCAAAAAAAAAAAAAAAAAAGAAGATTTAATCCTACAACAAATAATGGTTTCCAAGTGATATAATGATTGGTGTGTACTCAGTGTATAGCATATAAGCAAGAAGCTCTCAGGGCCAAAGAGCACTCTGGGAGATTGAGAGCCAACGTGAGTGGAGGCGTCAGTTGAGAAGATTCAGAACCAAGATTCAGAGGGAGCTGGAGGTGACAAAGGACAAGCTGCAAGAGCTCTTGGAACCAAGGAAGGAGATAGGCCTCTAAGAAAGCTAACCGGGCTATTTTGGAAGAAGCAATAAAGAATTGAATTTTTAACTCCCAGCTGCATTTGGAATGATTATTACTTTGAACTGAAACTAAGGCTGCTTCCAGAAAACCTCCCCAAGAAACCTGCTCCCAGAGAACCATTATATTTTATAAAAGAAGAACACCACAGTGGACATTCACTGTTTTACATGCAATCTTTTCTTTCTGCTCTATAATGTATGTAGAAATCCTCACTTGATTTAGTATCTGTTAAGTCTGTAATAAAAACTAAATAAAATTAAATTTTAACAAAGTGTTTGTTGACTTAAACTAAAGAAGCCTGAAGGCAAAGTTCTATTAGGGTGGGGCTTTTCAGTAGAGCACAGAAATTTGTTGGTCCAGATTCCCCTTAAATTACTACAGTGGCTACAAACAACTCATTTTAGGACCTACTTAATAAGAATAACGAATGAGCTAAAGTAAGTCTACCAGACTAGTCAGTCAATGAATAGAATATAGGGGCTACAGTAAGGAAGACTCATCTTTGTGAGTTTAATTCTCTCCTCAGACATTTACTAGTTGTGTGACCCTGAGCAAGTCACTTAAGTTGGTTTACCTCAGTTTTCTCAACTGTAAAATGAGCTGGAGAAGGAAATGATAAGCCACTCCTGTATCTTTGCCAAAATTCCAAATGGATTTATGTAGAGTTGGACATCACTGCAAATGACTCAACAGATGTGCTAGTCACTATGCTTAGGCTGGGGATAAAAAGAGAAGTACAAGAGAATACCTGCCCTCAAAAAGCTCACACAATCTAATGAGTACTCATTTATATCTCAAGAGAGTTCTTCTTCCCCTACATCTCTTCTTGCCAGACAATCTATTCCCTCCCACCTCATTGATCCTCTATAGCCTCAAGTTATCTATCCTACTAGTCTTTTCTCAACTGAATTTATCTTTTAAAGTTGATTTATGGGTGACTTTCCTTGTTGCTTGCCATCATTCACATTTTGTGTGCCCTTTAACCTAGAGAATGGTAGATGGGTGAATGAATGGATAGAAAGATAACAAAATGTATTTAGCACTCTTTTAGTTCCAGGCAGCACATTTATTAAACACATTTATTAAGCACTGACCTAATTCTAAGTAGGAACTGTTTGCACTATGCTAAGTGTAAAAAAGATATTACCTAACTTCAAAAAGTTTGTTTGAATTTCTTCCTTTATAATGGAGGAAGAGAACATATAAAAATAGGTGTGTGAAGGATAGTTCTGGGGAGTCAGAGAAGTCAGAAACTCATCATTCCAAAGGAAGAGTCACAAGGAGAGAATATCTTCAAGGGGTCACAACTTTTACTAAAGGGCATTTTTTGCTATGTATAGTGCTCTCCCTTTCTGTTTCTTAAAGCAACAATGCTTTCAGTTAGCTGGAAGAGCCTTTGTACCACACCAAAGACCAGGAGGGGCAAACTTACCACGGATTGGGGAGGAGGAGCCTTGAAATCAAAGAAATCACTGCTGCAGATGCAGGCTTTCTCCTTTCCCCAGAGAAATAGGACTATTTGACAGCTTCCTATTAACTAATCAGTCTTAAGTGATGCTAAAGTCAATTGTTTCCACCTACTTGGCATTCAAGATCTGACTAGGGGTAGAGTGGTAAACCTTAGAAAACAAATAGATGCTTTGGAAGAGGAAACTGAAAACAAATGTACCCTACTCCTATCTTCCCTATTCAAGTCTAATTCCAACCCAACTGCTCCTATTTCTGCTTTTTTGGAAATATCTTTATTCTTATTTCTGCATGAAAGTCCTTTAACTATTTGACCACAGTATTCATGATTTCTGACCTAAATCTTTTTTTTTTTCAACCTAAATAGCTCTTGTTCTTTCAGATACTCTTTATATGAAAACATGGAAGTCGCACTTAACTTCCTCTGTATATTCTCTAGTATATCAATGAATAGAATGAATAGATCACACTAGGAAGGGTGAGCATCAGGCTCTTTGTCCCTCTCATCTCTCCCACCCCCCAACCATACTGCTAATATTTCTTTCTTTTCCCCCTTAATAGATGCATTATGACCTCCATCTGTCCCACAAGAAGAAAACTGGAGCAATGGCCCACTTGAAGCCTAAGGCCCATTCTGCCATTCCCCACGGTTCTGGGATCCCTGGCTAAAGAAACAGGAATGACTACTTAAACTGGGAGTCATCAGCTAAAAATCCTTCTAGTTAGATATTAGATTGCTCAGCCTTATTATGCCCCTGGAACTCTAAACTCCATCTGCCTTAGAGCCAAACCTTGTCTGGACTATCTCCCCTGTTAGAATGTGAGCTCTTAAGAGAATAGGAATTTTTCCATTTGTATGCCCCCAGTGCTAACTATGTTGTTAAAACAACAAACAAAAACCCACAACTAAATAAATGTTTTTCGTTTGTTTTTTCACTTAACTGTGGTACACAGGACAGAATATAATACTCCGAATGTGATCTGACCAGGACATATTCCAAAGGAGCCCTCCTTTTTGGGAAGCTTCGTGCCTTTGAAGGGAACCCAGGATCATATTTGATTTGATTTTGGTTTTTGTTGTCATATCATATTGCTGACTGATACTGAGCTTGCAGTCCACTATAATCTTAAGATCTTTTTTTTTCAAACTATTATCTAACCACATCTCTCTATCCTATACGTGTGAAATTAAGTTTTTGAAGCCCTGATAAGATTATTCATTGAGTCCAAATAGCTAAAAATAGTAAGTGATGGATGGGAATGTGTCTAGAACTTTTCAGGCTATCCTGATTCTGATACTCAAACCCTATTCCATTCACTTTCCAGGAAAGTTTAAAGTTTTGAGAGAAAGAAAAATCTCAAGTAAATGGGATTCAGAGACTTTCCCTACCCTCATCCCCCATGTTGTCCTAGGCTTTTAATGCCTCATCTCTGGAGAAACCATGCTGAGAGAAGGAAAAGTACTAAACCTTGGGAAACATTTTTCTTTTAGCAGGGCCTGAAACACTTAAAATGTCTTTCCTCCTCTTTCACTCTCTCCACACAGGGCTTCATACTACGCTTTGAACTTGGTACCAGTTGAGTTTGGATCATTTGCCTTAGAGAGCAAATTCATGGCGAAAAGACAATCCTTGGCCTGTAATGGGAAGGCAGAAGTGATCTCTAGGAAGGCAGAGATATTCAGAAGAAAAGACAGTTAGGTAGCATATGGATAAAGCACTGTCTGGAGTCAAGAAGACCTGAGTTCTAAAATAGCCTCTAAACTCATTAGTTGTGTGATCCTGGGCAAGTCACTTAACCTCTGTTTACCTCAGTTTCCACAACTGTAAAATGGGGGTGATTATAGCATCTATTTTAAATGGTTGTTATGAAGATCAAATGAGATAATATGGTTAAAAAAACTGTGATTAGTACAATCCCTGGCACATAATAGGTACTATGTAAAGGCTAACTGTTATTATTATTATTATTATCAAGAAAGTATTGCTGCCTTTCTTTTCCTACCTTGCCTCATCTAAAAGTCACTGTTGTTTCAGCCTCACTCTTTGAGTAATCAATGAGCTGGGGTGAGGGATAGGGAGGAGGAGGAGGAGAAAAGGGAGAACCTTTTCTTAATCCCTGGATTGGGCCAATTTTCCATGTAGGGAAATTTCTGAAGAAAAAAGGCAGAGGACTGCTACTGAACGGACCAGCTTACTGGACTGGGTAAGGAAACGGGAGAAGGGGGTATATCCTTTCTGGACCTCAGCCTCCCTCCCCATTTTAAAGTACATCAAGTGCTTGGGTTCTGCCAGCATCAATTTTAAATCTTTTTTTTTATATATATCCCTTGCTCCCTCTGCAAGGATGTTTTCTTGCTTCTCCTATCATCATTCTATCATTGTCACCAGTTCTGCCAGGTTGCATCTCTTCTCTGGCACCTCCCTAGCAGAAATATTTTTGTAGTCAGCTATCCTTTATTTATTTTTTTTTTAATTTAATAGCCTTTTATTTTACAGGATATATACATGGGTAACTTTACAGCATTAACAATTGCCAAACCTCTTGGTCAGCTATCCTTTAAATCTCTAGCCTTGGGGCAAAATTCTTCCTTTGGCAAATTCTTGGATCAAAAGTCCTAGTTAGAGTTTTCTTAGTACTCCCATTTAGGCCACATTCAGAAGCATCAATGATTAAGGAGACTTCTTTGTTTCCAGTTTACCAAACAAATCAAATAATCTTCCTTTATGACTGTACTTCCCTCTGTTCATTAATTCCTTGGGGTTGTGAAAAGAAAGGAATGGGAAATAAAGGTGGAAATCTCGGAGCTGGTAGGGACTGAAAAAGATCAATGAAATCATTCCCTAAACTATAATCAACATCTCTCACAAGTTCATACATATTCTCTAGAGACCTTCAGTGTTAAGAAAGCAACTACCTCCCAAAGTAACTCCTATTTTGGGATAAGTCTAATTATTAAGAACATTTCCCCCCTTCCTTAACCAGTCCTTTGATTCTAAGGAAATAGTTCCTTAAAAACTGCAGAGATGGAAAGTCAGAACAACCAAAAAAGTAGATCTCATATGACTACTGGGATGGATCCAAGATACTGAGCATACTTATTCATCTGTTATTAATTAAGGTCCCATCTACTGCTATTCTTTCAAAAATCTTCCTTTATGGATAGAAAACAAACTTCTCACTCTCTCTTACTTTGTCAATTCAAGTGATACTTGATTGCTTAAAAGTAAATTAATCCCCTCCCCAATTTCCTACTGCTCACTTTCTCCTTTTCTACTCCCACTTCTCTCCCTTCCATGATGTCTCTCCCCCATAATAAAGAAACATACCTTCATTTTAGACCTTTTTCTCTCAGGTCCTTTTATTTCTGTTCCTGATAGAGGTCTGCTCTCCATTCCTAACTCCCAGCTGCTGCATTGTTTCTAGCACTGGTTGAACTTTCTGTTCTAGAGGGAAAGTTTTCCCACTGTCATTTCTAGAGTTGATATCATTCAGCAATCTATTCTCTTTTAATGTTACAAAAATGTATTATATGATCCATCTCTAGGATGTCCTAGATGTCCTAGATCCCAGGACATCTGCCTTTCTTTTTTAGTGTATCTGGTTCATTTTTCCCCTCTACTTCATCCTGACCTTATACAAGGATACTTCACCAACATTTTGATTTTCCTTCAGATAAATCAATCAACAAACATTTATTAAATGCCAACTATGTGCCAGGCACTGTGGCTAAGCCCGGGGAATATAAAGGTACAAATAGTCCTTTCTCTCAAAGACCTTAATTCTACCCCTGCCTTCACGTGGTTTCCTTTCAATCTGGGAGACATACTGTACCAAAATAAGTACGTATAACATACATATACACACATATATGATACATATAAAGTAAACATTTTAAGGGGGGGGGAGATACTGTTAGGATCAAGAAAGACTTCATGTAGAATGTGGCACTTAAGTAGAATTTTGAAAGAGGCAAGGTATTCTATGAGGTTGAGATAAGAATGCAATACATTCCAGGAACAGGTAAACACCTAGTATAAAAGGTATGTAAATGGAAAATGAAGCAAGAAACTTATGTAAGAAACAGCAAGGTTAGTTTGGCTGAAATATAGAAAATGAGGAGAGTATTATATAATAAGGCTAAAAAAGTAACTTTGGATAAGGATGTAAAAGTCAAACAAAGGACCTATTTTCCCCAAAAGGGGAAAGTTTACTGAGGCTGCAAAGATAGGTTTGGAAGAGTTTTAAAACTCTTTTATTTTATTCTAAAGGCAATCAAGAGTCAAATCAAGACAATAAGCATTTATAAAGTGCCTTCTGTGTGCCAGACACTGTGCTAAATGCTGGGTATGCAGAACATGGTGAATAATGGTCCCTGATTTTAAGAAGTTCACAACAGATAAACAACAGATACACTATTATAGATTAACAAGATACATCTAGCATAAGTTGGAGATAAACAAAAGAGAAGGTACAAAATGAAGGAAGACCAGGAAAGGCTTCTGTCAGAAAATACTATTGAGACTTGAAGGAATTCAAGAAGGGTACATGAAGAGGGAAAGAATTCCAGGTATGGGGGAAGACTGCAGAATGGTTAGGAGAGAAAGCAGTTTCATGAAAACCTGGAGTTTGCTGGGTAGGGGAATGACATGGTTAGATCTGAGCTTAAGGAAAATCACTCTGGCATCTTTGAAGTAGGGAGAAACAAGGAGGCAGAGAAACTAATTAGGAGGCCACTATAATAGCCTAGGGCAGAGTCATGAGCACCTGAACTAAAGTGGTGCCTATAACAAGGATTTAAATATCTTAGATGTAGAAACAAGATTTAGCAATTTACTGGATATGTGGGGCATAGAATTGGAGATAATTTTGAAGTGGAACCAGGAAAACTAGAAAAATTACAATATCTTTATCAGAAATAGGGAAGTCTAGAAGAGGAAAGAAAGATTTTTTGGGAAAAATAATGAGTTCTGTTTAGGACCTGATGAGTTTGAGATGTCTGCAGGATATCCAGAATGAATACAAGACTCCAATCCTCTCTACTCACATGGTTTATTCATCTAGGACTCCTCCATCACCTCTTACCTGAATTATTGCTATGGCCTTTTCTCTGCCACATCTCTACTTTCTCCATTCTATCATATTCCTCATGACATTGTATCATGACATTTTGTCCAGGGACATTTGTCAGATTGGACTAAAGCAGAGGGAGACTTGTGACAAGCAGACAGACCAACCACAGTCCCTACAGGGCAATGATGGACTTGAACAGGATGGCTGTGTCAGAGAAGAGAAAGGGGCATATGCAAAAGATGGTGGAAATAGGAAACAGGGAAATTAGAAAGACAGGAAAGTTTAAGAAGGAAAGATAATGAGTATTTTTTGTTCATATTTCCAGCACCTACCACAGTGTTTGGCACATGGTAAGTACTTAATAAATACTGGCTGATAGGTCTATCAATTAAATTGTTGGTAGAAGTAACAAGATTTGGCAAATGATTAGATGTATGGGGTGAGAGTGAGAAGTCAAGCATAACAACAGATGTTGTAATACCATTTACAGAATAGAGAAATTCAGAAGAGGGATGGGTTTTTGTTGTTCTCTGCTGTGTACATTTTACTTAATTCTTTTTTTCCTCTTTCATCCCCCTACAATTAAGCATGGGAACATATATCTATATCTATCTGTCTATCTCTTCACACACACCTACATATATCTATAGACACACACATACACCTACATGCATACACACACACACATATGTAGAGATGTATCTAAAACAATATTAGTATGATGACATAATGTAGAATTCTCTCTTGATTGAAACTTTTGAAAGTTTGAGTTTGTCTGAGATCAATGATTACTAGCTTTACTTTTTTTTCTCATAATGAACTACTCTTGATCCTTGTTATAATGTTTGTATATTGCTCTTATTTCCTATCCCTGCTAACTCTTTATTCTATTTCTTAAATTGCCTTAATATTAACCTTCTCCTTCCCATGGATCCTTCTCTTAAAGTCTCTCCCCACCTTTTCCCCTTCCTCTTTACTCTATTCCCATTAATCTACAGAATGTCATGTGCTCTCAATTGGGTCCTCATCGCAGGAAGGAAATCCTTCTAATCCACCCTATTAGTCTCAATTCCATTTTCCATAGTGACTGTTTCAAATCTCTTCTCAGCAAAGTTCCTAAGCTGGCCATCTCAACTCCACTGCTCACAGTGGAGTGTCTTGGCTCATATTTTACTAAGAAAACAGATGCCTTTCACTTCTCCTTCTTACTATTTGCCCTATCATTATATGTTTCAGAATCCAAGAATTGTCAACTCACCTGCAAATTCATTTTAGGACCCTTGGATATTGACATCTGACCTATACCTTTTCCTCCCTTACTGCCTCCCTCAGTTAGATTATTTGAGTTCCTTGAGAGCAGGGTTGTCTTGCTTTTCCATTTGTATTTCTAGTGTTTAGTACATAGTACTTAACAAAAAACCTTTTGATTTATTGATGAATTCTCCCCTTCACTACTCAATCCTTTGTCATCTCTTCTTTTTAACTCATCTCTGATGAAGAAGTAGCCCTTTTCCTTCCTACGGCCAACCCCTCTATATGTACCACTGATTCTTCCCCCTACCCCCCAACTCCAGTTGATTGTCTCCACAAATCATTTTCATCTCTCTCCTATCTTGTCCCTATCTTCTGGCTCCTTTCCTACTTCCTATAAATATGCCCAAGTTTTCCCTTTCTTAAAAAAAAAATTCTCAGTAGATTTTATTATCCTACAAGCTATTTTCCTGAATCTTTCTTTCCCATCCCTTTCCTCCTTCAAATTCTTATTGAAGAGCTGTCCATATTGGTTTCCTCTTTCTACTTTGTTTCCTCTTACATGCTTCTCAGCCCTCTGCTTGGCTAATCTGGCTACCTAATCTCATTAAGTGAATCTGACTTTACCAAAAGAGTATTTGGGAGGATTTCTGAGAAGGAGCCAGAAATGATTCTAAGAGCTGAAAAATTTATGAGTCTTGTCTACAGTAAGCAGTTAATTATTTTCTCTATTGACTTTAGGATCAAATATAAATTGGATCACATTCCAAACTAAATTTATTATTTTACCCTCCTCAAAACTTTCCCATTTCTGTTTAGGGATCAGTTCTCTCAGTTACCTAGATCCACAATATCAATGTCTGACTCCTCACTCACTCCACATCCAATCTATTAATGTCTTATATGTGTTCCTTTCTATCTACCTTAGTTTAGACTCTCACCTCCTTTTGCTTAAATTGTTTGAATAGCCTTTTATAGCAATTGGTCTCCCTGCCACAAGTCTTTTGAGGCTCAGCTCAAATCCTATCTTTTATAGATCTGTCCTAGCTATCTCCAATATCCTAATTTATATCTTGTCATTGGACCCAGATAGTTTTGGAGGAGAAAGTGAGACTAGTAATTTTGCACAGCTCTCCCTTACTTCAAACCAATTCATTTGCATATCATGGCATCATCTCCCTGATGTCATGGTCACCTTCTAAAATGAAGGACAAACCCCCTCACTAATTTCCCCAGCTACTAGTGCTTTCCCCTCTAAGACTGCCTTCAATTTACTCTGCATATTTCTTAATTGTGTCTTATCTATATTTAATTTATCTTCCCCATTAGAATGTAAGCTCCTTTTAGTCAGGGACTGTTTTTGTTTTTTGTATAGCAAATTAAAGTGGACTATGGAAGAAGTTCTGGGACAGCAATTTCTGGTCATGTGTGTGTGACATTGCTGAGTGCCCCCTAATTTGATGCTGAGCTAGAAGAACTGATGGCACAGGGATACTGTTGTTAAAAGAAGAAACAGTTTCCAGTTCATCTTATTTTGAATGCAGCCCTTCAGTTAACAAGATATGATGCTTTTTTTCCCATCTCAATATAATGTTGGTAGGTGGAATGTGAATTAACTCAAATAGTTGAGCTTGTGTTGTGTTTTGGCTATCTTTCCTTCTGCTTTGTGTTTTCTTCCCTAAATAGGTGATAGAGCTACAACTTTGATTTGATCAAAGAAGGTCTTCAAATGCTGGTGGCTGCAGTTTCCCTGAAGTAACAATGGCTGATGGTAGGAGAAACATTGGAGAAAGAGGCTACCAAAAATAAAGTCAAGCTTGGTTGTTTGATTGAATAGTGTCAGTGGAAGTGCAAATGTAAAATGGATAATTAATAGCCTTAAAAAACTGTTTATGTCCCAACCAAGGCTTGAGTATTATTATTCCAATTGATTGTACTATTAGTTGTGTTAAGTTGCTAATTCTACTTAAATCATTCTATAATGAGAATTCTGTTTCTTTTAGGAGTATCATTTCATTCTGTGTAGGAATAAATTAACGGTTGTGCATTATATGTTTCTTTTATTTCTTCCCTTTCAGAAGGGAAACCTTATAGCCTAAAGTAGAAGGTTTCTAGGTATTTGATTTTAGTATATAATGAATATAGGAGAGAAACAATCCCTTTCATTAAAAACCAGGGCTCCTCATGAATAAACCTGGTACAGAACCCCTTGTTTGGGTGCAGAATAGGAAATGGAAGGATCCCTGAGCCCCTGCAAATAGCAGCAATTGAGTCTCTATGCTAGGTCTATATTCTCAAGTCCTTATCATAGCAAGCACTTAAATGTGCTAAACATTTTTTTTTTTTTGTATTTAAATCTTTTTTACAAGCTAATCTAAACTATTTTTTTCAACCTTATCACACTTTACTCCCTTTGCATATATGGATCATGGACCACACTGCCATGGAGGTTTTCTTGGCAATGATACTGAAGTGGTTCCTCATTTTCTTCTCCAATAGATTCACAACCGTTAGATTCAGCCAAACTTGCCTTCATATCCTTCCTCACAGAAACAGGCCACGCCATCCTTATCTTTGTGCCGTCGTTCTCCCTCAGGCATAGAGTACTTCCCTTTTCCCCTCTACTTTTAGAATCCTATTTTTTTTCCAAGCTAAACTTTGTTGGAATCTTTACTAAAGTGTTAAGACATTTCTTTACAAAGTGTTAAAGACATTGGAGTTAATTTAATCTTAGAGTTATTTTGGGCTAAATGGAACTGATTGAACAATGCTTGTGTTCACACCTTTAGAGAGCTCAAGTATCTAAGTACTCAATGGAGTTCACGTGAGAATTCAAGGCTGGCTTAGTCTGAATTCACACCTCCCTTGAAATTCTTAGGACCAGAGAGCACTCTGGGAGATAAACCCATCATCCCTGCCTCGAGAAGGAGTTAACCTTTGGGAGATGACATATATGGAGGAAGCTCTTGGAGCGAAGAATTTCTCCGGAACATCAACAGGGCTCTGAGACAGAACACTCTGGAAGAAAAGACTACTCGCCACAGACTGGAGATTGAGAAGCCACGAGTTGGAGCTGGCTGGAGGCTGAAGAAAGCAGAGGCAGAAGCCAAGGACAAAAGCTGCAAGATCTCTTGGAGCCAGGCAGGGAGATGGGCCTCAACTAACCGGGCTAAATTTGGAAGGAGAAATAAACGTTTGCAAATTTTAGCAGCTGGCTGAGATTTTGGAATAATTATTTATTTCAACTGAGACTAAGGCTGCCTCCAGGAAAACCATCACACAACTGATACACCAGTTGCTACTTTTACCTCTGTATATCTTGTATCTCTGTTGTATCTTTCCCCGTATGCAGACACATACCCACCTGCTTTCTCTCTGCTCCAAAACGGGTTGTGAGCTCCTTGCAGGAAGGTCACTGCTTCTCATGGGCCAATGATTAAGACCTTAATAATCGTTCTTCGATGGGGGGGAGGGGATGTAAGTGGGAGAAAAGAAGAGACATTCTAAAAACTGAATTTCGGAGAGTCAAGTCCCTCTCTGCCTGTAGCGGGACCTGAAGTAGAACGGTTCCTATTAGGGGCTTGGGAAACGTCTTGCCTGGTCCCACCTTTATACTTAAATTGCAGTTGGATCCTGCGGGATTGAGCTGCCTATCTGGGCCTCAGTTTCTCCGATCATAAAACGCGCGTGCGCGCGCGCGACGCGGGAGGAGAGGAAGGGGCATGATTATAGCAGAAGGTTCCTCCTACTAGGAGAGCTTTTTTGTGGCACTCTAATGAAGTTAAGTTACGGACAGGGGCTCACGCAAAGTCTGTTTCCCGCCTCTTCCTCTATAAAACAGAGGCAGTGTCGGTCAGCGGACACTGCTCCACTCCAGGACGGTCGGGAGAAGGCCTCCTCCTCCTCCCAGCCGTCTGACAAGTACCTGGAGAAGGACCGAAGACGGGACGTCACGGAAGACGCCGTCGGGAACAAAGCCGGAACGCAGGCGCAGTGCGAAGCGCAGGAGGCGGCTCGGGCTCCAGGCCCGGAGAAGCAGGGCCCCGCCGCGGTTTCCCAGCCTGCAGCGCGGGTGGTTGGGCGGGCCTTCGGGCTGGGGCGGGGCCGAGGGGGCGGGGCCCGGTCTGGGAGCTGTCGCTGCCGCTGTGGCTGCCCTCGGGCCCTGTCCCACCCCGCGCCTCCCGCTCGACTTCCCCCGGCGCGGCCCATAATGCGAGTGTGAAATGCGGACCCGGGCACCCCGGACCAGAGCAGCGGCTGCCGCAGTCCTCGATCCGTCTCGAGCTTTCTCTCTCTCACGCTCGGCCTCTGCTTCCGCCTCAGCCCCGGGATCGGCGGCGGGCTCGGCGCTGGGGACCGTGCGGGGCGGCAGGTGGAGAAGCGGCAGAGGCCGGGGCAGGACGCGCGCCCCGAGGAGCAGCCGCCGCCTCTATAAACACTGCTTTAGGACTCAGTAGCCCCTCGGAGGCCCTCTCCCTAGTCCGCCCCTACCGCGTCCTGCCCGAGCCCAGCCGTCCCCTGCACGGTCATGGAGGCCCGGCCTCGGCCCGGCCTCGCCGCTGCCGCCGCCGCCGCCTCCATGCAGCCGCTCCGCTCGGAGCATGTGGCGAGGCTCCGGGAGGAGCAGGAAAAGGTAAAAAAAATGCTCTTTTTCCTTCCCCAGGCCTCATCCCATATCCCCTGCCGGCCCCCCCACATTCTCCCATCTCTCCCCTCGCACCCCTTCTCCGTTTGCCTCCGGACCCCGGGTCGCCAGGTCCCTTACTTCCGCCTTCCTTTTCTGTCCGAGGGGCGTCGTGGGCAGCCCCGCCCCTTCCATTTAACCCGAGGGGTTGGGTCGTCCCTTCTTTCTCCCCGCACACCTCACTTATTTGGTGAAAAGGAGAAGCGGGGGGCGATCTGTAACTTAGCCGGCTTTTCTTTTGTCCGCGCCAGCTTGCACGTGGCTGGGAAGGCTCGGCGAGGTGCTGCGCCTCCGCTCTAGTCCCAGTCCTAAACTCCCCTGGTTACCCTGTCGGTGCATTTAACTCCCCCCTCCTCTCCGACCCCCCTACGCAGTCCCTTCACTCCGGGCTCCTTTTCTTGGGAAAGGAGGGTGGCTTTTTTTTTTTTTTTTTTTTTTTTTTTTTTTTACTAGTTTCCTTGCAGAGGCATCATTCGCTTAAAAAGTTCCTCCTCCCCGCCCCGCAGCCCTCGGTACTGCTGGGCTCGGCTTGGAAAGAGAAAGGGTTGGACCAACTTTCGTCACGTGCTTCTGTTTTCAATCTCTTTCTAGTTTGGTGACCCTGGTGTGTCCCGGAAATTAGAAAGGGTCAGGGAATAGTCTTTACACCTAATCAAGTGAAGCGACCTGGGGACTCTTAAAACATCTAGTCGCCTTGTAAAATTGTTTTAAAGTTAAGTGGAAGGGCAAGGTTAAGTTTTTTTCTCCTTTTTCTTGTCGTTTGATGTAACTTTAAAGATCGACATTTGATTAAGAAATTTTAGCTTTGTTTTACATAATGCTCAAAGATAGCCTTAAATTTTTAGAAATTAAATATATCTTTTAGATATTAGTATTTGAATATTTAAAATTAGACAGTTATTTTGTTCCAGAATAAATGCACATTAAATCTGTCGTTTCATTACATTTTGATTTCAGCTCTTGTAGCTGTATGGTGGATTATATGGCAATAAAGCCTTGGAGTTTGGGATGCTTGGATTCTAGTCTTTTTTCTTATTCTCCATCTCTCTAGGTTTTAGACAAGTCACTTAATACCTCTGTGACCACCTAGATAGACAGTTTTCTAAGACTGTTAGAGAAACGTTGCCTCCCTATCTAGCCGGCATTTATCCAGCGCATATACTTTACGAATAATGCCATTTTTATCTTTACAGTAATGTGAGAGGTAGGCACTATTGTCCTCACTTTACAGATGAGAAGGAACCTGAGGCAGAAGTTCTAAGCAATTAGCCCAGGGATACACTGTAAAGATGGGAGGGAATTTCCACACCAGGAGTTCCTGGCTTGAAGTCATCAAAGGTCTTGTGCTTCTCTCCCCTGCCCCCTCTTTTTTATTTATAATGACAAAATTTTGGGCAGAAGGGCAGTCATGATGGGAAAATCTTTATTGTTTTATTGTTGTATTTGCTAAAAGCTATGTTCCATTTTTAAAATGTATTTTTAATTTTGTGTAAACTGGAAACTTCCAAAAAATATTTTTAGGTTGTCTTCAGTTACCATTAAGTATGAGTACTTCAAATTAAAAAAAAAAATTTAAATAACTTTAAAAAATACACATAAACTTGGTGGTAGTGGGAGGAATGTCATGAAATAAAACAAAGATCTTCCATTCTTTATTGAAGACATACAAAATAAAGGATTTCAACTTTTGTTTTGACTGATCCTGATTGAAGAAGCTTTTTTTTTTAAATATAAAAATTGTAACTAATGGATTTTTTTTTGTTTGTTTATTTTTTTCATGCATGATGTGGTGGGTGGAGAACTGGCTTTTTTTGGAGTCAGGACTTGGATCCAGGTCTCTTGTTAGTTATTGTGAAACTCCTGGGTAATCTTTCAATGCTTTAGGCAAGTCTGCTTTGCCAAGGAGTTACTCACTTGCATTATTTATTAAAAGGGATTTGCTCACTCAGGAACCCCCCTATATCATTAAAATCAAATAACTGGTTCTTTATGCAGCAGGGCTATATTTACGCAAAAAAGCCTTTTTTTTTATCTCATTTTGCTTTTTTTTTTTCCTCTCAAATATGGGGGTTGAACTAGATGTGAGACTATAAATTCTCCTCCTAATTCTAAAACTGTGATCCTAAGAAAGAAACTGATTTTGTTTCTTGTTGGTAAGCCTTTATTTAAACTTTAATATTGTTATTACTGTCTGAACCGGTGGAGTATTAGAGATCTCTGTTGTCCTCACTATTCCAATTTGGGGAAGTCTTTAAACTTCCCCAAACACTGGATAGAATTCTGAGGCCTGGAATCAGGAAGATATTTTCCTAAGTTCAAATGTGGCTTCAGATACTGATTAGTTATATGACCTTGGCTAAATCACTTAACTTTTTTGCCTCAGTTTCTTCATCTGTAAAATGAGCTGGAGAAGGAAATGGTGAATTTCTTTGCCAAGAAAACCCCAGAACGGGTTCAGGAAGAGTGGGACATGACTGAAAAAAAACTCAACAGCATTGTGAACCAAGCTTAATCTTTTACTCTATTTTGTAATAAAATGATTTGCACATGATATTGATTTATGATTTCTAATGAGATATACAGACTGTAATGTCTCTTAAAAATAATAGGTTGTTTTTTTTTAATACTAGGGTAGCTAAAATCCAAAGGGTAGATTTGGGATACTCTGATGAACACTGTCTTCCTTCTTTGCATTTAAAGAAAATATAAGCAAAGTTGCCTTCTCATATTCCTAGATCAATCCTAATAGCTGTTCTTTGTGATCATCAAATATGGTAAAAAAAATTTTTGTGTGTTTGTTAGTATTAATTTGGCATAGAAGGTTAGGACTGTCATAAATATGTAATATGACTCGCAGTTCCCAGTAAAAAATCTTCAGTGTGAAGGATTTATTCAATGGTTTTTCTCCAATGGAAAAGGCAGGCCAGCAAGCTATACGTTAATCTCTTTAGACTGTTGGGTTTTAAAATGGACAATATTACACAGTATATATTTTGCAATTAAGTTAAAATATTTTTTGGGAACATTTTAGCTTTTATTAACAAATCATAGTAGTCAATACTTAAGGTACCAGTAGAATATAAACTAGTAAAAATAATAGTATTATATTTTTGAAATATAAAAGGAAAACATATTAATACCTTTATACTAGTGGATTTTTATTTTCTCATAGATGATCTAAAAGGAAATGAATAAAATGGATAAATTAAACATTTTTATCTAGTAGTTTGTTTTGTTTTATTTTTTAAAGTTTTGGCATTGTTTTTTAAAGTTTAAGCTACTAAAGTATAGTAGAATTGTTTTAAGTTTCAGCTTCCTTTTCCTGCTTTTCCTCTAACATAGTCTAAAGAGCAATGAAATTATCTAAAATTTGATTGATTGAGGGAAAAGAAAAATGGGATCTATATAATCTAGAAGTTGAATAAATGACCTATAAGGAACCGTGGAATCTTATTTAATTTTGAATTGTATTTAAACCCTTATTGATCATATTTTCTCTAGACATTATCTGGAATTTATTTCATATTTGTACCCAGAAAATAAATGAAGCAAAATTAGACATTTTAGTTTTTTAGGAAATTATATAATTCATGCAGGTATAGATATAAGTGGAAATGATTTAAAGTGACATTAGTTTAGTTCCTTTTAATGAATACAAGTGCATTTTTACAGTTACTAAATATACTATATTTGAAATACCCCTTGGTTAGTAGCAAAGTTTTGATAGTTTTTGATGCCTTTTTTCTCAACATAGTATTTATGGAATATCCTTATCTTTGCTTTTCATCCTTGTTATAATTCCTATTATATGCTTATTAAAATACCTATTATATATAGACTTTGATATAATGTTATACAATTTATCATAAAGGAGACCCATCTTGACTTTTTGTAAAGAATTTCATTTTGTATTCATTCTTGCATGGTGTAGTTGGTTGTTTACCTATTATATAGATATTTGCTAAGAAGCTATCACTTAGAATGAGTCTCCAGAGTCTGGAAATTCTTTTTTTTTTTTTATTTTTATTTTTTAAGAATTTTTGTTCAGATGCAAATTAAAAATTCTATTTTGATTTTTAAAAATTGCATATAGTTTTCATTTTATTCTAAAATTGAATGATATTTTATATCAGGGATCATGACTTCTCTAGATCAGATAGTAGAGATATAATCTAGAACCTAAGTTTATCTTCTTATTAACACACATGAATGTTTTTAAATGAATATTATAGTTCCTGAATAATGTGTGTGTTTGTGTGTGTGTTTTGCATGGCAGTTGGGGGTTGTGACTTGCCCAGTGTCCCATAGCTAGGAAGTATTAAGTGTCTGAAACCTATTTTGAACTCAGATCTTCTGACTCCAGGGGCTGGTGTGCTATCCATTGTGCCATCTAGATGCCCCCTGAATGATATTTGAATGAATATTTAATTTCCTGAATATTATAATATGCCTGTTGTTGATCAAAATATTTTTTGGAATTTTTCTTTTGAAATTTTCTATGCCTCGAGTTTATCATTTAGAAAAGCAATTTAATTATTTTATAATCACACTTAAAAAAACTCCAAATCATACCTAACCTTAGGTGGTATTGTCTAACCATTTCCTCCAAACTTGGTTCCAGACCTTGACTGTCTTCAAAAATCAAATTTCTTAGATGGATTTGGAATGACACCTTCTGCTTACCCTACACATATTCCCAGGTCTTTCCCTGATCTGCTATCTCATTAAATTTTCATTTCTCTAACCTTTTGTAGTGAGAGTCCTAGAAAAGAATACTTCCAATATACCTTATTTCTTAACTCTTGCTTACTTCTCAACTCCAATCTAGTTTTTAAGCCTATTACTATACAAAAACTGAAATCTAGTAACTTTTTCTCAGTTCTCATCTTATTTGAATTTCTATAGATTTTGATATCAACTACCATCTTTCACTGAATGGTTTCCTCAGCTTTTGTGGTGATGTTTTCTCCTGGTTCATTTTTGGTCTCCTTTCCTTGATCATTTGTGCCTTGCCTCCTATGTATATATGCCTTCAAGTTTGTCTACTTTTTGTTTTTTTTGCCACTAGCACAGTTTGTCACATAAGTGTTTATTAAATGTTGGTTGATTGAAGGATGATCTTATTAGCTTTCTTAGGCTCAATTATCTCTACAGATGATTCCTCAATCTATATATCCAACCCTAAATTCTCTAAAGAATTGTAGTCTTGTGTCTCCAATTTTATACTGGATTTTTATATCTCAATGCCTCATTAACATCTTAAAGACAGTGTGTTATAAGAATGCCCTAATCCCCCTCCCCTAATTTCCTTAGTTCTTTAGTTATTTTAAGTTTGCTCTCTCAAAGTCATCCTTGACTCTTTCCTTCTTTTCCATCTCAGTTGTTGAGTCTTACTGAGTTTATCAGACTTTAAAAAATGTCATTTTTATCCTTTTCTCTACCCATGGAACTACTGCCTGGTTTAGACCCTCACTTCTTTTTCCTTGTACTGCCGTCCTGATTCTGCCTCGTTTCAGGTTCCTTCTGCCCTTTACCTGTCCTCCACATAACTTCCAAAATTTTCCTGGGACACATTGATTCATTCCGTTATTCAGAATTTTTTTAGTTCTTGTTTTTTCCATGAAAAAAGCCTAAAGTGAGTCTGGCATCTAAAGACTTCCATAGTTTTGGTTTCAGTCTACCATTATGGACTTTAATATTTGTCTTTACATGTTCTGTGATTAAGGCAAACCAGTTTATTATCTGTTCTCCAAATTTGACATTCTGTCCTCATTTCTCTTTGCCTGAATGTCATTCCTTCTTGTAACTCATAATTATCTTCATTCAAGATTTAGGTTAGGTATCACTTTTAGGGCCATGAAGTCTTTTTTGATTTCTCTTATTATTTTTCTTTTGTCTTCTTAAATTATTCTGATAATTATGTGCTTGTCTTTCCCTGGCAGTATTTAAGATCCATAAAATGCTTTGTATGTTTGAATGGAAGGGAAATGAATTTAGGAGGTGGACTGGATTTTTGTCTGTTGGAGATTTTCAAGCAGAAGTTGGATCACCACTTGTCAGCTATTGTAAGGGAATTCCTCTTCAGATAAGGATTGGACAAGATATCCACTGAGGTATCTTCCACTTCTGAATATCTCTAATGCTGTGAAATGTTTTTTTGAGTTAGAATGCTGATCAGTCTGCTGCTACTGAAGATATTCAAAAGAATGTGCCATACAAGATGAAGATAATAGGATTTCCTAATGTTTAAAATAATAGTAGCATCACAGGAATAAGGAATAAGTTTAGTTTTTTTTTTTTAGCATGTTTCCATTGAAAGGGATAAGAATCATTTGGAGCTACAAATTCTGATAGGTGTAAAGTGTAAAAATGATACTTTATAGTCATATTACTTATCTAAACAATGAGTGCTAAACTAAGTTTGTTGTCATTTGTCAACTTCTTGATTATTTTTATTCTTTTTTAGATTTTTAAAAAAAGTCCTTTAAGATTTGCATATTAAGTAACATAAATTATCTCAAGTGAGTCTTTAACAAACCTGCCAGGAGACTCATTCTACTAGTGTAGATTTTGAGGTCTTAAGAGTTATTCCCATTCTATAATGAGGTTTCAGAAAAGGGCTTTAATAGAAATTGACTAAAACGGCTTTGAAGGTGACAATCAAAAAGGTGAGGCAAATTAATAATTTTGTTTCTTCACAAATTATTTTTGAATAATATGATAAGTATCAGCAATGCACACGTATTCTAGGTATATCAAATAAATGTACTTTTTGTAAGAAAAATCAGTCTTTTCAACTTGGCATAATCTTGGTCAAATCACTTAACTAATCCTTTATTTCTTACCTATAAATTTAATCATATTTTAAAATTACATTTGTATAGAATTTTAAGATTCATCAAGTGCTTTCTTCAAGTTAAACCTCTCACATATAGATAACACAGGTATTATTACTTTACAACTATAAAAAATAGAGAAGTGTCCTGAGGTTTAGGGAAGTTAATTGCCTTGCCAATTTTCACAGAGTGTCAGTATAGGAACTTTAACTCAGATGCTCTGATTTCCAAATCCAAATATTTTTTACCATTATGTCCCAAAGTTAGTGTATTTTTGTGACCTGTGACTGAGCAAGTTCCTGGTTTAGGGGAGCATGACAGTATTATCAACTGGAAAGCGCCATCAAAATCAAAAGTTTGTGATTTTATATGCTTTTTGTTTAAGAAACAGGTTAAATTTAGCATTTTTTTTTTTTTTGAAGAAAAGAGCATTTCAGACATGTAACAGTAAAAGACTTTTACATTTTTGTCAAAATTACCAAATTTATTGAAAAAGTTTTGCTTTTAAAGAACACACGGAGTCTTATCAAAAGTGAAATAAATAACACTGTTGCCACAATCTGTGCACTATATTTTCATACTTAAATTATTACTCATATGCTTGGGCCTCATTCTGAATGCAAACTAATGGAGCAGTGATACAAAGACAAATTTAAAATAGATGAACCTCACACCTGTTTGAAATAATATATGGGTACAGAAAGTATGCAGCTTATTGCCAAAAACATTATTGCTTTTGAAAGAGAAAAGCTCCTTTTATCCCACAAATTATATGCCTATATTAACTAAGGTAATCCTCGACTTTAAATATTAATTTTCCAAAAGTTTGTTTGTAAATTTTTTTGTTTGTAGTACAGAATGAATTTTGTGATTGGTAGTATATGATAAAATGGTGCTTGATGTACTGTTGACTGAATAATTGATACCTTTCTAATCTGGTGGACGTTGCAGCTACAAGTTCCTGTGCTTTTAAGCCTAGGATAGCAACTAGGACATAGATTGTAAAGTTGAAGGATCAGAGGAGGAAAAGCTTTTATCTATAGTGGAAATAGGTTTGAAATTAGAATCAAAACAAAAATTTGAGAAAAGTGGTCAAGTTGTGGGAATTTGCTACCAAGATAAGCAACAGGGTTACAAATTGTTCTTGATAAAGTTTGCTACTCTTCAACAAGTTTTATGCTGCTTTCTTCATAGTCAGCTTTTACTCTTCAGTTCAGCTTTTTCAGAATTTGTTTTAATTTTATATAACCTACAATAGCTGCTCACATTAGTTTTGCAGGGCAATGGATGAATATGAGTTTTCAAACAGTTTTCCAATTCATCTGTAAGAAATAGCTAAGCTAGCTTTGGGTCCTGAGTGTTGGCTATGTGTTACAGAATGGGGAAGGAGAAAGAAAGCTTCCTCATTTCCTAGTACAGTGTTGATTTTTGGCTAAATTTCCAAAAGAGAATTTGCCTCCTTTCTGTACTTTTGCTCCAATTCATAGTGCCATTTTCCTTTGCAGTACTGAAGTACTTCTAAAAATGTTTTTATATTTCTAAGTTACAGAGCCATTCTGAGGCTTGAAAAGTCTCAACATGTTCTGTGACTTTTGAGATTCCTTCTATATCCCCTTCCTTAATTCATCAGATGTTGTTATCCTTGCTCCCATCTAGTTTCTTTCTATTCTCTGCATAGTTTAGTGGAAAGACTAGTTTTGGAATAAGAAGATCTGAGTCCGAGTCAACCTTATATATTAACATTAACTTTACACCTAAGTAATTTTAGCAGGTAAGTCACTTAAATGCTTTGTTGCTAGGAAGGTACTTTTAAAATGTAACCTATTGTTTGATACCCTAGTTTCTCCCACAGGTGGCATCAATTTCCAAAATGGAATTTTTGCTTCCCTTCTGCTCCTCATAGCAACACCTTTTTTTAAAAAGGTCAGATGTTTTAAAAATTATTTAATGCTGTATAAATGTTAAAATGGAATATTTTTAATGGGCTTTTTAATGTATTTTTCTATCACTTTGATTTCTTTTTACCTCTATGTCTTTATCATCTTTTCTAGACAGCCATCATCTTTTCTTTTCTAGACAGCCATATCTTAAAGCAAAGAATTATTAAAAAGGAGAAATAGATTTTTAAAAATTAGCATAAGTGATCAGATACAGTCAAAGAAATCTGTGGATGCAGACTAATGCAAGAGAGCAGTAAAAGTCTTTATGTTTACTTTGGGGCATACTTTGGGGCAAAACTTTTCAGTTTCTAAACTTTTCAGTTATGTTGTGATATTTATTTTTCCATTTGAATAGCTGTAGTTGTATGTATTTTTTTCTTTTTTTTTTTGGAGAGTCATCCTAAATTTTATTTTTCTTTGACATTAAACAAAGATTGTATGTGAAATTAAATCTCTATTTCACATCACTAGTTTTTTTCTCAAAATGTTTAATAAATTCCACACATTGTTTTAAAAATTATGTTGATCTATACTTTCTCCTGAACTTCTTTCAAGTTATAATTTGAGCATTTAAAGAAATGTTTCAGTAACTCTTATTTTAAAACATCAGCAGTATTTTTAGTTCCTCTCCCCTTTTTCCTCACAACCACCTCCTTGAAACTTAAAAACTGAAAGGAAAAAAGAACACAATATCAAATAAGCACAATTGAGCAAAAGGAATCCACAGTTCTCATGCCTTAAGCACTTAATCTTTCTCCTGGGGAATGGATAACATGCTTCATCATAAGATTTTTGGAAATATGGATTGATTGCATTGATTAGAGATCTTAAGTCTTTCCAAATAAGTTTTTCTTTACAATATTGTCCTTATATAAATTATTCTTCGGGGTTTGCTCATTTCAATCTGCATCTGTTCATACTACCTAGAATTTTTTGCAGTTTTTTTCTTATGGTAGAATAGTGGTCCATTATGTTCATATACCACAGTTTGTTCAGACATTCTGAAATAGATAAGTATCCTTTTAAATTCTAGTTCTTTGCTCATGTACTTTAATTAAGAGAAATAGCAAATTCTATTTCTTTTCCTTCCCTTCTGCACTAACATACTCCTTTTAAAACTCAGAACAGAGTCGATCAATCCTCAGATCTTGCTTTTTTTCTTATTTAGCTTTCTCAGTATCATTGGAAGACATTAATACTCTGTGGGGACACTTGATCATTCTTCCTTTATAAGAAAGTTAAGTAGTTTATCATATGGTAAAGTAGTTGGCACAATGTTTAGAACTCCAGACCTGGAGTCAGCGAGACTTGAGTTCAAAATCGGCGTCATACATATACTGACTGTGTGATCCTGAGTAAGTCACTTTATTCTGTCTCTGTTTCCTCATCTATAAAATGATCTGGAGAAGGAAATGACAAGGAAATCCCAAATGGGCTCATAAAAAGCTAGACATGACTGAAAAATGACTGAACAACAAACATATCATCATATAGCCCCATCCAGTTGCTCAAATAAATTTGCCTTTCAATTTTTTTTCTGTTTGTATTTAAGTTCTGGTCTTTCATCAGAAGTACTTTAAAGTCTTCTATTCCATTAAAGATCTACTTTCTCCTCATAGAATTACATATAACTTTGAAGAGTAAACTGTTTTTATTGTAAACCTATACCTTTTACCTTTTGTAATATTAAATTCTAAAATTTCCTTTTGTTTATAATAAAAGCTTTTAGGTCTTGTGGAATCTGACTGGATACTTGGTATTTTAACTGCTTTTTTGTGGAAATTTGTAGGCCTTTTTTGAGGGGAGGGGAGGCTTTGATATTCCTGGTATTTTACCTTTTGCGGTTGACTTCTGATTCTGAGAAATAGGGCAGTCTTTATTTATTCATTCATTCATTTATTTATTTATTTGAAATATAGTATATTGGCTTAAAAAAAATCAGGAATTTCAGAGATTAGTGATTTTTTAAAGGACCTTTCCGACTCTGTTTTCCAGGACAGTTTTTGATAAATATTTTCTTTTATTTTTTCAATATTTTGATTTTTTGTTTGTTTCTTGTCTCATGGAATCATTGAACTTCATTTGATTGTTCTATTTTCAGGGAGCTGGTTACTTAAGTTTTTATTACTTTACGTTCTAAGCCATTTTTCTTTATACTTTAAGAGCTTTATTTGAGGTTTGGTTTTTTTTTTTTTTAATGCCTTACTTTATTTCTTTTAAATATTCGAGAAATCCTTGTGGAAAATCCATTTCCGTCCTTTGTTTCTCTGCTTGCAGTTGTTTTGGTGCTATTCTTTGCTTTTGAGGGGGGAATTTTTAGAATTCCAGTAATTCTTATATTGGTTGATATCTTCTTTGATTGACTTATTTCTCCAGCTTCAGTTCTTGAATTGAGCTTTGTGTTAGGAATAGGCTCCTGCTCTTGCTGTGCTTTTGGGTAAAGTGGTCTGCTTTGTTTGGTCTTGCCTTAAGCCACCTGAGTTCCTATGCTGACCTTCTCTTGAAAATAGAGCTTCTGTGTCTTTGAGGTTTAGTGTCCTGAGTTTTCAGAGTACTCTGTTGCTGCCTCACTTGTGACAGAATGCTAAAGACTTTTAATAACCCAGGCACCTGGGTATCATCGTGTGGCCATGCCATTGTAGTTGCCGTCCCACCTGTGTATGTATAATCAACATTTTCTGTTTTGTCTTTTGTAATTGCTTCTGTTCCTTGTCATTGCCTCTCTTCCCTTCCTATTTGTGAATGGCACAGATTTATTTCCTCTTTTAATTCATTATATGATTTTTTTTTTTTTTTTTTTTTTTTGCTGAGGCAATTGGGGTTAAGTGACTTGCCCAGGATCACACAGCTAGAACATGTTAGGTGTCTGAGGTCACATTTGAACTCGGGTACTCCTAACTTCAGGGCTGGTGCTCTATCCATTGTGCCACCTAGCTGCCCCATTATATGATTATATATGTGTGTGTGTGTGTGTGTGTGTGTGATTTAAAAGTTAGTTTAAAGCTCACTAAACTCTTTGAAATTCTTAAATATTATATTTCAAGAAAATATAAATAAGAAAGAATTGAATACTAACAATATTAAAGAAACTCAAACCATTTAAGTCACTTCAAACATTTTGAATTTGTTGTATGATAGGATGTAAATTGTTGCTTTGAACCCAACTTTTCCCACTCTTCTTTCCATTTCCCCCCCAGCAATTCTTACTTAAAAAATTCTTTTTATGATTTTGGCATTTATGTTTTAGATTTCTTTAATATTGTTAGTGGTTCAATTCTTTCTGATTTTCCCTTGTCTACTCTTTTCCATTGTTATATTATTCTATTTTTTTTTTAAAAAACTAGTACCAAGTAATATTTATGACTATTGCTTTAAATATAGTTTGAGGTCTGGACATGCTATTATCCTTCCTTCATTGATATAATTTCATTAATTATATAATTTCTATATTTTCATAAATTATGCATTTTTTCCAGATTAATTTTGTTCTTTTATCTAGTTATTGAAAGTATTTCTTTGGTAGTTTGATCGAAATTGCACCAAATCTATAGAGTAATTTTAGTAGTAGTAGTAGTAGTAGTAGTATTTTTATTATATTGGCAGAGCCTGTCAAAAGAGCCCCAAGTTTCCCTTCTGTTTTAAAGTTTTAAAAAAAATTTCTATGAAAAGAATTTTGTACTTTTACCTGTGTAGATGTTAAATTTGCTTTAGTAGATTTAATCCCAGACATTTTATGCATTTTGTAGTTATTTTGTTATTTCTATTAATTCCTAGATTTATTATTGCTACAAACTGTAGAAATGCTCCTGATTTTTGTGAATTTATTTTTATTAAGCTGCAACTTTACTGAAACTATTGTCTTAATTTCTTTTCCACTTCCCCTGATTTTTTCTAAGTAAAGCATTATGTCATCAGAAAATAGGAATAGTTTAATCTCCTTTTTACCTAGCTACATATCTCTCATTAATTTTTTTGGTCCTCATTGCCTTTGCTACCATTTCTAAAACTATGTCAAATAACTATGGGAGGCAAAGGTTCATCGTTGCTTTGCCCTATTGGCAAAGCTTTTAATATTTTTTCTATAATATGCTAGCATTTGGTTTTTAGATACATTTAATTGTAGGAAGGAAGGAAGGCAGGAAGGAAGATCCTTCTATGTTTATATTTTGTAGCCTATATGAATATGGTATGTTGGCTTTTCCACATCTATTAATTTGGGTAATTTTCTTCATTTTGGTAGATAATCCTCTATTTTGAATTTTTCAGTTTTGTTGACATATGTTGACATATGACTATAGTAGAATATGTTAATTATTTTTATTTTTGCCTTGTTCAGTTTTTATTTTTTGGTCATTTCTCTTTTAAATTAGGTTGCCTAAAGATTTATCAATTTTATTGTCTTATCTAATGATCATTTCTTAGTCTTTTTGGTTTCTGTTTCTTGTGTTTTTTCCAAGATTTCCCCTTTTTTGTTTTACTTTGGAGGTAGTTATCTTTTTTTTAATTTTAAAAATTGCACATTTAGAATTTTTACCCTATTTTATTACCCTGGTTTTTTTTTTTTTTTTGTTTGTGTGTGTGTGTGTGTGTGTGTGTGTGTGTGTGTGTGTGTGTATGTGTGTATTTTATTTTTTCTCTCAAGATTGCTTTAATTTAATCCCACAATTTTTGGTATGTTTCATTTTCATTATGTTAACATAGTTTGTTTCTAGAATTTGTTCTTTAACTCATTTATTGTTTTAGAGAAGGTGATTTCTCAGTATACTTCTTAAATTTTTTCAGATCCAATCTTGGCCTTCTGTTCTCTTTTTAATGAGAGACTATAAGAGTTATCTCTCTGTCATGAACTTGATAAGGGGACAACACCTTTTCCCTTTTTCCCTCTATTTCTTATTTCCTTAATTATATACACTACAGTTTGGATCCAGAAAATTCACTCATTTGTGGGGTTCAGTCTGTATACATGCTTCAGTTTTGCTCCCCCACGTTCAATTTTCCTTTTTTTTTTTTTATTTTTTTAAAGTTCTGATGATATCTTTTCTCTTCTTTTGTGCTTTTGAAAAATCTCTTGATAAACTTTTTAGTCAGGACATCTCTTTACTTAAAAAAAATTGCATCTCAACATCTGATTTGTTTTCATAAATTGCTTGAATAAAGACTGTATTTCCTTAATGTTAATTTTTTCTCCTTTTTAGGGTATTATAATATATTCTTTCTTATGTTAAAAATATTTTAAAAATTGGACTGTTTTACTATATCACAGAATTATAAAATTTGAGAATTAAGAAGAATTTTAGTTGCTATCTAGTTCAACCTAAAGCTGAAAGAACTCTCAACACTGACAGCCCATGTTATCAAATGTTGTTATCAAAACATAATTTTTTTTATGTTTTGAAAAATTATTAATTCATTCCTAATTTTTTCTCTTTAACAATTTCATTTCTAGGGGTAGCTAGGTGGATAGAGCATTGACCTTGAAGTCAGGAGGACTAGAGTTCAAATCTGGCCTCAGCTATTTAACACTTTCTAGCCATGTGACCCTAGGCAAGTCATTTAACCCCAGTTGTCTCACTTACCCCTAGAAAAACAAACAATTTCATTTCTGTTGAATCATTCCAGATTTTTTTGCCCCATGCTATCTTGAAATCCCAGAGAATTTTATTTTTTTTTATCAAGCCTTGGTTCACCTTCTTATGTCTTGTAATAGTAAGAGAATTTTATAATCTCTTTGTAGAGTTAGTATTCGTTCTTCAAGTCTTGGGATCTTTTGTTGATTTATTTGCTTGCATTCTGGGTTTTTGTTAAATTGTCCTCTTGAAGTCATTGATGTTTCAGCCTTTTTTTCTTATGTTTCCTTTTCATCATTTTACTGATGTATTTTCTCTCCCTCCCTCATTTGCTGGTGTATATAGCTGTAGGATCTGGGTTTAAAAATTTTGATCAGCTTCCAATTTAGAATTTAGCACCATGAATCTCTGCTCCTCAGAAAAGGCGAAGAATGGATAGGACTAGACCTAGCTGGACGTCAATCCTTTTTCGTTCATGCCTGGCTTAGCAGCCCAATTTTTTCCTTTGGCTTCTTCTGAAATTCCCTTCTGTGCCTGCTCAGAATTGGAGTTAGAAATGAATTTTTATTTTCATTAACTGATTTCTATTTCTTTTTGTGGAGTTGGGGGAAAGTAAGAGGACTGTTTCAAAAAGAGAGATGCTATAATCTTGGGTGTTTGTAATCTTGAGGCTGCTATAGGCAGAAATAAGTATTTTTGCTCCCTTTCCCTTCATGTGGCTGCTAGATGGGGATAAGTAGGAAGTGAGTTGTTCCTTTAATTATATAGGTAGATTTCAAAAACAATCGCATGGATCTTCCCTGCTAAGAGCTTGAAAACTGGTGGGTTTAGGGGTGCCAAATGAATAATGTTTCTTAGTATTAATTCATTAGGTTTTTGCATTGTTCCCTCTCCCTCCTCTCCTCCATTCAGCTGTAAATGTTCTACATCTGGCATCCAATTTCTCTTTTAGGAGATGTTTGAAAATTAATGGGTTTTGGAGAAAGTGACTAAGCCTACCATCTTTGATGGCAACACTTAGAATGATCCTAATCTGTTTCTTGATAGTTCATCCTTTTTTTTTTTTTTTTTTTTTTTTTTTTTAAACACAAGCGTTTTTCTGGTTTGAGCAGCTAGGTAGCACAGTGGATAAAACATCTGGCCTGGAATCAGAAAGAAAGGATGTTCTTTTTGAATTTGAATCTGTCCTCAGATATTTTGTGTGATCCTAGGCAAGTTACTTAACCCTTTTTGCTTCAATTTCCTAATCTGTAAAGTGAACTGGAAAAAGAAATTGCAAACTACTCTAGTATCTTTGCCAAGAAAATCTCAAAATAGGGTCATGAAGAGTTGAACCTGACTAAAAAATGACTGAACAAATTTCTTCTGGTGCTGCTATATGGCTACGAATCAAGGAATACCTCATTTCTGATGAATTCAGATTGCAAGTGATCCAACGAGAGGGATAACTACATGCATGGTATATATAGATAGAATGAAGTTTTATTACCAGTGATCTGTACTTAGAATGTATCTCAAAAGATTTTTAGGAAATGTATAATCAGAAAACGAGATTTTTTTTTTTTTTTTTTTTTTTTTTTTGCTGAGGCAATTGGGATTAAATGACTTGCCCAGGGTAACACAGCTAGTAAGTGTTAAGTGTCTGAATCCAGATTTGAACTCAGGTGCTCCTGACTTCAGGGCTGATGCTTTATTCCCTGTGCCACCTAGCTAGCTGCCCCTAGAAGATTTTTTAGATGCTTTGTGGAAAAGTTATAGGTTAACAATGAATGAAATGAAATGGATAGATTTTGTTTAATATGCACCATTAGAGAGGATATCTATGTTTATTAGATCATAGATGTGTTATGAAATATACAAATTTATTACATTCTCTTTTTAATAAATTTCTCAATATATTTTATTTTTCCAATTACATGTAAAGATGGTTTTCAATATTCATTTTTATATGATTTTGGGTTTCAAATTTTTTTCTCCCTGTCTCTCTTCCCTGTCCCTTCCCTAAGACAGCAAGGAATCTGATATGTTATACATGTACAGTCATTTTAAACATATTTTCCTAAATAGTCATGTTGTGAAAGAAAAACCAGAAAAAAAAGAGAAAAAAAACTATGAGAAAGAAAAAAGATGAAAAATAGTATGCCTCCATTTGCATATACTATCCATAATTCTCCCTTGTATACAGATGACATTTCTATCTCGTGTATATTGGAATTGCCTTGGATCACCATATTGCTGAGAAGAACTAAATCTGTCATAGTTGATCATGTAATTTCATTGTCACTGTGTACAATGTTCTCCTGGTTCTGCTCACTTCACTTAGCATCAGTTCATATAAATCTTTCCAACTTTTCTGAAATCAGTGTACTCATTATTTCCTATAGTACAGTAATATTCCATTACATTCATATGCCATAACTTAATTCACCTTTTCTCCAATTAATGGCCATCTGTTCAGTTTCCATTTCCTTGCCACTACAAAAAGAGATGCTACTCACATTTTTCACATGTGAGTCCTTTCTCTTCTTTTATGATGTCTTTAGGATACTGACCCAGTAGTGACACTGCTAGATTAAAAGATATGCACAATTTGATAGCCCTTTGGATATAGCTCTCCATAATGATTATATCATTTCACATCACCATCATCAATGCATTAACGTCCCAGTTTTCCTCACATCCCCCCTCCAACATTTTTCATCTTTTCCTGTCAGTTTATCCAATCTGAAAGTTGTGAGCTGGTACCTCAGAGTTGTTTAATTGAAGCTTTTTATTTTCAAAACTTATGCAAGGATAATTTTTCAACATTGACCCTTGTGAAACCTTGTATTCCAATTTTTCCACCTCTTCCTCCCACTCCTTCCTGTAGATGGCAAGTAATCCAGTGTTTGTTAAATGTGGTAAAAATATAGTAAATCCCATGAAGGAATACATATTTATATAGTTATCTTGATGCACAAGAAAAATCAGATCAAAAAGGAAAAAAAAAATGAAAGAAAAAAAAATTCAAGCAAACAACAAAAGAAGTGAAAATGCTGTGTTGTGATCCACACTCAGTCCCCACAGTCCTTAAACCAAATCCAAATTAGGTTCTAAAGGTACCTTTGTTGAATTTTTGGGAAAATGAATCCCTTTTGATGGAACCAAAAATTTTTCCTCCCAAAATGTGTTTTTTTTTTTTAAATTAAAGTTTTTTATTTTTAAAACATGCATAGATAATTTTCAATATTCATCCTTGCAAAATCTTGTTCCATTTTTCCCCCCTTCTTTCTCTCCACTCCCTCCCCTAGATGGCAAATAGTAATTCTTCTGTACATATTTCCACAATTATGCTGCACAAGAAAAATCAAAAAGAAAAAAAATGAGAAAGAAAACAAAATGGAAACAACAACAAAAAAAGTGTAAATACTATGTTGTGATCCACATTCAGTCCCCACAGTCAGAGTGCAGATTACTCTCTCCATTACAAGACTGTTGGAAGTGGTCTGAATCCTCTCATTGTTGTCAAGAACCACTTCCATCAGAATTGTACACAGCAACAGCAAGATTATACAATGATCAATGTTCTCTTGGTTCTACTCACTTCACTCAGCATCAGTTTATCTAAGTCTCTTCAGGCCTCTCTGAAATCATTCTGCTGATCATTTCTTATAGAACAATAATATTCCATAACATTCATATACCATAACTTATTCAGCCATTCCCCAACTGATGGGTATCCACTCAGTTTCTAGTTCCTTGCCGCTACAAACAGGGCTGTTACAAATATTTTTGCTCATGTGGGTCTTTCCCCCTTTTTTATGATCTCTTTGGGATACAGGCCCAATAGAGACACTGTTGGATCAAAGGGTATGTACAGTTTGATAGCCTTCTCCAAATTGCTCTCTATAGTGGTTGGATCAGTTCATAATTCTTCCAACAATGTAGTAGTGTCTTGGTTTTCTTACATCTCCAACATTCATCATCATCTTTTCCTGGTATCTTAGCCTATCTGAGAGGTATGTAGTGATGTCTCAGAGTTATCTTAATTTGCATTTCTCTGATCAATAATGAATTAGAACATTTTTTTATATGACTATAAGTGGTTTTAATTTCTTCATCTGAAAAATTTTTATTCATATCCTTTGACCATCCAAAATCTTTGTTGTATAAAAATTGGTAGATTTTACTTGAATAAGTCATGACTTGGATAAGGATTGTAGCAATCTAGGTCAACCTCTTTCTTCTTTTTAAAGACTTGAAGCTAGTCTAGAGAGAGAGGGAAGTGACTTACTTTTTATTCAACTAGTTTACTGGTAGAATTATGATTAGAATGGTAATTATTATTATTATTATTTTTAATTTTAATAGCCTTTTATTTACAGGTTATATGTATGGGTAACTTTACAGCATTGACAATTGCCAAACCTCTTGTTCCAGTTTTTCCCCTCCTCCCCCCACCTCCTCCCCCCCACCCCCACTGGCAGGATGACCAGTAGATGGTTTTGTTTTTTTTTTAAATTTAATAGCCTTTTATTTACAGGATATATGCATGGGTAACTTTACAGCATTAACAATTGCCAAACCTCTTGTTCCAGTTTTTCACCTCTTACCCCCCACCTCTTACTCCACCAGATGGCAGGATGACCAGTAGATGTTAAGTACATTAAAATATAAATTAGATACACAATAAGTATACATGACCAAACCGTTATTTTGCTGTATAGAAAGAATTGGACTCTGAAATAGTGTACAATTAGCTTGTGAAGGAAATCAAAAATGCAGGTGGGCAAAAGTATAGGGATTGGGAATTCAGTGGTAATGGTTCTTAGTCATCTCCCAGAGTTCTTTCTCTGGGCGTAGCTGGTTCAGTTCATTCCTGCTCCATTGGAACTGATTTGATTCATCTCATTTCTGAGGATGGCCAGCTCTATCAGAACTGGTCATCATATAGTATTGTTGTTGAAGTATATAATGATCTCCTAGCCCTGCTCGTGTAAGTCTCTCCAGGCCTTTCTGAAATCATCCTGCTGGTCATTTCTTACCGAACAATAATATTCCATAACATTCATATACCACAATTTATTCAGCCATTCTCCAATTGATGGGCATCCACTCAGTTTCCAGTTTCTGGCCACTACAGAGAGGGCTGCCACAAACATTCGTGTACCTACAGGTCCCTTTCCCTTCTTTATGATCTCTTTGGGATATAAGCCCAGTAGTAACACTGCTGGACCAAAGGGTATGAGCAATTGGACAACTTTTTGAGTATAGTTCCAAAGCGCTCTCCAGAATGGTTCCCTCTAGAGAGAGGGTATGCACAGTTTGATAACTTTTTGAGCATATTGAACAGTAAATATTAACCTTTTTTTATATGTCATGGGGAACTCTTTGATTATTGGAAGCCCATGATTCCTCAGATTAATCTTGTTAGTTATATTTATTTAAAAATGGAATTGCATAGTGGATAGAGCACTGGCCCTGGAATCAGGAGGATCTGAGTTCAAATGTGACCTCAGACAATTGCTAGCTGGATAACCTTAGGCAAGTTTCTTAACCTGATTGCCTCACCAAAGTACCTACTGTGGGCTAAGTTCTGTGCCGAGCACTCTACAAGTATCTCATTTGATTTCAACAATGACTCTGTGAAGTAAATGCTTTATGATCCACATTTTACAGCTAAGGAAACTGAGGTAAGTTAGAGCTTAATGACTTTCTCAGAGTATCATAGCTAATAAGTATTTGAAACTGGATTTGAACTGAGATCTGTTGACTCCAAGCTCAATGTTCCATATGTAACACCATCTAGCTGCCTAATTGAAGGAAATGTTAAATTTTGGTTAGAGGTTAGTAAACATAACCAAAATTCCATCTTCTTCAGGATGACTTTTCCAACTCTTCTTAATTCTAGTGTCTTCCCTCTTTTAATTATTTCCTTTTTATCCTATAAATAATTTTTTGGTACATATTTGTTTGCTTGTTATCTCCCCATTATATTGTGAACTCTTTCAGGGCAGGGACTTATTTTTGTATCTTTAGAAGTTAGCACAGTGCCTTAGGTATTTTTATTTATTATTTTTTTATTTTTAAATTAAGGCTTTTTATTTTTCAAAACATATGAACAATCCAATTTTTTAGACAATTCCTCAATATTAGCCCTTGCAAAACTTCCAATTCCCCCCATCCTTCCCTTATACCCTTCCCTAGATGGCAAGTAGTCCAATGTATATTAAATATTGTAGAAATATATGTTAAATCCAAGATATGTATAAATATTTATGCAATTATCATGTCACACAAGAAAAAAATGCAAAATAAAATTTAAGCAAACAACAACAGAAAGAGTGAGAATGCTATGTTGTATTCTATACTCTGTTCCCAGGTACTCTGTTCCCTAGGTGTAGATGGCTCTCTTCATCAATGAACAATTGGAACTGGTTTGAATCATGTCACTGTTGAAGAGAGACACGTCCATCAGGACTGATTATTGTATAATCTTGTTGTTGCCGTGTATAATGCTCTCCTGGTTCTGCTCATTTCACTTAGCATCAGTTCATGTAAGTCTCTCCAGGCCTCTCTGAAGTCATACTGCTGGTTGTTTCTTACAGAACAATAATATTCCATAATATTCATGTTCTTACAGAACAATAATGTTCCATAATATTCATGTACTATAATTTATTTAGCCCTTTTTCAACTGATGGGCATCCATTCAATTTCTAGTTTCTTGCCACTACAAAAAGGGCTGCTACAAACATTTTTTGCACATGTGGATCCCTTTCCCTCCTTTAAGATTTCTTTGGGATATAATAAGCCCAGTAGAAACACTGCTGGATCAAAGAGTATGTACAGTTTGATAACTTTTTTAGCATAGTTCCAAATTGCTCTTCAGAATTGTTGGATCAGTTCCCAGTTCCATCAACAATGCATCAATGTCTCACTTTTCCCACATCCCCTCCAACATTCATCATTATCTTTTCTTGTCATCTTAGCCAATCTGACAGGTGTACTGGTACCTCAGAGTTGTCTTAATTTGCATTTCTCTGATCAATAGTGATATGTAGAGCACCTTCTCATATGATTAGAAATAGTTTCAATTTCTTTCTCTGAAAGTTGTCTGTTCATATCCTTTGACCATTTATCAATTGGAGAATGGCTTGAATTCTTATAAATTTGAGTCAATTCTCTATTTTAGAAATGAGGCCTTTATCAGAACCTTTGAATGTAAAAATGTTTTCCCAATTTATTGCTTCCCTTCTGATCTTGTCTGCATTAGTTTTGTTTGTACAAAAACTATTTTGTGATCAATAATGATCTGCAATTCTTTTTTCACAAATTCCTCCTCCACAGATCTGAGAGGTAAACTATCCTATGTTCTTTTAATTTGTTTATAATATCATTCTTCATGTCTAGTTCATGAACCCATTTTGTCCTTATCTTGGTATACAGTGTTAGGTATGGGTCAATTATAGCAGTTATTTTTTTAAAAAATGCTTATTGACTATTTTGCAATCCTTTGTTGCTTATTCCTATCAGAATACTTTCAAAGCTATTATCTCATTTTCTTATCTCCTGGTTCTTGTCTCTTAATTTTGTAAATGAGGGCTAAATAGAACAAGTGATTCATCTGAATTCCATAAGCAAGTTAGTAGCATGGCCAGTGCTCCTTTCAGTATGAGCTTGGAATCATTTTGTTCCTTTGGAGCTGAGGAATCATTTAGGGCATCATCCTCTTCCATCATTAGAATGTTAGGCTTAATATTGATAGTATATGAATGCCAATGTCCAAAAAAACCCACAAAAAAACAACTAAACCTAGGTTTAGCTCTGTCTCCTACCATATTCCCATATTGGGAGACTGGTTCAAGTCTTAGACTAGAAGATGTTTCACTCAAGCTATCTTGACTTGCTTAATCTTTTTCTCCTATTTTTTTTTTGTTCTTTGTACAAGTATAAATAAGATCTTGATAGTTGGTTAGTTTATAGTGGATGTAGTGGAAACAAAGCACCAAAGAGTATGAGTAGAAGGAATAAGTTTATTCCCCTTTTCTTTGTACTGTCTTTTTAGAATATTCGTGTCAATATTTTTCAAGCAACTTTTTTCATTCTCCATGAACTCTCCACCAAAGCAAACTATTGCTTCCTACTCTGCTATTAAATATGGAATCAGTTTATCATTGGATAGGTGCTTCTATTTTGAACAGAAGATTGATGAAGTGGATCATTAATTTACACAGCCTCTTGATAAATTCCTTGGCAAAATTTTTAACTTTCAGTGACCTGAGATAAAAACATTTGACTGTAATTCATGAAACTTAATTTTGAATATCTCATATATTGTACATGTAATTGACTTGAGTAGATATACTTTTCATTATTTAACATAAGGAATAGGCCAGTGATAATAATTTATATATACATATGCCTTCCTCAGACCTGTGAAGTAGACAGTGCAACTGTTATTAATCTTATTTCTCTATTTTTATAGATGAGGAAACTGAGACTTTGAATTTGTAATTTAATCAAAATGATAGGTCTCAATTTTATATTTTCTCTTCTATGCCATGTTGCTTCCAAAGTAATATATTTTATTAATGGAAAAGGCAAGTATTAAATATAATTTTTTTGACTAGTTCAGATGCCTAAGCTGTTGCTGAATTTTTAAAGTTGTAGAATTTTAGAGTTAGAAGAAATATTTGAAGTAATCTAATTCAATTTACTTTTTCAATAAATGAAGAAATTGGGAGTTTGTGACTTGTCCAAAGTCACAGTACTTATTAACTGATCATGGCTACTTCTCCTCCATTTGTTTTGTTCCACATAAGTTCTGTTGAAAAGAAAAATAAAAGTTGATCAGTTTTCTTTTAGAATTGATTTTGAGGAAGTAATTCAACATTCCTTTAATATAATTTCTTGAGTTCAATTATATTAGCATCCACATTTGTGACTTATTTTCTCTGAGGAAGGAGAAATCTTCTAAGGGGAAATCTGAGAAAACTTGGGGGATAGTTTTGGAATTGATCCTGTAACAGAAGAATTGTAAAAGTAGTGGAAGATGTCACTTTTGAGGATCTAGTATTAGCAAAGGCATAGGATGAAAGGGCAGGAAATGAAAAAGGTTGGAGAGTAAAAAAACACTATAAAAGTGGGAGAAGGTACTGACAGGGATGTTGATGAAGAGAATATGTGGATTAAAAACAACAGGAATTTGGGGAAATACACAGTCATTAACAGCACCAAGATCTTGTACAAGTCTCACTTAAAATATTTAAAGGGGAATAGTAGAAAATAAACTGGATAGGTAGGTTGGAGCCAACCAGTAAATATTTATTATGGGCCTATGGCTTACCGTGTGCCAAGCAACATTCTAAACAAAAGATAATTCCTGCTTTCAAGGAATTTACAGTTTAATGGAAGAGAAAGTATGCAAACAACTTTTTACAAACAAATATGACATCCAGGATAACAGAGGGAAGAGATTAGAATTAAGAGGGATTGGAAAAGACTTACTTTAAAAGATGAAATTTTAACTGGGACTTAGAAAGCCAGAGGTGGCTAAGAAGATAATTCCAAGCAAGGTGATTAGCTAGTGAAAATGTCTGGAATTGGGAAGGAAGAGTGTCTTATTTGAGAAGTAGTAAAGAGTCATTAGCTCAAGCTGTACATAGGATAGGTATTATCAGGTGTAAGGAGATTACAAAGATTAGGGGAGGAGGTTAAAATTGTATATTTGATCCTGGAAGTAAGAGTCATTAGAGTTTAATTGAATAAGAGAGTGGTGTGGTGATGTGGTTTGTGACATCGTTGGTCAGGTCTATTCTTTTTAGGAAGATCATTTTGGCAGCTGAAAGGAGAATGAACTGGAGTAAGGATAGTCTTGTGGCAGAGAGACCAACCAGCAGGCTATTGGAATAGTCCAGGTGTGAGGTGACGAAGACCTAATTTGAGGTGATAGCATTGTCAGAGAAAGAGGGTATATTTGAGTGATATTATCAAGTAAAATTGATAAACTTTGTCAACAGATTTGCTATGGTGAGGTGAGACAGAGAGGATCCTAGGTAGCTGGGGGATGATGGTATCTTTTTTTTTTAAATAAAAGTTTTTTATTTTCAAAATATATATACATGGATAATTTTCGACATTCACCCTTACAAAAACCTGTGTTCTAAATTTTTTCCCTCCCTTCTCCCACCCCCTCCCTCAGTGGTCAAGTAATCCAATATATGTTGAACATGTGTATTTCCTCTATACATTCCACGAATATCATTCTACACCAGAAAAATCAAATCAAAAAGGAAAAAAAATGAGAAAGAAAATAAATATAAGCAAACAAAACAACAAAAAGGGTGAAAATACTATATTATGGTTCACATTTAGTTCCCACTGTCCTTTCTGGGTGCAGATGGCTTTATCACAAGGCCATTGGAACTGGTCTGAATCACCTCACTGTTGATGAGAACCATGTCTATTAGAATTGATCATTGTATAATCTTGTGGTTGCCATATATGATGATCTACTGGTACTGCTCATTTCACTTAGCATCAGTTCATGTAAGTCTCTTCAGGCGTCTCTGAAATCATCCTGCTGATCATTTCTTATAGATCAATAAAATATTCCATAACATTCACATACCACAATTTATTCAGCCATTCCCCAACTGATGGGCATCCACTCAAGTTTCCAGTTTCTAGACACTACAAAAAGTGCTGCTACAAACATTTTTGCACTTGTGGGTCCCTTTACCTCTTTTATGATCTCCTTAGCATACAAGCCTAATAGAAACATTGCTGAATGAAAGGATATGCACATTTTGATAGCCTTTTTGCCATAGTATCTTGGTGATACTATGATGGTAGTAGTAGCAAAGATGATGGTATCTTTGACAGTAATTGGGAAGCTGGGAAGAAGGAATGGTTTAGGGAGAAAGATAAGTTCAGATTTGGGTAGATGAACTTTAGAATGTTTATAGGACGTATAATTTGAGACTTCTATCCAGTAGACATTGGGAGATGTTAGACTGGTCAGAGAAGAGGTATTGGGCTAGATAGGTAGATTTGAGGATCATCAACATAGATCATTAAATTTGTGGCAACTGGTGAGATAAAGTAGTGAAATTGAACACACATACATATATATATATTTAAATTTTTAAAGCTTTTTATTTTTAAAATATATACATGGATAATTTCTCAAAAATGACCTTTGCATAGCCTTGCGTTTCAGATTTTCCCCTCTCCTTCCCCCTGCCCCCTCCCCTAGATGGCAAGCAATCCAATATATGTTAAATATGTTAAAATATATGTTCAATCCGATATGTGTAAACATATTTATACAATTGTCTTGCTGCATAAGAAAAATCAGATCAAAAAGGAAAGTAAATAAGTAAGAAAACAATGCAAGCAAACAACAAAAAGAGCTAGAATGTTATGTTGTGATTCACATTCAGTTTTCCCAGTCCTCTCTTTGGGTGTAGATGGCTCTCTTCATCACAAGATCATTGGAACTGACATCAGTCATCTCATTGTTGGACAGAGCCACATTCATCAGAATTGATCATCCTATAATATTGATGTTGCCACATACAATGACCTCCTGGTTCTGCTCATTTCACTTAGCAACAGTTCATGTAAGACTCTCCAGGCCTCTCTAAAATCATCCTCCTCATCCTTTCTTGTAGAACAATAATAATTCCATAATATTCATATACCATAACTTACTCAGCCATTCTCTAATTGATGAGTATCCACTCAGCTTCCAGTTCCTTGCCACTACAAAAAGGACTGCCACAAACTTTTTGCACATGTGGGTCCCTTTCCTTCCTTTAAAAAAAAAAAATTATTTCAGCTTTTTAATGCATGGGTAATTTTTCCAACATTGATCCCTGCATAACCCTGCCACAAATTTTCCCCTTCTTTCCCCATCTCCTCCCCCACTCAGCAGGCAGTCCAATATATAACAAATATGCCAAAATACATGCCAGATCCAATATATATGAACATATTCACACAGCCATCTGGTTGTACAATAAAAATCAAGAAGGGAGAAAAAGAAAAACTGAGAAAAAAGAAACAAAATGCAAGCAAATAATAATAGCATGGGAATGCTATGCTTTGTTCCACCCTCAGTTCCCATGGTTCTCTCTCTGGTGTGTTCTTATGGTTCTCTTCATCAGTGTACAAGTGGACTGGTCTGAATCATCTCAGTGTTGAAGAAAGCCACGTCCATCAGAATTGATCATCATATAGTCTTGTTACTATGTATAATCTCCTGGTTCATATATAGGCCCAATAGATGTAGGGATATAGGCCCAATACATATAGGGATATAGGCCCACTAGAAACATTGCTGGATCAAAGGGTATACACAATTTCATAACTTTTTGAACACAGTTCCAAATTGCTCTCCAGAATGGCTGGATCCATTCACTAATATATAATGTATTAGTGTCCCACTTTTTCCACATTCCCTCCATCATTCGTCATTATCTTTTCCTGTCATCTTAGCCAATCTGAGAGATGTATAAGTGGTATCTCAGAGTTGTCTTAATTTGCATTTCTCTAATCAACAGTGATATGTAGAGCACCTTCTCATATGATTAGAAATAGTTTCAATTTTTTCATCTGAAAGTTGTCTATTCATATCTTTTGACCATTTATCAATTTGAGAATGGCTTGAATTCTTATAGATTTGAGTCAGTTCTCTTTATTTTAGAAATGAGACCTTTATCAGAACCTTTGAATATAAAAATGTTTTCCCAATTTATTGCTTCCCTTCTGATCTTGTCTGCTTTAATTTTGTTTGTACAAAAACTTTTTAACTTAATATAATCAAAATTATCTATTTGGTGTTCAATTAGTTCCAGTTCTTCTTTGTACACAGATTCCTTCCTTCTTCACAGATCTGAGAGGTAAACTATCTTATGTTCTTCTAATTTGCTTATAATATCACTCTTTATATCTAAATCATGAACCCATTTTGAACTTGTCTTGTTATGTGGTGTTAGGTGTGAGTCAAGCCCCAATTTCTTCCATACTGGTTTCCAATTTTCCCAGCAGTTTTTGTCAGATAGTGAGTTCTTGTTCCAACAGCTCGAGCCTTTGGGTTTGTCAGACAGTGGTTTGCTATAGGTATTGACTGTTTTTGTCCTGTAATCCTAACCTATTCCACTGATTGACTACACTATTTCTTAGCCATTACCAAATGGTTTTGATGATTCCTGCTTTATAATATAATTTTAGGTCTGACACAGGCCACTTTCATTGCTATTTTTTTTTTCATTAATTCCCTTCAAATTCTTGACTTTTTGTTCGTCCAGATGAATTTTGTTATTTTCTCTAGATCTGTAAAATAATTTCTTGGGAGTTTTATTTGTATGGCACTAAATAAGTAGATTAATTTAGGTTGTATTGTTATTTTTATTATATTTACTTGGCCTAACCATGAGCACTTGATATTTTTCCAACTAATTAGATCTGACTTTATTTGTGTGAAAAGTGTTTGTAGTTCTGTTTATATAGTTCCTGACTTTCCCTTGGTAGTATAAAATATTGTAGTATAAAATATTTGGTAATCTATTGACAATTATTTTGCATGGAATTTCTTTTTGTATCTCTTGCTCCTGGACTTTATTGGTAATATATAAAAATGTTGATGATTTATGTGGATTTATTTTGTATCCTGCAACTTTACTTAAGTTGTGAATTTTTTCTAGTAGTTTTTTAGTTGATTCTTTAGGGTTTTCTAAGTATACTATCATATCATCTATAAAAAGTGATAATTTGGTGTCCTCATTATCTACTTTAATTCCTTTAATCTCTTTTTCTTCTCTTATTGCCAAAGCTAACACTTCTAATACAGTATTGAATAGCAATTGTGATAGTGGGCAGCCTTGTTTCACCCCTGATCTTACAGGGAATGGTTATAGTTTGTCCTCATTACATATGATGCTTGCTGATGGTTTTAAATAGATGCTACTGATCATTTTAAGGAAAAGTATTTATTCCTATACTTTCTAGTGTTTTTAATAGGAATGGGTGTTGGATTTTATCTAATGCTTTTTCTGAATCTATTAAGATAATCACATAATTTTTGTTAGTTTGGTTATTGATATAGTTGATTTTGTTGATAGTTTTCATAATATTGAACCAGCCCTGCATTCCCAGTATAAAACCTACTTGGTTATAGTGTATTATTCTGGGGATGACTTTCTGCAATCTTGTTGCTAATATTTAAGTTTTTTGCATCAATATTTATTAAGGAAATTGGTCTATAATTTCTCTGTTTTCAACCTACCTGCTTTAGCTATCAGTACCATATCTGTGTTATAAAAGGAATTTGGTAGAACTCCTTCTTATCCTATTTTTTTCAAATAGTTTATATAGTATTGGAATTAATTGTTCTTTGAATGTTTGCTAGAATTCATATGTAACTCCATCTGGCCCTGGAGATTTTTTCTTAAGGAGTTGATTAATAGTCTCATTTTAGAAAAAGAAACAGAACATATTTAAATAATTTATTTCCTCTTCTATTAACCTGGGCAATCTATGTTTTTGTAGATATTCCTCCATTTCATTAAGATTATCAACTTTATTGTCACATAGTTGGGCAAAATAACTTCTAATTTCCTTTTCATTGATGGAAAGTTATCCATTTTCATTTTTGAGACTAACAATTTGATTTTCTTCTCTTTTTTAAATCAAATTAAAGGTTTATCTATTTTGTTAGTTTTTCCCCATAAAACTAATTCTTAGTTTTATTTATTCAGTAGTTTTCTTATTTTAATTTTTATTATTCTCCCCTTTTATTTTCAGAATTTGAAATTTGTATTTAATTAAGGATTTTTAATTTGTTTTTTCCTAGCTTTTTTAGTTGTAAGCCCAATTTATTGATCATTTCTTTCTCTGTTTTATGCTAGTAAGCATCTAGAGATATAAAATTTCCCCTTATAACTGCTTTGGCTGCATCCGACAGATTTTGGTATGTTGTCTCATTATTGCCATTCTCTTGGAAATAGTTGTTGATTGTGTCTGTGATTTGTTGTTTCACCTATTCATTCTGTAGGATTAGATTATTTAATTTTCCAATTAAATTTTGGTCTATTTTCTCCTGGCCTTATAGTGCATGTGATTTTTATTGCATTATGATCTGAAAAAAATGCATTTGGTATTTTTGCCTTTCTGTATTTGATTTTGAGGTTTTTATGCCTTAATACATGGTCAGTTTTTGTTTAGGTTCCATGAACTGCCCAGAAAAAAGTAAACTCCTTTCAATTTTCTTCAAAGACCTATCATACTTAATTTTTCTAATATTTTATTTATCTCCTTAACTTCTTTATTATTTATTTTGTGGTTTCGGTTTATCTAGTTGTGAGAGAGCAAGGTTGAGATCTTCCACTAGTATAGTTTTGCTGTCTGTTTCTTCTTGCATCTTTCTTAACTTCTTCTCCAGGAATTTGGATGCTTTACCACTTGGTGCGTATATATTTAATATTGATATTGCTTCATTAACTATGGTACCCTTTAGTAAAATATAGTTTCCTTCCTTATCTCTTTTAATTAGATCTATCTTTGCTTTTACTTGATCTGAGATCAGGCTTGCTACTCCTGCTTTTTTTACTTCACCTGTAGCATAATAGATTCTGCTCCAGCCCCTTTACCTTCACTCTGTATCACTCTGCTTTAAATGTGTTTTTTGTAAACAACATACTGTAGAATTCTGCCTTTTAATCCAGCCTGTTATCCGCTTCTGTTTTATGATCGAGATCATCCCATTCCCATTCACAGTTAAAGTAATTAATTCTGTATTTTCTGCCATCTTATTTACCCTAAGTTATGCTTTTCTCTTTCCTTTCCCCCTTCCCTCCTACCCAGTATTTTGATTATGATAACCACCTTCCTTAAACAGCCCTCCCCTTTTTTTTATACCTTTCCCCTAATAATTCTGTTTTCCTTTCTATTAGTCTTTCCCTTTCTTTTCCTCTTTCTCCTCCTGCTTCCCTGTAAGTTGAGACAAGTTTCTCTGAAACCAACTATGTCTGATATTCTCTCTTTGAGCCAAATTTGATGAAGTAAGATTTACACAATGTTCATCCCCCTTCCTTTTTTCCCTTAATTATAATAGGTTCTTTCCCTTATTTTACTTTCTTTTCCTTCTTTTTCCAGTATGATCCCCTTTCCAACTCGTTTCTTTTTCATATTATCATAATAAAATCAAATTATACCTGTACTCTCTTAAATATACCCATAACAGAAATATAGTTATCAAGAGCTCTTCCCTTTTTACCTTTTTATACTTCTTTTGAATTATGTGTTTGGAGATTAAATTTTTTGTTCAGTTCTGGTCTTTTCATTAGAAATAGGTGAAATTCACCTATATCATTCAATGTCCATCTTCTTCCTTGAAAGATAATGCTCATTTTAAACTGGATTGCTTATTCTTGGCTGTAATCCAAGTTCCTTTGCTTTTCAGAATATCACATTCCAGGTCCTTTCATATTTTAAGGTGGAAAGTGCTAGGTCCTGGGTAATCCTAATTATGACTTCAGTATTTAAATTGTTTCTTTCTGTCTATTTATGATATCTTTTCTTTGGTGTGATAGTACTGAAATTTAGCCACAACATTCCTTGGGGATTTAATTTTGGAATCTCTTTCAGGAGGTGATCGGTGAATTCTTTCAATGGTTATTTTACCTTCTGATTTTAAGACATTAAGGCAGTTTTTCCTTCATGATATCATGCAAGATAATATCTAAGTTCTTTTTTTCATCATGGCTTTCAGGAAGTTCAATAACCCTTAAGATTGTCTCTCCTAAATCTATTTTCCAGGTCAGTTATTTTTCCTATGAGGTATTTCATATTTTCTTCTATTTATTAATTTTTTTTTGTTGTTTGAGTGGTTCTTGAAGTCTTATTGAGTCATTCACTTCTATTTGTTCATTTCTAATTTTTAGTGTATTATTTTCTTCAGTTACCTTTTTTAGATCCTTTTGTATTTGGCCAATTAAATTGTTTTATTCATTGCATTTTTTTTTCCATTTCACAAATTTTGGTTTTCAGTAAATTGTTATCTTTATCATATCTGTTTTGTAAGGCATTATATGCTTTTTCCATTTCATCAAATCTATTTTGTAGGGAGTTATATGCTTTTCCTATCCCTTCTTGCAATGCTCTCTTCCCCCCCCCCCCCTTTCCCATTTTTCTTTTAAGATCCTTTATGCATTCTTCCAAGAAAGTCTTGTGAAATGGGGAACCAGCTCATATCTCCCTTTGGGGCTTCATCTGGAGTTGATTTGCCTTTAGGAACTTCAGGACTTGAAGTTTGTTCCCTCCCTCCCTCCCCCTCTTTCTTCCCCTCCTTCTTCCCCTCCTCCTTCCTTCCCCTTCCCGCCTTCCCCTTTCCCCCTTCCCTCCTCCTCTTTCTTCTTCTCCCCCTTCTTCCCCTTCTCTCTTAATCTCCCCTTCCCTCCCCCTCTCTCTTCCTTTTCCCCTTCTTCCCTCTCCCTCTCTCTTCCTTTTCCCCTTCTTCCCTCTCCCCCTTCTTCTCCCTCCCACATCTTCCCCCTCCTCCTTCTTCATCCCTCCATAAAAGCTGTCTATGGTGAGAGTTCATTTTGTTTTTTTGCTCAATTTTTTTAGAGATTGAGGTCTGCTCTTAAAAAAGGAGCAACAGCTGCTTTAGTTTGCCTTGGAGCAGTTCTGCTGATTGACATCTGGTGCTGGGTAATCGAAGCTAGGAACCATGTTCTTCTGGGGCTCAGTGTTTTTTTGCAATTTGCCTTTTATAACAAGTCTGCCAAACCACCTGTTTGCAACCAGGACAGAGTAGTCTAAGTGCCTCACAGAAGATTCCCAGGTGCATGGAAGCGGCAGTGTTCTGGCTCCCCACCCCAGCTTCTTGCTCTAGTCTCCCTGTGCAGCGATCTGGGCTCATTAGACTCACTAGGCTTAATCTACTGTTGGTTTGAGAGGAGGTCACTCTCTGCCATCTAGGTAGTGAAATAATATAGCTGGATAAGAGGTGAGGGCCCAGAACAGACTCCTTTAGAACCCTATGGTTAATGTGCTTTATCTGAATGAAGAGCCAACAAAAAAAGACTCTATAGAATGCTCAGTAAGGTGAGAGAAGAACCAGGAGAGAGTATTATCTTGAAAACCTAGGAAGAAGTGAGTTTTAAGAACAGGGTGATCAATAGTATCAAAGATTTGGAAAGGTCAAGAAGGTGATGATTGAAAAAAGACCATTATATTTGGCCATGAAGAGATTGTTAATAACTTTTTAAAGAACAGTTTTGATTCGCGAGTTTGGAAGTTAGTCTTTAAAGAAAGACAAAGTGACAGGAAAGGATAACTAGTAAAAACATTTCAAGGAATTTAAACGAAAAGGACAGATGGTTTGACAGGTGGTAGTAATAGATGAATCAAGAAAGGATTTTGCAAAGATGGAGGAGATATGGACATGTTTGTGGGCAGTAGGAAAATACCATATAGATAGGGAGAAATTGGTTGGAGAATACAGGATGGAAGGTGGTGGGGGAGGGGATATTACTTATGTATGTAGATGAGTTCTCTATGATAAGGAAGAAGGGTCAAGGACCAGACTCTTCATTTGAAATGTGTTAAGGGGAGGAGATAGTTGCAGAAGACATTTGGTTGATATAAGATGAGGAGGGGGAAGAGAAAGGAGTTCATGGGGAATGAATAGTCTGTTTTTTTTCCTGTTAAATATGAGACAAAATTTTCAGTTGAGAAAGGTGAGAAAAGACAGATTATGAGAAGTCTGAGGAGGGATGAAAAGATTTTGGAAAAAATACTATTTTGGTTGACATAATTTAGTTGAGAAGGATCTTTTGACAGTCCAGTTAAAGTCATATTAACATAAATTTGTAGTAGACTTAATTTCCAGCTTTTTTCAGTGTTTAAGAGCAAAGAGTGAATGTTAGGAATGATCTAAGGCTGATCATAGCCTTATGCTATGCAGGGCAGGACAAGATAGATCATAAGATAAGGGGGTAAAGGACATAAAGTAAGAAAAGAGGACAATGTAGTGATTCACCAAGGGGTCAAGATTGGAAATAGAGAAAAGTATAGGATTGATGCGGAAAAACTGGAAGGAATTAGAGATTGTTGTTCAGTTCTTTTCATTGGGTCTAATTATAACTGCATTTGGAATTTTCTTGCCAGAGATACTACTGGCTCTGTCATTTCCTTCTCCAGCTTGTTTTACACATGAGGAAACAGAATGGAAGTGGTTTGCCCAGGGTGACACAGCTATTGTCTGAGGCCAAACTTGAAATCAGAAAGATGACTTCAGGTTCCAAAATCTACTCACAGAAGCAGCTGCCTCTCTTCCCCTGGTAGGAGGTAAAAAAATAGGGTCTGGCTTTGTGAAGTAGAGAAAGCTGGGGAATGAAAATAGATTGTGATTAAGGGAATTTCCGAATTCATGAAAATAGTAGTGCTTTTGTAGGTGATCATCTCTGTATGTGGCTGAGCTGGAGTGGAGTAATCCATGTTAAATGTGTAAATTGAGGAGCTTTTAGGGTGTTTCTGGGAGCATCAATATATATATTGAAGTTCCCTAGTATGAGGGCAGGAGTTGAGAAGAAATTGTGAGCCAGGAATTAAACTCATTGAGAAAAGAATTGTGTTCTGGAGGCAGGTAGACAACAACTACCAGAATTTTGATTGGAAGCCACCAGAATTTTGGTAGATAAAGGTGGAGTGAATATCCCTGTCTGTCCTATGGGAGATAATGTTGAATTCTTAGATGGGGAGCCAGGGCAGCTAGGTAGGGTAGTGACTCCAAATCTGGAGTCAGGAAGAACTGAATTAAAATGTGACATTATTATCTGTGTGATCCTGGGTAAGTCACTTAACCTATCTGCCTCAACTTACTCAAATGTAAAATGAGTTGGAGAAGAAAATGGCAAATCACTCCAGCATCTTTGCCAAGAAAACCTTTTTTTGTTTACAAAGAGTCAAAATAATACAAAAAGTATTGAGTGAATCTTAAAGGAGAAGTACCAAATTATGGTAAAAGGGAAGGAGCTAGACGTAGTGATGATGAGTGTGTAGCAAAGTGTTTCAAATTCTTTATCTCAGGTAATTAATTGGCAGGGCTGGGGATTGCAAGTAGTCACTATCATTAGGAGAGTTGAGGTGTTGACCAAATGTTGAGGTCTAGATTTGGGGTACCTAAATGAAATTAGGGTTTAGTTAAGGTCTAGTGGCAGGTTTGGGGTACAGAGAGTCAAACAGAGTTCCCCTGTGACCCCCTTGGATTCGGCACAAGGATACTGCGGTATATGAGGTCTAGTAGCGGCGCGGAATTCCCAATAAAAGCATTTATTGGCCCAGAGAGCTAGATTGATAAAAGAGGTTTATTATTGAGTTTAGAAGTAGGAGATGGGTGAAGGTAGAGATAAAGAGGGCACTGGACAGAGGGTCCAGTGGACAGAGGGTCCTCACATGGCTGGCATGTTTGGAATCTCTGCAAAGAGGGGTTCCCGGAGTGGCCTTTTAAGTTGGAGACTTAGCTCAAGGGGCTTTGGGGTGTAGCCCCAAAGTTGGCTCAGATCCGGGTGGGGCTGGGACAGATCCAGATCTTCTATTGGAATTCAAAGGGACCAGGATTTGTGAGTCAAAGGGTAATTTATATTAACTAGGGGGGGTTGGGAATCAAAGATTGGAATCTTTCCCGCATATCAGGAGCAGTCTTAGATTCAGTGAGAGCCAGAAAATGGAATGAATGGGAAAAGATTTAAGACGAAAGTAGGTTTGCTTTCTGCATTGTAGAGAGAGTACAGTAGAAAGGATGGGTAGTTTTAGAGTAGAATATTGAGTGTAATTGAGTTAGACAGTTGAAGCTTTGTAATCATTGATAAAGGGAGGTAGCTTATCATTAGAGAATGACTTCCTGTAGGTTTTATTATTCACTGGGATTTGTCCTCAAGATGGAGTCCTTTTAGGACCTTAGGCACTTCAGACTTGGGGACTAGTTCTGAGAACATAAGAATGATTACTTCAGTTTCTTGGAAGCCGAGACCTAGAGTGATAGGTATTTTGCTTCTTCTGGGGGACTGTTGTTGGATTGTAGAGTCTGGAATGTCTGGGTTAGAAATTTAAATTTTATTACATATAATGGAGAAAATGATTCATTTGAATTCAGAGGACTTGGGTTTCAGTCTTATTTTTGCCACTTATTATATGATTATATGTTAATTCATATCACTGGACTTTGTAATGTTCTGGGTTAGTTTTCTAGAAGTCTTTGGACCAGCCTTCATTTCAGCAGAGTAATCACTATGAGAATAGCCAGAGATAAAGTCCAGAAATCTTCCTTCACAGTCTTGTCTCCTTGCCTGGGGCCTGGGCTAGCTTTCTGGAGGTCCTCCAGAATGTGTCTTGGTTTCTGTGGGGGAGGCAGGAGAACCACCACACAGTCTCTTGTCTTGAAGTCTCCCCGAGTCTGGGAGCTTGTGCTCCAGCCTCCAATCCTCTGTTTTCCCCGAGTCTGTTCCAGGTCCTTTTAGTCCCCTTCTAAGTCTGGCCTCTTACATACTCTATTACAATTAAATCATTTTGGTATACTGAGTATAAACCAATCAGTATATCACTAGAGAAATCATACTGAACTAGAGAACTCTCATGTTAAACTAGCTAACCATTGTATTATTAATTCCACTGAGTTAACACCTTGTTGTAGGACTAAATCAGTCATACTGAGTCTTAAGTATTTTTCTCCAGAGTTCTGGACCATTACAAGATCTCAGTTTCCTCATCTGTAAAATGAAATGATTTGAATAGACAATCCAAAGCATATCTTTGAGCTCTACTTAAATAACTCTATAACTTGATACTTTGTAAATTGATATATTTTCCTCCCATTTGGGATCATGAGCCATGGATCTAGAGCTATCTAGAAGAATATCTGCTCTAAGAAATTGTATTTCTTTTTCTTTTCTTTTCTTGCAATGCAGTTGCAATGCAAAATTAAATGACTTGCCCAGGGTCATATAGCTAGGAAGTGTTAAGTGCCTGAAGTTGGATTTGAACTTAGGTCCTTATGACTATAGGACTGCTACTCTATCTACTGCGCCATCTAGCTGCCCCTTGTATTTCTTTTAAGGAAAAAAAATGCACTCTAAGTATGTTCTCCGTATCTGAAAATGAAACAAATGATCCATTGTCTATAGGCTGTTTAAGAGTTTTCTGATATTGATGATGAATTTGTACTTGGCTACTTATACTCTGTTGCCTTGATAAGCCTTGTGTTCTATGACTTTTGCATTCTGCCTAAGATTAGATTTTATGATTGCTATTAAATAATACTCAGAATTTTAAACCTTACAGAACCTTATTTCATTAGATAATTCAAATTTCTGCTCTTTAAAGATAAGGATAGTGAGTAGATCTGTGATTGGTATAGCTGTTAGGGACTTAACAAAACTTCAATTTCTTCATCTATAAAATCTATACATTTGTAAAATGAAGGGGTTAGACTGGATGAACAATGTAGTTCAGTTTAGTTTACAAGCTAAATGAACTGTTCAAATGTATAACAATGACAAATGACAGGTAGTATTTTAAGGTTTATACATATTTTTGATCCTCACAACTACTTTTAGATGTTTATACTATAAGTATGTTTTTTTTTTTTTTTTTTTTTTTTACACAGATGAGTAAACTGAATGTCAGTTTTATGTTACTGACCCATCATAGCCATATACCTAATTATATGTGAGAAGTCTGATGGAACTTGGGTCTCTTTGGTGTTACTTCCTTTGTGTGTGTGTGTGTGTGTGTGTGTGTGTGTGTGTGTGTGTGTGTGTGTGTGTGTGTGTGTTAGAGGCAATTTTGGGTTATGTGACTTTGTCTGAGGCTGGATTTGAACTCAGGCTTTCCTGACTTCAGGACCAGTACTCTCTCCACTGTGCCATCTAGCTGTCCCACTTTGGTGATAGTTCCAGTGTTTTGTCTGCTGTGCCAGATTGCCTTTCAAGAATCTCACTTATAACTGCATTAATAAAGGGAACTAATTCATTGTGTGTCTTGATAAATTGCTTAACATCCCTAAAGTAGTCTAGTCAGTAGTGAACATCAGCATTCACTGGCCATTATACAGAGGCATGGTTAATTTTTAACTGCCAGAAATTCACATAGAAATTTATAACTATCACTAAATTAGCACGCTTAAAATCTGTAATTATTAGCATTTTAAGAATGTGAATAATATTTGATTAAACTAAATTAAAAAGCTCCCAGTCTATCTTACCTTTTCTCACCTTGATTTAATAATAGTTTAATTTTTCTAAATTTTGAATTTTTATCCATATTAATAGCTTTGACCTGGCAGGTAACAAAGTTATGAGAAACCCAAACCCTTTACCATTCTCTTCATTATGTAATACAGCTCATCTACTCAGTGAGCTTACTCTTTGTATGTAATAATTTGTTATGCATTTAATATTATTGAGTGTTACTACTTGGTACACTTGTCACGAATTGCCCTTTGATACTCTGCAATACATTTAAGAATTTATAATGCATTTAGATCTACTGTCAATCTAACAATTTCTTGAAAAAGCACATATCTTTCCTACATTAGTTTAATACTCTTAGCAGTGATCATATCAAGTTTTACTTCATGTTTTTGAGATTTAAGAGTAAATATGATTTAAATCTTTATAGTCAGTTTGATTTGTAGATAATTGAATTATTTATCCAAAGAGCATTAGAAATCTTTCCTACTAATATCTGTTTCTTTGCTTTTAAATACACACACACACAATCAAGATGTTTACATTCATAGGATTCTAAGTTTGTACAGTAAGAGAAAAAAGGAATGGATATTAATTAACACAGCAAGATGTGTAGTAATACAGAAGGAACTATACATTTTTTGAAGTGCTCAGGACTATGTAGGAGATGATACTGAAAGAAGGAAAGATGCACAGAATGGCTAGATTCTGTCAAAAAACATAGGGAGTAAAGAGAGATGCAAGTAAAACTTTGTATAAAACTAAGAAATACCTGAATGGTTGGAGAATCTGCTGTTCACAAAAGAGATGGAAACCCCGTAGAATAAGAGACATACATTAGATGTTGAGATTTTGAATTTGTTTTGTTCTAGGTAAGTTTTGGATAAAATTGCATATTATATACTCTGAGGGTTCACATCATCAGAATGTTTTCAGTATTCGGGTAAATGTCTCCTAGGCAAGATACTTAGAGATTTATTTTAAATCAGTTAAAAAACTATATCATGGTTTTAAAAGAAAATGCCTCCAAACTTATTGTAGTGAATATGTGTTGTGAAAGCATTATTTGCAAAAATGTCAATTAAAATATTTTTCATTTATGCTAAAATGTAGCTAAAGTTTTGGTAATAAAATGTCTCAGTTAATTGGTAAGATATTCCAATGTCAGTACTAAGAATACATGTTACAAAGAGTCAAACCATTTAATTATAGAAAACTGATCAAAACAGTATAAAAACTAACATTTCATCAGATCTTTAAAGAATAATTGAAAAATCTTAAAAATGGCTTTGGAGGAGATGCACAAATACTTAGCCTGTATTATTTAGAACTTTTCTAAGTGGATATCTTGATTTATTTTTTACCTGTGGTACCACTGTAGTGTTTTATTTAGCATGGAAAACTCATAGGTCGATGCCCCCTTGTGGTCCTTCAAAATATATATGTATGTGTTGTCTAGAATATACATACATACATAAACACACACACACACATACATTAAACTAAAACTGGTTGCTTTCCATGTGTTTGAATTGAATTACCTTGTAAAATTAAAAATAGAGACATTTTAACTTTTTGGTGAGTTTGTAAATAAAAATTTTTTTTGTAAATTTAACTATGAGGTTCTCTCTCTCTCTCTCTCTCTCTCTCTCTCTCTCTCTCTCTCTCCCCCCAGCATTGAAGGAATTTGGGGTTGTGATTTGCCCGAGTCACACAGCTAGGAAGTGTTAAGTGTCTGAACTCTGATTTGAAGTTAGGTGGTGCTCCTGACTTCAGGGCTGGTGCTATAATCACTGCACCACCTAGCTGCCCGAGGTTGTTCCTTAGTAAAGGGAGCTTAGTGACATTTATGTATTATGTTTGTAAGTGTCTCTTAAACTTTAAATTGTAGAACAGATATTGATGTGCATTGATAAGGGGACATTTATTATACTAGTGAAATCATGATCTGACTTTCCCCCAGAGAAGTTAGAGGGCCTCTTATTGTGGTAAAGAGGATGACCCTGGGATTCTCACACTGTATACAGATGAATGAAATACAATCTCTGACAGGAACTATCAAATTAGAAAGCTTGGTTGGTCTTTTGAGAACTAGTTTGGCCAAATTTGGAAAGTTTCATCAGAAGATTGTGACCACCAATTTATTTTGATGTGTTTGGTTGAGGAGTGTAGAGGGTGGCTGGGAATATGCCAGTGATCATGAGGACTGAATTTCATAGCCGGGGAACCTCAGTTGAAATCTTAGCTGTCCTATTTACTGTCCCTGGACCTTCCTTATAAGGTCTTTTTTGTTCCTTATCTATAAAAGAAAAGGTGACTGGATGGTTCTTGAGGCCTATTCAATTCCTAAATCTTCCAATTTGAAAGATATGGATGGATGAAGATATGCTTTGAATGGAAGACTTATGCCACAGATTTAGAAGAGGGGAAATGACTTTCCTAAAGACAGTTAGTTAGCTGTATAGCTTTATAAGTAGTGAATTAAGTTGATACTAAAACCTTTATCTTCTGACTTTGTCGTATTGGTTCTAGTACACTATGAAATGTTGGTTGAATGTAACCAAATAGAAGGTAATTTAGTCAGTTTTCTTATGGTTGAACAGTTTTGTCATGTAGTAGTTACTAGTAATGTCTTACTATAATTGATAAAAAGCTTCACACTAATGAAAATAGATTTGAACATTTACTAGGTTTTAACTTTTAAAAATAGTTCCTAGTGGCACTTTATATAACAATAATTTTTGTATAAATATAAAACATATATGTTGACTACATAGTAATGAAACAGAATTGGGTTTGACACAAAATCAGTCTCATTACTTTATTGCCAAATGATACAGCTATTTGTACAAACAAATTGAAAATTGCACTAATTGCTTTTCTATAATTAAGTCACTTGTGTTTATTTTTATATGTAAATGAATGAACCTGTGTTCCCCTTTAGAAGAAATGAGTTGCAGTTTCATGAAATTATTTAAATTTCATCAAGAAATCAAGTGGTTGTTACTGTTCAAATCAGGTATATTCAGGTATCATCATTTCCTCCTTTAAAATTTTTTTTTCCCTTAGGCAGCATTGTAGAAGAGTAAAAAAAAAAAATCTTCACCCCAAACAAAATAGTTAATCCTTTGCTCCAGAAATACATTGCCAAGAACAACAAAAAACCTTTAAATTTAAAAAATTATTCAAAATATTTATTACAAAACTTTTTCCCCTTCTCTTTTTTTATTCCCCTTTTACTTGGGGAAATTTACTTGGTCAATGTTAGTATTATCTTTCTCAGTTCTCAGAATTTGACCTGCTCTACGACTACTTTTAGCTAATGCTTTCTTTCTCATCTGATTCTTTTAATACTTTATCTCATTAGCAGATAGTTTGGTTGTAGCTGTATGTAAAGGAATTTTTGGTGGTAAATTTTTCTTCTGAGAAACACTAAATAGGTTATTTGTCCTATCTTTAGTATCTACCTGCTTATTTCAGAAAGGAAAAATGAAATTAAAATTGATTGATGTCCTTCTTTTGGGGGGGAAGAAAAAGGGGACTGTGTGTGTGTGTGTTATATAGATAGATAGATGGATGCTATCCTAATCAATGGCTTGTTTTTTAAACATTAAAAGCATATGTATCTAATTTACATATTTACTAATTAAAAAGTCTTCCTGGAAACATTAAGTAGACTATCTTCTATAACCTTTAACATTGTTGCTAATGGATATAGTCTAGAAAATTTCATAGAAGGTCCTTTAAATAATGTAAATGATTATGAATATGTAACTAGTTAATATGCAGCTACGAAAGGATTATCATGTAGAGGTTAATGAACATGGTGCTCTTATGGTTTGCAGGGCTTTTCTTTTTGTGCTTTTAGCTCACTTCATGCATGGAAAGATGTGCATTGGGAATGGAAAGCATCCTGTCTTGTTTTTAGTCTCATCTTTTAATGGGCCAATTAAATAAGAACTTTTAAGAAGGATTTCATAAAGATTTCTTTTTTTTTTTTCAATTTACATTTAATTCTGTTTGTTTTATAATCACTATCAAATCTGAAACAGTGAAATGGATTGATGTGGTTTATCCTAGCTCTTCCACATGTAAAGCCAGTACTCTATTATATATTACCACTGTTATTAAGTATTGCTACATGATTGATACTTACTGGGAAGCTTCATTTTAAAGCTGATTTTTTTATTCTGAATTAGTACTGTGGTTAGGTCTATGTTTATAGATTTTGCTTTATAGTATTGCCGTTATGTTACTACTGCTATTGCATTTAAGAGATAGTAAAGGAGAACATTTATGTTAAGAATTGTCAAAATATAGGAATTTAATAGAAAGCTTAAAAATTCTTGTAGTTTGGGATGAAATATATTTTATGTATATTGGTAGACATCTGATGGTGTGTCTCAGGGATTTTAGTATTGTTTTTATTATTTTTAGATTCATTTGTTAAATAAAGATCATAGTGTTGAAGTTCTTCAAATTGTTAATTTAGATAGATAAAAGTATAGGGAAAAAAGGGTCTTCCGTTTCAGTACAGTTTTTTTATATATTTTCCTGGTCCTTTTGGTTAGCGTTAGCCGAGCCATATTTGGGCATACTTTATCTAAAATTTTGAGAGTGCTTTACTATGATCAAGCATGTTTTTTAAAAGAGATGATTTTAATTCAACCAGACCAGGAAAACAAATAGCTTCTCTGCTTGTTTTACCCAGTCAGAGAAGTATAATAGAAATGTTTTATAATAGTTTTAAATGGCAAAATGATATGTTTAGAAACATTCTAAGATTTGTGTTTAGTCTCTTAAGGGATCTAGGTTTAAGAATTCAAGGGGAAAAATGTGCTGTTCAAAGTGTGTCTTTATTCTAAATATATATTCCTGAAAAAGTAGCAGAATAACATTGATAAATTAATTTTTAATGCTTCAGAATAAAAATTACAGGTCAGAATACTTGGAGATGTACTGATAAAATAAAACAGTTTCACTATTGTCTTATTTATATTTCTTACTGAGGAAGTATGGATTTACATTTGTATCTTGTTATTCATAACAGTTTTGTATTCTGTAAAATATGTAACACTGAAAATGGGTGTATAGATTGTGCAAAATCCTAGTTATCTTACATCATGTCACTTAATAGTTATGGAGCAGGTATTGTACCCCAATATGAAGTGGAAAGCTGTAATTTGTCCTGCAGTTATCAGCCTGCATTCGAGTGTTGTGATAGAGTACACTGCTTAAAGACTAACATTCACTTCCCAATGCATTGACAAATAAAAATGTCCATAGAGTTGCTATGAAATCTGTGAAGCTGCTGTTGTAGTTTTCTGATACAGTGACATTGCAGCTGTGTGCTGAGCCTTGTTTTTTCATGAGCAGTTATCTGTTTTAATGACAGGTGGTCACTGGCTGCCAAGAAAAGATCCAGCACTGGTAAGTGAAAACTGTTTGATTACACGTGTAAAATACTTACAAAGTAACCTGTGTTTTAGCAAAATAAAACATATAGACTATTACATTTTCTTAGTATTATAGTTATTAAATGCTATTTGGTGGTGGTGTTTTATTGTGATTTATCCTTTTCAGATGTTTATTTGCTCACATTGACTGTGTTCACATATTTTGAAGTTCAGTGAAATATTTTTTCCTTAATTGCTCTCTTTTAAAAAGTAAAAAATATAAGTAATATAGAAAGAATATTGAACCATTTTTTGAATCTGATTAATAATTAGTAATGGTCTGTTTTGAGAGAAGTTCTTGTGAGGTAGAGAAGAATATGAGAATCTTTTTTTGAATAAGCACATGGGATGGGATACATTTTTTCAAAGTTTAGGAAATTCTACAAATTTCTATCCTGTCTCGGCATTCTCTCAGGACAACAGATTTGGTGGAGGGAGATTACTGGAGAAGTGAGGTAGGAGTTACTTGCTATTTTTATGTGCCAATCTGTAGTTAATAAGACATATGCTTGATAAATAATACATACATATAATATATCAGGAAAATATACTATTTAAAGGAAAATGAAATCTTATGAGTTACCATGAGGTATAGCAGTTGATTTTACAGATATCAAATTATAATATAGCCATGCTGTGTTTACCAAGATTTTACTGAAAGAACAACGGGAGCTGTCTTGATTATTGTCTCCAGGGTTATTGCAGAATCATAGGAACTGCCCCCCTTCCCCCTCCTTTCCCCTTAGTGGTGAGATTAAACCTTTGGTTATACACCATCAAGCATATAATATTTTAAATTTATTTTAAGAGGCTTTTTCTTCATGCCTGAGAGATCTCCAAGGAAATAATTTATAGTTAGTGTATATCAAATGTTTTTTGGTTTAAATGCACAAAGTCTGCAAGCACTGGATAAGAGCAAAAAATCAATGCAATCTGTATACATCATCATATTAAATTTTGACTATTTGCTTGCAGAAAATAATCTAAAACTAATAAGTTCTACACATATATATTCAAAGGCTGCATTAATTTTCAATAAGAATAGCATTATCATTGTGCCCACTGGTGCTACAGTTAAATCTGTCAACATTTCTATAATGTACCTTTATTTTGGAGCACCTTATATGGCTTTTCCATATAAATTTGACAAGATTAATACAAGTTCTGGCTTAAGAGTGAATCCTTTTTCCCCCTCCAAATTTTATCCCTCATGTTTGTTAGAAATTTATTTTTAGAGTAATAGAATTTCCAGGGTTAGCTAATTTAGTATTAACTTTGTTGTATAAGTGAATCTTTTGTATTAGCATAGAAATGAATCTTTTCTTTTTTTATATGTGGTAAAGTATCAAATTTGGTGTGGTTAAAGCTAATCTGCCACAATAGTATGTTAAGTCTTATGGAGTGAGCTAAAACTAAGGTAAGAGTTCTGATTGGCAGAAATGGTTTAAAGAAATGAGGAAATGTAATCATGAGGCACTGGTTGATAAGATCAATCAACATATGGCACTCAAATTGGTAATACAAAAATGAAAGCTGAATACATAAAATTGCTGCAAAGGTGTTATAGTAAAATAAGAGGTGGAACATGATAAAAATGAAGATAATAGCTGATAGGTAATGGTTCAATAATGCTTTAAAGCATTGTATATACAATATTTCATTAAGATTGAATTTGGTAAATTTTGATCTCTCAGAGGACAAAATATTTTTCTAGAAAATTTAATTTCTTGGTTTAAACACAATTCTTTGTTTAGTATTATCTGCAAACATGGCTTCAAAGCTTTCGGTGAAAAGTTCCAAAATTTATAAGAACCAAGAAAAGTTATTTGTTAAAAACAAATTGTTAATTTTTTCTTTGATATCAATGCCACTGTTCATCTAGGATTCATCCCACCAAGGAGAAATGGTTAATCAGGCTCTCTTTGTAGAAATTCTTAAGTATTTGAGAGATTCTGTTTGGAAATCTTTGGTCCAATGATAACTTGTTTTTTCCTCCCATTATAGTACTCCAGCACACATTTTTTGTGAAATCCTCTTTCAATCAAAAATGTATTAGTCTGATCATTCAAATTATTCATCAGATTTGGTTTAGGTGACATGAGACTATTTTCAATTATTAAATTTCTTTTAAGGAATATTTATTTGTCACTATTTAAATTGTTATTTTTACTTATCAAAGGCATTTTCAAATATTATATGTCACTTGGTAGGAAAAATAAAGGTTTTGTGACAGTGATTACCTTTTGAACTATACTCAGTGAAGTTTTCTCCATTGCCTTTTATTTCAATTGCCTTTTTCTATCATTTGACCTTTGTTCAGTGAATATAAACTAAGTTTAGGTTAAAAGCAAAATCAAATTAGGAAGACAAATTTACTGAGAAAATCTTATTTACAACCTGTGTCACTTCTTTTTGTTATGGATAACTGAGGGAAATATAGTATGGCACAGCTTTATTTTTACAATAATATTTTATTCATTTTTTAAGAAACAGATATTTTTTTTTACTTTTATTTTACAAGTATTGAAGATACTAATGTTAAATTTTCCAAATTTTCTAAAAGTGACATGTAGTTGATGTTGGTTTTGTATAATAATAATGACAATAATGATATTTACATAGTTCCTACTATGTGCCAAGTACTGTATTAAGTCTTATTTGATTGTTGCAGCAATCTGAGAGATGGCTGCTATTATCATTTCCACTTTAAAGGCTAGGAAACTGACGTAAACAGATTCACCCCCTTATTCAGTTTCTCAGGTAGTGATTGAGGTCAAATTTGAAGTTCTGTCTTTTGACTCTCGGTCCCAGTGCTTGGTGCACTATATAGTACCACTTAGCTGCCCCCATGAAAATGTAGTAGAAAGGTGAGTTTTGTACTTACAATACCTTTATTTTATCAAGTTCCTGGTCTGTTTTGGAGGGTACAAGAGTATTTGCTAAATTTACCTGATAGACCTTTATTTAATTTTTTATTTTTGTGAGTTTTTTTTTTTTTAACTTTTCATCTATTTTTTTCTTTCATTCTGTTCAACAAGTAAGTAGTACAGTACTGTTTTCCTGATTTTAAAGATGAGATGTCAAGAAGGAGAAATTGCCAAGAATTCACAAATAGCTGATTATATGTATTTTATGTAAGAGATAGAACTGCTGGAATTCAGTCCCTAGGACTATAACCTGTTGTTATTTTTATTGGATGATGATGTCTTTTAATAGCACAGTAGGAATACTTGACTTGGAGTCAGGAGACTAGGGTCTTCATTCCACCTTAGACATGACCATGTGACAGTAGGGCCACTTTATCTTTCATACCCTCAGTTTACTGGTCTGTAAAATGAGGATAATAATACTTAGGATATGTATCTCATAGAGTTGAATGGAAAACATTTTGTAAAATTTAAAAGTTTATGCAAACATCTTAAAGGTTATAAGCCATTGTTATTCATAGTTGTGATAGAGCAGAGAATAACAACAGGTTAAATATGTAGATATATATTTTTGAAAAAGAGAAAGACCTATATGTTCACATTGTAGAAACACATCTTTTTAAAATTCTTTAAATCTTCTAAGATAAAGTTAGTATCCCATTTTCTGCAAATAGCAATTTAACTCTATAAATTTTGTTTCATTTACTGCTTCTCGGGAAAGTCACCATACTTGGACTAGTTTGTGTATTTCTAGTAATAGTTATTAAATTTTCCAAGGTATTTATGTAAGAAATGAAAAAGTACATGTCTATTCATGGACATCTTTTGACCAAACCAATTTCTTAGAAGTTTTAGCCTTCTTGAGAAGGAATTTGAGTTTTCTATTTTGTTAGATTTTTGACAGTAGGTTTCATGCATCTAAATTATTCTTTATTAAGACATTGATTTTTTTTAAAGGAAGGTTGACCAATATGAAAAAAGATTAGTTTTCATAATTAATAATTTCAAACAATGGAAGAAAGATATCCAAGGCTTAATTCTCAAACTCTTCTTATTTATCAGTATAACCATGATACTTGTTCCTTCAGGAAAATTCAGCTTAAAATTTTTTTCTTGTGTCTCCTAATCCTCCATCCCTGTATACTGTTCATAGACCTTTTCAAGATGTTTTTAGAGAAAGATGACATCTTGATTATATACGCAAACTGCCAGTGACACTTCATCATTAAATCCTGTTACATGTGAGAGGCATCTTTGTCATATATGTTCTGAAATATAAAATATTTGCTCAGTTGAATTAAAAGTTGCAAGTTTTGATTTCTTTTGGCAAGAGAGATTTTTTTTTCCTGTCCAAATCTAGAAATGCTTCATGAAATTGCCCCTTCTTAAATAGTTACTGGCCATAGTTAAAAACAAAAACAAAAACCTTCCTTAAATGAAACTTAGCATTTTGAAAAATCATAACTTAAAGTCGATTAAAATATTGCAAAATAAAACTGCGCACACTGTACAAATTAAAAAACCTCATTTTAAAAACAATTATAACAAAACAAATAGAAAACTTTAATAACTGAATAAAATATTGAAACAAATTGAATTTTATTTCTGTATAGGAAAATAAATTTTTATGGCAAAGATATTAGAAAATAACTTAGTTAATGAAAAAATTGGCATAAGATTTGTTGGAAATGAGATCAATCAACTTGTTTTTCTTACAAGTCCTTCCAATTCTAAAAAAAAAATCGAATTTAGCAATCTCACTGCTTTAGTGATTAATTCCCTTTTCTTTTTTGGAGTTTTAAACTAGTTCCAGAAATCCTTGTGTCACTTTTATACTAAACAAGTGATGTAGAACTTGGTTCTTTCTTCCAACATTTATTCTTGTCAGTTGTGTTCATGAAGATGATCAGAGATACTTGAGAAACTCTTGTTTTTTGTGGTTTTTATAATACTTTAAAAGTGAAACATTTCTTAGGGGATTAGTGTTGATTTGCAAAGTTAAGTCTTACCCTTATCCTCTCCAACATCCCCATCTCTACCTCCTTTTTTTGGGAGAAGAAATTGGGGACTTATAAACTGGTATGAGTGGCAGGACCTCAACAAAAGAAAAAAGTACAAGTCTCCTACCTAGAAATGTTATTAATGTTTTATGCCTTTATTTCTGTGAAGAATGTATTCTGTGGATTGGTACCTTGGCTGAAATCCTTAATGAGGGATTTGAAGCTTTATTTGTATTGTTTCAGTTACCAAAACTTTTTTGTCCAATCTCAGTCTAGTTGAAAAAGCAATTATATGAGAGACTATATTATGAAACATATTCTGAGTTAGATATTTTGCATTTACCTAAAATGTGTTTTCTCTGTCCCCATTATTATAAGTTTTTATTTTTAAAAGACAAAAGAAAGGTAGTGGAAAAAAGAAATATATATATATTTAAAACACAATATCAGTATTTATCCAGTAGAGACAAATAGTCTTTGAATACTAATTTTAGCATTTCCTGCCTGTAGCCTCATCTTTTCTCTATAGTATTTTAATTTTTCATTCACAAAATTGAATTAAAAAAGTAAAAGTTTCTCTTTTTCAAAGTATATTAAATAATAGAATGAGAACAATATTGATGAAAACAGAAAGAACCCTTCTATGTGTTAGTATATGAACACTCAGTGTTAACTTTTTGATCTTGTATTGTAGAAACTGTAGTCTTCTATTTATTTAGGGCAACCATTTAGAGATCACTTTTGCTAAGTATTATACATTGGACATTGTCTTACTGACTAATTCATCCTTTAGAAGAGTTCTTGAGGTTGTGATTTCTTTCTAATCAAGAATACTGCTTGACTCTCACTGGCCTACTTTCTTCAGTGACAGCATTTTAAAATATTCCCTCTTCCCTCTCATATCCTTTTTTTCTTTGGTAGTGGCTTTTATTTAGTTTTAATCTGGTTAAACAAAACAAAACAAAACAAAACATTGTTGAGAATATAAGAGAAATAAAATTTCAGAAATAACTCAGCCCCACATTTTAACTACTTTTCTGTATATATATGTAATATTCCTTAGAACATAATTATTTGTAGCACAGTGCCTGGCACACAGAAGCCATTTAATAAATTGGATGACTTAAAGAACTTAAATTGTTTTGAAAGAATTTTTTTTTCTTTCTTTACTGATATCAACTTCATTGTCATTTGGTAACTTTGAATATGTAAAGATTTTTTGGGGAGGAATCTTTTTTTTCCTCAGCTTTGAAATAGAAATGTATGCTACCTCTAATATTGCTTTCTAAATAGAGCAACATTTAACTGATCATCAAGGTGTTTCACTTGTACAAAATGTATACATAAATAACCCAAAAGAAAAAATAAAAAAAAATACATAGTGGATTTAATAAGTTAAATATTAATAATAAGAATTTTATTTCTCAATAAGGAAGAGATTCCTGTGGGTAATTCCCCTTCCCCCCCCCCCCCGAGGATTTAAAAAGAGACATTTTTAGACACTGTAGAAAAATCAATATTTTCTATATAAAATACTCCCCAGAGATGTCTTATGTGCTCTTTTTGAAAGGTTCTTGAGCTTTTTCTGAACACATTTTAAAGGAAAAAAGTGCAAATATATTACAAATAATATCAGATTAGACATAAAGTAGGTTCTAGTTTTATTTTTATACCCATCTTGTTGCAAGATCTTTATTGATCTTTTAATATTAATTTGCCCCGTGTGTTACCTTATCCAATTTAAGATTATTGGTACCAAACACTTTTTAAAAATGGATCATAGATCTAGAGGTAGAAAGAAGGACCTTACTGACCATTGAGTCTAAGCTTATTTTACACATGAGGAAGAAACAAGCACAGAGGCGAAGTGATTTATCAGTGCAGGGCCACATGGTAAGTGTCTGATGTGAGATTTGAATCCTGGTTTTATTAACTTTAACTCCATTATGCCACATTGCCTCCGATGTTTTGAGAGTAATTTTTGAAATGGCCCACAGATAGACAAATTTAAGTTGTTCGTATCAAACATCATACTACTGTTGGTTCAGAAATGGGTGATAAGTAAGCTCATGATTTTTATTCAATTTCATTATTAGAGAGCAGTTATATTTCATTGGTGACTCTGCCTCTCCCTACCTCTTCTTCCCTCTCCCCTTTTCCCCTGCATGTTTGACATTTTTACCTAATTGCTTTGTTCATATTTCTGTCTATTGACAGTACCACCTCTACTTAATTGTCTCTTTTGGACATTTCAACTCTCATTTACTCTTTCTGTGCTCGTTGGTTACATCCTAGCAGAGTACCCTCTTGAAACATTGCCACTAATCTAGAGAAGGTGAAAACATTTTTGCTTAAGCTATTTTGAAATGATTTTCAGGGAGGAGCTGAATGGAGTTAACTGTGAGGAGAGAAATAGATAAAAAATGAATTTAGATACCATCTAAATTCCGAGAACATTGGTTGCCCTATATTCAATTTAAAAAATATATATGTTTAAATTTTTTCTCTTTCTCATCATTCACTCTCACTGGAAATAAAAAGAAAACAAAACTCTTGTATTCAAAGAAAACAAATTCTCACAGATTTATGTCAGAAAGATGTCTTATTTTGTACTAGAATCCATTACTATTCTTGTCAAGAGGTTGTGGCATGCATCATCATCAGGCATATGGAATTGTGGTTGGCCATTACATTGGTCAGAGTTCTTAACTCTTTCAAGGTTAATTGTCTATAGAGTGTTTTTGTTATTGTAGAAGTTGTTTTTCTGGTTCTGCTGACTTCACTCTACATCAGTTCATACACTTCTTCCCAGGTTTCTCTGAAATCACCCCTTTTGTCATTTTGTATGGCACAGTATTTCATTACATTCATGTACCATAATTTGTTCAACCATTTTTTAATTGATAGACACCCTTATAAAAATAATTGTTATAAATATCTTTGTACATAATGGGGTGCTCTTAAATGTAATTTTAAAATTTCAAAGTTGTATTCTTTTTCCATTTTTCCTGACCCATAAAATGATATAAATAATTGAGAGTTTAAGGAATTGAAATATTATAATTTCCCCAAGTTTTTCAGGTGAATGTTTCTTCACAATACTTGAATAAAATTCACAGATTTTCTGTCAGTTCTTTTAATCACTGCCTCCAGAACCAATATTCTTTACTCTCAAAGTGTTGCTAAACCTGTGCATTAATTCTTTTCTTCCTCTGTAATTTCTTCAAAAAGGCCTGAATATTCTCATGTCAGCCATCTTTCCTTTCTTTAGTCCTTGTTCGCATCTCATTACACTAGTACTGATTTAATTGTTTCTTAGGTTGCCATTGTCCCACTGTTAGCCTTTTTTAAAAAATCATATCACTAGCCTTTTCTTTTTTGCATCCTCTCTTTTCTAAGCAAATTTTTTTTTAATCATGAGAAGCAGCTGTTTTTAGAAAGATTGTATATAGTTTTGTTTTCTAGAATTTCAGTTTTTGTTCTAATGTAGGTCTGAGCCATTGCTTAAATAGATTTGTTAATTTTTAAAAAAAATGATTCAATATATTTGGTTACCAAATGGTAGGCTATCTCCTGGTAGATTTGTTTATTGTGTACATTTATTTAGTGTTTGGTACAAGGAATGAATTAATCTCTTTTTACCAACAGGATGAAGGTAGAGCATGACTATGAGGCTCTTCAAGAAAGACTCAACACATTGCCTGATAAACTTTCTTACGATATTATGGTATGTATGGTATATTTCAATTTAAGTAACATGATTAATCATTTTATTATCATTAAGTATTTTGAAAGAATACTTAATATTACATTAATTTTAACTATAGCTAAACGTTTGCTTCAATTCTTGTCTTTGAGGTCTGTCATAAATTTTCATATTAATGACATGAGAACTGATGACATAAATGCTAGCAAAATTTGACATATTTGCTATGCAGATCTATTGTATAAAAAACTACAGTTATGACAGAAATATGGCACTTAGTCATTTCCTGTTTCTCAGAGCAAGAACAGGCCATAATGTTTTGTAATTCACAGGATTAAGCTCTGGAACATTGATTTTTATATAAAAAGGTGCTGCTAATTTTTTTCTTAATGATCTTAATATTGACATAGTGATCTATTCTTATTCCCTGAACTTGAGTTTTTTATTCTGTGTATTTCTGGTGTAAACTTCATTTTGTTTTCCACGTGAACCAAAATTAAGAACTTGTACATATGATTCTTTCATGTGTAAACTTGTTAGAGCCATTCAAAAAAATGTTTTTCATAAAAACATTTATTTTATTAGAATTAACTTTCACTTTGTTCTTTATAAAAGCTGATTTCTAGAGTGATGCTTCATAAGTGAATATTTCATTTCTAGTCTGTTTTAGGAGTCAGTATTTCATAAACTTATGTTGAAATTCTTCAAAGATCTGTTGACCACAATCATAGCATCATAGCCCAGGGATAGAAAATTGGTGCTGGTTTTTTACTCTGGTTGTACATTCATTTAGATTAAAACAACTATGAAGTTGAGCTGTGTTGTGGCGAGTTTTTTTTTTTTGTTTTTTTTTTTTTAATTTACCACATTCATTTAAGTGATTTTTAACCTTTTAAAATTATTTGGTAACAATATATCTACTTTGTAGTGTGTATTTTTAACAGCTTTTTATTTTCTTTTGAACTACAGGTACCTTTTGGTTCTCTTGCCTTCATGCCAGGACAGCTTGTTAATACCAATGAAGTCACAGTTTTACTTGGGGACAACTGGTTTTGCAAATGCTCGGCAAAGCAGGCTGTAGGTTTAGTAGAACATAGGAAAAAACGTATGTATTCCTTTTAGGGGGTGTTTCATTCCTCTGTGTATGTATGTGCCTGTGTCTGTGTGTCTTGTGTTTTTAGTTATGTGCCTACACACACAAACATGCGCACAGACACACACGTGAGCGAGCAACAGGTTCAGAAACCATCAAATTTACAAATTATTATTAAGAAAGTTCCTTCATACATTAGTCAAGAATTATTGCAACTAAATTGAACTGGTGGGTGAAATTTCGGCTTTGGCAATGATGATTCTATTTATTTTCAGAAATTAGAATACTTAGGTATTATTTAAATCTTATGGGTAGTTTAAAACTTAGAACTCATTGAATTTCTTTTCATGTCATTTTTGTACATTACAATGAATACAATGAATGTACAATGAATTTGTACATTACAATGAATGTACAATGAATTTTGTACATTAGCAATGAAGATTTATTTTTTATACTGCATGATGCAGGTAGAAAATTTAAAACACAAGAAACATTTTTATTTAAAAGAAATCATACATTTCCTCTCAATATTTTATAAGTTGAATTCTTTTTAGACATTTATTAATATTGATTTCATTTTAGGTTTTTAAAAAATGTTAGCATTATTGTCATAAATTATCATCCTATTTATTGCCTGTTTTATCTTTATTCTATAATTTTTACTTTACATTAACTAAATCTTTAAAACCTATGTGGAGAGGAAGGTTCAAACTAAAATAATGATTTTATTTTATTTACTGGGTAGTTTGAGGTTCCTGTCCTATTTTTTCCTTAAGCATTTGTTATGCCGTACTTGTTTCGATTTTGTTTCTCTCCAAAACTATTAATAACCTAACTAGGTTACTATTCATTTTAATGGACTGACTTTGCTTATAGTCCTCTTGTTTTATATGAAGTAGCTATTATTTGAAAAATTCATTCAAAAATTAGGTTTTTGAAATTTTTTAACTAATGTTTTTGCAACATGTAGCCATAGAAAAATATAATTAATTTTGATAGTCTAGCCATTCCAATATGTAGAGTTTTTTAAAACATTGTTTTTCAAATAGTCTTTGTCTTTCTTTCTAGAAATACATATACACATTAATTTTCTTCTGCATAAGTGAAGTAAGAGTATGTGATATAGGTATTTAAATTTCCTGAAGAGTCAGTTTCTTTATATGTAAATAGTTGAGTGGTGGTATCCTTTGCTTGCAAAATAAATTTTGTTAGTAGAATTCTAGGAACAAGGGCAAGATCACTTCCTCTCTGTGTTTAAACTGACTCATTTTTCTTTCTTGTGAATATTATCTAGAGTAACATGAGCATTTGTTTAGGCAGTAGATTATGTTTGTAGAGTGTTTTTTTCCTTAACTACAAAGCACACTTTAAAGAGTGTTATAGATGCTTTTTATATCACTTTCTACAGCAAACATATAATATAGTGTTTTGATAAGATACTGCGCAGATTTCTTTATTCTTATGTTGTAGACTAAGAAATTGAGACCTAGAGAGATAAAGTGATCAACGCATCTACTAAGTAGCAAGAGCAGGACTTGAAGTCAAACAAGTCTTCTGACTTCCAAGTTGAATATTCTTTTTATTCTATCCCACTGCATACCTTGTGGCATACATGACTACTAAAGTTTGTGTATTCTATAAACATTTGAGAGAGTAAAACCTTAAACATATTCCCTTATCTGCTAAATTAATAGAATTTTTTTTGTATGATATAGTTCTAGTATATAGATATTTATGTAATTACTCAAGAAATAAGAATTGTAACTTTGAATAAAGCTTCTAAAAACACTAGCTTATTAGTAGAAATGCTTTTATGAGATAATTTTTAGAATACATATTGATAAGTTTGAGAAATTGTTATGAGTTAGTGTTAATTGTATTTTTGCATTAATTTGTAATGATTTTGAAGAAAATAATTGTTTTTAGATATATTATAGTGAGCCCTCCACATTTTTACTGTTCTTTGAGTCTCTTGCATCCAAAAAAAAAAAAACCCTTTGAATTAAAATATATATTCAGATGTTCATTTTAGTTAAAATTATATTAAGACAGAGAGCTCAAATTTTCTGTTTAGCCTATGTTTGAGAATATATACAGTGTTATATTTATATTACTGATTCCATTTGGGTTCATTTTATAGGAAAATGGAATTTATATCTTATGTAGGGTTCTACCTTCATCCTTGATGTGTTTAATCTTTTATGTTAACTTTGTCAGTGGTTTTACATCAGTTTCCAAAAGATTTGGTTGAAATTATATTCCTTGTAGAATTTTGGAGAACTAATTCTTAAACTTGTGGAGAGATTCAATAAACATGAAATTTTGAAGAATAGATTTTGTGTGTGTTTGGCCAAGGTGAGGCAGAAAGGAATGAATAAACCTACTTAACAGTTTGGCTTTGGATACTAAATTTTTGAAGACATAATTATGGGAGGTCAGAAGGCTTCAATTCTTCTCAAAAGGATTTTTCAGATCAATAAATATATTTTCTCATTTTAGAAAAATGAATTTGGAAAGACCAGAGAAAGAAGGGTTAAAAGACAATTGGAAGTTTGATTAGTACTTTAGCCAAAACTTTAATTTCCTTAATCTGCTTTTCCTGTTGATAAGAGCCTGAAGCAACAAGATGATTTTGCAGGTTGAAGTAGTGTTCCTCTTCTTCTGCTTAAGACATTTTTGATATCAGTTAAGATTAGTTACAGATTAGTCTTTTAGGATTTTTTGTTTTGTAACCTAGTTTTGTCATCAAATCGGTTTCCTTTAAATATATTCTGTAGAAGTTTGTGGATTTCTTAAGTGTGGATTTAATTTTGTCTTTGAGATAAATTTTTTCCACCAGAAAAATACATCTTTAATTTCATAATGGCTGTCAATGGACAAATAGGATTTTGAGAGACTAGGCTTTCTTTTATGGATATTTTCAGTAACATGTTCCATTTGTGTACGAGAATGTATAGGTAAAAATGATTTGAATTTTAATTTTTGTTCTATGGGTAGGTATTAAATCACAATAACAGTTAAACGATGAATTAGAAATATTGGCTAAGAGGCTAGGTCTCTGTATCTCTAGAGGTATTTGACTCTGATTTCAACAGATCATAATAATATTTCAAACTGAGTTTTTCAAATAAGTATTTGAAGCCCTGATTTTGCTATCCTATGCTTGCATGTTTCTCAGATACATCTTTAAAACTGTACATGCATTCGGCCTTCTTTAAAAATTTTGTTGTAAAAACTTGATTTCTTGGTACTTAGAAGCAAGATAGTTTGGTTAGTACAACTGAAATGTTTGAAAAAAGAACTTTTCATGTACTCTAATCTTTAAAACAGACCACCCTGGCCACACACAGGTCTCCTAATTGGAAGTGGATGATAAAGATGGAGCTGCTGTAGTGGAAACCAAATGAATAATTCAACTCAGCTATATTAATATTTAATTGAGTGCCCATGGGGTGTGCAACGTTTTACTAGGGGCTATAAGGTAAGATCTTATGGAATATATAGAACAGCCTGGCCCCTATTAGGGTTCTTTATATCAGTTCGTAGGTCTTTAAGATAAAGGTAATTACACAGTGCTTTACACATAGTAGGCTTTCAACAAGTATCTGTTGAATGAACAGAATGAATTTTGTTTTTTCTGATTAGTTTAATTCATTTGGCACTTTTTTTGACAAGTTCCTGTAGCATGGTGTCTTGTACTTTAGAATGCAATAATTATGCTTTTGAATTAAAAGATGATATTTAGCTGTGGAATTAAAAATGGAGATAGGTTTAGTATGAGTTGGGGCATTTTTGATACGGAAGTGTAGTCAAGCTATTGCTAAACTACAGTGGCATCAAGCTTTGTTGTTTGGGTGTGTGCAGATTTCACAGTGTGGGTAAATAATTCCTAGTTTGTGCTATCATTGTATGACGTCGCTTTTGTTACCTACATTTGAGCCCAAGGAAAGTTGAGTACAACTTGAGGTTATTAAAACTTAATCTTTAGTGGGAAAATAGAAATGTAGAAGATACCACTTATATATAATTAGGCTTGAAAATTCATTCTTTATGCCTGAAAAAGGGGTGGGATAGAACCCTGGTACTTGCATAAATGTATCTTATTACTTTCCCTAAAATATTGTGTGAAAACAAGTTTAAGAGGACGTGAAAATAATTTGGATTAAATAATTAATGAAAATAATTGGGAAGGTACCATGGCATGAGATAAGAAGCCTTGCTATCAGAAAGACTGTATTCAAGTTCTTCCTCCTAGCTATATCCCACTTAACCTCTCATATTTCTAAACAACTCTAAG